>NC_136058.1:225853984-226453984 GCF_964261635.1 Lissotriton helveticus | reverse complement strand
ATGCTATATAAAGATAAAGAATTAGATACTAAACTATTTACGTGTACAAATGCTGTTGGGAATGAATAGAGAGTAGAAACAATTAAAAGAATATGGGCCAAAACCAAACCTTGCAAGTGATTGATAAAAGACAACTAATTTGATCTAATACTTTTACAGGATCCAGGGAAATAGCAGCTAAGAATTGTTTATATTTGTGTGACTTATTAAGAACATTTAAGAAGAGTCTGGTATCATCTGATACCTTTCTACCTTTCAGAAACAGAAACCCATCCCTTACTATCACGTAAAGTAACACTGGGTCAAGATGCACAGAAATAGGAGTTGGAAACATTCTATAATCTAAATTGACTAAAGAAATAGGTCTGTAGTTCTTGCATAATATAAGGTATATGGTAAACACCCAAAACATAGAATATCAAATAAAAAATATAGAGAGGTCAGAATATCGAATTCCAAAAATATTGTTGTATAGAATATCGACTTTGAGGTAAGAAATATCGATTTCCATAATATCGAATTTAGAAATATAGTTTTCCACAATATGAAATTTAGAAATATTGTTTTCCATAATGCCGATTTTTTTTAGTGTTATGTATGCTAGTATATGTGTTAAAATTACATATTATTTTTTTAATGTATGTTTAATTTTTTTTAAGTAATGAATTTTATGTAATTTTTGCGTAATTGAACTCTGTAGCGGGTTGTGGGTTTACAGGGTAATAGGGTGGGAAGTTATTTATTATAGTAAATTAAATATTAATGTTTATGAATTATTAATTATTTTTAATTTAATTTTGTGTTTTAGTTCTGTAGCTGGATGTGGGTATATAGGGGAATAGGGTGGGAAGTAATTTAATTGTAATAAAGTAAATATTTATTTTTATTTATGTGTATTGATAATTGATTGTTAATTATTAATTGGTAATTATTTTTTATGAATTGGTAATTAATTTTAAATCATTGTTTAATTGATAATTATGTTAATTGTATTAATTTATTATTAGGAGTGGGTTGTGGGTTATAGGGGAATGGGGTGGGAAGTAATGTAATTGTAATTAAATAATTGAAATTAATTTTATTTATTGATAAATAATTTTTTGCTAAATTATTATTAATTGGTAAAATTTGTTCTTATTTATTACATTTTTGATACTGGAAATTCATTGGTTGTTAATTAATTATTAATAGGTAATTAATTTAAATGTTTAATAAATAATATTTATTGGTATTCATAATCAATTAATTATTACATATTTTGTAATTGATAATTAATTGCAATACATTTTTAATTCGTATTGATAATGAATTTATTCTTATTTAAATATTAAAGCATTATTTTCCCTACTGTTGCACTCTCTGGAGTGGGAATAGTAATTTTTACCCCTACGCTATCCAACGCTTTCCCTACTGTTGCACTCTCTAAGTGGGAATAGTATTTTTTAACCCTACGCTATCCAACGCTTTCCTACTGTTGCACTCTCTGGATTGGGAATAGTTATTTTTACCCCTATGCTATCCAACGTCTTCCATACTGTTGCACTCTCTGGAGTGGTTATTGTAATTTTTACCCCTACGCTATCCAACGCTTTCCCTACTGTTTCACTCTCTGGAGTGGGAATAGTAATTTTTACCCCTACGCTATCTGACGCTTTCCCTACTGTTGCACTCTCTGGAGTGGGAATAGTAATTTTTACCCTCCCGCTGTCCAACGCTTCCCCTACTGTTGCACACTCTGGAGTGGGAATAGTAAATTTTACCCCAACGCTATCCAATGCTTTCCCTACTGTTGCACTCATTGGAGTGGGAATAGTAATTTTTACCCCTCCCGCTATCCAACACTGTCTCTACTGTTGCACTCCCAGGAGTGGGAATAGTAATTTGTACTCCTACGATATCCAACGCTTTCCCTACTGTTGCACTCACTGGAGTGGGAATAGTAGTTTTTACCTCCACGCTAACCAATGCTTTCCCTACTGTTGCACTCATTGGAGTGGGAATAATAATTTTTACCCTACCGCTATCCAACGCTTTCCCTACTGTTGCACTCACTGGAGTGGGAATAGTAATTTTTACCGATCCGCTATCCAACGCTTTCCCTACTGGTGCACTCTTTGGAGTGGGAATAGTAATTTTTACCCCTACGCTATCCAACGCTTTCCGTACTGTTGCACTCACTGGAGTGGGAATAGTAATTTTTACCCCTACGCTATCCAGCACTTTCCCTACTGTTGCACTCACTGGAGTGGGAATAGTAATTTTTACCCTCCCACTATCCAACAAATTCTCTACTTTTGCACTTGTTGGAGTGTGAATACTAATGTTATTCCCTTAGCTATGTAATGTTTTTAAATTTGTTAAATTTAATGTTGTGTACATTATTAATTAACATAAAAAGAATTAGTTAAATCATTTAAATTATTGTACATTATTTATTTTTATATTTAGATAGGTTTATTTATATATATGTAAATATATTTGTAATAATTTTTTTTATATTTTATCATTTAGATTAATAACTATTTTATAATATTGTAAGTAAATATATATGTTAAAATCAAACATGTTTTTTCACATTACATTTATTATTTTTACATTTTAAGCTTTTTTACATTATTTTAACAATGTTTTATTTAATTGTGTTTATTACTTAATTACTTTTATGTTATTTTTAATACATTTTAAAAGTTCGATATTTTAGTTAACTATATTTTAACTATCGATATTTTAGTATTTACCTGTTTGTAGATAGGCATTGTATATTCTGTACCTCGATATTTTTGAGGCGATATTCTGGGCAGTCGATATTCTGTCCATCGATAATTAGTCACTGAACCAAGGTATATGCCTTCCTTGGGAATGAGACAAATTAATGCTTCCCGGAAGTTTCCTGCTGCAGAATTGTTAGTGATAAAATACAATAATAACTTTAACAATTTTAGCAATAAGAGTTTTGAGAAGTGGAGAGAGAAGTTTAATGAAAATACATCAGCCAGAAGCTTTTTTCTATTTCAACTGAATTCATAACATTTAGAATCTCTTGAAAACTGATCTCACACACCAAAAGAGATGAATCATGTTCTCTCTGATGAGTGGTAAATAATGTGCAATATAATCAGGAGAGGGAATTGATTCAGGTGTGTACAAATTGGAATAATACTTTTGAAATCCTTCTAATATTTAATTATCTATAAACAGAGAGATATCATTATCCTTTACTGTATTTTAAAAGTTTTTCCTTTCCTTTTTAATCTTAAAGTAGTTGGCTAAGAGTTTACCAGCCTTATTTTGCCCTCCACAGTACTTGGCACTAAAATTAAGCAAATAAGAGCTGCATCTTCTGTAGAAAATGTATTTAATTGAAATTTAGCTTTGATTAATCCTTGAAGGGAGGATTTAGATTTTCTGGTATTATATGAATGTTCCACTTTTTTAATTTTGTTCATAATATCAGCTGATTTGTGTGTTCTTTTTACATATACATGAAATGAAGAAGTCTCAAGCTGATCATTTAAATGAGTGCCATAGAATCTGTGGAGACATGTTTGAGGTATCATTGTAAAGAAAAAAATCTTGAGCAAATAATTCAAAACTTTGTGGACACTGAGGGGGTCATTAGGATGGCGGGCAGACTTTGTCCGCCTGCCACCCTATCGGGAAACGGGACCACCCGCCATAAGGGCGGGGGTCCTGTGGGGGCAATTGGGATGCGCCCGCCACAGTGGCGGGCGCATCCTGCATTCATGTCATTGTGGCGGCGGTGCACTCAGCACCGCCCACCACAATGCCACGAAGGCATGTTGTGCACTTCCATGCACAACATGGCAGGCACTGATGCCACTCAACTTTATAAGGAAACACAGAGAATGGGTAAGTAATGCTGAACGTACACAACAATGCCCACTATGCCCTTTCTTTCAAATGTCTGAAATCACACGCACCATTTCCTGTGATAGGGGCGTCAATTAATCCATACTCCTATTGACAGCATAAGAATGTTTTTCATAACTCTCCAGGGATCTTATTACAACACATAGGAGCACAGCAATACACAAAAATCTCGAAGAAGGCTAAGCAGCCCAAAATCCTTTACCAAAGTTACAGGCAATGAGTGGTGAATGAACAAAGCATAATAGTGCATACAAAGTATAAAGAGAATCAAGGGCTCCTTGATTAGGGAAACAAAAAGATAGGCTTCTTAGGTACGTAGGAAAGAATTCAGTGCAGTGACATGAAGTGATGTAAGGAAAAAGCTATCTAGGTGTTACCCTTGGTTTGTACTCTCAGGTAGCTGTAGTACTCCATTGAGCTGTTGGGACCAGGAAACACCAAAGAACAGAGGGCCTCATTTACAAGCCCATTGCGCCGCTGCTGTGTCATTTTTTTTATGCACCGGCAGCGTAATGGGTTTGCCCAAATTTACAAATCCAATTAAAGTCACCCTACGTGACTATACATGGTCTTGTAAATTTGGGCCCCTTTCACGCATTTCTCTGCATGGAAGGGGTGCTGCTGTGGGTGTTCTCATGCAACATCCATGGAACCTGACACATTCCCAAATTTACCAAGTGTTGTAAAGCTGGGAATGCATCAGAATCCTATTACTCCCCAGGGGAGGCTTTAGAGTAGCACAACAAGGAGAAATACTTTTATTTCTCTTCAGAATGCAGCACGCATAGAAAGAAGAAAATGCTATAAATAATTGTTTTGTGCATGCAGGTGCACCTTCCTGCACAAAAACAGTCATCCCTGCAACACAGGAACCCTTGCAAAATGACGCAAGGGTGTCTACCAAGGCGCAACGGCTGCTGTTTATGCACCGGTGCAGGGAAGGACAGGAATGTGCCGCATCTTGTAGATATGGCGCATTCCTGCCCCTTTTATTTTTGTACAGGGCAGCACAGTAGGAAGGTTAGTTGCACTGCCATGCATCAAAATATAGTCAATGAGGCCCAGAAAGTGGGAAAACAGAGCTGGTGTGGGGAAATCCTTCTCCCAAGAAGTAATCAATAAATCAAGCATGGAGGAAAAGCTGGGCGCAGCTGAAATCAGACGTGACTCCAAGATGGCGACAAATTGCAAGTTCACAGGGTTCTGTAATCTCGCGCTGTTACAGTTCCACTGTGGATGTTGAAGGGGAAGGAGGTCTTTAACAATCCAGGAAAGGTACTGGTAAGTAATTACCAACACCCTGCAAATGGATCATAAGTGGCCCCAATTCACCATATCCAAAAGGCACCGTAGTCATCAGCAATACCATTTAGTCCGAAAACACGGTATGTAAAAGGGGGTGGCGGGCTTGCCTAGGGGGTCATTAGATGCACATGATAACACCCAAAGGGTGAAGGGAAGCACCAATAGAACCCAGCCAAATGGTTATTGGAACCGTGAGGGATTGCAGACAACACATGCAGCGTGACTTGAAACATCTAGCCCCCTAATAGTCCAAGACGTTATTCTTAAAGACAATAACGTGTATTCACAACATTTGTGAATGGACTACATTGTTTGTAACAACAATAAAGAAAATGCTGCAATTGTATAGTTTGCAATAAGCCATATATGTCAAAAGCAACCGATACAAGAAGTAGTAGGATAAAAAATGAGAGAGGAGAGAAGAAAAGAGATATAGAAAGACAGACCATATATAAAACAAAGTAAAACATGTAAAGGAGAAACAAATACTCTTGGGTGTGGAGACCACATGAGGAAGACAATGCACTGGCCTTCAAGGCAAATCGGAGAGGGAGATCAAATGACATAGACAGTCGTAGGAGAACATCATCAGGGCAAGGAAGCATATTGTTAGAAATGGGATTTCTGGTTGGCTAAGGCTTGCGCCAAAGCGAGGCAGAAACCACCACTCTAGTCAGGACAAGGGAGTTACACGCTGAAGATAAACCCTGCTCACCACCTTGGTTGCTTGGCACAAGCAGTCAGGCTTATCTCAGAGGCAATGTGTAAAGCGTTTGTGCAACACAGCAGCAAAACACTAGGCACACCACAAAAGAAACTCCACACAAGGTTATATCAAAAATAGCCTTTGTATTGTTATAAACACATTAGAAACATAATCGCATAATATACACTGTGCCAACTGGCAGTAGGCAATATTCACAGGAGATTATATACAGGACAGGGCCAATCGGGCCAATGTCAGAACCATTAGATCAGGTAAGTAAATCTAAAACACAATCAGTAACTACTGGTACCATAATGACCTAAGCATTATCACATTAGCCATAAACCCACACTAGGCCCAAACCTCATCAGCACAAACACCTTGCGCAATGGGCCTCACCAGCATAAACACATTATGCACTAACCCCATAAGAATAAACACATTATGCAAATAGGTACTACCTCAAAACATCACAACATGACATTAGGCATCACAAGCACAAGCACATTATGCAATAAAACGCAGTGCACCCAGTACACTGACCAGGTGCATACATCACATTTGGCAATAACCTTCACAAGCATGAAGACATTATGCAATAACCACATTAGGCATTACCATCATAAACACTGTGCAATAACTCACGGTGCACAACCGGACCCCCCAAGCCAACTGGCCTGTCGCTGGGGCTCAAATGCCCTCTGTCCCAAAATGTCAGGGCGGCTGCCAATGTAGCAGAATCCAAAATGAGACATCGCGCTTGGGCAAAGGAGTGCATCTCACTCCTATCTCTCAAAACATGCCCCCACAGAACTGGCACTAAGTGCTGCGCAGCTGGCACCACTGTGTCTCCTGTCCCATTCAGGGACTCTCTTGTAAAAAGGAATGCTGCCCAACGATGCAGCTGCCCGTGCTGGTGCGGCGCAGCTGGGAAGAAATGTGGCCAATACTGGAAAAAGCACGGGCCCCTCTGGGCCCTCAAACACAATGTGCCACTCACAAAGCTCCTCTCAGGGGTTCTCTAACCAAAACTGCCCAACATAGGGCGGCCCACTCTCCTGCGGGACCGCCCGACCCTAGAGCTGTCACTGGGCTTCAGGGCCCAGCTCTGGGCTCCTTGAACCAAAATCACCCCCAACGTGGGAGCGGCCCTCTACCAGGCGGGGCCGCTCATGAAGGTGGCACCAACACTGTGCTTCGATGGGCACAACCCTCCTGGAGCCCTCACTCGCCGGCTCCTGTGCAGGGGGACCTCTCCTCTTTTGTCGGCTCTTGCCAGCACAGTCCCTCTGCCTCAGGACTCCTCCGATCTCTGGTGGCTCTAGACTGCATGCGGGGCTCTCCTCACCACACCGGAGCCCCGCCTCGATGCTGGCAGCTGTTCCCAGCATCCCACTCCTCTTCCTGGCGCTGGCTTTCCCCACGAATCCCTCGTTGCTAAGGCAACTCGCTGGGGGAGCCGCACTCAGCCTCAGAAACAGAGGCCACTTCTTCAGGGCTGGTCTCAGGCCCCGCCCGCAACCAGGCTTTGACTGCCTCATTTCTGTGTTGCCACGGGCAGCACGGTGGCCCTCAGTGTTTTCAGTGGTGGCAGCCTCACGCAGGGGGACACAGACTGGCGGAGTGGGGTCCCGCTCCGGGTTTAAAAGTATAAATACGCGGGTGGGCACCCGCGATTTAAGTACTGAAAATGCAGGGTGGGCACCCATGAAACAGCATCATTTTGGGGGGTGGGCTCCCGCTCGGTTTGTAAGCATCAATCAGCGGGGTAGGCTCCCGCTCCGGTTTTAAAAATATAAATACGCAGGTGGGCACCCGCGAATTAAGTAGCGAAAATGCGGGGTGGGCACCCATGAAACAGCATCATTGCGGGGTGGGCTCCCGCTCGGAGCACACAATGCAAGGTGGGTTCCTGCTCGGTTTTTAAGCATCAATCAGTGGAGTAGGCACCGCAACAGCATAAAGGCGGGGTGGGCTCCCGCCTCGAGACACACACAAATGCGGGGTGGGCAATTCCCATGCACTGTGGGGGAAGCCCCACATCGGGATTCCCTCTGAAATGATTGTAGCTTAGCGCTGCAAAGCTCACTAGCTTCCCTTCTTTGGGCCAATTAAAATGAAAGCTCTCCCAGGCGCTAGGTGCACAAAGAGTCCTGTAGTTGAGAAGCATGAGCCCCTGCAGAAGTTCCTCCAGGTCCAGGGGGCTTAGCTGGGCCCAGGGAGGCCAGCACACAGGGCCCTCCAGCAGGGAGGTAAGCCCCATGGCAGTTTCTCCTGGGCCCCAGGGGCAGCAAGCCCCTTGCAGGTCCAGGAATGCACACCCAACATAGGGTCATAGCCCCAGCATTTATACACCTTTTCCCTTTGTCTGCGCAAGCACAGGCCTTGGGGCACCAGCAGAAACTGGTTCAGGGGGGAATAGGAGCACTCTTTTGACAGGGCTCCTCTTCTCCATTGTAAGGTGGGGGCTCGTCATTAGACACACCACAGGGGGGTGAAGCCAGCATTCACTAGGGCAGGTACCATCCTTTTTAGGGCCCAGGGACTTCTCCTGC
The DNA here is from genome assembly GCF_964261635.1 of Lissotriton helveticus. Classification (NCBI taxonomy): domain Eukaryota; kingdom Metazoa; phylum Chordata; class Amphibia; order Caudata; family Salamandridae; genus Lissotriton; species Lissotriton helveticus. Next base: position 226,445,527 of record NC_136058.1, on the reverse strand, counting down.
CACTTCTCAAAATGTAGATGTCCCATTCAGCCTAGCGCTGACTCATCCTGCCCCTCCTGGAGCCACATACACCTCCCAGCCCCTGTCACTCACATGTCAGACATGCAATTCACATCAGGCAGTCAGACACATAGCACACAGAAATGTCAACTTCTAAAAGTGGCATTTCTCCCATTGTCATAATAAATTTGCACACACCATTGCGCAACATTTATTCTCACCATTTCCCACATACTAGTCTTGACCACGCTGCGCCTCTCATACTATGAATTAGCACTGACACACCTTATCGGGGAATCCCCCATGCATTCCTATGAGAGGGCAGGCCAACCTTACCAATGTAACAAAGAGAGTGCACGCACTTTAGAATGGAGCACAGTGCTAAAGTGCTCAGAGGCCTAAAATCACCAACACCAGGTTACAGAAAAAGGCTAGGTGAATGCAAAAAGTTTTGGGGTGAACCCGCCAAAAGGGCCAAGTCCAACACATATTTATTGAAAACGGATAAGAAAAATGGGAGAAACATATCAATGCCATGTATGTCAGGATCTAAGCAGACAGCGCCTGCCGAGGTTTTAGGGCTACAAGTCCCAGAAAGCTTAGCAGAAGGAGACGCAGTTAAAAGAAGCTAATGCGCACTTCCGCGTGTGCGTAATTCCTTGGATTCCGGTATTCATCTGATGGACCTCGAAGCGGCAGGCAAAGACAGGGTGAGCTTGTGAGTTGCCGATCTACACTGCCCAGGGAGGAAGCACCCAAAGCGGATCTAGAGATTCCGGACTTACGAGGCTGTAAGGTAGGGAGGGTCAGAGTCGGGTCTCGGCTCTGTCTCTCGCTACGCGTCCTTGGGGAATCAGCTTACGGAGCATTGAGGGGAAACTACCGTGATGCAAACGGCTCTTCCTTCAGCTCCGCTAATTAAAAAGGCACCATTTTATCCTGGCGGTTAGGCCTCCGGATGGAGGGAAGCCGCAAATTCCAAAGAGTTCTTTTCGGGTGATTTATAGAACGCTTGATGCTTGTACAGCGTGTTGATACCCCGTGAGGAGGAGCGCTCAGAGAAGATATTAGCTAATTAGGGCAGCGGTTTTTAGACACCGTGGAAGCCATTCCTGTTGTGTCCATAGACATACTAGTTTGGGAAGAGTCGGTTAGTGTAGTAACTACGAGACTTCCTTTGTGAATGCTTGCTGTTGCAAGCCAAACATTTAGGCCTGGTTTCTGTTTTCGGTTGGACATTTAAGTTGGTGGCAGGAAAGAGACTGCAATGGTTACTGCCGGATGGCGAGGTGTTTTGGTTACTGATGAATAAATGCAAATGGGTCTGAAGTTAAGGTAACATGGGTTTAGCGAGAATTATTGAGAGTAGACATTGTTATTGCCTGTGGTATTTTCATGGTGTCTGCTTTGTTTTACAGATCCTTTGTCCTTGCAGTCCCTACCCAACCTTTCCCCTGCCTGATCTGACTTGAACTCATTATCATTAATTCTGAGTTCGGAACGATCTGGGAGTGGAACCCTTATAGCATTTTCCTGATCCTGGGGAGCGTCACAAATCCCTGACAATGTAAGCATAACCACTTGCCGTAAACAACAAGACCAAGGTTGCACTATAAATGAGAGAATATTCAAGTGAGAAAAGGCTATAAAACATCCATTGCCTCTTCGCTACAATTGTCTATAAATTTCCAAAAGAGGACTGGATCTTTATAACTTGGGGTCTTGTTGTTGTGAGCAACTTTAAAGAGATAAGGATAGAACAACCAAAATCGGGCATTAAGTATCCGGAGATCAGGAGTCAGATGCATCTCCAAGAGCTGTTTACATCTATCAGCCGTTGCTTTGGCTAAATTTTGTGAAAAGAAAAGGTTGGAACCCAACCAGAAATGCGGCACTTACTTAGTTCTCTAAGAACCATCAATAGATCTGTATACTCCAGAAAAAAAGATGATGACACCCATATGTTTCTGGGAAGATGATGCACCCTGAGGGCTAAGCCCAAGTTGATGAGCTTCGTGAAATTTTAAAGCAGGTGTATCAGGAAATCCAAGAACCTTAATTAAAGATTTGTTAGACCTGGCATCTTTGGCGTGGTTTCCCTCTATCTTTTTGCCTCTACCTCCTGTATTTTTGATGCTGTGCTGGATTTCGTTTTTGCTGGTTTAGATGCTTTGGACACTCTGCCACTGCTGATCAGTGCCAGAGTGTAAGTGCTCCCTATGTAAATTGTTATTCTGATTGGATATTGGATATCTTTTCGGGTGATTTATAGAACGCTTGATGCTTGTACAGCGTGTTGATCCCCCGTGAGGAGGAGCGCTGAGAGAAGCTATTAGCTAATTAGGGCAGCGGTTTTTAGACACCGTGGAAGCCATTCCTGTTGTGTCCATAGACATACTAGTTTGGGAAGAGTCGGTTAGTGTAGTCACTACGAGACTTCCTTTGTGAATGCTTGCTGTTGCAAGCCAAACATTTAGGCCTGGTTTCTGTTTTCGGTTGGACATTTAAGTTGGTGGCAGGAAAGAGACTGCAATGGTTACTGCCGGATGGCGAGGTGTTTTGGTTACTGATGAATAAATGCAAATGGGTCTGAAGTTAAGGTAACATGGGTTTAGCGAGAATTATTGAGAGTAGACATTGTTATTGCCTGTGGTATTTTCATGGTGTCTGCTTTGTTTTACAGATCCTTTGTCCTTGCAGTCCCTACCCAACCTTTCCCCTGCCTGATCTGACTTGAACTCATTGTCATTAATTCTGAGTTCGGAACGATCTGGGAGTGGAACCCTTATAGCATCTTCCTGATCCTGAGGAGCGTCACAAATCCCTGATAATGTAAGCATAACCACTTGCCATAAACAACAAGACCAAGGTTGCACTATAAATGAGAGAATATTCAAGTGAGAAAATGCTATAAAACATCCATTGCCTCTTCGCTACAATTGTCTATAAATTTCGAAAAGAGGACTGGATCTTTATAACTTGGGATCTTGTTGTTGTGAGCAACTTTAAAGAGATAAGGATAGAACAACCAAAATCGGGCATTAACTATCCGGAGATCAGGAGTCAGATGCATCTCCAAAAGCTGTTTACATCTATCAGCCGTTGCTTTGGCTAAATTTTGTGAAAAGAAAAGGTTGGAAACCAACCAGAAATGCGGCACTTACTTAGTTCTCTAAGAACCATCAATAGATCTGTATACTCCAGAAAAAAAGATGATGACACCCATATGTTTCTGGGAAGATGATGCACCCTGAGGGCTAAGCCCAAGTTGATGAGCTCTCTGAAATTTTAAAGCAGGTGTATCAGGTAATCCAAGAACCTTAATTAAAGATTTGTTAGACCTGGCATCTTTGGCATGGTTTCCCCCTATCTTTTTGCCTCTACCTCCTGTATTTTTGATGCTGTGCTGGATTTTGTTTTTGCTGGTTTAGATGCTTTGGACACTCTGCCACTACTGATCAGTGCCAGAGTGTAAGTGCTCCCTATGTAAATTGTTATTCTGATTGGATATACATGTTTGGCATATTTGTGTCACCATGAAGTCCCTAGTAAAGTGCACTGGGTGTGCCAGGGCTAATGATGACAAATGCTACTAGTGGGCCTGCAGCACTGATTGTGCCACCCACAGGAGTAGCTCTAAAATGGTGTCTAAGGCCTGCCACTGCAGTGCCTGTGTGCAGTTTAGAAACTGCCATGTCCTCCTGGTCAGTGCCCCTATTGACTAGGCCTAACCCTTCCCTTTTTGTGCGCATCAGTCACCCCTATGGAAGGCCCAAGGTCCCCCCTGGGCAGGGTGCAGTGTATGTAAAAGGTAGAGCATGTACTAGGGCAGGTGACATGCTCTGGTAGTGAATGGCAGCCATTTTCGTTTTCACTATTGTAAGGCTATCTTGCTCCATAGATTAACATGGGGGATGCTGGCTACAGTGGCTTCCAGTATTTCTTCCCATTGGAATAAGATAGGACATAAGTATCTAGTATCCCTGAACTCAGACTTTAATAACACATCTTTTAGGAAAGGTTGTTTTTAAATCCTGTGTTTGAGAACAGCATTTTTAGAAAGTTGCTGTTCTCTTGTCTGACCCTTCTGTGGGCCTATTTGTGTATTGACTGTCTGATCTGAGAGTGACAGGGGCTGGGGATTCCCCAGGAGGCTGGCTGAGTCAGCCCTAGGCTGAATGACTGCATTTGCAACTGGAGTGGTGGGAGGAGTTAGCACCTGGGCCTGAATAGGGCTGTGCCTGCCTTTCACAATGCTGGCTCCACCTCCTGCTAGGGGGCTGACGACCCTGCCCCTCACTCTGAAAGGAAAGAAGAAGCCAGCAAAACAAAGAACTCAGGAAACACCCAGTACTGGTTCAGACCGGGCTCAGGGCCCACATGCACAGAGAGAACAACGACTTTAGGGGTATAAGTACAAGACCCCTGACAACAGAAAATTAGATCATCCTGGAATCAAGAAGGAACCTCTGCCAAGGAGAAAGCTGAAACTGAAGAAGGAAGACTGTCCTGCTGTTGCTCTGCTGGACCAGACCTGCTGTTGCTTTGCTGCCAAGGAGAGGGGAAGGACTTTGCTTGTGTGCTGTGTCCCCTGTCTTGAAGGAATCTCCAAGGGCCTGAAAAGAGCTGGCTCTCTGTTCTGAAGTCCCAGGAACAAAAGGACTTCACCCCCAGCTTCCCTGAACTCTGCTGAGAGAGTTCTGTCCTTCCTAGAGTGCTTGATCCAGTTGTGGGGCCTCTGGAAGTTGTACCTGTGCTGGGAAGCTTGAAACTAAGCTTGAGAGACTTTTGCCATTGAAAAGTGTCGCATCGCTTGCTTTCGGAGTGCATCCCCGACAGTGCGAGAAGTTTCCCGCGGCTACGAAGGTCGAGATCGTGGCAGCGCCTGACGCCGCTGCCAGAGCCGTCGCATCCTTCGTTTGCGGGACGCACCAGACCGGTGCGGGAAAGTCGAACATCGCTGCGAGTGTCGTCGCAGAGCCTGTCATCGCTGGATGAGATCGCCGCACCGCTTGCTTGCGGGCCGCATCACGTCGCTGCGAGCATCGTCGCAGAAGCATCGCATTGAGGAGCTGCGAGAGAGAGAATCACCGCTGGACCGCACTTCGTCGCCCTGGAGATCGTCGCAGCCCCTACGAGATCGTCGCATCGTGCCTTTGCGAGAACAAACTTCCTACGGAACCTACGCACCGGAATCCATACAAGTGGCCTTCCTCCCCATACAGACCGGATTCGTCGCAACACGCCCGCTGCTGCAGTGGGGCTGTCGCATCGCCTCCCCATGGTCTCAGGAACAACGCATCGCTTTTTTTCCACCGCACCAGCTTCTGCTTTTTGGAACTTTGTTGCAACTAAAAGGTACTGTGAGTAAACGTGACGCAACTGTGAACTTTTCACGCATCTGTGGTTTATTTTACCGCAACTTGAAGAACTTTAACGCAAACCTTAAGAACTCTTTTGAAACCATATTCTTGAACTGTGTATGTTAGATTTTTCTCGTTTTGGTCTTGCGTAGTTTAGATTAAATACCTTTATTTTTCTAAACTGTTGTGGAGTCAGTTTGTGGTGTTTTCACTGTGTTACTGTGAGTGTTGGTACAAATACTTGACGCATTGCCTCTGGTTAGCCAAGACTGCTCGTGCCAAGCTACCTAGAGAGTGAGCAGGGGTTATCTCAGAGGGTTATCTCCTTGCCCTGACTAGAAGCAAGGGTCCCTATTTGGACAGTGGTACCTACATCTGCCAACTAGAGACCCCCAGTTCTAACATTGCTGGTCAGGCGGTGGGATTTGAACTTGTATTTGTACTTGACCCACAGTAATTGGTGTACATCACTAGTGAGTGCAGACCACTATGCCACCGCATACTACTGGTTTTTGATTTTTTCTATTTTTGAGTAACTCTTCTAATACATCATGTCTGCGAAAGGAAAGGCACTCAGTGAGGGGGCAGAAGCAGAATTGGGGTTTGTCATTGGAGATTTGTATTCATACAAAGTTGAGCATCTTAGGAAATTCTGCAGTGAGTTTGAGTGCCCCATAAAGAGCGCCTACAGAAAGGAGGAGCTGCAGAGAATCTTGAAGGCCCATTGGGAGGCACAAGAGGGAAATGATGATGTGGATGTAGAAAATAGCTTTCAAGTCACAGATCTGCCAGTGGGCAGAGTAGGTGCAGGAGCTGGCAGCAACCATTCCAGCAGGGGCCTCTCCCCAGAAGAGTTACAAGAAAATCAGAGAGTAAGAGAGTATGAGTTGGAAGTTCTGAAAATGAAAATGAAGCAATTGGAAATGGATAAAGAGAGAGAAAAGGCGGCGGAGGAGAGTAAAATTGTCCGCGCCTTGGAGGAAAAGAAATTGCTTTTGGCTCATGAGTTGAGCATGAGAGAACTGGATCTTAAAGCCAAGGAGGTGGATGCCAGTTCAAATGGTGGCAGCGCGCAGCCAGTGCAAGGGGGTAAAGTATATATTCCCAAGGACCTGGTGCAGAATTAACATAGGAGTGAGGATATTTATGCCTGGTTCACTTCGTATGAGATTGCATTGAGAATGAATGGTGTGCCGGAACAGCATTGGGGGGCGGGCCTGTGGAAACATTTTGAGGCTTCTGGAAGGAGTGCTACAGAGCCCTTAGAGATGGCAGGTGCCATGACCTACCCCAATATGAAGGAGGCCTTATGTCTCAGGTATGGCATTACTCCAGAGCAGTATAGACTGCAGTTTAGAAACTCCAAGAAGAGAGAGTCTGAGACTTGGATGGAATGTGTGAATCAGTACTCACGTGCACTGGAAGGTTGGATGAAGGGCAGTAAAGTAACTGATTTTAAGGGGTTGTTGCATTTAATCAGTTGGGAGCACTTGAGTAGTATTTGTGTTCCAGAGCTGCGCCAGCATCTTTTAGACAGCAAGCTGACAGACCCCATTGAGCTTGCTAAGGAGGCGGACCGCTGGACCAGTACCAGGGTCCACAGAGGAATTGTAGGTACCACAGCCAAAGGTGGACAGGGTCCCCAGCAGAAGAGTGGGGGGGACAAGGGTAACCAAAAGGAGTTCTCAGAAGAGCCCCAAAATAGTTCCCAGGGAAAGGAATCCCAACCCCTGTGTAGGAGAGTAGGGTCTGCTATCCTATGGTCACCCCAAATTTTTGCTTTTTGCTTCACTGGTTTTAGACTACTGAGGCTGTGGGCCTGCTAATCAGATCCCCATCCTGCTGTTCTCTCTCTAAATTATTAATACATGTGCTATAGGTACATACCACAATTGGAAATGGACTCCTTGTCAGCCCCTGTACCATGCACTATAGGTGCTAAGGGCATAGGTGCCACCAAGGCCTACCAGGGGCTGCAGCATATCTTTTGCCACCCCTGGCTGGTTCTTAAATTGACACAACTGGCTGATCACTCAGCTGGGGCAAGGTGGTGTAATCACCTCTTGCTTAGGTATAGTACACCTATATCTAAACCTATATCTGGACACATATAAACCTGTGAGTCACTCCTATGGAAGGCCTTATCAATCCTGGAGGCAGAGTGCGTGGTTTAATGTGAGATGGAGCTCTAGCATGAGCTGAGCCTGTCTGCAGCCGTCGGGAACAAATCCCTAAGCTGTTTCAGGATAATGCCATACCATATACTATTAAGTGCATTATAATCCTTGCGGTTATATAGCAACTTTGGTTTGGCTTTATCAAAACATGTCGTGTAAGGTGTCATACGATTTGGAATACTATCCCCTCGCCAGTTCTGGCGACGGGGATAGCATTCCACCCCTCTAGAGGGGTAAGACATGTTACTTTACTTAAATGCGGTTAATTTCTAAAAGGGCCTCAGTTCCACAAAATGGATGCTTCTGCCACAGACACAAGTCTGACCCCCTGAAGCTGACCGAAACTCAGCCAAAGGGGCCTGGACAAAGGGTTTCCTGTCGCAGGAGGTGTCACACCCCCCCAGACAGGAGATAGTGGATTGTAGCAGGGAGGTTTGAAAGAAACCAGATACTGCATGGGGAGCACAAGGCTGCCCCTTGCATAATCCAGTCAAACCGGTTTTGGGGCACACCAGCCCCAGTCCCAGCGCGGCCTGGATCAAAGGAAAGGGGTGTATCCACCCCCTTCCTGGGTCCCACCCATAGTAGGGGACCTAGCAGGTAATCCAGCCCCCTAGATTGGTATAAGAATGGCAGCAGTGCCAAAGCACTTTAGATTATCCTGATGAAACATAAGAAACGAAACTCTGGACCCTTCGACATCCTACTCAACGTAGAAGACTGAAGAATCTCCCTTGTGGTCAAGGAGTGACCACCCTGTGCAAACAGGCACCATCCAGCACCTCGACGTCTGCTTTGTTGCAGTTCCCGCCGGAACTCGAGCGACAGAGATCGACGAGATCAAGCTTGCCTGCCTTCTAACAGCCCGATCCACAGTCCCTGCAGAGCTGAGACCCGTGGAGGCGACCGGAAGCGTGGGGCACGCCATCTTGGAAAGACCACGAGACGCTGACCGTGCAGCCCACGAGTGACCCTCGAAGCTGTTTGAGAAGCCCCAACCCTGAGCCACTCTTGCACCGAAGTTCAGCCCTCCACACTCGACGAGTGCTGCGTGGGGCCCTTCTGCTTCTTTTGGCTCAACGCGTTGGCCAGTCCCTTGCCAGCTGGCTTGTGGCCCCTGTGCCGACGAAAAACGAAATACAACTTGTGATTCTGGTTGCTCCAGATTTGCACCAGCTCCCCTGAAAAGGAGCCCCACTCTGACCTTCCTGGTCCGAGTGAGAAGCAATCTTCCAGTTCCGCGTGGATTGCTTTTGCCAAGTGTTGTTTGCTCAAAACTTGAAGCCGACAGCGCCAACGGCGAGAGCCTTCGTGGGACAGATCGTGACCTGCTCCTGGACTTCGTAGATGCCCCAGAGCCCACGTGACAGCGGAGAGAAGCTCCTCGACAACCACCTGATTGCGCCCAACATTGCCTGGTTCCATCCTGGTTCCACCCTGGTCACTGCTGAGTGACCCAGACTCTGTCCCCTCTGCTTTCAGGTACCTTTCGACTTCGATCCACCCTTGCATCCTACCGGACACTTCTCCTTCACAGCGCCTGCAGCCTCTTCAGCTCCAAGCACCAAGAACCAGCGTGACGAAACCCGACACTACTTCGACCCTGTGCACCCGCTTCCTGTGGGTAAGGTAACATTGCAACGCCGGTGTTCCCACACTGGTACACACCTCTAGGGTCTGTGTCTTAAGTTTTGTCTTTCTAGGTTCAGCGGAAGTGTCCTAAAACTCTATTTGCTTAACTTGTACGCACCTTTGACTTGCATTGGTGCATGCGTGTGCTTTCAGCACTGCACCCGAATCCCGCGGGCTTTTCCCGACTTCAGCATTGCTTGTCCCGACTGCTCCCAGCGATTCCCTAGGCCCTAGGCCTAACCACTGTTCGATTGGTATCACTTATACCACTTTTTAAATATATGGTCTGAGTGGCCCCTCGCCCTCATCCATAATTGTGCAACTTTGTATGTTATACTGTGCTTTTGATTTAACGCTTGTGCCCCTTTATTCATAAAGAATACTGGGGATTGTTTTTAGTAATAAATACATATATTTTTATAATATATACTTGTGTGGTGTCCTTTCATTTGATATTACAGGATTGTATGTGGTAAAACAGCTCGCTTAACACAACCTCTTAAGTTAAGCCTTTAAGGCTGCTTAGTCCATGCTACCCCTAGGATAGCTTGTCTAATAAGGTTGACTTACAACCAGACACCATAAGGGTTGTTTGGACTGATACAAGGTGGTTCCAGAATTGGAAACATCATATATCAGGCCAACTTCTCACACCCCCAAACCTAAACAGCCATGGTCCTCTAAGGGCAGGCGGGACAATAGAGACAGAAGGGATAACCAAGGTCCCCCTACCTGCTATCACTGCAATGAGGTGGGCCACATTGCTCCAAAATGTCCCAAGAAGAAGCCCGCACCCACTGGTGCTCCAGCCCCAGGGTTAACAAGTGTAGCTTTGGGCGGGGATTTGATTTCTAGTGGGGAGGTGGGCTTAGCAGTTATGTCCCTTGTCTCTCTAGGAGACCGAGAGTTGGTCCAGGAAACCTTACTGCCCTCTAACACTAAGAAGTATGGGCAGAAGGTGACCATCAATGGGAGGGAGGTTGAGGCTCTGAGATACACAGGAGCCAGTGTGACATCCGTGAGGTGTCAGTGGGTGTCTGAAGAGCAAATCATCCCTGATGTACTCCGCCCTGTAGTGGCAGCTGACAGCTCAGTGCGCTTCTGCAAGCTGGCGCGTGTTCCCTTTGCATGGGGGGAGTCTCTGGTCTTTTGGAAGTAGTTGTCAGTGATGCCTTGCCTGTAGACTGTCTGTTAGGTAACGACCTGGAGAGTTCTCCATGGAAGGATGTAGAACACAGAACTCACTTGGAGATGTTGGGTCTGCCTGCGTGGATCTGCGTGACCACGCGTGCTATGGCAGCCAGTAAGGGTGATTCAGCAGAACTGGAGCCTGAAACAGTGGCCCAGAGACCTGCCAGGAGAGGAAGAGGCAGGGGGCGCGGGAAACCGGCCCCAACAGTTCCCACGGTCCAAGAAGAAGCAGAACCTGAGGGGGATGCCCTGGAACCTACAGGAGAACAGGTGGCCGAACTGGGAGACCTACCTGAGCTGACCCATTGGCAGCAGGAAGGTGGTCCCTCCAGGGAGGAATTCTGCCAGGCGCAGAAAGAATGCCCTTCCCTCATTGGTCTGCGGAAACAGGCTGTAGATCAGGCAGCAGGTGAAGCAGCCAGAGATCAGTTTATCTACTGGGAAGATGACCTACTATATAGCGAGCCTAAGTTTGCTGAGCCCGGTGCAGCCCGTGTGCTGGTGGTACCCAAGCGCTTCAGAAACTTCTTAATGGGTCTGGCTCATGACGTGCCTCTTGCAGGACATCTGGGGCAAGACAAGACACTGAACCGGCTAGTCACCCACTTCCCCTGTCCCCAGATGAGAAAGCACGTTGGTTCCTTTTGCAGATCTTGCCAAACCTGTCAAGCCAGTGGCAAGACTGGAATGAAGTTGAAGGCACCCCTTCAGCCCTTCCCAGTGGTGAGCACCCCTTTCAAACGGGTTGGCATAGACATTGTAGGGCCCCTGGACCCCAAGACAGCCTTAGGCAACAGGTTCATCCTGGTCTTGGTGGACCATGCCACCCGGTACCCGGAAGCAGTCCCTCTCAGGACAATCACAGCACCCGTGGTGGGCCGTGCATTGATGGGGATCTTTTCCCGTGTGGGGTTCCCCAGAGAGGTGGTCTCCGACCGGGGTACCAACTTCATCTCTAAGTACATGAAGTCTCTGTGGGAGGAGTGTGGGGTAACTTATAAGTTCACCACCCCTTACCACCCTCAAGGAAATGGGTTGGTTGAAAGGTTCAACCGGACCCTAAAAGGTATGATTATGGGCCTAGCGGAGCCCATGAGATGGAAGTGGGACGTCTTGTTACCATGCCTGTTGTTTGCCTACAGGGAAGTGCCTCAGAAGTCCTTAGGGTTCAGTCCCTTTGAACTCCTGTATGGCCACCCTGTTAGAGGACCTCTCTTATTGGTGAAGGAAGGTTGGGAAAAGTCCAGTGGGAAAACCCCCCAGGATGTGTTCAGCTATGTGCTGGCCATCCGCAACCAGACACAACGCTTCAGGAAGCTCGCTCAGGCGAACCTGGAAGCAAGCCAGGAAGAAATGAAAAGATAGTACGACCAGAATACCACTCTGGTCGAATTTCAACCTGGGCAGAAAGTGTGGGTGATGGCGCCAGTGGAGCCTTGTGTGCTCCAAGACAAGTAGACTGGGCCATATGAGGTGGTGGAAAGGAAGAGTGAGGTAACCTACCTGGTTAACCTGAGGACTCCCAGGCAGCCCCTGAGAGTCTTGCATGTGAACCGCCTCAAACCCCACTTTGAGAGGTCTGAAGTTACTATGCTCATGGCAACAGATGCAGGAATGGAAGAGGATAGTGATCCTCTCCCTGACCTCCTGGCAGTTAAGGAGCAAGATGGGTCAGTGGATGGTGTGGTCCTCTCGCCCACCCTGACCCCAGAGCAGCAGAGTGACTGCCGCCAAGTGTTGGGTCAGTTCTCCTCCCTGTTCTCCCTGACCCCAGGAGTCACCAACTGGTGCGTCCATGATGTGGACACTGGAGACAGTCTGCCTGTGAAACAAAAATTTTACAGAGTAGCTGACAAGGTCAGGGCCAGCATCAAGGAAGAGGTTTCCAAGATGTTGGCGCTAGGGGTGATTGAGCCCTCCAGCAGCCCTTGGGCTAGCCCAGTGGTCTTGGTGCCCAAGAAAGCTGCTACGCCCGGTGGCCCCCCAGAACTCCGGTTTTGCGTGGACTACCGTGGGCTCAATGCGGTCATGAAGACTGACGCACACCCTATCCCCAGAGCTGATGAGCTTGTGGATCGGTTGGGAGCTGCCCAGTACCTCAGTACATTTGATTTGACTTCTGGGTACTGGCAGATTGCCTTAACTGATGGGGCCAAAGAGAGGTCAGCATTTTCAACACCAGAGGGGCACTTCCAGTTCCGAGTCATGCCCTTTGGGTTGAAGAATGCCCCTGCCACATTCCAGAGACTGGTTAACCAGGTACTGACCGGGCTTGAGGAATTCAGCGCCGCATACCTGGATGACAGTGCTGTGTTCAGCTCCACGTGGGAAGAACACTTGCAACACCTCTGCGAAGTGTTGAGGGCTCTGCAAAGGGCAGGCCTCACTATCAAGGCCAGCAAGTGCCAGATAGGGCAGGGATCTGTGGTGTATTTGGGACACCAGGTGGGGAGCGGCCAGGTGGCGCCCCTACAGGCAAAGATTGATACCATTCTGGCTTGGGAGCCCCCAAGACCCAGACAGAGGTGAGAGCCTTTAATGGACTCACCGGGTATTACATTCGGTTTGTCAAGGGATATGGCACCATTGTCGCCCCCTTGACAGAACTCACTTCCAAGAAGTTGCCCAAAAGAGTTGACTGGACTGACGCCAGCCAAACTGCTTTTGATGCCCTGAAAACTGCAATGTGCACAGCACCGGTGCTCAAGGCACCTGACTTTTCCAGTGAGTTCGTAGTACAGACAGACGCTTCAGAGCATGGTGTGGGAGCAGTACTCTCACAAGTCACTGAGGAGAATGGAGACCAGCCGGTAGCTTTTATTAGTAGGAGGCTACTCCCCAGGGAACAGAGGTGCAGTGCGATCGAAAGGGAAGCTTTCGCTGTGGTCTGGGCTCTGAAGAAGCTGAGGCCCTACCTTTTTGGGACTCACTTCCGTGTTCAGACCGACCACAGGCCCCTCAGATGGTTAATGCAAATGAGGGGTGAGAACCCAAAACAGTTGAGGTGGTCCATCTCCCTACAGGGAATGGACTTCACAGTGGAACACCGCCCTGGCACAGAATACGCCAATGCTGATGGTCTGTCCAGGTTTTTCCGCCTTAGTGAAGAGAACTCCCAAGAGGGTGGGTAGTTCTCCCCACTTTCAGCTGGAGGGGACACGTGTTAGACCTGGCATCTTTGGCGTGGTTTCCCCCTATCTTTTTGCCTCTACCTCCTGTATTTTTAATGCTGTGCTGGATTTTGTTTTTGCTGGTTTAGATGCTTTGGACACTCTGCCACTACTGATCAGTGCCAGAGTGTAAGTTCTCCCTATGTATATTGTTATTCTGATTGGATATACATGTTTGGCATATTTGTGTCACCATGAAGTCCCTAGTAAAGTGCACTGGGTGTGCCAGGGCTGGTGATGACAAATGCTACTAGTGGGACTGCAGCACTGATTGTGCCACCCACAGGAGTAGCTCTAAAATGGTGTCTAAGGCCTGCCACTGCAGTGCCTGTGTGCAGTTTAGAAACTACCATGTCCTCCTGGTCAGTGCCCCCACTGACTAGGCCTAACCCTTCCCTTTTTGTGCGCATCAGTCACCCCTATGGAAGGCCCAAGGTAACCCCCTGGTCAGGGTGCAGAGTATGTTAAAGGTAGAGCATGTACTAGTGCAGGTGACATGCTCTGGTAGTGAATGGCAGCCATTTTCATTTTCACTATTGTAAGACTATCTTGCTCCATGGATTAACATGAAGGGATGCTGGCTACAGTGGCTTCCAGTATTTCTTACCATAGGAACAAGATGGCTGGGGATTCCCCAGGAGGCTGGCTGAGTCCGCCCTAGGCTGAATGACTGCATTTGCAACTGGAGTGGTGGGAGGAGTTAGCACCTGGGCCTGAATAGGGCTGTGCCTGCCTTTCACAATGCTGGCTCCCCCTCCTGCTAGGGGGCTGACGACCCTGCCCCTCACTCTGAAAGGAAAGAAGAAGCCAGCAAAACAAAGTACTCAGGAAACACCCAGAACTGGTTCAGACCGGGCTCAGGGCCCACATGCACAGAGAGAACAACGACTTTAGGGGTATAAGTACAAGACCCCTGACAACAGAAAATTAGATCATCCTGGAATCAAGAAGGAACCTCTGCCAAGGAGAAAGCTGAAACTGAAGAAGGAAGACTGTCCTGCTGTTGCTCTGCTGGACCAGACCTGCTGTTGCTTTGCTGCCAAGGAGAGGGGAAGGACTTTGCTTGTGTGCTGTGTCCCCTGTCTTGAAGGAATCTCCAAGGGCCTGAAAAGAGCTGGCTCCCTGTTCTGAAGTCCCAGGAACAAAAGGACTTCACCCCCAGCTTCCCTGAACTCTGCTGAGAGAGTTCTGTCCTTCCTAGAGTGCTTGATCCAGTTGTGGGGCCTCTGGAAGTCATACCTGTGCTGGGAAGCTTGAAACTAAGCTTGAGAGACTTTTGCCATTGAAAAGTGTTGCATCGCTCGCTTGCGGAGCGCATCCCCGAAGTTTCCCTCCGCTACGAAGGTCGAGATCGTCGCAGCGCCTGACGCCGCTGCCAGAGCCGTCGCATCCTTCGTTTGCGGGACGCACCATACCGGTGCGGGAAAGTCGAACATCGCTGCGAGTGTCGTCGCAGAGCCTGTCGTCGCTGGGTGAGATCGCCGCACCGCTTGCTTGCGGGCCGCATCACGTCGCTGCAAGCATCGTCGCAGAACCATCGCATCGAGGAGCTGCGAGAGAGAGGATCACCGCGGGATCGCGCTTCGTCACCCCGGAGATCGTCGCAGCCCCTACTAGATTGTCGCTTCGTGCCTTTGCGAGAACAAACTTCCGACGGAACCTACGCACCGGAATCCATACAAGTGGCCTTCCTCCCCATACAGACCGGATTCGTCGCAACACGCCCGCTGCTGCAGCGGGGCCGTCGCATCACCTCCCCAGGGTCTCAGGAGCAACGCATCGCTTGATTTCCACCGCACCAGCTTCTGCTTTTTGGAACTTTGTTGCAACTAAAAGGTACTGTGAGTAAACGTGACGCAACTGTGAACTTTTCACGCATCTGTGGTTTATTTTACCGCAACTTGAAGAACTTTAACGCAAACCTTAAGAACTCTTTTGAAACCATATTCTTGAACTGTGTATGTTGGATTTTTGTTGTTTTGGTCTTGTGTAGTTTAGATTAAATACCTTTATTTTTCTAAACTGTTTGGAGTCAGTTTGTGGTGTTTTCACTGTGTTACTGTGAGTGTTGGTACAAATACTTTACGCATTGCCACTGGTTAGCCTAGACTGCTCGTGCCAAGCTACCTAGAGGGTGAGCAGGGGTTATCTCAAAGGGTTATCTCCTTGCCCTGACTAGAAGCAAGGGTCCCCATTTAGACAGTGGTACCTACCTCTGCCAACTAGAGACCCCCAGTTCTAACAAGATTGGAAACAATAAACAGGATTTGACCCTTTCAAACCTTCTGCTAGACCATAAATGTGAATACTATTGTGTTGACTATGATTTTCAAGGTTTTCAGTTTTCTTCTTCAACTGGTGAACCTGCGAATGCAGAACTGCAATTTTTGTGAAGACTCCTGGAAGAGACCAACTTTGTATTCCACCTCTGTAACTCTGTTATCAATTGAAGACCATTTATCGTCCAAAATCTGAAGACGACGGTTTGTTTCCTCTATATGTGGTCTAAGTGCACATATCTCCTCTAGAATGAGTTCCATAGAAGATGGAGGAGAAGTTTTGACTGGAGATGGGGGGGGGGGTGCTTTTTCAACTCGCTTATTTGAAGAAAGAGCACCTGGAGGATGAACTGTGGAAGAAGTAGTAGAAAATGAAAAGTTGTGAGGTGGAGGTTCTGAGTCTGCCATGTTGTCTAATAGGCCCAGAAAACTTAAAAGTTATTGGTAGGAGAAGGGTCATTTAATTTCAAGTTGTTCATTTTTCTCCATATAATTGTTAACAGGTACACCTTGTGTGATAATAGAGCATATGCCTGTCACCAGGTCAGCATTATCTAAAAACTTGCCCACAAAATCAGCAAATTGAGTGAGGTGTCAAAAAAGAGTCATAGCTTCAAAGGTTTAAATATATAAAGTCATGAAAGGCAAAAGGCACAACATAGCTTGGAGGTAAAGGAAAATATTACTATAAAATAAAAGTACCGCTCATTTGTTGTGGAGGAAGGTTAAACAGTATTCATTCATCTTGTACCTTAAGATGAGCCTCATCTCGATAATAAAGGTCCTTGTGCTGTAGCAGCAGCTTGGAACATCATACCAAAAGGCGGGCCTGACCTCAATCACTCTGCGCACCTGCCGTGATAATGTGGAAAAATAAATATCCTCCATGAGTACAGGAGCCGGATCAAACAAAAGAGAAATACCTGTAAAAGCTCTTCTCCAAACTTGCCAGAAGATGAAGAATCTGCCAGGACCAACGCAAAGCTGCACTAGAAAGCTGCCATCTTCCTGCAGCGCTAAGCTACCTTATTACATTTAATAAGTCATAACTTTTGATTGGGAGCAGATCGAGAGCTATACTGTTTATACTCAAATGGATTATAAGTTTAAAATCCTCTTTAATGGTGAACTCGGATTCTAAGTAAGAATTCTGAAAATGCCACTTTTAGAAAGTTGGTATTTTCTAGTCCTATGACCAGTATCCTAGGTATATGACTGGGAATGTCTCTGCTGTTGGTGTTTGTGTATTCTTCCCCGATAGTGACACAAATGGGACAGAGCAAAGCTGTTCCCTGCCCCACCTACACTTTAAAGGGATTGCCTTCAGCACACACAAAGGACCCTGAAACCAGTCTTTTGTCACCCCAGACTTATTGGTGCCTTGGCAGGGGAAAGGTAATACTTTCCAGAATCAGAGATGGGGTACTATAGAGAATCCCTCCACTTAAAAGGCCGCCGCCAGGTATAAATATTGAACCCTCAGAACAACTTTTCAGTACACTACTGGACCTGTGTACAGAAGAAGGATACCTTTGCCACCAGAGGACTGCCTGCCTGCAGAGGACTGTTGAAGAAAATTGGACCTGTTCCCATTATCCCAAAGTAACCTGAGTGACTCCAAGGGTTCCCTGCAACTGACCTGCTGTACTGCACCTGCATCTGGACTTACCTGAGCCCTGCAGGCCACTCCTGGAGTGAGTTGCTGATTCCCAAGAGGTGCCGACCAGGCCCTGGACCCTTGGCTGTCATCGGATGACCTCCTTCTCAGAAGAAAGATGGGATACAGAAGTTTTGGGTTCTTAAGCGATTGTTATTGGCCTGTTCACGCTGAGACTCTGTCATCCATGATGAATGTCAACGCGAAGTTCAGTTGACCCCTACTCTTCACCCTAGCATAACTGCAAGTGGTGATCGGCAATGCAAGATCTGCACTCCGTGCTACAGTAATGACAGCCCACAGCAACCACCAATGCGAAGTTCCAGCACCGACACCCAACCGGCTCCACTGTTTTTTGTGCTACAACTATGATAGCCTTTTCCACCCAGCCTGTTCTGGGCTATAGCAATGACCATCCCGATGCCTTCCCTGATCCTTACTGCCTCTTCCATCACAAAAGAAACTCTTTGTGCCAGACTTTACTGAGGTTACTTACCTGGTCCTTGTATCCGGCCAGTGCTCTATTGGGGTCAGCCTGAACTTGTGACTTCCCCCGGCCTAGCACGATCAGATGATAGTGAGTGGCTTGTTGTGCTTCAAGGTGTTATAGTTGCCCAAAATATAAAATTGCATATCTCTGTTTCTACTGAATGGATCTTTGTCATTGTGGTATCATTTTATTTATAAAAATGTAATCTATTCTTCTAAATTGATTTGGGATTTTTCTTGTGTGGTGTTTTCATTTTATTACTGTTTTTGTATTGCATATATACTTTATACTTTGCCTCTAAGTTAAACCTGACTGCTTTTCTGTCAAGCTTTTAGAGAGTTAAGCAGAGGTTGATTTGGAGGCATTTGTGGTTCACCCTGACAAGGATTGTGGTTGTTGCCTGAGTGTAGCTTCCAATACTTTCAACCAACAGCCTAATTTCTTAAAAATTGAAAGAGAATTTGCACTGAAAGTTGTCTTTACAAAAGTACAAATATACATTATCAGTCCTGAAAGGGTGACACTATAAATAAGAGGAGATGGTGGGGTGACTTCTAGCTGCCTAGCTGAAACAAAGAGAGTCACAGTCATCTAACCTGATCAATCTTCCTTATACAACAAAAACGACATACACATCCTGTTCAAGACGTAGAGGAATTCCCCCATCTTTTCTGGCAGTGGAGGGCCTTGGATAATGAGGTAGTTGTCATGTCACTTGACAGGGAGAACACTTTTATCAAGTCAGGGGTACCTCTTCGGGATTCTTATTAAACAATTTGCTCTGGGATCCAAATTTTACAAACATTGCTGTTGTGGCGGGTATAACTTTACCTGGCTAAAAGGTAACCTCAAATATCTCAGAATCTTGATTAACATTGAGCTGACAACATGTCACCTGACAACCTGAGTCCTTCAGATCTTTCAGATTCACAATGATTTTTTGTAGATTGTCTGGCCTCCCTTTCTAGGACAGAGTAAATGTTATAGAAATGGTTGTAGTGCCACAATGTAAGTATGTCATGGGTATGATTCCCCTAATGATCTGATGCTACTTACTGCAGCATATAGACCAAGCTATGAAGACATTTATATAGAATGGGACATGCCATGGAACGGGATATGCCATGGATACGGCATTTGAAGTTGTATGCGCACACACAAGCGGGAGGGTTCAAGGTTCCTTAAATCCAGTCCAATTATTTGTCCCATCACCCATCCCAAACAATCTTCAGACATAAAGTAGTGGGACCTACGCTCTGTAGAAGAGGACTGAACTGAGCTGAGTCCAAGACACATATAGTGCATCTCCCCTCTATGGGGTTGCGCTGTCTTAGACCCAGCCACTTGATTCAATGCTTGCTCCTAATCTCACAACATAACATAACTCTCTGTGAACAGAAAGCTCGAAATAGACCAGTTGGTACACTCAATGGCACCACTCTGGAACAGCTCTGGCTTGCAAATAAGTGGTAAAGAAGTTCACTGATTGGCTTGGTCTTCTAAGGGACTGGATAGGATGGACCAGTTGATATTTAGAAATAAAGTTTGCCGGTTTGAGTGACCTTGCATGAACTATGGCCAGGGGAGGGATCAGGCCAGGCGATATGGGCAACTTAGACACTGCTTAAGGAGTTACACTGCCCAATCCCATCCGTTTATCTAGAATCCTGCCTACTTGCAAATGCACAGACATGGAGGACCCACACAAAGGGGTAATCTCTGGTTTTTACAATTTCACTAGAGGAGAATTTTTTCCACGGTGACGATGTCCAGCTTTCAACAGTGATGGCAAAATATCCTAAACAATGACAAGATGAACAGGACTGGTTGATATGATGGAAAAACATGAGAGGGACCTAAGAGAAGTCAGGCTGAAATCACATTACTACAATGTGTTTCATGAAAGGTATTGGACGTCAATGAAATATTTTAGGGCTGGCATGCGTAGGTACAGGACATGCTGGAGATGTGGACATATAGATGACAAACTTTCACATATATTGCTCTCCTGCACATTCTTTTCAATTTATTGGTCAGAGGTATGGAGCACTATTAAGGACACTAGTTTATTTCCTAGCCAGCCCTTGATGAGGTTGGCTTTAACTCCAAAAAAGCAGAGATAATGTTTTTGCCCTATTAACAAGGCAGTGCTAACATGCATTAGCGCTGGTTAGCAGCCTTGTTACCGACGCCTTGCTTTGTATCTCTAAAGAGATGCAAAGTGGGCGTCCCTGGGCAGTACAACCTTGCAAATATCGCTGATGTGCACATCGCCATATTTACAAGACTGCCCCAGCATTTAAGCAGATGCTAGTTTTTGGGGAAAACCGCTGTTTTCGTTAAAAACTAACGTCTGCTAAAATGCAGACTTAGCTATCTCTAACATTGGGGTGGATTATGCTGATACGACCACAGGGTTTTGCAGGGAACATCGCTGAAAAAACAGCGATGTTCCCTGCAAAATGGCGATTTCCCCGCTATCGCTGGAATTTTTATCGCCCTGGAGAAACGCGTTGTTAATAACGCGCTACCAGGGCAATAAATTCCAGCGAGGGACGGCGATAAATAAAAAAGCGCTAGGCGCGCTTTGAGTTAATTATCGCCGTCCCTAGATAACATGCCCCTATATGTTCAAGGAGCCACCATACATTGACGGAGATGGATTTCAGCATTTCCGACTGTTGTTAAAAAGTGTATTTTTCACCACTGAAATCTAAAAAAGAGGTGACCCATGATAAATGGCAAACAGAACTTTACCGTATAGCATCCTTTAAAATTATAAAGTACAGGGTGCTGGACAAAATAGAGAACTACTCAGATCTTGGCCTCCATTCTTGAGTAGTGGTAAGACCGATGAGAAATATTTAGTTGTGAATAAGGGGCAACCCATCCTCCACTTTTTCACATCATATGAAAGTAGGAGTTTGGCTTATGTATTTTATGTTGACAGTACTGATCAGGTTTGTATAGCACATCCGACTCACACTGGCTCACACCATTTGCTCCCTGCTACTTTTGAATGTATGTGCAAAATGACCAGGACTACTTCTTTGCCTGGTCCCTCTCTGAGGTTGGGCTATTGACACACATTATGTAATTTCTACACTCACTTTCTCCCCACCTTAACTCCTTCACCCCTTATAATGACTCCCCCATTAGATCCTTGATAAATGTTCAAATTAGGGGTGTTTTGTTATGATCTCTGGGTAATGGGGAGTGAAAGCCTGTATGGGCTACCTTTCGGGGATAGGTCTAGAGCATGTATATAGTTCTGTTTTGCTTATTTTGCTTTCTTGATGCACTAACTGAGTTTAGGATAGCAAAACCTAACCATGCATTCTGTGATTGTGCTGGAAATGAGATTGGGAATTGATAATCATGTGGGGCTGTGTTTTATATATTGTACGGTCATGGGAATTGACCCCTTTGGCTGTGCATGATGTGTTTGTTGTTCGAATGTACTGTTTTCAGCATATACTTTGTTGTATTCCGAAACAAATAAAAAATTGTAAAATAAAAAATAGCATATTGTAACCAACAATTCAACGGAAAACAAGAATACAATCCAACCTCTCTACAAAGATTCACACACAACTACATTTTCCCTATACCACGCGTTTTACTTACACACATACAACATATTTCCCAGCACTCTACAGTGTCGACCACCACGCCCTGATAGTTGAGAAACCACAATGATACATTGCTAGAGGCACAAAACGCCATTATCTACTTCCTACACCCAAGCCCTCTGAAATCTGATACTTGGAATGTTCAAGTTAGCTCCACTACTGGTCATGATTTCTTCATGTGGTCTTTAGCCTAACAGTAACTTCAACTGACTCGAGTGATCACTCTATTGTTGAATGGTGTCTACTTTTGAGCACAGAGGTATGACACAAATGAAGTGGTATATCTCAGTCATAGCATAAATAACAATATGAGCTCAAATTGCTATTTATTCTGTTTTCCATCAATGACAATGTAAAATCAGCTTTTGAAAATTTAGTTCACAAAATAGTTGAAATTAAAAACTTGTTTTATTTCCAATAAACCCCAGAATCACTAAACTGCATTGGCTACCTCTGAAGAAAAAGCTCTTCTTTAAAACCATGGGCTTCTGCTATAGGGCCCTTAACAACAAGAGCTCTCGATATCTGCATTCTTTTGTGAAGGCCTACTTTCTTAGAAGGAATGTAAGATCTGCAGGGGGTCTACTGGCTTGTATGCCTACTGTAAAAAGAGCACATATTGGAGGATACTCCTTTAGTTTTCTAGCACCCAATATGTGGAATTCCCCTCCACTCTCACGCAAATAAGAAAAACTGAACAATCATTTTGCAAAAATTTAAAAACCTGGGGGCATATCATCAATGGCCTGCGATAATTATCGCTGTCCGTGTGTACAGTGCAAATAATTAACGCCGCATATCGCCGGATTATATCGCCTGGTGAGCGCACTATCAGCAATGCGCATCGCTGAGGTGATAGAATCCCAGGCAAAAGCGGCGGAAAGAGTCTAAATCGCCGGAATCCCAGCGTTGAAAACCGCGTTAGGGAAAACCTAATCTATAATGGGAGACGTGGATTCAGCATAACAATCCACCTCCCATTATAGATATTGCTTAGTAAGGAAAATAGCAGGCATTACAAACCGGCGAAAAACCAGGTTAGCGCCGATTTAAATATCACTATGGTGTTAGCGATACACTTGATGATAGAGAGTATCAGGGTTAGTGATGCTATCCCATGTTATTTCACGGGACACGCCTCCCTTGCATCTCATTAGAGTTGCAAGGCGATGCGATGTTGAAGCCAGCGCTAAACCAATTGAACACGCGTTAGCGTGCTCTTGTAAATAAAGCGATATTTTTATCGTCGCATTTAGTCCAAAAACGGACGCAAACGCGGCGACAAAAATATCGCTAGGCCTTGATAATATGCACCCTGGTTGTTCAGATCAATCTGATTAGGGCTGTCGTTTTAGCATGTTGTCTGATTCCTTAACTGGGAGAAAAACCTTAGTGCTGGGACACTTCGTCAGAAGTAACTGGACACTCCCTTTATTACTTTATTATAATTATTATGATCTTCAAAATCCATTAGAAAATTTACATAGGAAGAAGGGACACTATCATCTAACCTAAATAAACTGGCCTGTCTCAATTATCTATATTTCAACTCATTTAAAAAACATATATTATTGGCAAAAAAAACTCAATAATCTTTGATGCGGTCTGGGACAACCAAAGCAGTCGACATTCTAGCATTCAATACAGGAAGCCTACAAGAAAGATGCTCCTGTAATTTCTAGCGTTTGCCAGCAAGTCGAACTGGCATGAAGGGAGTGTGCACGAAGATTCCAATTCTAGAAGTGGTGTAGGTTGATTATCCCCAATGAATGAACTCAATAAATTCGGATTTAATCCCATTTAATTATGTAGCCCTCAACACAATTGCTTCGGTACTGGAAGAGTTCACAGATTCATTAAGGATCGTGAAACAAAATAGATAGGTCTAAAAGTCAGGTGCTAAAAGGCCAGATTTAATTCTTATATTGATATTAAAAAATGACTCAGAATTCCAGTGAACAATCTTGGACCCACCTTTTAGTGCTTGCATGCTAATGTGGCAAACTGTTTAGACGAAATTGGAAAAAATGCCTCACAAGTGACACAAAAACTATTGGCAGATTACCTTTTTTGGGACCCCTAGCAAGGGGTTAGCAAAGGCAGTCTTAGACTCTTGAAAAGAGTGGGTAAATAAGCATAACCTCCAGCCCATTGAGCAGTCTGAATTCAGTAAGCACTAATAACGCTTGAAAAGTCGGACTGCCTTAGGTGGCTTGCTAGAAAAGTATCTAGTCACAAAAGCAAACCGCCTTGCACAGCCTTCATCAATATTTCAACTGCTTTTGTTAAAGTGGATAGACCAATATTGTGGCGCATATTGGTTGCAATGGATATTCAAGACTTTTTACAGTCTATATTCACACTGCACAATGATATCTGATATTGGGTCCTTCAATGGTCCTGAGTTGTTCTTGCAAAGAAAATCGATACAACTAACAGGACAAAGCTGGGTAGATATTAGCACCCTTGCTTTTTCCCTCTTAAATACGTATGATCTACTTTCAAGTTTTGCAAATCTCAGAAATTGCCCACTTTCTCTTGTTGAACAATTATTAAATGCTTTACTTTACACAAATGACGAATATCTTCAATCACATTTCAACTAGACTCCAGTGGAGCCGATAGGCACTCTTTCTCCCATCGAACTCCCATTTCTTAAAAATAAATGCTGAAAAAAGTTCTTCTTGAAACATAATAATAGGAGGTCCTTTAGATGGAGCATTGAGGAGGCAACTGTGGAAAGGGTTTCAAACTATACTTACTTGTGAATGGTTGGAACAGGGCTTGATAAGCACTTTGGTATCGGAGATCGAAGCCATGCTCTGTGAGATACCTCAGAATTAGATATGTTGCACACAACACTTTAAGAGGGACAGTTAAGTTAGTGATTCAGAACACTATGCAAATGAGTTCTATAATTAGATCAAATATAAACCTTGCCTTAAAATATGTGAAATGTGAGATCATGGTCTTGGAAAGTTGGTCAGATTTTGAGATGGTTACACAATTGATATGGTTGGGCACAAAAGAAGTCAAGTTTGATTGCGATAAAAGCTACTGCTCTAATATTTCTGATTGAATTATATCGTAATGGCAAGGTTAACTGCAATTTTATCTAGGAAACTTGGTGAAGAACTTGTACTGATTTTACTTAAATCTGTGCAATAATTACCTTCTACGTCGTGGTTTAGTATGAATGGCTATCAAAATTGTCCTGCGAATCATGCAAGATGTCTCCCATGTTGTTTTTGTGCGCCCTTACATGAAGCAAGGATCATTCCACTTTTTGAGGAAAAAAGTGCAGCACCAAATTTTGCAAGCATTGTTGACCGATGATGTCACTGGTGCTATTGATGCTAGAAATTGACAATCTAAGTGACACTCAACCGTGCACTAAGGCAATAAGACAGGTCAGAAGGTCAAAAGAGCCTAGCATAAAATTTGTACTCAAGTACCAATTCCTACGAGTAGACAACCACACTAAAGCCAGACTTATAAGATGTGTAAAGCATATGTTACATCTAGGTAGCTCAGCAGATACACTGCTTTGTTTGAATAAGCATTAGGATTTGGTGCAAAACCAGATCAAATTACTTTAGTAGATCTAGCTTTGTGGAAAAAACAAATTTTTTAGGCGCAGTACATCCTGAGACATCTTGCCTGCATGAATTTACAGGGATGGCGCAAAATGGTTTCGGCACTGCACAAAGGACACCATTTCAGGCAAAATATATTTTTCCTATGCAAGTAGATATCATTTCTGATTGCTCTACTTTGGGTCGCTTTGTGTCATGCATGCCAGTGCAAACCTTTAGAAAATGTAGGCAACAGTGTCCCGATGACATGATGGGTGCTAGATGGAAACCTTGAAGCACATTCGCCATGGGGAATGAGTCAAAGGAGCAAAACGGAAATAAAAACAAAGACATAAAAGAAAGTAACATAATGCACAAGTATAATACAAAAAGTATTTTTAAAAGAACTTACATGTCTTTAAAAAGTAACCTGAAAAACATGAAATAAAAAACACATTTGCATAAATACTAGGTCTTAGGAACATTTTCATTTGGATGTAGAAATGTTCTCCTCAAAGACTGCCTCTTTGCTTTTTTTTCTAATAAGTATACATTTTATGAACAATACGGCACCCATTGTCTTAAATGCTTTGAAACCAATAGCTTCCCAAACTGGACTGCGTTGTAATGATCTCGGCTTTGACTTTGAGTAATCAGATCTGTGGGCCCAACAGCAGATTACACGTGTGTGGCCGCAATGGCTAGCAGCTGCCTGGGAACGCTTTACTCCAGTTTGCTTCGGAGAGATAGCCGTAACTTGACTTACTAAACCCCGGAGCAGCTTTGCCATCATATTTCTCTCTCCTCTCATATTCCCTCAGCCTGATTATTCACTGGCAAACAGAAATATCAAAGATACAAAGTATGCGAGTAATTCATGCCTGCGACCAACTCCCAATAAACTCTCTTCCAAACCCACATTAGTGGGATTAAGTGTGTACGGATATGAAGAATTCCAGCTGTTCTGACAGTCCCCCATGCAAAGTCTTAATTAAGTGCATATAATCATTGTGTAATTGTGTTTTCGCAAATAAGCCTCCCTTTGATTTCTCAGTTAGACAGTTTGTATATGAGATCTTCCTCTCTGAAAGGCCGCTTCAGTGGGGTTAAGCCCCGGACATCCACGGTATGCATGTCCGCTCATTTACCGAGGATGCTTAATTGTGCTAAACACACAAGTCGTTAGGGCTTTTGAATAAACGCCGTTGCTGTTTGGGAGAGGAAAGCCCGCAGCTGCCTTGGCTCGGTTTGATGGTATTAGTGCCGGGGACGTTTGCCACAAACGCTGACACCTGTTACTGGGAGCAGCGGTCTTCATTACATCAGGGATGTTTCTCACACAGAGGCAGGCCTTCGGTTCAATGGCTCCAGCTCCAGCTCCAGCTCCAGTTGCTTGTCGTCTGGCGTCATATGCGTCAGCACGTTTGTGTTCAAACGTGGTGACGTGTGCTTTGCGAGAGAAGGAACCGCCACAAGCGTTTCCTACGCGACGGTTAAGACGGCTCTATTAGAAAGCATGACGAGCTCGCAGCACCTTCCGAGCAGCCCCAAACAATGTTGTAAAATTAACATGTATCCCGAGGGCTTTAAGGGGTATGTGGGGGTCTGAGCACCCCCAGTTTTTTTTGTTTTGGGGGCGGGGGGGGGGGGGGGGGGGGCTCGAAAGGGGTATCTATTGGGGCTCTATTTTCGGGCCTCAAAGGTCAAAGGTAGGGTGACCAGACGCATCAGACGTGACACTAACGCATTTCAGTGTAGTGTTCCGCAACACCCCACTGAAATGCATTGTCACGCATTTTAATGCCACTGTCTCAGTCTCTTAGCGCCTGTGCAGGCACCTGTGACATCTGTGCACCGGCTCTGCTTCTCCCTGCAGACTTGCTCACCCGGGGCCTGCCACCAGCACAGGCTCAGTAATGGTTAATGATCAGTGCTGCAGCCTGCTACAATGCATTTTAATTTGCATGCTGACATCGCCCAGGCAGTGCTGGTGAGAGAGCACAAGTTTGGGAAAAAATGTATAAGTACACCATATTTACAAGCACGTAGTTAGTTAAACATGTTTTGCACACGAGTGTTTTATATCTAGGAGTGAAATATACAGAGTGTTCTATATTCAGTAGCGAAATGTATAAAATGTTAAGTAGAGTAATAATAAGTATAACTGTGTGAGATTAATGTAGAAATGTTGGAAGGAATATGAAAACCTCACGTTCTCATGTTAAAAGAATCATGTCCGAATTAAATGTAATTCTGAAATCCAGTAAAATGTGTAGGCCTCAGGGCAATTCACAGCAAACCTAAACGTGCTGCTAAAATAATGTGAGATAAGGTTGACGTGGTTCTTCCAAATGTATTATTGAACTTAGGGTTGAAGTATATGCTTTATAGATGTGTTATTTTAGAAACGTATGCTAGTTAAGAATGTTTGCTGTTTAAATCAAGTTAATGTTTTAAGAGTGCAGGGACCTGTTCATGTAAATCAAGTAGGCCTGAACAGATAATGTCATATCGTTTGAACTGCCATGTGCTCGTTAAGGAAGAAGTCGAGAGGTGTCCAGCACAGAGCTTGGAGTGTGTTTTACGACCTAAAGATATGGTGGAGTCTGGAATTTGAGGCCCACTGCAGGACGAACTGTATGCAGGTGCGAGGGTCCTAATCAGCTCGAATGAAAGGGACTTTGTTCAGTGGCGCCTTGCGCAGGCCTGTAGGAGTTTCCAGGAATTTCAGGGGGTATCAGCGCACTGGAGAAGAAGCCTGGGAACCAAGGTCAACTTTAACGAGGGTCTTCAAGAGTACCATCATGGAGTTTGCCGCGCAAAGATGTACCACGTGAGGGGCGTCCCAAGGGGCGTTTCTTTTGGAAATGTGATTTGGTATTAGGGAAAGCGACCCGGGAGGAGAGCAGAGCAGATGATTTTGGGAGCCTAAGGAAGCGGATGGGTAGGCAGATAGGCTGATCAGGAGAGACCCATTATCAGAGAAGAGACAAAGAGAAGTGTGTGATCTTCTTAGGAAGTCACCACGGCTGACACCTAGAGGGGTAAAGATCTTGCTAAGTAGGGATGTCACTTAGTATAGTGTAGGGACAGACTAACCTTAATTTTCTTTTCTGTAATGACTTTGAGGTTGCAACTTGTATCCATTTTGGCAACCCTTATGGTTTTCGAGCTTGTACTTATTATTTTGTTTTTCAGACTCAGACTACTCAAGAAGTTCATGTTCATAGTGATACCAATTTATCTTTTGAATCTCATTTTGAGAAGTTTGTATCTTCAGTTATCTTTGACTTTATATTAAATCTTTGAAACTTAAAATTTGGTCAGTGGTCATTTAGAGTGGTGTAAGTTCTTAAATTGATTGACTTATTGTAAGATTACCTTTTACTCAATGACAGGTACCAACGATTCAGTCGACATAGTTTGGGATTTGGTAAGGTAACTAGTAACCAGTAATCCCGCGTTAGCAGTTGGTAGCAGAGGATGGTTATCTTCTTGAGGAAGGTAATCTAGAGAGGTTAGTTTACCCCAAGGCCCCTAGACGTCGAGAGACGAGCAACGGAAGAATCGTGTGCCGAAAGGTGCAGACGGTGCGAGAAAAGCAGCAGTATCGGAGAGTGAGTATACAAAGGGTCATGCGTGAACAGATTGCGGTGTTTTGTGTTGTATTTGTATTGTAATGTCTTGCGGAGTTGAATGCCTGTAGTGTGAATGAGAGAAGGTTGTGAGCGCGCGCAACCTGGTAAACTGGTTACCTGGTAAACGGGTGAACTGGTGAAATCTTAAGTTCAAGCCAGAGCTTAAGTGGTTTTGGGTGTATCGAACATCCAGGGTAGTTGTCGACCATAGTACGGAGGTCACGAGGTACCATTGACCGCCGTGGATCCAAGATAGGGGGAGTGTAAGAGTGAGTGTATGAGTAACGGACGCTGGTCAAAAGTTACTGTGTGTGAGTAACCTATCGGAGAAGGCGATTGTCTGGAAGTAAACGGAAAGACATTTCGCCAAGTTAAGGTGACAACTACAGAAAGACTGTGGGCGTACAGTCAAGAAAGGTGATCGCTTGGACGGAAGTAATCATTTTTCAGAGTATGAATGGGACGCGTGCATGACCGAGGAGACGAGCTGAGTAAGGAGGGGAACTGCTGCGAAGGGGGACGGGTGACGTCGGCTAGAGCCGCGCTGTGATTGAGCGGTTGGTGTGACGTTAGCTAGAGCCGCGCTCTGGTTGGGCGGCTAGAGTGACGTCGGAGGAAAGTCGCGTACGGATAGGCCAGTTAGTAAGAACGGCGCTGAGATTGGTGGATTGTCATCAGGAAGTAAACAAACGCGGAGAAAAGAGAAATCATGAAGTGTTTTAAGTGTTTGAAAGGGATTTTTAAACGTAAACGAAGTGAACATTATTACGGGGAAGAGGCTCCGCCGGAGGGTACGCCAGCTCATTATATGGCAACGAATGTTGGGCTGCATACCATATTATGGATTGGGGCTTGGAATAAGCTTACGGAAGGGAATGAGGAAATGCAGTTCCCGAAGTACGGGACGTTTAAATTAGAGGTGTTACATCGGCTAAAAGCAACCATGTCCTCATTGAAACCCTCACCTAGACCAACACAGTTTGAGGCCCTTAATGCATGGATTAAGGCTGCACACGACCGAAATTTGAACAGGCGTCAACAAAGGCTGACGCGATCGGTAAGGGCAGTGCGAGATTCCAAATGGGATGAGGAGGAAAAGCGTTGGAGGGTACAGGCTATTGAGGTGGAAAAAATGTATCCGATGAGGGAGGTGGCAGGAGGAGGAGGAAACCTCATGGAAGAAGACGAGGAAAGCGAGTCGGAGGACAATCTGATAAACAGATTGTTAATGGATAGACCGCCTCCTAGAGTGGGGGTGATAGAAGATAGAGGGCTCGCAAGGGAAGATGGGAATGCCATAGAGGGGTATACACCACTCCCTATATCGGAATGGACACCTATCAAAGGCGGAGAAACACCTCAAAACAATACTGTACAGAGTGTAGTGGGAAGGTTTGTGGTGCAGAAAACGCCAACCACCGAAAGGGCTGAGTCTGTGGGATTGCCAGATGCTCTTCAGGTGCCTGTTACCATAGGACCCATAGTTTCGATCTATAACCCTGAGAGAGATAGAGAGGAACAACAAAGGCAATTGGATAGAGAAAGGATGGAGATAGAAAGAAGGAATAATGTGACAAATGCATGGAAACAATTGCCAGGATCAGTAACATGGAATACCCCATTAGACACAACTGTCGGTCCCAATTCAGAACAGGGAGGTCCGAGAGGACCAATGGATCTAAGGGGACCGCGGCCAAGACCCTATTCAGAATTAAGAGCTGATTTGAGGGAATGGGACGGGTCCATAGTATCTCCGAGTAACAGGACAAGGACAGAATCAGAATGGGAAACCAGGGGTAATGGGACTGTATCTCATTGTGGGGCCAGCGAAAGTAGTCAGGGCCGGGAAGGCCAAAGTCAAGAGAATAGAGGGGATGCATGTCCTACAAATCAGAGAGAACAGCAGGAACAAAATACGAGGAGTATGGAGTGTGAGGAGGTGTCTCGCCTCACGCAAACAGAGGGAGACCAAAGAACGCAAGAGTACAGGGATAGGTTTAGGTGCACCCATCACGCACACGCACCTGGGGAGAATGTACAGCACTGGCAAAGAGGGAACAATGAAAGGTCACGTCATACATCGAGTGATCGGAGGTCACAGATGCATGAGGAAGACAAAGGGAGTAACGGAATTCCTTACCATGCATCCCGTGAAACCAGACAGGATGGGGAACGCGGGGCTATGAGGCGCGAAGGAGTGTTTCATTACCCACCCCGAGAAGATGGAAAGGCATGGGACCTAGAGAGATGGGAATAGGGGAGGACTCCCTTTAACTCACCAGTGCCTAGGCGCAGGGCTAGGAGCTGGGACGGGAGGGAGGCAGAAGGTACATCTGGACCAGAGGTGCTGAAAGCCGCGATAAAGGTTAAAAGACTTGATGTCTCCAGTCTGAAATCCGATCTAGACGAGATTATAGAAGGAACGGTGCCTTTAGAAAGGATCGATTTGTACGAACAAGACGAATTGCTATTCATAGCGAAGGATACTACTAGGAGAGCTAGAGCATTCCACGAGAAACTGTCTAATTTGGCCGACAGGTATGCTGTAGATTTATCTAGGACAAGGGCACTACAGAGTAACCATAGGTTACAATACTCAGACCAAGACCTAGATGAGAAGAGGACTACTGGATTGAAAACTCACATAAGGGAGTTGATATCTGGGATAAGAGTGTGGAGAGAACTGGATAAATGGGAAGAAAGGTGGTCAAAAAAGGGCACGGTTAGACGAAGTACAAATGTGATGACTCCTGAGGGAAGGGTAATGCAGATGGAGGCATTCCCTTTGCGAGAAATATCAAATGGAAATTATGTACATGTGCCCTGGAGTAGAGGAGACTTAGCTGCATTTACCAACTCATTTCCGAAGTTGAGGGACAATCCAGTAGAGTGGTATAAGCAGGTAGAAAGGTTTGTTAAAATTTCGAAAGTATTGTGGATTGATTTGAACACGTTGTTTGACATCGTGGTCCCATCTGATCTGTGGACCCCGTGTAAGACTAGTGTCGAATGGCCAAATGCTGAACCAGTGAGGGATGTTCGAACTAATGGACCAGCTGAGATTGTCATGCGAAAGTATGAAAGGGTAATAGCTTGGTTGAAAGATAAGGTACCACCACAGGATATAGATTGGGTAAAGATAGATCAAACAAGGCAAGAACCGAAGGAGACCGTGCATGAGTTTTATGAGAGGTTGTTGAAAACATTCAAGCAATACAGTGGACTTGATGTAATGGATCCCAAAGATATAGGACAATTTGTGTCAAAGTTTGTCTTGGGGTTGAGACCTGACATTTGCTTGATGATTCAGCAACATTTAATCTGTTGGCAGAACAAACCACTAGATGAGATTTTACGTTATGCCAGATACTGTAGTGATGAAATAGACTCTAAAGCCAAGAATCTAAAGGAGAAATTGATGGTGGTACAAATGCAGTCCGCCGGGAAGGGTGGCCAGCAGAAGCAGGGGATGGGACGGAAGCCAAACGGTCAGAATAAGGACAATGAGGAAGGGCAGAGACCTAGGATAGACTTTGCCACTTTAAAGAAAACGACAAAGTGTCATCAGTGTCACCAGGTGGGGCATTGGCGACGCGAGTGTCCCTTTAACCCTGAAAATGGAGAGCTAGAAGTAGAAGAGCAGGTCCAAGAAGTCCCAACGCAAAAGGTGACAGTTCCAAGTAGTAAGGTGGCCAAAGGGGGGACTTCGGCTCCACGGGCCCAATTCCCACAGCCACCGAAGATAGCAACTGGGGGAAAGGTCTTTAAACAAATGCCTCTGTTTATCGATAGGAAGAAAGGTGTTATTACATTGATCCATTAACAGGACAACGGGTGAGCAGTGAAGAGGACTGTACCCTCGGGGCAGTCCTAGAAGTGGATCAGAGAGGGCCATTTGTTGAGGCAGAAGTGGCAGGGTGTCCCACTACGTTCTTAGTGGATACTGGGGCTACTCGTTCGACTCTGAGATCAGCGGTGGTTCCAGACTTGCCAATGTCAGGGGAAACTATTCAGGTGGTAGGAGTCGCAAATAAAAGAATGACTAGTCCCTTGACAGAACCAGTGTCTGTGAAAATTGGAAACCACATGAACGAACATCAGTTTGTGGTTTGTGACTCGAGTCCGGTATGTCTGTTAGGAAGGGATTTGTTGTGCAAATTGAACTGCACAATATACTGCACCCCGCAAGGAGTGGAGGTACAGACTACCGACGAAGATGCTACTTTTAAGGTGGCCAATTCAAAATCCTGTGTAGAACTATATCCTACTCTGACAGTAGAAGATCTTCCCCAAGACTTACGAGATGCAGTGGCGTCAGAGGTATGGGATTTCACCGGAGAGGAAATAGGATTGATTAAAGGGGTAGAACCGGTAAAAATTCTGGTAAAACCAAATGCTGAGTTTCCAAGAACGCCTCAATACAAATTGTCACAGGAAACGATTGCAGGAATAAAGCCTGTGATTGAGTCAATGATACAACAGGGAATACTGAAAGAAATCGTGGGTAGTCCTTGTAACTCCCCGATTATGGGTTTGCAGAAACCTAGTGGGAAATTCAGGATAGTGCAGGATTTACGAAAGATTAACAACATAGTCGTTTCATGTTGTCCCGTGGTACCGAATCCTTCAGTGATACTGTTTCAAATACCATGTCAAGCAGAATGGTTTACAGTGATAGATCTTTGCCAGGCTTTCTTTTCAATCCCATTGGATGAAGAGAGCAGGTATCTTTTTGCTTTTAAAATGGAAGATCGCGTTTTAACATGGTGTCGAATCCCACAAGGATTCACAGATAGCCCATCCATCTTTAATCAGTTGTTGAAGAAGAATCTTGAGAATCTAGTACTGCCACAGAATTCGGTTCTGGTACAGTACATAGATGACCTACTTGTTGCGTCAGAAACAGAGGAAGCCTGTAAAGCAGATTCAATTGCCTTACTGAACCATTTAGCTGAAAATGGACATAAGGTATCTCCAAGCAAGTTGCAGTATTGTTTGACAGAAGTACAGTATCTAGGGCACAGGTTAGAAAAAGGGAAACGTAAGGTGTCCCCAGAGAGGATTGAGGCGATAATGAAAATGAATGCGCCTACAACACAGAGAGAAGTTAGAATGTTCCTAGGAATGGTGGGTTACAGCCGACAGTGGATAGTTAACTTTTCACTGAAAGCAAAGCCCTTACAGAAACTGACGCACAAGGAGGTGAGTGATCCGGTACCATGGGATGAAGAATGTCTGGTGGCGTTTTTACAGCTGAGAGACGATTTATGTCGTGCTCCGGCTCTGGGAATGCCCGATTACGAGAAATCATTTTCACTCTATTGCTGTGAGAGAGAGGGATGTGCTTTGTCAGTCTTGGCACAGACCCACGGAAATGCCCGTAGACCAGTTGCATATTTTTCGGCTACATTAGATCCAGTAGCCGCAGCGTTGCCCGGATGTCTCAAATCCGTTGCTGCAACGGGTGTCAGCATTGAAAGGAGCGAGAGTATTGTGATGGGACATCCAGTAGTGGTGTATGTACCGCATTCAGTTGAATTGTTAATGACCAGGACGAAGACGCAGCATCTGACCAATAGTAGGCTCACGCGCTACGAGCAAGTCATTCTTGCCGCAGAGAACGTGACCCTCAGGAGATGCTCTGTCTTGAATCCTGCTACTTTGATGCCATTACCCACTGTGATAGAAGGCGAAGGATGTGAAGACCACGATTGCCTTGATGTGACTGAACTATGCACGAAACCCAGACCAGATATTGTGGATGAGCCATTGTCTGACCCCGATGAAATTTATTTTGTTGATGGCTCATGTTTAAGAGACGATACTGGTCGGTTGAGAGCAGCTTATGCTGTTTGTACTATTACTGGAGTTGTGGAAGCCGCTTGCCTGGAAGGAGTACATTCCGCACAGGTAGCAGAAATGATTGCCCTAACTCGTGCCTGCATAGCAGGAAACGGAAAGAGAGTCACCATCTACACGGACAGCCAATATGGTTTCGGTGTGGTTCACGATTTCGGGCAGTTGTGGTCTCAGAGGGGTTACATGACCTCCTCTGGTTCGCCCATTCGAAATGGAGAATTTGTGCGGCTGTTGTTAGAAGCATTACAAGGTCCAGTTGACATCGCAATAGTAAAGTGTGTAGCTCATACTAAGAATACAGATTTTGTGTCACAAGGCAACAGATACGCTGATGAAGTCGCACGTTATTGTGCGGAACAAAATTATTCTTTCTCAAAGGTGGAAATAGAAGGTGCAGAAGAAAGGACAGAATTAAGCATGATGTTAGAGACCGTGGATTCCTGGGAAGATTTGAGGGTAATGCAGGAGAATGCACCAGAAACTGAGAAAAGGGCATGGGAAACAGCAGGTTGTGTGCGAAGTGAAATGGATTTTTGGGTTTCAGCAGATGGGAGAGCTGTGTTACCTGAAGAATTAGCTAATCCCATGGCAAGAGAAATACATGGTCCAGTACATCTAGGAAGGGATGCTATGATGAGAGTGTTTAGGCAAACTTGGTATTGCCCTAAATTTAGAATAGCAGCAGAGTCAGTATGTAAGCGATGTGTTACCTGCCAACAACTGAACGTAGGCAAACGAACACCAGTCACACTGAGTCACATTGGGAGGTCGGGGGGGCCTTTCAATAGAATGCAACTAGATTTCATCGAAATGCCAAGAGTTAATCGCCTTCGGTATGTGTTGGTGATTGTATGCGTATTTTCCAGATGGGTTGAAGCGTACCCTACACGTAGGTGCGATACACTCACAGTGGCTAAATTGTTGCTCAGGGAGTTGATACCGCGCTTCGGGGTGCCTGCCTCTTTGGAATCTGACAGAGGAAAACATTTTAACAGCGAAATAGTGAAGATGTTGTGCTCCACACTGAATATCGATCAAAAGCTGCATTGTAGTTATCGACCAGAAGCTTCAGGAATTGTGGAACAAGTGAATGGCACATTGAAGAATAGATTGGCTAAAGTAGTGGCATCCACATCTTTGAGTTGGCCAGATGCTCTTCCTTTAGTGCTCATGAGCATGCGCAGCACACCTGACAGGAGGACAGGTCTCTCTCCCCACGAGATCCTGATGGGGAGGGCCATGAGACTTCCCACAGTTCCAACTACTGCCCTATTGAATATTACAGATGATCTGATCTTGGATTATTGTAAAGGACTGTCTGACGCCATCCATTCTGTGTCCCTTCAGGTGCATGCGGTTGAAGTTCCAGCATCGAGGAACCTGTGTCATGACCTGAACCCAGGGGACTGGGTATTGGTTAAAAAGCACGTCCGGAAGAACTGCCTAGATGTTCGCTGGCGTGGGCCCTTTCAGGTAATCCTGATAACGAACACCGCGGTGAAGTGCGGGGGGCTGCCAAATTGGATCCATGCATCCCATACTCGAAGAGTTCCAGCACCTCTAGAAGGAACAGCTCCTATCCCAGACGAAAGCCCGGAAGTGGAAGCAGAGTCGCAAGAAAGGATTGAGGCAGCTGAGGGGGTGTCGGAAGAAGTTGGGAACGCATTGGATTCAGAAGAAGAAAGAGGACAGAACGGCAGTGAGACTGAAGACGCAACTGAAGGGGAAAGCAGCAGTGAATACGAAACAGACACAGATCCGTATCAGAGTGATCAAGAACCGAGTGTGAGGACGAGACATAGGAGAACAAGAGGTGAGGCTGCCACTTGGCCGGGAAGAGACAGGAGGCTAAGTTTAAGGTCGGCCCAGGAAGAAACCCTTGTCCCTATATCTGAAGACTCGGATCAGGAAGAAGATACTCAGGAGGGAACTGAGGAAGGCCTTAGAAGATCAAGGAGGGTGCGAGTGCCTAGCAGAAGATACTCTACTCCCGACTGGACCTACCTCGTTGCAGATGTCTGGGGGGCACAAAACCGGGAGGATCCGGGAAGTGGACCTGGTCAGAACTAACCCGATCATCACAGTGCAAATAAGGTTTCTACTGCCAGGAGCGGAGACCGAAAGGTTGCTGACACTCAACATCGTTCATCCTCCTCTCCTGAGCGGAATAAGAAAATTGATTTTAGAGACAGTTGAGTTTCCAGTTTGCTGTTCACGATATCCAATATTGGAGGGAACTCTTCTTCATTTGGAAATGCTTGAGCGAGTAGTAGAAATTCTAGGAGCGCTCATTGTTGTGGATTAATACCATATTGCGAATGTCTTCAAGGGGGCGCAGAACTGGAAAGGTGAAGAAAGTGATCTTGATTAGAACGGACCCCTTTGTAATTGTGGATGTAGAGCTGATAGTACCAGGAGTAGAAATTGAAAAAACGTTAACTCTCAATTTCGTCCGTCCACTTGTCCAAAGCGAAATAAGGAGAATAATCCTAGAAAAGTTGACTTTCCATGTTGTGGTACGAACTGCCCAGAACCTGAGGGAATGTTACTTCGGATGGACATTTATGAAGACGTAGTGTCCCTCCTTGAGCCATACATAACTTCAGACGAAAATAAGACTCTTGAAAAGAAATTGTAAAATTGCTGCAAGATAACCTAGTGCCGAGTGGAAGAAGAAAAAATGGTAGGGGTTTCCTTTTAGTGGATGGAGAAGGGCTAGGGTTGTCTAATTTCTACTGGACTTTGAACTGTTTTGCGGAAATAAATTGTCAAGCTTCCAAGTGTTCAAAAGAGAGACATTGCGAGAGAGAAAGACTTTGTTCGAAAAAAAAAAAAGGAAGAAGTTGATGCAGGAGGAACATCCAGAACCACACTGTTTGAGAACATGGAGGCTGGCAACCCGAACCGCAGGGCAAAATGCATAGTTGGCACACTTTTAGGAGTAGTGATTTCTCTTATAGTTTTAGTGGTTACTGTCTCATACATAGTGGGACACGAGGGAGATGCAACTGCATTAAAGGAGGCTAAGGGAGTGTCAACACCGAGAACTACCATTATTAATGATAAGGGAAATGTCAATGGTAAAGACAAAGCATTGTTAGATGCAGAAGTAAAAAGGTTACACATGGATGAGTCACAGGGAAATTACAGGTCAAATGCTTATGCTAAATTGCTTTATGAATACGTTGATGCCATGGAAGTGAAGAATTGTTACGTTTGTATGCAATTACCAGCTTCGGTAGAGGAGGGTATCAGATACCATCATCTTCCGTTGACATATGGAATCACGTGCAGTTTGTTGTTGAGCATATTTTATGGGCGAGAAGGATTTGAGTATTATTTCTCGAATTTCGACTCGACATTGCCAGAGGTCCCGAATTTCAAGCATTTGAACAAGTGGGACTATTACAAAAGCGAAGACAGATTACACAAATGGTTTATTCCATGGAAAACGTTAGATACTTCACATGCTCGAAGAAACAATCTGACTTGTTAAGTGTCAGAAATTGAGAAAAAGTTTATAGGACAGGTAGATACTAGATACAGGAGGCAGAAGATTCTGAAGGCCTCAGGACAATGGGAAACAGATTGGACCAAGGAGGAAAGGGCACATCAAAGAAAAGGTAGTATTGGTCCAATTGCTTTAGATAAGGAGAAACGGGGGAAACTGTGCATTCACAGGAGTTACTCCTATTATGAGAACTTTTATGTAGGTCAAGTCAATTGTGAACATGCCTTTCAATTGGAGTACTACTCTAAGGATTTTTTGAAAGGGATGCAAGCAATACCAAATGTATATTTTGTATGTGGAAGAAATGCCTATGTGAAGTTACCAGATAATTGGTACGGATCATGCTATCTGGCTGTTGTCTTCCCTAAAATATATCATGTTGAGAATTTAGAAACAACAAAGAAAGAAATACCAACTAGGTGGAAGAGAGGGCTGGGTGCAGCAGAAGTAGTTGGAGATGTACTCGGTGCTGCATTCCCTATCTTAGGACTGATATTGAATGACATTAAGATCAGGAGGTTAGCTACAGTCGTAGATAGGCTATCTGCCAGTACTGCAAGATCATTGATGCTGATAGAAGGGGAGATGCAATCGATTAGGGCAATGGTTCTTCAGAACCGACTTGCTTTAGACGTTCTGTTAGCTAAAGAGGGAGGAGTCTGTAAGGCTTTGAAGGTCCAGGAATGCTGCACTTACATTCCAGACAATTCAAAACCTCTAGAGAAGTATATACGAAACATCACTGCCATACACTGCGAAATTGAGGACCTGGCAAAAGTAAATGTGTGGGAAAAAGTAGGTCATGGAATGGGTAAAGTTGGAGGTTGGTTTGCCAACTTAGGAAAGGGTATCGTTTGGTACATACTGAAACCCATCATCATAATTGTGATTTGCGTAATCACTTTGTGGGGATTTGTGCGTTTGTATCAATGTTATAGAGCAAATAGGTTGCAGAGAACTATGAGGAAACAGGAGGAAGAGTTGACAGCGATGCAGGACACTCAATACAAGAGTCTGAAAGCATTGGAGACTATGAAAAGAGGTGGCACTACCATGACTTCACTTTGAAAGGTTCTACATTTTTAGTGTCTTGATGGTGATGACCCCTGAAGGTCATCAAAGGGGGGACTGAGAGAGCACAAGTTTGGGAAAAAATGTATAAGTACACCATATTTACAAGCACGTAGTTAGTTAAACATGTTTTGCACACGAGTGTTTTATATCTAGGAGTGAAATATACAGAGTGTTCTATATTCAGTAGCGAAATGTAAAAAATGTTAAGTAGAGTAATAATAAGTATAACTGTGTGAGATTAATGTAGAAATGTTGGAATGAATATGAAAACCTCACGTTCTCATGTTAAAAGAATCATGTCCGAATTAAATGTAATTCTGAAATCCAGTAAAATGTGTAGGCCTCAGGGCAATTCACAGCAAACCTAAACGTGCTGCTAAAATAATGTGAGATAAGGTTGACGTGGTTCTTCCAAATGTATTATTGAACTTAGGGTTGAAGTATATGCTTTATAGATGTGTTATTTTAGAAACGTATGCTAGTTAAGAATGTTTGCTGTTTGAATCAAGTTAATGTTTTAAGAGTGCAGGGACCTGCTTCATGTAAATCAAGTAGGCCTGAACAGATAATGTCATATCGTTTGAACTGCCATGTGCTCGTTAAGGAAGAAGTCGAGAGGTGTCCAGCACAGAGCTTGGAGTGTGTTTTACGACCTAAAGATATGGTGGAGTCTGGAATTTGAGGCCCACTGCAGGACGAACTGTATGCAGGTGCGAGGGTCCTAATCAGCTCGAATGAAAGGGACTTTGTTCAGTGGCGCCTTGCGCAGGCCTGTAGGAGTTTCCAGGAATTTCAGGGGGTATCAGCGCACTGGAGAAGAAGCCTGGGAACCAAGGTCAACTTTAACGAGGGTCTTCAAGAGTACCATCATGGAGTTTGCCGCGCAAAGATGTACCACGTGAGGGGCGTCCCAAGGGGCGTTTCTTTTGGAAATGTGATTTGGTATTAGGGAAAGCGACCCGGGAGGAGAGCAGAGCAGATGATTTTGGGAGCCTAAGGAAGCGGATGGGTAGGCAGATAGGCTGATCAGGAGAGACCCATTATCAGAGAAGAGACAAAGAGAAGTGTGTGATCTTCTTAGGAAGTCACCACGGCTGACACCTAGAGGGGTAAAGATCTTGCTAAGTAGGGATGTCACTTAGTATAGTGTAGGGACAGACTAACCTTAATTTTCTTTTCTGTAATGACTTTGAGGTTGCAACTTGTATCCATTTTGGCAACCCTTATGGTTTTCGAGCTTGTACTTATTATTTTGTTTTTCAGACTCAGACTACTCAAGAAGTTCATGTTCATAGTGATACCAATTTATCTTTTGAATCTCATTTTGAGAAGTTTGTATCTTCAGTTATCTTTGACTTTATATTAAATCTTTGAAACTTAAAATTTGGTCAGTGGTCATTTAGAGTGGTGTAAGTTCTTAAATTGATTGACTTATTGTAAGATTACCTTTTACTCAATGACAGGTACCAACGATTCAGTCGACATAGTTTGGGATTTGGTAAGGTAACTAGTAACCAGTAATCCCGCGTTAGCACTGGGCCGAATACCGAAAAACCCAGGCGGGGCCTGCCCTCCACAGTGGTTG
This sequence comes from Lissotriton helveticus, assembly GCF_964261635.1. NCBI lineage: Eukaryota > Metazoa > Chordata > Amphibia > Caudata > Salamandridae > Lissotriton > Lissotriton helveticus. The sequence goes on along the minus strand of NC_136058.1, from coordinate 226,404,694 downwards.
AGTACTGGCTGGCGCCGCCGGTGGGATGTGAACCCACGTCCTGGTCTGGAAGGAAGTCAAGGCCGGATAGGATTCAGGAATCCGCGGGGACTTGTGGAGGCATGACGGGCGCTGGCAGGAGTCACTATGTGTGCTGTCCGCATCGGAATTATGGATCTCATTAGTGCCCTAGGCTGCGCAGCACTATATCACCGGCGTTGGAAGCCAACTCAGAATGGTGCCTGAGAGCTCACAGTACTTGTACGCTTGCGGTGAATTCAATTATTAATTGCCGAGCTTGTGACCGGCGGTTGCAGAGGCAGCACCGGACAGTATCTGTCACTGGACAACAGCAGACATCCCCTGGACTAAGGAGGCGGGTCAGGTAAAGACTTGAAGTAAGTAGAAGCCACCCACCCGAGTTTCGATTTAACACAATAGGCTGCTACAGTGCTGAAAAATCTTTTAAACTGTTTCATTTACAGTTTTTCCGATATTGTATGCGCTGTATCACTATGGAATTAGCAGCAGTTAACAGATTCAGTATTTTGAGAACACTGTTATCTCTGAAAGTTCTTTTTTGTCTATTTTTCACATTTATACTGTGTAAGCCTGAACTGAAGAAACAAAGTGGCACCAGTTTTTAGGCATGGGCAGATTAGAGTATCTGAATGTTTTGCAGGTTCAATTACCTCATAGCCTGCCGTGCACGCATTGTCTACATACTTTGTTATGCTAAGGCCTAAATATGTGGGAATCATATCAGCTTAAGGTGCTGAGGCCTCATGGACAGAGCCGAGGAGAAAGGTCGAGACACAGCAGGAGAAAGTTTGAGACACTGCAGATGGAGTGTAAGAGAGGGGCTGCTGATTACATGCCCCACTACCTTCTCTAAACCATTTCCAGCAGCTGTAATATTATCAGAAGTCGTAACTCCGCTTTCCAGTCAGGTAAGCGATGCATCTGAATGCTGTAAGATTTACCTATTTCCTGACTTTGTCAAGTGTTTGGCTGTGTCGCTAGTAAACAATGTATTGTTTTGTGACTTTTGGTAGCATAATTGACTGGTGACTTTGGGTAAACATTAGCCTAGGAAGTGCTGCCTCATGTGATGATTAAAAAAAACGGCTTGTGTTACTGGGTCTGGGCAATCAATAGTCATGCAGTTGATTTTGGCATAATTTCCTCACTTTTCACTACTGGAAGTCCGCATTCATTTATTAAGCTTTTTACAATGTTTTTGGTCTCTTTCAGTTTCTCTAAGTTTCTTTCTATATTTCTGCATTATGTTTGTAATTGTCAGTGCCAATTCACCCATACCTTTATGTCCCATTAACGCGTCCCTACCTTTTGGTGTGAGTTCCCTGTACCTTTCCACCCTGTGTCTGCATTAAGTTGTAGTGACAGTCTGCCCATGTCTTTATGCCCCCATGTCTATCTCTCTAAATCCCAGTGTCTGTAAATATGCGTCTGTTACTGTAGCTATGTCCCAGTGTGTCTCAATCCACGCCTTTCTGCCTCTTTGTTGCTCAGTTGGAGTGCGCACATTACCGCTTCCTAGTGCTAGACCTTTCATAGCCTTCAGATGCTCCCATTCAAACTTCACTGATGTCCACCTCACACAGTGCAGTGATGCCTACTAGACATTTCACCCCCTGCAACAGAGGGCAGCAGGGGTTTACTGAGGAGCTAGTATAGGGTCTCATTGCACAAATGGTTGTAATTTGTGATATTTTTATGTTTCCCTCGTCTTGATTGCTTCATTTTGCTCACAAGAAAGTGTCACTCATACTCCTTCAAATGTCACTCTTTACAACATTGAAATTCTGAAAATGTCACACATGGCAATATGAGCCCTTGGCAGCTTTGCCAGTACCCCTGGCATCCCCACACCAGCTCGATCAGAGGCGCAACTAGAGTGCCCACTACTCCTTGGTAGTGTGCTTTCATCGCACCATTGTGTCGATCAATGGTAACTCAAGTGGGATCATTTAGCAGCTTAAACCACTTCATGTGAGAAGCTGCCTACATTTTGATATCTCTTCTTTGCTTCTGATCATGGGAAACTTGCTTGTGAAAGTACAGTCAAACAAAAGTTATACGTGAAATAATACAAACGTGTTTGCACAGAAGGAAATGTTATGTGACCGCATCATAACGAGGATGTGACAGCCCTATTTTGCAAGTGTGATGCAGCATCGCGCAGTTGTTTGGAACACCACACGCCTCTCGGCATGTTTACCACCAGTGTTAAAGCCACAGAGGGGCCGATTCAGTGTCCTGGCGATAGGCACCCACTGGCATACGCATGGGGCGACAAAGGGGAGGAGGGAGCATTTGCACTGTTGAACAAAACGCCTGTGGGCACACTAGTAGGAAGTTTGGAAATGCAGGGGCTCTAAGAAGGGGGGTAAAAAAACGACTAAGAATCATTAACATGCAAATGGTCTTTTAAAGACCTGTGAAGTACTCCGGTGCGGCTGTGTGTGCGCCCGGGAAGCTGTCTAAGCCTGGGCTGCCACACAGAGGGGGTGGGGAGGGGCTCTGAGGAGTCCTAGAGCTGACGGCTTGTCGAGCAGGGGGTACTGCTACACTAGTTATCTTTGTTTAGATCACACCCCTACTTAGGCCACATTCCTTCGAGGTTTGCCCCGCCCCTTTTAGAGCACCCCCCAGTTTTTTTTCTCCCACTTAAAGCCCTGAGTATCCCATCTCCCTTTCCCTTTAGATTATTCTCCCTGTTAGGGGTAGAGACTCCCTTATCCCTTCTTAATGTCAAATTTCACCTGCATGTTTAGTTAGCTTACTGGACTTACCGCCCACCCCCATTTTTCTTCTTTCCTTGCTCCTGGTTCACACTTTCTGAGCGTACAGGTTAGGCAATAGGCGCCTTGCTGCATCCTATTTCACACTTTCTGCTCTGAACCCTCCCTGCTACCACACTGGCTTGTATGGAGTATTATGGCCGCAGGTATATTCAAACACACTTATTAACTATCGCATTCATGCGGGACATCTCTGTATATCAAATACAAAATGCCATTTCAGTCATAAAGCATTCATTACTGTTGGCGGCCATTTTTGTCATGTGGGAAAGTGAGGGGTGGTGGCGCCCTCCAGAAGATTCCTGGCTTCAACTTGCTACCTCTTGCTGACCCTTATGCAAGTGGCAAGTTTGCCCATGCTGAGCTCCCCAAAATGTCCCGTTGGCCCTGCCGTTTAACATCCCAGAGCTCAGGAAATCAATTCCTGTCCGATTGAGGTCACTTGCTGGCATTGGGGGTGGGGGGCTGTTGTCCTTTAAATATGACTGCCACACCGAGGAGGGGTTATAGGCCCTCTTCTACTCTCCCTTTTGGCTCTGATCGTCCCTGTGTGCATCCCACCAGTTCCAGTGCTCCAATTATGTTATACATTAACATCCCTATGCCCACCCCTTCCTAAAACCCCGGTTCTTTGAGATTGATAAAACCTTGTCTTCCAAAGTCGAGCCCCATGTTTCTGAAAAATGTATTCATTTCTATATTTAGTTTCCTTCAGTATATCTCGATTGCACTGGGAGATGTCATCCACTCCATTGTCAATGTGGAATTGTCTCTGACCTGTGCCAAATGCCGCTTGCCCTCTCTAGTTTCCTTGCTGTGGTGATGGGGCCCACCTTCATGTCGTGTATAAACCGACGCCTGCCTAAAGTCGTCAATTCCTTACCCCTAGGTGTATGAATATTATGAGAGAATACAAAACCGGGAATGGAAGGGTCGACAGGAAAGTTTAAGGACCTACACAGACACTTTTCCCAGGAAACTGAGTAGCCACATCGCAGGTAGAAGTGTTATCAAGATTCCTGCACTTGATGCTGCAAGCATGCTAGAGATTTTTTCTCATTCAGGGCTTGCTTTGATTCACTACATACAAGAGATCAGAGAATTGGACACCTAGGTGTGTATAACCCTTTGGTATTTGGTCCCTTTTGGTTTGACCGATATTGTTATAGGTTATGCTCTAGTGTTCAACTTATGTACCAATAGTTTTAATATGTATTTACTACCGCAGATATTTGTATAGATTGGTTTGTTAAATTTTTGAATGTCACAATCAGACTATTATATATTCTTATGAGTATGGTTTTTCTGCAAATTTTTTCTAGAGCGGTGCCTCACGTCCTGAGCAGTGGCCAGGTGAGGTGAGCTTCTTTACCCACACTACGGGTACGTTTTAAAATTCCAGATTTTCAGTTGTTGTTACACATTAAGGGGGTCATTACCGCCCGCCGTCCTATTGTGATATGGGACTGCCCACCATAAGGGCGGGGGTCTTGTGGGGGCATTAGGATGCGCCCGCCACAGTGGCGGGCGCATCCTGTAGTCCGGACATTGTGGCGGGCGGTGCACTCAGCACCGCCTGCCACAATGCCAGGAAGGCATGTCGTGCACTTCCATGCACAACATGGCAGGCACCGTGCCGTGCGTGCCATGTTGTGCATGGAACTGCAGGGGGTTACCATAGGTACCCCCCATGTGCACCCCCCACCCCACAGACGGGCCCCCGCAAGCAATACCGCATGCCTTTCCGTGAAAGACATGTTTCCGCCCCATGGTAATATGGCTGGCGGTGTCAAACAGACACCGCCACCATATTAAACCCTTTTCCGCCCGGTCGACTTGTTGACCGGGCGAAAAAGCGGCGGACAGTCTTTCCGTCCGCCGCGGTCCCGCCAAATGGGTGGTGGGCGGGGACGGATCTTGGGCGGAGTGCCACCGCCATGCGGACAGTGGCGATCCGCCCTAGATCCTAATGGCCCCTAAGTGTGATAGAGAGACAGAGTATTCAGTACTCGCTCTCAGTTACTATTCACTACACCAGTATCTGATCACTGCTTTTTTACACAGGTTAAACTACACCCCACTCCTTGAACTGAAACAAGTGGTGTGATAGGTTGTATCTTCCCTTTTTAGGTCTCGCCTAGCGGCGCCGCGCGTGCGCTGCTCGCTTTGCGAGGCATGTTGTATACACTATATGTGAGGGAAGCCTACCCACTTTTTCATTGGCTTATGGCTTTGTCCTGTATAAATGCTGCCTTCTGATTGGTTTAGAAGCTGCTAGTCCCACCTTATGATAGCCATGTCTCCTTCCATGGCTATTGGCCCCTTTACTGCATGTTTGCAGAGCACTACTTTGTTTCCGTGCCACCCCTCCCGCTGTCTGAGCCTTCCTCCCGCCCACTCCCCCCCTTCCGTTGTTCGTGCCTTATTAACGCCCGCACACCCGCAGGTTAAAGCGAGCACTTGCATCGCGTCGAGAATTGTGGTAAAAATGGGCGGTGGGCGCGGTGGTGTATTGCAAGCTGGATGCTGTGTTTAGTAAGGAAGAAATTTATCGGCAGCTTGCAATGGGACTTTATTTGCTCAGGAGAAATGGTTTCATTTTCGCGCTCTGCGCGAGGCAATGTTGTCCCGACTTCCCCCTCGCAGTCGGGTGCCTTCTCGCTACCCCTCCTCCTCAGTCCGGTGCCTTCTCGCTCCCCCCCCGCAGTCCAGAATTGGAGCAGTTGCATTGCGTCAAAAATTGTGGTAAAAATAGGCGGTGGGCGCAGTGTTGTATTGCAGGCTGGATGCTGCGTTTAGTAAGGCAGAAATATAATTTGGCGGCTCGCAATGCAAATTTATTTGCTCTGGAGTAATGGTTTCATTTTCGCGTTACACGTGAGTACATTTCTTAATTTGGGCTTTTTATTAGTAGGATTGAGCTTGTTGAACAGCTGTCTGTTCAAGTAGAGAAGTGTGGCTCAATGGTTAGAGCGGCAGACCCTGATGCAGTAGTCTGGCCGGGACCAGGGTTCACTTCCCGCCTCGGCGGGTCTTGGGCTCAATTTCCTTGGACTTGATAATTCTCGCCTCGGTGCCTATTCTAATCATGAGTCCCACTCTGCACCTCTGGGCAATAGCTTGCTTAATCTCTACAATGGCCCCAACAACGCTGAGGATGCCTGACTTCACCTTGGGGGTGCCCAGGAGTGGGCTCCTCACAGGGAAAGGCCAGGAAGGGTTCCTCGGCTGTATTCGTACAAGCGCCGAGATGCCTACGGGTAGTCGTGCGCTATACAAGTGCGTAATCATTCATTCTGTGGTGTCAGCTAGCATGGATTCCCTTCACAAAAACACAGTGATGAATAACTTAAATGTGTAAAATTATTTCCTCTCCATCGTGAACTTGACCTGAAGGTATTGGAGTTCATAACATGATTGCTTTCAGGGCGATTAGGTGATTTGCCCTATTCATATGTTTTTGTGCCGATGCCGAGACTCGAACCAGGCTGCCCATTTAATTTAACAGTGGTGCTTTTAAAGGAAGTGAGCCACCCAGCCTGTACCCTGTGACGTTATATACGTCACTGCACATTTCTATTTGTTTGGAACCTGTATCCCCACAGCAATGGCTGTTGACAGTCTGTTCTCCAGCCTGTCACTGGCACAAAGCACCAACAGCGGCGAAAGCATGGGGAAGAAATAAAGAAAAGAACGAGGACAGGTAACCGCTGTCCAAGTGTATCCCCTCTGCCTTTAGCTCCACTCATCCTGACTGGAGGAGTGCTGCTGGGACTGCAGCGCTTCTATCACTGTGGAGCTGCACCACTTTTTGTTTGAAATGTTGGCTTGGCATGTTTTCGGTTGTTTTGTAAGAAGAGTCGGCCGCTCTCCACCAATAGAAACACATATTCTAACTTTATTTCTAATGCATACTTCCCCACACGAACCCTGATAGGTCATCTCTCTGACTCCATTTTACCGTTTCACTAAAGCTGGGAGCACTTAAGAAATAACACAAACCCGGGTGTTACACAAGCGGTGAAAACTTGCGCAATTATGGTTAAAAACATAATGAATTTATTAATCAGTGCTTGAATTCTTTATAGGCTGTACCCTTGAAGCTGAGGAGCAGGTATTTAGACGGGTTACCCCGATGTCACATTACCATATTTTGTTTGTGAAGTAGTGTGAAATTTTCTTGTCAACTGTTTGATTAAGGAGATTTTAATAACAATGAGAATGCAAGCTGCGCAGGTAACCACAGTACAGAGTCAATACATCTAGCGTGTCACTACAGTTCCATTTAAAGTTATGTCATGTGTTATGTTATGTTACTGAATATTTGTATAGGTCTACACTCGCTTATTGTTTCACCTCTAGGTATTTATAAAATTTAACAAACTAAGGAGTGCCATGAATTTCACAAATGCTTTTTATGATTTAAAAGCAGGTTTTGGGCCTTGGGGGTTAAAACAAATGATTTTGCATCACTAACAATCCTTCTATGTGTTAATAAATGTGCACTCTCTCCGTGTGACTAATTATTTTCCTTCATTGTCACGCCCTTTAAGGTTGTTAGCTGTTTGCCCCAATGTCCAACCAATCATATCTACTTCAGCTGTTATGAAACTGTATGTGAAGGACCCCTGTCCTTTCTTTCTGGGGGAGGAGGGTAGTTCCAATACCTTAGAAGGCCTGGAAAGGCTCCTATAAAGAGTCTACTTTCAATTCATCTGGCCATTCGAGTGGATTTGGTACAATCAGAAAGGTCTCTCACTTAGGGATTCTGGTTTGCGTTTTCAGTCCGTCAAGGCATAGGTAGTCATCTGTCTGTCAGGCCACTTGAAATGATCTGGCAGTGTTCCCTTCCTTTTTATTGGTGCATTTTGTAGACACTGTCCATTAGAAATGCTGTATTCAGTCTATATCCACATGGATAAATACTTATAAGATCCGAATGGCGAGACTGATTGCATTGCAAATGCTTGTTTTCAGTTACATCCACGTTTGTATTACTTTTGTTGTCACGCATAAACGCAGTAGCTTACACTTTTTAGGTCCTGAGGAAGGCTAGACACTCTTTAAGCCACAATAGCTGAAACATGTAGACCGATCCGCTAACTAGACAGTTGCAGTTTATTTTTTCCAAAACTGCCTTAGTACTGTTTTTAACCCTGACTCCAAGGGATATATAATAAACTTTTTTTTTCTCTTGGTAACTAGTTTTAATTCACTTTCTTCACTTTTTTCATAGCACTGCGCTCATCACCTTCTGGATTTTAGTATATCCTAGGAGATCCTTAAAATATCCCTGTGCTCCTCCCTCACAGTGAGGGGGTTGTAGCCCTCGGCTGTACTAGGGGTTACAGCCGGGAGGAGATCCCAGATGATGAAGCATGTCACCTTCGTGAGTGATGGGACTCCGTCCCCTTATGAGGGTTTCCCAGATGAGGGCTTCACTTAGGCATGATTAGATACCGTTGATTGGTGGAGGATGCCGTTGGGCACCAAGTAACACTTCAGACCTTCAGACAGTTGAGTATGAATACAGGGGTGGGGAATTCATATCTCCCGATGCCCGAAACATCTAGATTTTTTACAAGGGCATGAGGTTTTGATTTCTATTTTGTCCGGAGGACAAGTAGAAAGTCTTACAGTAATCCTTTACACAGCTGTTGAACTCTGTTGGCCACAACCAGTTAATAAGTAGCTCTGAGCAGTTTATTGGCAGTGAAAGGATGAATGCAAAAGCTAGGAACTGCACTTTCACTTTGCCCAGAGCAGAAGAACATGATGGAGCAAAGCTCAAAGTTGCAGCTACCTCTGACCCTAGCATGTGCATCCACAGCACTATCAGCCTCTCGTGTGGCTTGTGGGCCCTCTCCGGGTCCTTTAATTTACTTTGAGTATGAGAAAAACATCGAGCTTTTGCAGCTCCAGAACACCCGCAGCACTGGCATGTAAGAGACTGCCTTTTCTGACTCTTGGCCCCTGCTCGGACTTGAACTTCTGATCCTTGCCTTATATTCTGTGCTTCACCCTTAAGCCTCTTACTACCCCAAGATTGCAGGGACTACCGTAAAGCACCTTGTTTTCCCTTCTAATGCAGCTTGTGCACCCCCCCTTTGCACTTTGCCTTTCCTATACACTATGCTTTACCCAGTGCCCGTACCTGCTAACCCCCCTCCGCCGCCATCTCTGACAACCCTGACCCCCTTCTCTTGGCCTCTCATATCTTACATCATCCAGGGAGTACATTACATCTTCTTACTTTCCCCATGGGGCTTTCATGCAGGTCTCAGGCCCACACCTATTTCTGTACGTGCACTTTGTCTCACTTTGTGCCTTCTCCATGGGGCATCGTAAACACGCAGTTTTAGCAGCTACTGCTGCTGTGATGTTCTTCATAGGCGTCTTTCATCTGCAGGTTCACAGAAAAAGGATAATAATTAATGTTAAAGGGTGGCTGATATAGTTAAAGGGTGGATGGATAGATGCATGGATTAACATGTGAAAGAATTAATGTAAGAAAGGGTGAGTGAAAGGATAGAAGAATTAATGCAAGGGTAAATGAATGGATGGGGTGAACGAGGATGGATGAGTGAAAGGATGGATGGCTGAATGAAATGGTGGATTGATGGCTGAGAGAAAGAGTAGATGGATGGAGGGTGGGTGGGTGGATGGAGGATAGGTGGATAGATAGATGGGTGGGTGGATGGATGGAGGGATCAGTGGGTGGCTGGGTGGAAGGGTTGATGGATGGATGGATGGATGCATAAGTGGATGGATAGATTGATGGGTGGATAGTGGAGTGAAAAGGTGGATGAATGAAAGGGTGTATGGAGGGGGATGAAAGGGTGGATATATGAGCAAAAGGACAGATTGATGGGGTGAAAGGATGAATGGATGGATGAGTGAAAGGATGGATGGATGAATGAAAGGAAGGAGGAATGGATGAGTTTTATGGATAGATTTGGAGATGGAAGGATAGGGTTGGAGAGGGGTGCCACAAACCCCCATTGTAGCAGGTACAGTGGGGGTGCAGCCGCGATTCTGCGCCTGTGCGGCCGTTTTAATGAGTGGGCGGGTTCATGGCGGCCCCCAGCCGTCATCAGCACACGCCCACAGTGATGCATGACAGCTGGGGGCTGTCATCAGCATGGAAGGGGTTAATGGGCCTCTTCTGTCTACAACTCAGCAGACAAAGGCTGATAAGTAATGTGAAAGAGCAGGTGAGTGAGTGAAGGGATGGATGGATGTGTGGGTGAAAGGGTGGTTGGACGAGTGAGTGTAAGTGTGTTTGGCTAGATGGATGGATGATGAATGAGTGAAATTATGGGTGCAAGGTTGGATGAGTGAGAGGGATGGTGGATGGACGACGGATGAGATGAAGGAAAATGTGGATGGATGGGTTGTAGGGTGGATGGATTAGTGAGCGAAAGGATGGATGAGTGGAAGGATGGATGGGTGGGCGGAAGGATGGATAAATGGATGGATGAGTTAAAGGGAGGGTGGATGGAAGGAGTGAAAGGGTGGGTGGATGGGTGAGAATAAGGATGGTGGCTGTCTGCAATAGATGGATGTATAGGTTTGGAGACGGTTGGATAGGTTTAGATATGGGTGGGTGGACGGTTGGATGGGAAAATAGAAAGGTGCAAGGCTGTTGGATCAAAGAATTAATGAATGACAATGTAAAAGTGAAATGGTAGATCTGCAGAAAGGATGCAAAATAAGGGATTTGCTAGTATTCAAATCTGTCTATACTATGAGCCTGGCATAACCAGAGAGGCTATTGTCAGAGCTCTTCTATAATGAGATTGCTGCCAATTTTCTGACGGTGCACTATATATGGCACCAAAGGGTCAAGTGGATTTTGTTACAGGACTAGCAAATTTATGAAGATACCTGTCCGGCGGACAACTAGATATTATATTAAATTCCACACCCCTGGAATATTATGTCCGGTATGCAATGCCCTTTCTGTATCTCGTCCACTGCTTCCACAGGGTGTTCCCACCTCATAACCCGGTCTTCCTCGCTTGCTATCATCGCTTCACATATTTTTTGTCCAGTCCACACTGTCAGCACCCATCTCTGGGCCCTTATGACTTAAGAGAGTTCCACGAAGTATCGTATTATGCATGTGACGCTTGTCAGCTGTGGAGAGAATCCGCATTATACCTGTTTAGTGCTCCACAGCACATATTATGTCATTGTGAGATTCAGTGTGCTGAGCTCAATCCCCACATTCCTTATATTTGACCTGTATACTCTAGACTCCCATCTGCCGATCTGCTTGATACTTGTAAGTGCCATGCCCGGTTCAGCCACCATGGTCACAGCACCTAGTCTGAATGAGTGGGCCCAGAAACACGTGGGTGTAAGTCCGGCCGTCCCCAGTGCCCTGCGCATGACGTGTATAAACTGGTACCTGCAGAGAAAGGACCCACCCTGATGTGTTAAAAGTGGTAATGACCATACTGGGTGCCTTTACGCATATTCTTTAATGAGGTAAGCTGGGCAGCACCCTGGGGTGGCCAGGCACTGCAGCGTGAATATCTTGCCCTGCACTTCCAGGTCAGTTTTAGTTTTCCTGATCCTAAAGGTCATGTAGACTCCTCCCAACTGTGGATCCTCCCATAGTACACAGTATTCCCCCACCAAGGTCTTCGACGGTGGTACCATCGCTGAGATCCACATTGCTCTGAAGAATGTGAATGAGAAGTCTGCCCTGAACATAGGTGTCTCATAAAGGTCAGTGCATTCTACTGGGAGGACCGCTAGACTTCAGCTACAGTCCCCTAGCATCCCCAGTCCTTCACTGCTGCCTTTATGTAGAAGTTCTTTGTGGGGTCCTGACCTCCCTGTGACTTGGTGGAAAGCTACCTGCTCTGCTCCTGCCTTTAGTCAGGTTGTGTTCCTTGTCGTTCCGGTCCGCTGTGACTTGACTTGTGTTGCTTTCTGTTCTGCTCCTTCTTCCCAGAGCTCCCCTTGCTTCGCTTGCATTCCTGCTGGGGTGCCAACACTTGCATGAGCTGTAAATGTGCCTTAACTAGCATGACAATCCCCAAGGGCAGTCAACTTTCCTATATCTTCAGCAGACTGCGCTGAGGGCCATTGTGGGACCCTTTCTTTAGGGCTCCATTGGGCCTCTGCTTGCTGTTGTAGTGAAACCTAACTTGGCAGCTTTTGTACTGGGGCCAAAAGAACTGCTCTGACTTAGACACTCCCTTCCTTGCTGCCACACATTTGTATATGCAGAGGAGACCTGCTGCTCTTAGCTGCAAGCCGTGCCCTTCTTCAAGCCATGGGCAATGCTGGAACGAGAATTTGCTGCTCCGGCTGCATTTGACTTACCCTCCAATGTGTCTGGGGAGTTTACCCCAGAAGCAAACTGGAAACATGGTCAAGAAGATCTGTTTCTATTTCAACCCTTTAGATGTGCAGAGGGGTAATCTGAAAGGTCCCCACTGAGCTTTACGGGTTCTCCCACCTTTTAAAAACTTCGAAGAGGAACAATTTTCTGCGGAAGTCACCTTCTATTGGTATCCCCCTCTCTATGCAGAAATCCATCACTTCCTCCTCCGTATACTCTCAAAGTTCGTCCTCATCATGGACCAAACCCATCTTGGCGAGATCCACAGGTACTGTAACCAGGGCAACACAATTCAAAAATGACACTTTTCAGGAGAAAATACAGTCAGGAACAATAATTCCCGAAACCTGTGATTATTTTAAATGCTCAGTTTGCAGTGCAACCCGTTGTTGCTGTGGTACTGTGCAAACACAAGTCCTATCCCACTGCTGCCACCAATGTTAGAAACGGGTAGCGTGGTGCAGAGCGGGCAGGCCAAACTCCGGAGGAAATGTGTAAAGCATCCATGCAGCACTCACAGGCGACACACCAGGAACACTACAAAAAGAGACTCCACACCAGGTTGCTTGAAAAATAACTTATGTATTATACCAAACACAGAAGGATGCAATCACAGTTGTGAACACATCGCCAACTGGCACCAGGTAGCCATATACAGAGGGGGGGCTATTTACAGGGCAGGGCCAATCGGGCCGCCGTTGGAATCATCACCAGCCATAAACAGGGTAAATGAAAGTCAGTAGTAATATAGGTGTAACATATTAGAATGGCACATCATACATGACCTTAGGCATGGGACACTAAGCATAAACATTAGCACGTCAGTAGGCCTCCAATCAAGGTTAGCATTAGGCGCAACCTAAAACATCCTATTAGGCATCTCATTAGCACAACCAACATTAACAGTGGGCATAACCATAAAACATAATGGTAATACCGTTAGGCAACACCACATTAGGCACCATTAGGGGTATCAGACACAGGGTGCATGTCATTAGGCATGATCACCAGTATAAACCACGTCACGTAGTATATTGGGCCTAATCATATTAGCATAGGGCATATTCACCTCCACTGTAAGCCTTAGGGGGGAAGGCATGGGGCCGGATCACAGCATCCCCCGGGGCATGAGATACCTTGTGCAGCCCATCAGCAAGCAGTAAAAAACAACAGGAGTGTGACCCATAGACTGGATTGAGATCTGGGTAAGTATACGTTTTTTTCACAACAATGTCTCAACTGGATTTAATGGAAAGACAGATACACAGGTATGTATGAGGCATTACAAGGTAGCAAAGAAAGGTGAGACTCCCGGTATTTTTTCAAAAGTGCTCATGGCATCATGTATTGAAAATTATTTTTCACAAGTCATACAGGACAGTTATAACAGCACTGTTGGCATGAAATGCGAAGGCAACCCAAGGGGGCTTTGTGCACGTGGTGCTCATGAATCAAAGAGTCACGGCGCGAGTGACAAGTGGAAACACAGCGAGTGACGCAAAATGACAAGGTGAAAAATAAATATATACAAAACAGTGGGCCCTCTTCAAAGACTGGGAAACATATGACTATTCATGAACCAAAGTTGAGGGTGCCCCGTAAGTTGTGCTGTATGATCGGTCAATGTAGTTTCGATCCTCTCAAGTTAGGATCATCATCAGGACTGGGTTGCCTTATTTAAAGGTGAAGTAGGGGAGGCAGGGTAGCAGAGTGAAGCGGAGGAAGGTGAAGTGCTGTACAGGCAAGCGGCTGTGGATAGCGGTTGGCTGCCGTGAAATAATGTAAAGTGAATGAAGTAGGAGACGAGGGGGAGGGTCGGATCCCCGATCCACTGTGTGGCTCCAGGGAGGTAGACCTGGGAGGTTGGGGGGAGAAGGCTGGCAGGGTCGGAGCAGTCTTCTTCTCCAGGCGCTAGCCAACAGGCAGGGCACAGTTGTAACGCTCACAAGGCGCTAGGTAGGAGGGCAGCAGACACTACTGGACAAGATCAGCGGTCAGTGGGCACTCATCAGAATAGGGCCGCAGATCCTAGGAACCGTCATCCTCTTAAACGTGGCACTCCTCCTGGTACAGCAGTCTTTACTCCAGCAGCGGGCTCTCACTGGCCCTGTGGACAGCAGAGGGGGGAACAGATGGGCACTGGGGCCAGCACACAGGCCCTTGCGGCGGTACCTCCTGGCAGTATGTCCCCTCACACTCGAGTCCACACTCAGTCTGAGCACATGGCATCCCAGCTCCGCTATTTATACACATCTCGCCCCACCTACCAGAAAGGGCTAGAACCTTCTAGAGGGCTCCTGGCAGTTCCAGTCCCAACTGTCACTGTGGGGGAGGGGTAGGGCATCCTGGCACTTAGAAACACTTCAAACACTGGACCGCCAACCACCTCAGTCAGGCAGCACATGTGCAGACAGGAATGGCGTCCATTTTAAAAGTGACATTTTACAAAGGTGCATTCCTACAATGGTGGAAATACAGGTGCGTACACCATTGCACAACATTTAACATTTGTATTTCAAATACATCGACATGACACGTTGAGTCCCACAAAAGCGAAAAAATTCAGGGAAAAAGGGCCAAGTCCAACAGGCACCATCTTCCAAGCTCCCAAGCGCCACTGGACAGGAGAGTCCCAGCTCAGGCCTCCTTTAAGTGTGTTGAGCTCACATCCAACTCCAAAGGTGTCCTCCTGCTCTTGCGCTGTCCTGTATACCGACAGTGAGAAGGGTGCCGCTGTTCTGCCTTCCAGACAGTGTGATGGGACCGCAGTGCAGCCCAATTCTGTGGAAACTGCTCCAGCTGCCGACATGGATCCCTTCTCCTCGAATCTCATACAATGATCCACAGTTAAAAAATTATCACCATGCGGTATGTGGACAAAATATTGAGTAGAAAATATTAAGTCAAGCAAATATTGACTTTTTAGTATTGTGATACATAAATATCGTGATGCAGGAATATAGTTTACAAAAATATCGTTTTTTAAGGTAAGTAATATCGTTGTCAGAAATATCTGTGTTGGTAATATCGTTTACAAAAATATAGTTGTGAAAAATATTGTTTTTTTAATTATCTTTATGTATTTTAGTTAATCTTTTAATTGTATATGTCACAAATTGATTGTATAATTGTTTTTTATATTTTTAAATATAGTTGTTATTTTTCAATGTAATTTAATGGTTAATTTTAATTTAAAGTGTTGTAACAGATTTTGAGATGTGTAGGGGTACAGGGTGGGAAGTTAGTTAACTATAAATAATGAATAATCATTTTTATATCAATAATATTATTATGTAATTAATAATAAATTATGTGAATTGTGTAATTATATATTTGTAAATTATATTTTAAGTGGAGGTTTTTGGGATTGTAGGGGTAAAGGGTGGGAATGTAATATATTATAATGAATTAATAATGAATCATTTAATTAATAATTATTAATTGATCATTAGCTATGTAACTTTGGTAATTATTATACTTTTAATTTACTTTGTAGGTGTGGCTTGTTAGGTATTTAGGTGTATGGGTGGGACGATAATTAAGAAATAATTTATTGAAAATGAATAATACATTTATTATAGATTTATTGGGCTTGTAGGATTAAAGGGTGGGAAGTTAATTAAAAATAATTAGTTAGTAATTAATTATTGATTTTTTACATGAATTGTTTAATAATTAATTAAGTAATTATTATATTTTTTCAATATGTATTTTAGGTGCTAGTTGGGTTTGTAAGCATAACGGGTGGGAAGTTATTTAAGTATAATTATTTGACAATCAATTAATTTATTATTTACTGTTTAATTGATAATTAATCATGTACATTTTGTAATTATAATATTATTTTTAAATTATATTTCAGATCTGGGTTGCTGGGTATATAGGTGTATGGGTGTGACGTTAATTTAGAAATAAATTATTAAAAAGTAATTATTAATGTATTATTGATTATCTAATTGATAATTGATTGTGTAATTATCATATTTGTTAAGTTACATTTTAGGTGGGAATTTGTAGAGGAATATGGTGCTAAGTAAATTAAGTAATTAATAATTATTTATACATTTTTATTAAAATATTTAATTTATTGATAGTTTTTTAAAATAATTTAATAATTACAAAATGTATATCATATATTAGGTGTGTTTTGTTGTGTTTCTAGGAGAAAAGGGTGGGAAGCTATTTCAGTAATAAAAAATATCTATGAATGTATTAATAATTGTTAGATTTATTATTTAATATGTTAATTGTATTATACTTTTTTATTGTAATTACATTTTAATTGTTAGGTTTATATCTGTGAACCTGTCGGAAGAGGAGCTGAGCGGAATCCCCCATGGATTTCCCTCCGACCGTCGTCATCATAATACCGCGGTCGTAGGGAAACCCTGGATGTCGGGCGGAAGCCTCCAACAGACTGTCGGATGGCTTTACACCCAACATCCAAATCGGACTCATAATTTTAATATTAAGAATGTTATCTTTTTGTTAAAATATGTTATTTGTTTGAAGTGAACTACTCTCCCTCTAAAGCTGCACAGAGTGGAGTGGGAATAGTACATTTTACCCCTCCGGAGTCCAATGCTTTCCCTACAGTTGCAAAGAGTGGAGTGAGAATAGTACATTTTACCCCTCTGGTGTCCAGCGCTTTCCAGACTGTTGCACAGACTGGAGTGGTAATAATAAATGTTACCCCTCTGGTGTCCAATCCATGTTTTACTGTTGCACAGACTGGAGTGGAAATAATGAATTTTCCCCTCTGGTGTCCAACACTTTCCCTACTGTTGCTCAGACTGGAGTGGGAATAGTAATTTTTACCCCTGTGGAGTCCAGCGCTTTACCGACTGTTGAATAGACTGGAGTGGGACTAGTAAATTTTACACCCCCCCTCCTACCCCCTGGAGTTCATCGCCTGTTTTACTGTTGCACAGACTGGAGTGGTAATAGTGCATTTTGAAGTTCAGGGGTCCAACCCATTCCCTACTGTTGCACCGAATAGTATATTTTACCCCTTCGGAGTCCAGCATATTCCCTAATGTGTGCAACACAGTAGTGAAAATAGTCAATGTTACCCCTCCGGAGTTCAACCCTTTACCTACTGTTGTACAGACTGGAGTGGGAATTGTTACCCCTCCAGTGTCCAACGCCTGTTTTACTGCTTCACAGACTGGGTTGGGAATAGTAAATCTTTACCCTTCTTGGGCCCATCCCTTTCCCTACTGTTGCACAGACTGGAGTGTGAATAGTATATTTTACCTCTTTGGTGTCCAACGCTTTCCTTACTTTTACACAGACTGGAGTAAGAATAGGAAAATGTACCACCTGGTATCCAATGCTTTTCCAACTGTTGCACAGACTGGAGTGAGAATAGCAAATTCTACACCTTCGAAGTCCAATAATAACTTTATTTTTTACGGAGTTTTATATAGCCCGAACTTGACCCAGTATCGGGTATCAGAGCGCTTTACATAGCACCAGTTGCGTTACATGAGGAGAGGTTCATTTTTGTTAGGCACGGGAAGATTAAGTGATTTGCCCAGAATCACAGGATGTTCAGCGTCATGGCAGAGGCTCGAACCCGGTTCCCCAGATTTGAGGTCGACCGCCTTAGCCGTTAGGCTAACTCCTCTTCCTAATGCTTTCCCTACTGTTGTGTGTATTGCAGTAAAAACAGTATATCTTTTGTTCAAGTGTTACTACCTGTTAATATTGTTTAAATGTATATAATATTATTTGTTTAAATGTGTATTCTTTTTTATAATATTTGTATATACATATATATGCATTTTTATACATTTTTAATCTATTTTTGGTAAATGTATTTTTTTCTGTTTAATTTGCCCAATTACGGATCTAGCCACGTGCTTTACATGCAGGCCTCCGCATCACTTTCTGCTTCTGTGCAAGGACGCCAAGCTACCACCTCCAACTTGGGAGTATGGCTCTATTCCGCACAGAGGAAAAGCTAATCACTTTCTATGCACTTAAGGATTGTTGGTACCATCTTTCTGGCTTGGGAGAAGCCTAACTATAGACAACTCTTCACCTGTGGAAAAGTCATCTTTATTTGGAAGCTAGATAAAATCACAAAGGCAGAATCCATGGCTTAGCGCATTTCTCTGTCACTCCACTGTTTAAGTCTGAACTCTTTCTCCCAGTCCCCAGACAAACCATTTTGAGGTGTTCTTTATGTGCCTCCACAATCATTGCTTATTTCAGCAGTCCTCCGGTATCTTCGTGACTTTCACCCGGTACATTATATTCCATAATATATACAACTGAACTCTACCAAGATAAAACAATATCAAACAAGTGTGTATAATATGCCAAATGCTCAAAGAATTTGCTGTGATTTGATGTGACCCAAGTAGTTAATCTGATTTACTTCAATATTCCAGAAGACAGGAATATAGTGGTATTGCTCCTGGCTTACTTTAAGAATTTAGGCGTAGGCCAGGAGTACTACAAGAGTAAATCATAGTGAATTAACAGGATGTTCTGTTGACTATAAAATGATTAAAGGCATTATCATTAAAAAAGAGTAAATCATAGCAAAATTATCGTGAATAGGGCCCAGTTTCTGTATAGCACCCATTTAATGTTTCAAACCTTACATAAAACTGACACTTCCCTGTTCACCTCTGTACTTGCCTATGAATGGCAGCTGGCATTCCCACCCCTGACAAACTCTTGTGGGCAGACACTCTGTCCACCTGATGCTATTTGTGCTGCACCACACTCAAATCCCATTTGATCATCTTTATCAGCCAAATTAATATTACATCTGGTTTAAACGACCTATTCCTCAATCCCATAGTGTAGGTAGAAATTGTACCAAAAGCATGTCTCCTTCACAGTACCACTAAATACCCACCTTTTCCTTGTCCAAACCCAGTTATTGCCCATAACATTATCTCTCGGCTCACCTTTCCTCAAGTGTCTGCATATTCAGACCTCTTTTTTTGTGTCTCCTCCTGACTCACTGCTCAGTTGATAAAAAGACGTGTTCGTTTTTACAACCCTACTGGTTGTTTTCTGAGATTAATATAACACCACACAAACTTTGACCACCATCTACCCTTGCCTGTACTTCACTTACTTACCTTCTCATGCCCAAATACGCTCCCACTCTCCATCCCTTTCAATCATATGTAACTTCTATAAGCTTTAGTCATATTTTTCTATCCCTGAACATCTAAAAGTCACCCAAAACCTTGCACCCTTCTGTTCAGTTTAGCATTTCCCTGTATGTATTCAGTTTTCCTGAAAGAACACATTACCGTCCCCCTTAAACCTTCACAATTTCTGTCTTCCGCATGACTTCCCCCTGTGGGCTTTGTCTGATGAGGCGCTGGAGACGTTAGATGCACCCCTGTCGTGGGTGGAATTGTTAATCACACTACTCGATATGAGAGCGGGAAAGGCGCCTGGTCCGAGCGGCTTCCCCTGCATTTTTTTTCAGAAATATCATCCGCAATTGTTAAATCTGTATTTGGCGGCTCTTGAGGTGTCCGCGGAGGGTGGGGGTCTCCCGCTAGACTGGGGACATGCAGAGATTGTTGTTTCCTTGAAGCTGGGTCAGCCTCTGGAACAATACTCGTCATATCGCCCAATATCTTTGCTCAACGTTGAGGCCAAACTCTTGGCCAAGGTGATAGCCAACCGCTGGTTCCTCATATCACGGAGCTCGTTCACTCAGATCAGGTAGGCTTTATGCCTGGCCGCACTACACCGCATAATATCAGACACGCACACAACGCTACAGCTGAGTATATAGACTTGGAGGTCCGGCTGCACTCCTCCTTGCAGATATGAATAAGCCTTTCGATTCTCTTAGATGGACCTATCTCTTCGCCTTACTTGGCCGCCGAAACATTGGTCCCGGTCTGTTGAATCTTATCCGCCTGTTATATACAGGCATAACAGCATCGGTCCGTGTGGCCGATTCGGCTTCGAGATGCTTCCCCATCGGGCGAGGAACACACCAGGGATGTCCACTCTCCCCATATTTATTTGCTCTGGCTATGGAGCCGCTGGCAGCTTGGATAAGAATTGATACGCATATACGTGGCTTCGAGTGGGCACCGGGAGTCTCTGACCACTTAGCACTGTATGCGGATGATGTGCTATTCTTTCTCGCAAATCCTGATCGTACTGGCCCATGTCTCCTTCGCATTATGCACATTTTTGGTGTGACTTCCGGGCTATATATGAATTGGGGTTAATCCTTTTTGTGGCCATTGCGGGGTGGAGATCGATTGGGCGACTGGTCACAGGAGGTAATGTTGGTCCCAGACAGCTTTAAATACTTGGGCGTGTTCTTCTCGGTGTCCCAGAAGATGGCATGGGATAAGAATCTAGCCCTCCTGTGGACACAGGGGAGCGATCAGACACGTGTGTAGTCTGACATGCCACTATCTAATTTTTGAACAGGGAATTATACGCAGCTGGATTGCACTCAAGATTCTGGTTTAACAAGTGTATTCAATATAATTAGTTTTGCAAACAAATTATTTGTATAGTTCTGTGTGCACCAGGAAAGGGGCTCTGCAGGCCACCTGGTTCGTGAAATGAAAAAGTAATTGCCCAGATATCTATCTGGGGATGCCCAGTGCACAACAATGGCGTCACATAATAGTGTACACAATTTTTTCAAGCAATAAAAAAAAAAAAACATTTGCTAGCTGCTGACTATTTAGCAACAGTTCTCAGTCCAATTTTCCAGGAATCAAAAATGACAGTCCAAACTTCAAATCATAAAGTTCCTGTAAGTCTGCTTTAATTCTTGATTATTGCAGCTGTAATTCACAAAATGACAACTGATATTGCTTTTCTTCAGCTTTAACAGAAGTTTTAAAAATCCCATGCATTTCAGGCTGTTTAAGGAAAGCCCTTCATTAGGGGAATCTGCAGGGTATTAATGAATTCAATAAGTAAAACATATTATGAGGTAAACTCAAGATCAAAGGCTTAAGCTAGAGCAAGGACAAAACGGCATTCAATTTGTTCATGCATCTATGCAGTGCTGAAGGCCAGTTTAGAAAACAGTGCAGCGGTGCTAATGTTTGGTGTTAACCGAAGAGTGAAAAAACGGGAGATACTATAAAGTGTGGTTGTTAATCTCGTGCACAAACCAAGTGACTTTCACCCATTAGTGCCGTACATCCATAAAGAATTATTGTACCTCTATCGTTTTAGAGGAACGCCTCTAAGTGTGAAAATAAACCAACAAAATGTCAGACAACTGCATGTTAAAAAAAGAAAGAAACAACGTGACCTAACGCTACGGATGTCTGAGTCTCGCTGTAAATAGTATAGGGGAAAAAACTATGGCGCTTACCTTAATGCGTGTCGATTAGTATCAAAACGCTCGTAGATAATCACAACTCGGTTAGGCAACCTGCAAGGAGGATTAGGTGTTAAATATAGAAATAAAAGAAAGCATCTCAGACTCAGTCCCAGAAGCTGACGAGTCAAAACTCAAACAAATTTTCAGACGCGATACCAAAGGAATCAGTAGGAAGACGCCGGCTCCAACAAGGACGCCCGGAGGTCTTCTCACGTTAAAAACTTTGTCGGCGCAAAATTATAGTAAAAGAAATGGGACTATCTAAGGAACCTAATGGCGGCCATTGTTAAAAGTGTTGATACATGGTGCATTGTGACATTACTAACTAGAAAGGTGGTAAAGATGGCGGTGGGGCAGGAGCTCTGGCTGGGAGTTCCGGACGACAGGATCACAAATTTGTGGAAATCCTCGTCCCCCCTTCCCTCCCCACACATGAAAACGAACAGACAACAAGAGAATCGTGACTTACTGGCCTCTGAATCCTGTATCCCAGAAGACTGGCTCGACACGAACGGTGTGTGCACTAGACGCGAACGGTGTGTGCACTACTAAGGACAGTAGTGCCCGCAGATACGCACCTCATCACCCCCAGGTCGCCAAGAGGCACCAAAAAGGTACGACCGGTGAATTACACCATCGGAGGTCCCGGAGAATACCTAGCGCCCATGATGTGATCTGTGACCAGGATAAAGAAGACCACCTGGGCACTCTGGTCGAGCGCTCTCTCCCAGGTAATGCCGACTAGCGCAGGACACCGCCATTAACCCCGAACCACCTTCAACGATCCCGAACCGGAGGCGGACCCCACGGCCTCTCTGAGTACTCCTGGCATCCAGGTCAAGAACCTCAGATAGTGCCGCCACCACATGAGAGCGACGAGACAGCAGCGGTAAGGATCGCGGAAGTGCTGACCCTCGGAAGATTACTGCTCTGGAGAGGGAGCCAGTGGTCGGGTTCCCCGTTGTCTCCTGCACGTGACGGGTGTGGCCAATCATCACCGGTGAGTGCGGGGAGGCAATTGGATTAGGCCCGATGGCTGATCCCCCAAGAAAGGGATTGCATACACGGCGGGAGGCCCGGTGGGTCCAGAGAGAAGGCCCGATATATCGTCTCGGCGTGCCTGACCCTAAAATGGCGGCATCTTGGGACATGATAATCAAATAGGCATACCTGACCCTAAAATGGCCGCATCTTGGGACATGTCAATCAAATAGGCGGCAATGTAACCAAATCTATTTTTAGATAAGCACCACAAGTAGAGGTCAGTACGATCTTCTCAATCCAGCTAACCCACACAAATTACAGCCTTGCATTAGCTCAATAACGGAATCATTCGGGAGGCCTGACTCCAATATGGCGGCCGTGTGGGGGCAAGCACTCCGACAAAAAGGCATCCATGGTCCAGTTAGTACCCGGTGATACTAATGAGCAACAGGCAAAAAAATAAAGACATGAATCTCCAATCAGCATCTACAACCCACAAGGTCCTGCTTGCAAGACTGTGGGAGATCGGAGTCAGGGAGAGAGCCTTGGAATGGTTCGCGTCGTTTTTATCTGACCGCTCCTTCCAAGTGCATGCCCCGCCGTACTCATCCAGCACACACCCCCTGGAGTGTGGAGTCCCGCAGGGCTCCGCGCTCAGCCCCACATTGTTCAATGTGTATGTCCGCCCCCTGGCCATGTTGGCTCGGGATCGTAACATCAAATTACAGTCATACGCGGATGACACACAATTCATTTTCACCTTTTCTAAGAACACAGGGGCCGACCAAGCTAAGTTCCAGGAAGACATCTCGGCCATATCGAATTGGTTGTCACAGAACTATCTCCAGCTAAATTTCTCTAAGACGGAGATACTTCTGGTAGGTAAGGACACTCAGAAATGGGATGAACACTGGTGGCCCCCAACCTTAGGTCTCCCCCCTGTCCCCAAAGAGGTTGTCAGAAACCTGGGCGTGATGTTGGACAACTCACTCTCTATGGAAACCCACGCTAAGAGAGTGGCAGGCACCTGCTATGGTCGCCTACGCTCTCTGAAACCTATTCTTGGTTTCTTTGAGCCCTGTATCCGTCAGATTATAATCCAGGCGTTAGTCTTATCCCATCTAGACTACTGCAATGTTCTTATGCTGGGTTCTAGTCTGACAGTGATACATAGGTTGCAGAGAGCTCAGAATGCCGCAGCCCGCATCTTATTTGGGCTGCCAAAAAAATGTCACATCTCGCCTATTCTTCACCGGCTTCATTGGTTACCGGTTAAACAACGCATTAAAAGCCTATGTCTAACCCATAAAATCTTGTATGGCACTGGTCCTCAAACCCTGCAGGGACTCTGTTCCTTCTATGTCCCTACGTGTGCCCTTAGATCGGCTGATCTATCTCTGGCACGCATGATTAAGATCCGTAGGTGCAGAGCAGGCGGTCGCGCTTTTAGGTATTTGGCACCGAAGCTGTGGAACTCGATCCCTCTTAGGGCTCGGGCCACCTCTAACCACTTTCTGTTCCGCAAACAAATTAAAACCTGGCTATTCTCCTCTATTTAATTTCTCCTCGCTGTTGTGCTGCTCTGTCCTTAGGTATGTCCGCAGCGCTGGGACGCCCCATTGCTGGGGTAGCCATGCGCTATACAAGCAGATTTAACAT
This sequence comes from Lissotriton helveticus, assembly GCF_964261635.1. Taxonomy (NCBI): domain Eukaryota; kingdom Metazoa; phylum Chordata; class Amphibia; order Caudata; family Salamandridae; genus Lissotriton; species Lissotriton helveticus. The sequence goes on along the minus strand of NC_136058.1, from coordinate 226,380,540 downwards.
AACATAACATAACAACCAACTGAACATCAAGTCCTAACCCCTAATTCACAACCTCAAGCAGAAGCCTGACCCTAAAATGGCACCCACCCAGGGGCCGACACACTGGTAATTAAAATAAAAACAGAAAAACTGGACCACTGCGGTCCTACAAGCAGGCAAACTCTTGGTGCACTACACTAAGCTGGCGACCAACAAGGCTACCAAGAGAGACGCCCAACAAACCCCTTGACAACCCTGCCGAATCGAACACAAGCAACAGCCAGTTACAATCAGAATGCTGTCTAAAAGGAATCTACCACCATTTACAACATTGCACCCGCATAACAGAACAAATGAATCACAGAAGAGTCTAACCCCCATTCGAACCAACTCAACACCTGCCTTAAAACCCCATGGCCAGAACTCATTTTCCGTCATCTACCCCCCCAACCTCTCTCCTAAAGCGAGAAGAAACTTTAAACAAAAGCTGATCAGACACCACCAAGAAACACTAATTGCAGACACTTACCACTGCGGTGCAAAAGGCATGCAGAAAATGGACCTTATTTTCCACACCCACAATCCGGCGGGATGGATTTCCACTCTCAGATCCCACCTCCACATCTCAAAAACATTTAGCACCCCTCACAGCTGCAAACTCATGTTCACAATCCCTAACATCCACACACGCAACAGCAACACCTTTGCGACCATTTACAGCAATGGATCAGCCCTGATCCAAGCCAACAGTGAAAACCTAGAGGCATTCAACTCACTCTTCCCCATGCTACGCACCACCTTCACTCACATATCCCACTTGAAAGCAAACCAGAGCCAGTCATCCCAGGACAACTATCAAAATACCCCCTCGACTCAAACCTACCACTCCGACCCATCTACTTCCAGCCTCCCCATCCCATCCAACTCCCTCCCCAACTCACACAAGTCATCCATATTAAACGCACCTAACAAAAGGCCGGCAAAAGATGCTATACTACTTCCCTTATACTGTTGCCCCCGCTCCCTATACTCCCCTTCACCATCCAAGGAAACTGGCCCGCAGACAACTCCAAACTCCTTCCCAGCTCATAAACGTATGAAAGTGCCACACAATTTCCGAAAAAAACTCTCACAACCCACCCCCACGTTTCGCCCCAAACATCACACAGCCACTAGAAGTTCTGGGAGCCTCACCCGCACAGTTAAGCATCACCCATCCCTGAACCCAACCAAGCACCGCCCATCCAGAGATGACCAGACTCAGGACACACAGAGTCCGAATCCCCCACTCCCACCTCCATGAGTTCAGCCCAATGATTGGCAAGACTGGAATTCCAGCTAGAAATAGTCATACAGGGTATTAATAAAATCCTATCTACACGACCCACCTCCACCACCCTATGCCCACCCACTACACACAGGGATACTACCAACAAACACACAGACCACCACACAGCAAAATGACTCAGTTGGAAGACAACACTCCTTAGAATCCATTCTCATAGACCCAAAAGGACAAGTGCTGCAATGTCCAGCCAAGAGGCGAGGAATCTCGCAGAATCCTATGAAGCTGCTCCACCAGGTACCCCCTGTTCTTTGATACAAATAATCACTGAATTTGGCAGAGAACATGCCGTACCAAGAACAGTGAGACCTGCAGCTCACCTCACTAACATTCCCATGGCTAGGATCCAAGTAATCACTGGACTGAACATAGCGCGCCGAGAACAGTGAGACCGCCATCATACTTCGCCAATATTCCTATTGACCTCCCAAGGGAAAAACACAACAACGGCAGGGCGACTAACTGCATGCTCATTAACTGCAGATCTGCGAACAAACATGCAACCGAACTGGCAGAAACCATCCAAACACACGACATAGACATTACCTTCATCACAGAGACTTGGTTAAACAAATCTTCAACCCCCATCTTCGATATGCTAGTTCCGCCAGGGTTCTCAATCATAAACAAGGACAGAAAAAAAACAGCGAGGTGGGGGACCGCTATCATTCATAAAAAGAACATCTCCATAACAGAAACTGACTCCTTCAAATACAATACAGTGGAATACCTAACCGCCACCATCAAGACCGTAGACAACAAATTGCTTCACTGTCACCTCCTCTATCACCCACCTGGCAACACTCCGGCATTTGGTGACCACCTTGCAGACCTGATCTCACACTGCTCACTATCGGATGCAAGCTACATAATTATAGGAGACCTGAACCTCCACTGGAATGAGGTAAACAACCCTCTGATACAATCCTTAAATGAGCTCCTCCACAATAACAATTTGACCCAACACTGCATCGAACAAACACACAACAAAGGTTCAATTCTGGATGCCATCATAGCGCACGAAGACGCAATCACCATGGACTGTACTCTCCCTGTGGACTGGTCAGACCACCATCTCATTCTTTTTCATATCAATCAAAAGTCACATCGATCGGCCAACACAAACGAGCACTTCCACTGGAGAAGAAACCTGAGACAGATCCCCCTCGAGGTACTAGAAGAAAGGCTAAGTACACTACCCTCCTCCACCGCAGGCGACTGGTCCACAACAGAACTCACCTCACAATACAATGCGGCTCTGACCGACATGCTAGACCAAATAGCTCCCCTGAAACGGAAAAGAACCAAGACAATCCCATCGAGATCGTGGTTCAACACTGACCTAAACCTGGAAAGAAGACAACTAAGAACCGCAGAAAGACTTTGGCGTAGTAATCCTTTGACTGCATACCTGGAACAACTCAAAAAGGAACGTAGAAGTTATAAAAAGCACATCATAAATGAAAAATTCACCTTCTTCTGCGGCGCACTCAACAATGATAAAAATCGACCAAAAGAACTATTCAACATCATCAGACAACAAACATCCAAACCATCAACTTCCACAATTCCGGCCTCCAAAAACTTATGTAGCAAATTTGCCAATTTCTTCAATGAAAAAATATCAAAGATTGAGCTCTCACTCAAGGACCACCACAGTCCTCCCAAAGAAGACCTGCTACTCGACATAGATGTCATGAACCCACTCAGGCACTCCACAACAAAATGGAGAACATTCAAACCAGTCACTGAAACTGAAATTATGGTACTGACCACCGGGTCCAAGCCTTCATCACACATGGAGGACCCTCTCCCCGCGCAACTGGCTAAAACTCTCAAACTCTCTCTAGCGGCACGCTGGTCAGAGATCACAAATAGCTCCCTGGAAACAGGACCCATACCTGACTGCCTCAAAATCTGTCAGGTAACACCATTACTGAAAAAAGCAGGCGCTGACCCGAACGACCTCAACAATTTCAGACCGGTCTCCAATCTCCCATTCCTAGCAAAATTACCAGAAAAATGTGTTCTCTGCCAACTTTCCCATCACATGGACAACAATGATCCCTTGGACCCTCACCAATCAAGCTTTAGAAAAGGATGCAGCACCGAGACTGCCATTGTGAATGTCAATGACGACATCCACAAATCACTGGACTCAGACCGATGTTGTCTAGTTATGCTCCTAAACCTTTCGGCGGCCTTTGATACGGTCGACCACAATCTACTCGTAAAAGTACTACGAGAAAGGGTGGGAGCAGATTGGATGGTCTTACAATGGTTCACCTCCTTCCTGAAAAACCGCTCTCAAAGAATACAAATCTGAAACTTCACGTCCGACCTACACCCCATAACCAGAGGCGTTCCTCAAGGCTCAGTTCTCTCACCCGCACTGTTCAACATTTACATGGAACCACTCACTATCATCCTCAAAAAAGCCAACATTCCCTTCCATCTTTACGCCGATGACACCTAGATCTACCTCGAAACCTCCTCCAAAGCGGACGTACAAAGACTCAATGTCACCCTAATAGAAGTCCAAAAATGGCTCTCCCTTAACCATCTGGAACTTAACCAAGATAAAACGGAAATCCTCCTCATAGCCAACAAAGAACAGACCCCTCGAATCACGGATTGGCTAAAGTCTATTGATGCTCTCAACTGCACTCTCATCCCGGCAGACTCCGTGAAGTCACTGGGAATAACTTTAGAACCCAACCTTGACATGGTCAAACACATCAAGTACACGGCAAGAAGTGCCTTCCTCAACTTAAAACTACTAAACAAAAATCAAACCCTTCATCCCTCCAAAAGACCTCAAGCAAGTCACACAATCCCTTGTGATATCCAGATTAGACTATGGGAACACCACCCTCACAGTCTCGGCCAAGTTACATCTTGCTCCTCTTAGACCTACTCTAAATGCAGCAGCCAGAATGGTGACGGGAGTGAAGAAATACGAACACATCTCCCCCGCTCGCAAAGAGCTCAAGTGGCTCCCAATTGAATTGCGTGCTAACTTCAGAACTGCCTGTCTCACCCACAAAGCTCTGCACACTGGCAAACCCACCTATCTAGCCGCCAAACTCAACAAAGCGGTACAGACTAGAAACCTTAGGAGCACCAGCATTATGCTACTCATCCCCCCGAAAACCCGTAAACAAAGGACCTTATCTCGGTCTTTCTCCGGAAATGATCCCAGAATTTGGAACGCCATCCCTATTCATGTTAGGACGAACCCTTCCTTCAAAGAATTCAAAAGCCAGCTCAAAGCACTCCTCCTAAATCGATCTCTCACGAAATGACAATGGTCATATAAACAATGGTGGTTCTGCAAACATTCCTTTAAAATCAGGTTCAGATTGAAGTAAAACCCATCTTCCTAGTATGATGGATTTCAGAAGTTTGGAATGGGTCGAATATGTGGATACAAATACCTCCCTGCTTTGACCTGGTTTTTTAGTTTTGTTTTTCAAAAGGTCTTCACGACACAATACTGATGACCTAGTGACTGCCTGCTCCACAATCGAGAGGGGATAACCACTGCTTAAAAACTTGTCTTCAAATTCTTCAATTATATGCAAGCCAAACTGGGGATTGGAGGTAATGGCCTGATTCTCAAAAATTGAGAGAAGGGCAAGTGGCGTTTCAATGACCAAGGATGAAAACTTTGATATAGGAGAGCATTGTTGCGATCTGTGGGTTTTTTGAAAATTGTGGTTTTAATGGTGTTGTTAGATAGTGTGAGCAAAACATCCAGAAATGCTATGCTTTGAGATTCAATGTGATGGGTGAATTGAATTCTAGAGTTGATGGCATTCAATCTGAGAAGCCGAGTTTCTAGATCATTGCATGATCCGTGCCAAACAATCAGTATATTATCAATGAAACGAAGGTATACTAAAAGATTGGAGCTCCATGATGGATTGGATAGAAGATGCTCAGTTTCAAATTTAAGCATGAAAATGTTAGCATAGCTGGGGGCTCCCGAAAAAGCCCATCGATGTACCGCTTGCTTGAAGAAAAAACTGTCCCATCCACTGAAAATAACTGTGAAATAGACAGAAATGAATAATTTCCAAATGGAACACTTTATTAGCCACGAGCGTAACTTGTCTTAACAAGGCCCATTCAATGGCTTCAATGCCTTCAAGATGAGGAATGGATGTGTACAACTATCTAATTTTTGGCAGATCTGCCATTTTTAAAATGATTTCCTTACCCTGTCTTCTATACCAACTTCAAAATCATCCATATCCAATACAGCTAACGTGGTTCTGCCAGTTAATTGCCATTTTGGCCCGCTTTCTTTGGGAGGCGGAGTCAAGAGTGGCCCTTAGGACTAGTTTCCAATCTATATATTCTGGGGGAGTGGCCACCCCAGATGTCCGGGAATACTATATGGCTGCACACCTTATCATCCTTAATGACTGGTGGTATGGCGACCGGAGAGACCCCGTGTATGCTGTGAAGCGTTGGCTGCTGGGAGACAATGCCCTGCACACGGTCCTCTACTTTGCGGCACTGCTTGGGGGATTGTCGCCTGCGACCTGTACGGTCTTTAAAATCTGGACGTCCGCGCTTCGCATGATGTGCTGGTGGGGGTGTGGGGGAAGCTTACGAGGGAAACTCCTCTGTGGAGCAATGGTCAGCTACCGCAGCTGGCGCCATTATCTGGCTTTCCGGGCTGGGAAGCTAGTGGAATAGGTACAGTGGGTGCGGTTGTGCGCGGCTGCACTTTAAAGTATTTCCTTGACATTGAAACGGAATATGATATGCCCCGCACACAATTTTACAGATATCTTCAGTTTAGACACACCTTCACTCCATATTTATCACAACAAACAGAGTTACCTGAATTTAATCCCATTGAGGCAAAGGTCTTCATGGGTGAACTGGGAGACCACAAAATAACAAAAATGTATTGTACACTTATCAACAACACACCCCAAACCCTACATAAAACAAGAGAGGCTTGGTAACGTGATCTGGGCTCCTTAGAGGAGGATGATTGGGTGGAGGCTTAGCACAGTCAAAGTGGCCCACTTACTCATTATCCAATGTAAATATCTAGATTGGGGAATATCTATTAAAAACCTGTTTTGCGAGTCCTAAATAGCGATTTTTTGTGAATCGCTATTATTGACTCACAAAATGGAATATATGTAGGAATCGCAATATTAATTGCGATTCCTTAATAGTCCTTAACTGCGGATCGCAAATTACGATTCGCAATTAAGGAATAGTTTCCCATACATTCCTATGGGCTTAGAGGCTCATAGGAATGAATGGGAAGACATTTGAAATGTGCGAGTACCCATTAGATACTAGCAGATTGTGAATGCAATTTCAAGGATGCAAGGGTGTCAAAAGGACACCCTGTATGTATGTGTGCACATATGGCGCACAACAAAAAAAACACAAGGCGATGATGGACGGAGCGCTAAAACTTTTTAGACACTCACCCCCAGTCACAGATCTGGGTTGAATCCATCATCATTCTTTAGCTCACTTCGCCACCTCAGTTCAAACCCAGCTATATGTATATCAGTCTTGACCCTGTGCATCATGGGAACAGTCCAGTCTGAACTGCCAAGCCAGGTCTTCCCTGGAGCAGAAACAAGAATCCTGGGACCGGTTTCTGGGTAACCCCCTTCATCAGCCAACCTACCTTGAATCCAGTGGCAACATGAGCAAGGTGCTCTAGTCAGGGCATATCCTGTCAACTTAGGGTTAACAAAGCAAACACAAGGAGATGATGGATGGAGCACTGAAACTTTCCAGACACTCGCCCCCAGTCACAGCTCTGGGTTGAATCCATCATCATTCTTTAGCTCACTTCGCCACCTCATTTCAGACCCAGCTATATGCTAATCTGTCTTGCCCCTGTGCCTCACGGGAACAGTCCAGTCCGAACTGCCAAGCCAGGTCTTCCCTGAACTGGAAACAAGCATCCTAGGACCAGTTTCTGGGTAACACCCTTCATCAGCCAGGCTAGCTTGAATCCAGTGGCAAAGTGAGCGAGGGACCCACGTCTGCGCCTACTCTGCCAACTTATGGCTAACAAAGCAGACACAAGGAGATGATGGTCGGAGCGCCTAACCTTTTCAGACACTCACCCCAGTCACAGATCTGGGTTGAATCCATCATCATTCTTTAGCTCACTTCACTACCTCAGTTCAGACCCAGCTATATGCAAATCAGTCTTGACCCTGTACCTCATGGGAACAGTCCAGTCCGAACTGCCAAGCAATGTCTTCCCTGAACCTGAAATACCCATCCTGGGACCGGTTTCTGGGTAATATCCTTCATCAGCCAGGCAAGGTTGAATCCAGTGGCAAAGTGAGCAAGGGACCCACGTCTGTGCATACCCTGCCAACTTAGGGCTAACAAAGCAAACACAAGGAGATGATGGTCGGAGCGCTGAAACTTTTCAGACACTCACCCCCAGTCATATATCTGAGTTTGATCCCTCATCATTCTTTAGCTCACTTCCCCACCTCAGGTCAGACCCAGCTATATGTAAATCAGTCTTGATCCTGTGCATCATGGGAACAGTCCAGTCCGAACTGCCAAGCCAGGCCTTCCCTGAACTGGAAACAAGCATCCTTGTATTGGTTTCTGGGTAGCATCCTTCATCAGCCAGGCTATCTTGAATCCAGTGGCAAAGTGAGCAAGGGACCCACGTCTGGGCATACCCTCCCAACTTAGGGCTAACAAAGCAAACACAAGGAAATGATGGACTGAACCTGAACGTTTTAAGACACTCACCCCCAGTCACAGCTCTGGGTTGAATCCATCATCATTCTTTAGCTCACTTTGCCACCTCATTTCAGACCTAGCTATATGCTAATCTGTCTTGACCCTGTGCCTCAGGGGAACAGTCCAGTCCGAAATGCCAAGCCAGGTCTTCCCTGAACCGGAAACAAGCATCCTGGGGCCAGTTTCTGGGTAAATCCCTTCATCAGCCAGGCGAGCTTGAATTCAGTGGCAAAGTGAGCAAGGGAACCACGTCTGCACATACTCTGCCAACTTAGGGCTAACAAAGCAAACACAACGATGGATGGATCGCTGAAACTTTTCAGACACTCACCCCCAGTGAAAGATCTGGGTTGAATCCATCATCATTCTTTAGCTCACTTCGCCACCTCAGTGCAAACCCAGCTATAAGTAAATCAGTCTTGACCATATGCATCATGGGAACAGTCTTCCCTGAACTGGAAACAAGCAGCCTGGGACCAGTTTCTGGGTAACGTCCTTCATCAGCCAGGCTAGCTTGAATCCAGTGGCAAAGTGAGCAAGGGACCCACGTCTGCGCCTACTCTGCCAACTTAGGGCTAACAAAGCAAAAACAGGAGATGATGGGCGGACCACTGAAACTTTTCAGACACTCACCCCCAGTCACAGATTTGGGTTGAATCCATCATCATTCTTTAGCTCACTTCACCACCTCATTTCTGACTCAGCTATATGCTAATCAGTCTTGACCCTGTGCCTCATGGGAACAGTCCAGTCCGAACTGCCAAGCCAGGTCTTTTCTGAACCGGACACAAGCATCATGGGTCCAGTTTCTGGGTAACACCCTTCATAAGCCAGGCGAGCTTGAATCCAGTGGCAAAGTGAGCAAGAGACCCATGTCTGGGCATACTCTGCCAACTTAGGGCTAACAAAGCAAACACAAGGAGATGATGGGCAGAGCGCTGAAACTTTTCGGACACTCACCCCCAGTCACAGATCTGGGTTGAATCCATCATCATTCTTTAGCCCACTTCGCCACCTCAGTTCAGGACCAGCTATATCCAGCTATATGCTAATCAGTCTCGACCCTGTGCCTTATGGGAACAGTCCAGTCCGAACTGCCAAGCCATTTCTTCCCTGAACGGGAAACAAGCATCCTTGGACCGGTTTCTGGGTAATGTCCTTCATCAGCCAAGCAAGGTTGAATCCAGTGGCAAAGTGAGCAAGGGACCCATGTCTGGGCATTTAGTACATAATTCCCATTGTGCACGGAGAACCAGTGCAAAGAAAAGAGCTTTGTGATTTTTAGTTAGAATTTGGTTATCAGGATCCTCTGGTAACACCCTAAAGATTATAGAGGGAAAACTGAGCTTTACCTCCAGACCCATATTATCTGATATGGTCTTACCCACTTTCTGCCAGAAAGCCTGGATTGAGGGACACAGCCAAAACATAAGGATCTCGTTGGCACTATCTTCTCCTCATTTCGGGCATTTCTTGATCTCACAACTTCCCATTTTTTATATTTTCTGTGGAGTCCAATATGCTTTGTGTACTGTGAATAGATGATTCTTTATTAACCCCTTTGCTGCGGGACGAATTTTGCCATGGCGCGGGGGTGGGGGATGAGCGCGGCGCTGCTGTGCTCGTGACGGAACCACACCGTCATGAGCCATGGGCGGCCTGTGCTCAAGACGGCGTGGTTCCGTTATGTCCCTGCCTGCTCATTAATTCGCCTGCACAGGCGGGGAAATAATGCCGTGTGGGCGGAGCGGCAGCTGCATGACAGAACCACGCCGTCATGAGCACACGCCGCCCGAGGCTCATGACGGCGTGGTTCCGTAATTCGCACACAAGGGGTTTAAGGGTGCAGCTGTAAAATGTGACCACAAAAGAGACATTGATACTTGTCCCAATTTTTCAAGATTGGCATCCGGAAGGTCTTTCTTCCAAATCTCTGTGTAGGCAACATTCTTAGCTTCTCCACTTTGAATTAGCAACCAATACCACTCTGCGATTTCTTTTCGTTTTGTATGTCGTAAAGAGATCTTTGGCAACATGGCCCTTTCCCCTTCTAGCTCTTTTGCTAGGGATTTTACCCAGCTTGAGAGTTGAAGAAACTTAAATTTCAAAACTGAATGCTCACTAACCAGGGAGAAATGCTGCTTCCATGAGATTAATTCAGAGTCCACTATAAGTTGTCCCCAGGTGTCATTACCGCAAGATCTAAGTGGAATTGCGAGATCATCTTCCAAACAAGCCAGAGTGCCTGGAGAGTTCAAGATTGGAGCTGCATCACTATAATATGGGATTCAGTCTTACCTTCTTGAAAAATCTGGGATGACCAAATTTTAAGAGAAAGTGAAGAGAATATTGTGCTTTCAATCAAAACTTACTGAAAAGTGCAATAATACAAGTATAAGTCTAGGGTAGCAATTCCTCCATGCTCTTTCTTTCTTCTAAAATTCTTTAGGGCTATTCTTACACTTTTATTACCCCAGATAAAACAAGAGAAATGCCCCTGTACTTTCTTAAACCATAACTTCAGGGATTCTAATGAAATTGTGTTAAACAGAAAAGTGAATTTAGGGAGGATTGACATTTTTATGAGATTAGATTTACCCAAAAAAGAAAGTGGAAGGGCGCTCCATGATTGCAACTTTGTTTTGACCATCTTAGTGACTTTTTTTTAAATTAACTTGGGCTATTTTATCTATGCCCTTAACTATTTGAACCCCTAGATATTTCATTTCATCAACTCTGTCTTTTGTTGATTAATCATATATCCGGAAACCTTTCTGAAACACTCCAATTGATCCCATATTGCCGGCAATGATTGCTCTAAATTCCCTGTTAGTATCATAAGGTCATCGGCATATAATCTAATTTTCTTTTCCCATCTGTTACACCTAAAGGGGATGATATTCTGACAGGCTCTAAGTTTACATGCCAGCGGTTCAATATATATATTGAAAAGGAGGGGAGACATGGGGCAGCCCTGCCTGGTGCCCTACTTATTTTTATTGACCTGGTAAGATTGCCATTGACGAGGATTTTAGAAGATGGATTTCTATAGATAGCTTTAACCACATTGGTGCTAAGGCAATTCCCGCTGGGTGCTGATTTATGAGTACCCCATTGTTCATGACAAGGTCAGCTCGTCATTAGCACAGCTCCAGTGTGCCTCATGACGAGCTGACCTTGTCATGAGCATGGAAGGGGTTAACTGTTGTTAAAAAGGTTTACTCTAAGTTAAGAAGCTGAATCATTTGGAATAGGAATGGCCAACTGACATGGTCAAATGCCTTAGCAGCATTGAAAGTCATTACCGCTAAGGGGATTTTGTATGTTTGAGCCATGTCTATTGCTCCAATTAAATCATGTGTTAATTCAAAGAGCTGCCTCCCTTTCATAAAAACTTTCTGATCTGAGTGTATTAGTGATCCTATAACCTTGTCCAGGCATTTAGTTATTATCTGAGTATAAAGTTTATGATCACTATTTAAGAGAGAGATTGGCCTGTAAGATTCACAGGATCTCGGATTCTATTGGATTTAAGTAGAATAGTTATAGTTGCATCATCCCATGACAGCGGAATATCCTGACCTTCTGTGAAAAGTGAGTTAAATAACTGATTAGGAAAGGGGGCAAGCTCTTCTTTTAAAACGACATAGATCTCATTTGGGATTGAGTCAGGGCTGGCAGCCTTTCCTTTCTTTAGCGTCTCGATAATTTGCAGAACCTCCTCCAATGTTATGGGGCGGTTTAAGTACATTTTCTCTTCATTCATGGTAGATCAAGGGCTAAAAGGTTAACTTCTATATCTGATTTGTTTGCTGTTAAGTGTTCTGTATATACATTTTTAAAGAATTGGACAAAGGCGTCCTCAATCCCGAGTCCTCTGAAATAATATTGCCGGTGTTCGGGCATCTAAGGTCTCTTATCCAATTCCTAGACTGGTCAGCTTTTGTCTTCCAAGCAAGAAGCTTGCCACACCCCTCCCCATACTCATGATGTGACAATCGACTAGCTTCCCACTTTTTTTTTACAATAGCTTCTAAGTAATCCGCCAGTTTATGCTTAGCTGTTGTTAAGCTCTGTAGAATATTTAAAATTACCGTTCCCCTGGGTAGGAATGTATTTCCATTTCTAAGGTCTTTATCTCGCCCCTCGTGTTCTGCATTTGGGCGATAGAGATAGTTGTTAACACATCTCTTAGAAACGCTTTATATGAATCCCATACCGTGTTAAGCTGAGCTGTGTTAAGATTAAATTTTAAAAAACTCCTTAGTTGCTATTTACAATTTTTCAGTGGCTGTATTTTCCAGCAGTAGTGATCAATTAAGGGTCCATCTACAGGGTGGCTGTCTCTTGCCCATAGCAATTTCTGGGTGCACCGCCGAATGGCCAGACAAATGTTCCGGGACGTGACTGACCTTTATGGTGTTTTTTTCTGTGACAGCGTCAGCCAGAAAAAAGTCAATCCTAGAACGGTGTCCACACTTCTTATTATGGAACGTAAACTTTCCCCCCACTGTTCCTTTCTTTCTCCAGATGTCTGAAAGACCTATATCTGACATTAGCTGTTTCAGGGCTGCTCTCATATTCTTTGCCATTGCTGTTGCCCTATTTGATGTTGAATCCTGGTTAGGGTCCAAAACTAGATTAAAGTCACCGCCCATTATAATAGGGTCCTTAATATGACTGAATGCAGGAGTGAGGTATATAGTGGGGACAGGTCAACTAGGTGTGGACCATAGTAACCTAAGAAATTCAGCCACGAGCCATTAATTTTGACTCTGGGTATTGCCCACCTCCCTGAGTGATCAACTATGCAATCCCCCAATATTGTTGGATGTTTCTTTTAAACAAAAGAGCAACCCCTTTTATTGTAGCAGTTTGAGTAGTACAAACGCAGTGTTCTATCCATTTTTGGCTTTTTAAAATTAACTCCCATTCCTCCTTAAGCAGGTGTGATTCTTGATTAAAAAACACATCGCTGTCCACGAGTTTTAGGTAACTAGGATTTGTTTTCTTCTCGATGGGACCCTAAGACCATTTATATTCCATGACATAATTTTCAGACTCTTTGCTTTTTCTGTCCTGCCTACAGCTATCATTGGAAATTTATATATGTTAGGAAAACGGGTCTGCGTGTATTACCTATGATTAATAAGGCTACTAAGGTAGATCTCTTATCCTGATCAGTCTGGGGTAATTGATTAATATGTATAAATGAGGACATTTTTTTTCCCATATGCTCCCCCACCTTCTGTAAAATTGTGAATTTTGAGTTTTATTTACATCTGTGTCCCTCCCCTTCCCTTCTATCCCAACCCTCCACCCTGGGGAACCTTCCCTTGATACTAGAGGTATACCTGGACTACCTCTGCTTTCGGGCTCTGTCTCCAACTAGGCAGACTTTTTTTTTTACAATATTAAACAATCCTCATTTGGATGTACCTTTGATTTGGGTGATAAGGAAGTTAACATCAGAGGGATCTTTGAAATGAAACATCTTATTATTCCACATCTCCCTTAAAGTGGCTGGAAATCATAGGGTGGTTGTGGCACCTAGGCCTTTTAGTTCTTGAATACATTTTCCTAATTCCCACTGTTTATCTTGTGTTGTGCTGGAAATATCTGATCTGACGCAGAGCGACCTGTCTCCTCTATTGTAGACACCTACTTTCAAACCCTCAGCCAGAATTTTCTCCTTTATTAGGTAGGACTTAAAGTTGACTAGGATTCTTCTTGGGGTTTTTATTCCCTGGTCTTTTAGTGTATGGGTCCCGGTGTACTCCCTGAATATCATCCTCAAGGGTCAACCTTTCAATATCCGGATGCAGTTCTTTAAGAAGTTTAATAAAGTAAGACCTATGTCTGGACCCTCAATCTCCTCTGGGACATTTAATAGCCTGATATTGTTCCTTCTTGCATTATTTTTCATACTTTTCAACTTATCCTGCAGCTCTTTATCGCATTTTTTTAGCCTTACGATTTCCAGAGTTATCTTCTACTTGTTTCATGAGATCTCCCAAAACTGTTTCCATAGCTCCAACTCTCCCCATTATCTCTTACATTTTGGTCTCCAACTTTTCACAAGCTGCTTCGATTTTGGATTGATTGACTTCTGAAACTGTACATTCTTCCCTAATTTCTGTAAGTAGGGTAACTAATAATACCTCTGTAGAGGCTTGAGCTTCTGAGTTGTGATCTCTAGTGGATATGCAGATTTTGTCTGAATTGGCTCCCTTCAGTCTCAGTCATGGAATTTTGGCAAGCACTTGTCATGTTGTCACCTTCTACCTCACCTGAGGATGCCAGGGGGCAAATCTATTTTTTAGAAATCCGGGATCCTTATTTACATCCATTCTCACAGTATTTAGGCTTTTAGGAAAGACAACAGAATTCCATTGTAGTAAGTCACTACTACTGCCGTTGCTTGAAGTAGTTGTAGAAGTCAATCCAAAAGTAGGTTGAGTGCTCTGGGGGAGCTGGTTAGATTTATTGGCTAGGGAAGTTTGTGCTTGAACCTTGAAATACAAATGTAGTGAAGGGGTAATTCGGGGGTTGGGAGGTTTAATCTTAGCTTGCTTTTTTTCTACTTGGTTAAGGTAGTCTTTTCTATCGGTGCTTTTTTATTATTTAGAACTCGGGGGGGTTTGAGGGTTAATTTGCACCGTGAATGTAGTTTCTCTATTATGAGACTCAATCGAGGGCTGACTATTTCCCCAAATGTCTCTGCTTCTCAGGGTGTATCTATTTATTTTATTCACCCTGTATCTATCTCAGCCAGAGCATCGTTGGGTTGTTGTCCCCCACTTTTAGTATTGCTTCGGTCACTGAGCCCTCAGACCTCCCTTTTACTCCTTACTTGGGTCATTTGTGGGTGCCACAGGCACTTCTCTGCTTTCTCCCAATGCTCCAGATTCCTTGTTTGTGCCCCCGTCAGGTCTTTCTTGTGCTCCTTTTTTCACCCAGCCCAGCTGCGCCTGCACCCCAACCCCAGCCAAGGAGAGCCGAGCAGAGACTCTGGTAACTGGCGTTGTCCGCACACGACTCCCGCTGCCCTGAAGCTGATCCTTGCGGCGGTGTGCCTGCCATGCGCAATCCGCTCTGCCGGTTCTGACCAGCGGCTCCTTTGCTTCTCCCCTTCCGCTCCCGCCGCCACCATCAGTACTCACGTCCCCGCCAACAGCATGCCAGCGGTCTCCAAGTAGGTAAAGATAAGCTGCAGTGGTGAAAAAAAACTCTTAATCTCTCCCTAACCCCCTTGCTTGCTAGTTTTTGCTCAAACTAACTACATCCAAACTCCACATATTACTCGCATTCCACCGAGTGGAGTGAGAGCCCGCGACCGCTTCTAGCTAGCGGCCGCCATTTCCCCCCTACTCTCTGTAGGAACAGGATATCATGCCCCCTTTTCTTGTTTTTTATCTTTGTTTTATTGTTTTCTTGTGACTCGGTTCTACCGAGTCACAAGATGGCTGCCAACACTTCCTGGTTTGGAGTGTTGGCAGTCAATCACAGTGAAGCTCGTGCTCGGGAGGGCTCGCAAACCCACCACTGCCCTAGATATCAAAACTTTTTCTTTTTCTAATTTCTCAGGAACTACTGAACAGATTTACTCCATTTAAAGAAAAGGGCTCTTTCTGAACTAAGGGCTACCTTTTTGTCAAATTTGGTGTAATTCCGTTCAGCACTTCGGGCTGTAACTTTGTCTAAAGTTTCCTATGGAAAGTTACATGGGGAAAACGCGTTTGGGAACCCCCTCTTTTCTCAGGCTCAGCTTGGCGAATCACCCTGAAACTTTCAAATTCTCAGAGATTTGTCAACCGGTTCCAAAGTTATTGGGGAAACAGAAAATGGTTTTCCTATGGAAACTAGGTCCTAACTATAACTACCCTATATATATATATATATATATATATATATATATATGTATATATATATATATATATATATATATATATTCACTGAAAAAACCATAGGTTATAGACCATATATAGTTAGGAATTAGCATTTACAAAACCTTGAAAATTCACTGAAAAAACCATAGGTTATAGACCATATATAGTTAGGAATTAGCATTTAAAAAAACTTATTTTACTCACACAAAACCATTGAAATTCCATATATAGTTAGTTGCACTAACTATATATCGCGCACCCGCAATCCACTGCTGATGATGTCACATATTACATCATTCATGACATGGTCAGTGACATCACTGATGACATCACTGATGACATCTCAAATGACATCACTGATGACATCATCCAGTGACTGTGTGTTTCTGTAAAGTTTAAATATGTTTTACATATTGAAGAATGAGTAGATGTAGAAGTGTCTGGATGAAGGATTTAGTAGGTGCGTGACTGACTGTATGAGTGAGTGATTAAATGTGTCTCACTGAGTGCATGGGTTAGTGACTAAACTGTCTTAATTTGTGCATCATTATGTCTGTTGTTCTGTAAACTGCTGCATGTGTTGGTCAGTAGCTATATGAGTAACTATATGGGTTATTGATTGATTGCCCAAGTATTTGTATGGGAGACTGAGTGTGTGTGTGGCTGGCTGGGAGGTGTGTGACTCTGTGCAGATCAATGTGTACTTGTATCAATGATTGTATAAGAGAGTAAGTATGTGTTAGTATATGTTTCAAAATGTAAGGTGCTCCATGTTTAACTGTATAGATTAGAAAATGGAAGTGTGATTGATTATTTACAGGACTGACTAGGTGTGTGAGTAACTCCATGGATGAGTGACAGAGTGTGAGACTCTGTATAGGTGTATGAGTGCATATGATAGTGTTGTAAAGATGAGTGATTGTATGTATGAATGATTGTATGGGTAAATGAGTGAATGTGTGTGTAAACATAGGAATCACTGAGTGCGTATGTAGTAACTAGTATTGGTGTGTCAATGGTTTCAAAAATTATACTCTGTATTTAACACTGGGTGTAACAGAGGTTATATTAAAGTGTGAGGAGATGCATTGTATTGTCACATGAATGATATCATCAGTGATGTGGTCATTGATGTCAAATGAGATGTCATCAGTGATGTCATCAGTGATGTCATTTGAGATGTCATCAGTGATGTCATTTGAGATGTTATCAGTGATGTCACTTGAGATGTCATCAGTGATGTCATCAGTGATGTCATTTGAGATGTCATCAGTGATGTCATCAGTGATGTCACTGACCATGTCATGAATGATGTAATATGTGACATCATCAGCAGTGGATTGCGGGTGCGCGATATATAGTTAGTGCAACTAACTATATATGGAATTTCAATGGTTTTGTGTGAGTAAAATAAGGTTTTTTAAATGCTAATTCCTAACTATATATGGTCTATAACAGGGGTCTCCAACCTTTCCTGTAGTGAGAGCTACTTATGCTCAAGGAAAGTTCTCATGAGCTACTAGCATATGTTATCACTGTAATATAGTAACCAGATATGACATACCCTAAGCAAGATTATCACTATTGGCCACCCAATCTTTACTGGTGAGGTTACCACAAGAAACACCAGGATACATGTTATACGCATTAAAGGCCTATCCCAAATTAATGAAATAACAGCCAAAGCATCACATGGCCTCCACCACAAAGGACATAACCACAGTAAAAGGTCGAACCAACTCAGCTTGAAAAACCTTTGAACTATCAGGCATTGTCATTTTTATGCAAGAGGCGGTCACCATTGTCAGCGATGGCTACAAGTTGACCTGTCTTGCTCCTGATAGGCCAATGGTGGCTTCCAGAATGCAGTAGCTAGACCAAGAATGCCCAAAATGGTCAAGGATAACAATTATTATGCCATACGCACTATTATCACATGAACGAACAGGAAAAATTAACCTGAGGGGTGGGGGTAGCTTATATTTGTATTGTTCTTGACACCAGGCAAAGCTTTCAGGGAGCAATACTGTTTATTATGGAGGGACACAGTGTCTCACCCACACAGACACACATAAATGTGCACACATGCATACACACACCCAGATGGGGCTCTTAATTGTCTCAGCTCTGTATCCATACCCTGTTCTTCTCCGTTCTTTGACTGATCATGCACCTAAATAACATTTTTTTTCACTCTGGCTCTTGTTGTCCAACACTGCAGTGGGTCAGCACTGGCTACTGCTCAGGCTACTGCTGTCACTCTTCTTTCATGGCCCATTCTTCAGACACAGTGTGTGACTGATAGAGCAGGGCCTATAACATGTCCAATCTCCTTGGTACTTAGCTGGATTGACACTGGAGACAGATGGTGTTTTTGCAGACCCCATAGGCTGGCAGAGTGTATATCCGATTATCATGAGGTGTGTCATTGGCTTGCCTTGCTGTCACGCTAAAGTTTTTGAGATTAGCAGTATTGCCTTCTTTAATATGCAGTACAGACTCTCTGAATGAGATGCTTGGCTACACCTTTGAGAGCTACTTTGAGGGTACTGGTGAGCTACCAGTAGCTCCCGAGCTACTCGTTGGAGACCCCTGGTCTATAACCTATGGTTTTTTCAGTGAATTTTCAAGGTTTTGTAAATGCTAATTCCTAACTATATATGGTCTATAACCTATGGTTTTTTCAGTGAATTTCAATGGTTTTTTAATAGCAAATATCATAAGCTGTCGAATGTCAAGTACGTGGTAAGTGAAAACATTTTCGTGTTTATGCACACTGATCTGCTTTGAATGGTGCCCCCCCCCTCATTTCTATTAGGAGTACTCTCTCTTTGCACATAGTGAAGGGTAGTTAACGCAGGCCTTTGCCCCCGTTGTAATACGTCGTGCCTGCTTCTCTCTCCATTTGATTGATTGTTATCCAAGTATTTACTGTTTTAGAATTGGTTCTCTTTGGTTCATTCTCTATTTACAAACAAACACAGAGTCGCAATACTCTGTTTAGTCTTTGCAGATAACGAAAAATCGTGTAAAAAAAAAGAAAAGGAATCGAGCAAAATCAGTAGGCCACTAATGGGATCTCTTTTTGACCTCGCTAAAATAGAAACATTAGGAACAACCCCTCATGACAAATACAAAACTAGTGAGATGAACTGAACTCCACACAATGATGGCTGCAAAACAGCTCGGCTCCGCCACCCACCCCGCCCAAAATAACGATAAAGAGCGGCTGCCATGATTGGTTGCGGAATGGCCACGACGGAGCTACGAAATGGTGCTGCTCTCATGCTAACCCCAGCTTCAGTCTGAAACATCCAGAAACACTGTAGACTACCAATTCGATCAGTTCCGGTAGCGCCCCAATGTAACCCGGTAGAGAAGAACTAGCCCTCCCCTCTTTGACTGATGGTTCTTGTTGCCTGTCCATTCTGTTGTCATTTAACAGAACTATTTAGCCTGCTGAAAGGGGTTGTGTTCCGACCGCTGGTTGGTGGAGACATTTTGACTATATTCTGGACCTGCGTTGTCGCGTAATGCGTCATATGACGCGCCGCATTAGCGCATCCGGAAGTCATCCGGGGCGCGCAGCGCGTAACGTAAGCATAACAAGTCATGTGACTTGTTAATAAAACTTTTCATTGGTTCATTTTACTTTTCTTATTCTAATGATGAAAGGCTTGGTCATATGACCTAAAAATTACGCTTTTTATTACTTCCGAACATTATTTTTTCTTAAATATATGTTATAATGTTCCAGGCTAACAAACTTTCCCGGAAAACGTACAACTGTCCTGCAAGTAAAATATATTCTTTTTTCGAGAAAAAGAGCGTTTCTTCGTCCCATGACGGAGCCGTTGAGCAAAAGAGGGTCGACCTGCTGTCTTAGTCGCCGATACGCCTGAATATGAGATTCTTATCGATCACTTTATGTTGCAGGAGTAGAAAACACAACAGCCCTTGACCATTTATCTTTACTGCGTTCCTTCTTATTATACCTTTTACCCTTCATGTAATTGGTCTGCTTTATTTCACTTGCCTTTTAATGATTCTAAAACAGTGACTATTATTAAAAACTTTCCCAATGTATATACTACTACCATGTTTTCTTTTAAAAACCTTTATTGTGAAAATTTCATTATACAAATACGAGCCTATAACCACGTGGGCCGGCCACGGAGCAAACTGTAATCGTATATGATGAGTAGACATTTACACTGTAGAGGAACGTAACGGGCGGGCCATTAGGTTGCAAGAACTAAGGTGTCTAACAGTTACGGAATCGGTGGACGTACATTTTATAATTAAAATACGACATGGCCAGTTACAATAAAATTATCTAGATATACATTTGCGGGCAAGTACCATGGGTGACGTTAATTCGAACTTTCAATAGTACAGTAATCAATAACACATCAGAACTTAATATCAATAGGGATGTCGAAATATTCAATCAATTCTCGTCCCCGCCCGCCATGTGCTTCAAAACTGCATACGTATCTCGTGATTTCAAGGTTCTGCAACCAGTACACAACAAGGAGTTACGAGTCCCATTTATTCCGGCGCCATTTTGGGCGAGGACGGGCAGGTCCAGGATATAGTCAAAATGTCTCTACCAACCATCGACTATGATGATGTTCATATGCTGTATTTATTAGAGTAACACTCATCTGTCCACATGAAATTAATTTGCCACAATCTAAACATGTCATTTTAATCTTTCCAAAGTTCTTCTAAATATTTGGGACCGTTTCCCTTGCCTCTGATGCTGTCAGTGCCACTTCTTTGATGAATGTACTAGCAGGTCAGGGGTTCTCCTCCAAATCTCTCTTTTATGCAGCACTATAATTAATTGGTGCCACCTCTCCATATGACGATGCATGGTATAGTTACCATAACTATATTTTTTTTCGGTTCCTCTGGAGAGTTCATCGTGGCAGATGAAGCGTGTAACGTACCGGGCATTTACCTTTTTTTGCATGTACAGGAAAGGAAAAAAAAATCGAGCGTCCGAGTTCTAAGGTGTCCCAGGGCCATTTTAGTGGACCAGGCCCAAATCCAAAGAACAGGCCGCCATTTTGAGAGTCCTGTTGCAGCCGCCTGTCGCTGTAGCATCAAGAGCAGCCGAAACTCAGCTGAATGGCAACTGAAACGGTAAAGGGGCGCCCCACTACAGCAGACGAGCCTCCACCTAGGAAGGCCCGTTCACGCCGCCTCCCCCCCCCCCTTCGGGCACCCCACGCCGTTATTCGGAGCAGTATTGTAGGATGGCCACACCAGTGCGGCAACTTGCTAGACATCACCTCGGTGGTAACCGAATCTCAGCGCCTTGTGGTGTCTTCTATTCAGAAAACATTGTTATGCTGCCTTCGACCTATTCGCCGCAAGTGCGCACGCAACTCAGCTGCATAGCTTGCTAGACACCACCTCGGTGCTAACCGAATCTCAGCGCCTTGTGGTCTCTTCTATTCCAAAAATATTGTTGCGCTGCCTTTGGCCCCATTCGCACATCGGTCCGCTACTGCCGCCATCTCACAGGCCAACGGGGCGCCCCACGCCGACTTTCAGCATTGTAGGATGGCCACACCAGTGCACCTTACTAGACACCACCTCGGTGCCATCCGGATCTTGGAATCTCAGCGCCTTGTGGTGTCTTCTATTCAGAAAATATTGTTGCGCTGCCTTTGGCCCCATTCGCACATCGGTCCGCTACTGACGCCATCTCACAGGCTAATGGAGCGCCCCACGCTGAGTTTCAGCATTGTAGGATGGCCACACCAGTACAGCAACTTGCTAGACATCACGTCGGTGCCATCCGGATCTTGGCATCTCAGCGCCTTGTGGTGTCTTCTAGTCAGAAAATATTGTTGCGCTGCCTTTGGCCCCATTCGCACATCGGTCCGCTACTGACACCATCTCACAGGCCAACAGGGCGCCCCACGCCGACTTTTACCATTGTAGGATGGCCACACCAGTGCCACAACTTGCTAGACACCACCTCGGTGCCATCCGGATCTTGGCATCTCAGCGCCTTGTGGTGTCTTCTATTCAGAAAATATTCTCGCGCTACCTTTGCCCCATTCACACATCGGTCCGCTACTGACGCCATCTCACAGGCTAATGGGGCGCCCCACGCCGAGTTTCAGCATTGTAGGATGACCACACCAGTACAGCAACTTGCTAGACATCACCTCGGTGCCATCCGGATCTCGGCGCCCCACTGCAGATGAAGTGCCTCTCAACTATGAAACCACCACGGTGACATCCGGATCTTGGCGCCTTGTGCTGGTTCCGGCCTATTCACACATCGGTCCGCTACTGACGCCATCTCACAGGCCAACGGGGCGCCCCACGCCGACTTTCAACATTGTAGGATGGCCACACCAGTGCGGCAACTTACTAGACACCACCTCGGTGCCATCCGGATCTTGGCGCGTTGTGCTGCCTTCGGCCTATTCGCACATCGGTCCCCTACTGACGCAAACTCACAGGCCAACGGGGCGCCCCACGCCGACTTTCAACATTGTAGGATGGCCACACCAGTGCTGCAACTTGCTGGACACCACCTCGGTGCCATCCGGATCTTGGCGCGTTGTGTTGCCTTCGGCCTATTCGCACATCGGTCCGCTACTGACGCCGCCTCACGTGCCAACGTATTTTCTCCGCATTTTATACCCTATGCCGCATAACAGGTCATGTGACTTGTTTATAAAACTTTTCATTGGTTCATTTTACTTTTGGTTTCCTAATGATGGAAGGCTTGATCATATGACCTAAAAACAACACTTTTCATTGGATGAAAACTTTTTTTTTTCCCAAACGATGAAAGCCCTACCTTGTTTCTGGATGTTTCAGACTGAAGCTGGCGTCAGCATGAGAGCACCACCATCTCGTAGCTCCGTCGTGGTCATTCCGCGAGCAATCATGGCAGCCGCTCCCCACCAGAAGCCTACAGGAGTCGGGGGCCCCCAAAACTTTTGATGAATCCTCAAGGCGGAGGGGACGCTTTCGAGAATGGGGTCCAAGACCTAGCAGACAAGCGTCCGATTTCCAAGGTGTCCCAGGGCCATTTCAGTGGACCAGGCCCAAAAAGGAAACAGCCTGCCGCCATTTTGAGAGTCCTGTGACAGCCGCCTATCGCTGCACCGCAAGAGTGGGCGCAACTCAGCTGAATTGCGGCTTTTGACACAGTGGACCAAAAGCGGACGGAATGGCAACTGAAACGGTAAAGGGGCGCCCCACTACAACAGACAAGACTCCACCTGGAGAGGCCCGTTCACGCCGCCTCCCCCGGGGCGCCCCACGCCGTTATTCGGAGCAGCATTGTAGGATACCAAAACCAGTGCGGCAACTTACTGGACATCACCTTGGTGCCATCGTTCTGCTGCCTTGGAACTATTCGCACAACAGTTTGCTACTGATGACCCACCCCCCGCGCCGCCCCACGCCAGAAATCTGGACGTTGTGCTGCGTTGGGACTATTCGCACAGCCGACCGCTACTTCGTTGTTTTTCCCTAAAAATGTTTATATGTTATTACTGTTTTTGTTTTCTTGTATATATTTATAAGTTATTAAAGTTTTATAATCTTACTACTTTGTTGGAGTGCTATATATTTTTAATGTGACACATAATTGTAAAAACTTTGATGTACAAAGAGTCATCCCTGGAATCTTCCGCTTCAGGCTCGGTCCCCTCCCCAATCACAATACAGGATGGTTTTCAGATAATAGGAACGCGTCTGCTGTGACGGATCTCATCGAGTGTGGGCCTTGATCTACTATAACTCCTTTGAAGAGGGGTGATTCTTTACAGCTGGGGCCATAAACTACATCTGCAGGGCTAGCTGATACCCTGGGATCGGCCTGGACAATCGGACACAGAGGAAAAGGAGTGTCAGAGGGTGCGGTAGTGAATAGGGCGAAAGGGAGGTGTCGGGCGGGCACAGGGTGTGATTCTCAGGGAAGAGCAGCCCAGATGGGGGGTGGTTTATTACCCATGCATAAGACAGAGAGCGGGGGTGACCACTGCCTGGGGGAGATGCTTGCGAGGGTGGGGAGCCATGCTAAGGATCGACAGCGTGCACAGAGTGGGTCTGGTCAAGGCATCTAAAATGACTGCCGTGCACGACAAAAGTGTGGCATTTGAAAAAAGGCAAGATGGCGCAGACAATGTTTTTCAACACTTCCTGATTTCCTTCGAATCGAACGTTAACAGACGTTGGGGCATATTACCAAAGTTAAGCGATATTTATCCCTAACGATGCTTAGCATCGATTTTTTTACCGCTAAGCATCGTCAGAAATTATCGCAGATAAACCTTGCTATTATCAAGGTTTATCGCAAATACGATAAAAAACGACCGCAATGCATGAATATCGCTGAAAACTCAGCGATATTCATGCATTACCGAGCTAATGCTCTTAGCCATGTTATCCACCTCCCATTGGATAACATGGCTAAGAACTGCTCAGGGCAGGTGCTAGCTTTTGGAGATATTCGCGCTTATCGCGAATATTTCCAAAAGTTGATAATAGGAGATAGCGATGTTAGCGACTGTTTCCAGTCGCTAACATCTTGGCATGCCCACTTTGCATGTCATTAGTGATAAATATCACTCACATGCAAAGTGGGGCCCAAGATGGTCGCTATCTCCTACTAGCCGTCGCTAACTGGTGTTAGCAACAGCTAGGTAATACAGATATAATTTTATCTCCGCGAAGCGGAGCGCTGTTACAGATATATATCTTGTTTTTGAACGTTAATTTCTCAAAATCCACTGAAGCACATATATTGAGACCTAGCAAAGGCACATCGAGCTACCAGTCCCTACAATTTTGCCAAGTTTCGTGCAACTCCATTCAGCCGTTCGATTATTATTATTATTATTTTTTTTGCCCCGCGGGGCCCTTTTAAAACCTCCACATCAAACCTAAGAGGTCAAGGAGGATCTACTATGCCCCCTTATGGTCATTTGCCCCTTCGCTTTGGCCTCCTCTTGTCTCTCGATCCTACCGAGAGACAAGATGGCGGCCGCTACGGACTGTTTGCAATGTTTACAGACGCCGGAGAACCAATCAGCTTCGCAAACCTCCGTTACGCGAAGCGGAGCGCTGTTACAGATATATATCTTTTTTTGAACGTTAATTTCTCAAAATCCACTGGAGCACATATATTGAGACCTAGCAAAGGCACATCGGGCTACCAGTCCCTAATATTTTACCAAGTTTCGTACACATCCATTCAGCCGTTCGATTATTATTATATTTTTTTTTGTTGTCCCGCGGGGCCCTTTTAAAACCTCCACATCAAACCTAGGGGGTCAGCGAGGATCTACTATGCCCCCTTATGGTCATTTGCCCCTTCGCTTTGGCCTCCTCTTGTCTCTCGATCCTACCGAGAGACAAGATGGCGGCCGCTACGGACTGTTTGGAATGTTCACAGACGCCGGAGAACCAATCAGCTTTGCTTCACAAAGCTCCGTACCGCGAAAAGTCCGCGAACCGGAGCGCTGCCCGGTCCGCTGTTACAGATATATATCTTTTTTTGAACGTTAATTTCTCAAAATCCACTGGAGCACATATATTGAGACCTAGCAAAGGCACATCGGGCTACCAGTCCCTACAATTTTGCCAAGTTTCGTGCAAATCCATTCAGCCGTTCGGGCTAAAAGTGAGGCCAACCGCCCTACGGAAAACTCAATGTTAAAAACACGTTTTGGGACCCCCCTTTTTTCTCGGCCCCCCCTTGACAAACCCCCCCCCAAATTTTCAAGGGCTGCTCAGAAAAAAAATGTGCCATTTTCCTTGAAATTTCAGCCAATTCCGTCCACAAACGCCAAAGTTATTAGACATAGAATTTTCAAAAATCCCATAGAGAAAAAATCCTAACTATATATACCTACTGGCGACCGCCAGTAGGTAATATATATATATATACTTATATAGACTTCACGGGGGACTCACAAGCACTGTTTTGTTTGGTCCCTGCTCGCTACACATCGGGACTAGGAGGTCGGAACGCAAAGGGGACTGGAGGGAGCATGCTGATTATTTTGCGGGTTATTGACTTTTGCTGCTCGCTACATTGCCGCATCAACGTTTGTCCACTTGGACACACCACCAGCAGCACTCACCTGGCTGTTGCATTATGGACCCTGCAGTTCCGACGAGCGGCAGGTTGCGTGATTTCACTCCATTGGTGGGCGTGGCGCCTATCTACAAATAGGATTGCGGCATGGACTACTTTTTCGAGCAGCAGAGTCGCCTGAACACTTTCACTGGCATCTGAGGAAGGCCTAATCCAGGCTGAAATGCATTATGCCCAACTACAGCTTTAAATAAATGGTGTCTCCTGTTTCCCCGCTGAGGTCTCTGCTTCTGCTAATTTTGGGAGAAGATGGTGTTTCACATTGCGCGCATTTCCAGATAATGCGCTTCAGTGACCCCGTTCCATTTTGAGGCTTGGACACATCTGGACCCTGCGTTTGCAGTCTTCTAATTAAGCAAGGTATTGCTACTGTCTCAAGCCCGCCTCTGAACACCGATGTTTTCCTGGGCGGCAGCAATGGCTGAACCGTGACTTCACGGGGGACTCACAAGCACTGTTTTGTTTGGTCCCTGCTCGCTACACATCGGGACTAGGAGGTCGGAACGCAAAGGGGACTGGAGGGAGCATGCTGATTATTTTGTGGGTTATTGACTTTTGCTGCTCGCTACATTGCCGCATCAACGTTTGTCCACTTGGACACACCACCAGCAGCACTCACCTGGCTGTTGCATTATGGACCCTGCAGTTCCGACGAGCGGCAGGTTGCGTGATTTCACTCCATTGGTGGGCGTGGCGCCTATCTACAAATAGGATTGCGGCATGGACTACTTTTTCGAGCAGCAGAGTCGCCTGAACACTTTCACTGGCATCTGAGGAAGGCCTAATCCAGGCCGAAATGCATTATGCCCAACTACAGCTTTAAATAAATGGTGTCTCCTGTTTCCCCGCTGAGGTCTCTGCTTCTGCTAATTTTGGGAGAAGATGGTGTTTCATATATATATATACATGGCGGACTGGTGCTGGGCTAGCACTCAATAAAAAGACTATTTGCACTTTCTTTGGGTCTCGCAGCTCTTGTTTGGATCGACGGCGATTGCTGCTGCTGTTGCTGTGCATTTCGATTTACGAGCACCACATACCTTATATATATATATATATATATATATATATATATATATATATAGTAGTTAGTGTTGGCATTACGAACACTAGGGTGAGCCCTGCACTCACCTGTTCCACTGTGAGCGTTATTTTCCCTCAGCAGCACCTACCTGGACATTGCATTCTGGGACCAGTAGTTCCGATGAACTGCGGTTGGGTGAGCAAACATTTGAAGGGGGCGGAGCGGATCCCTACCAATGGGGAAGTGGCAGGACATACTTTAATGGGTGTTTTCAGTGCCGCCTGACTATCAAAGGCATCTGAGAAAGGCCAATAGAAGGCCGAAATGCATTATGCCGCCAAACTTGAATAAATGTGTTTCCAAGCTGTTCCCCGTGTGGCCTCTGCTCTTTTTTCGGGAAGAGTTGTCTTGGATATTGTTCACGCTGAGCCAGTAGCGTGATGCGGAGGCCCCTGCATCACAAGTTGGCCACGGACCTAGCTGGCTGCTGCCGCTTCGGCGGGTTGTTTTTGTTCCGAGGGATCGATGTTCCGTGGCCCGCCTCTGCAATCCTGGATGTCAGTGGGTTGCGAAACGTAAGGCAGGCTGTATTCACACCCCTGCCTTTGCCTACATGGACGCCTGGAGCAAGGGGCTGATGTGGTATACGGGGACACGAGGAGATGCTACAAGAATCATCACTGCAGGAATTTGGCATTACGAACACTAGGGTGAGCCCTGCACTCCGCTGTTCCACTGTGAGCGTTATTTTCCCTCAGCAGCACCTACCTGGACATTGCATTCTGGGACCAGTAGTTCCGATGAACTGCGGTTGGGTGAGCAAACATTTTAAGGGGGCGGAGCGGATCCCTACCAATGGGGAAGTGGCAGGACATACTTTAATGGGTGTTTTCAGTGCCGCCTGACTATCAAAGGCATCTGAGGAAGGCCAATAGAAGGCCGAAATGCATTATGGCGCCAAACTTGAATAAATGTTTTTCCAAGCTTTCCCCGTGTGGCCTCTGCTCTTTTTTCGGGAAGAGTTGTCTTGGATATATATATATATATATATATATATATATATATATATATATATATATATTACCTACTGGCGGTCGCCAGTAGGTATATATAGTTAGGATTTTTTCTCTATGGGATTTTTGAAAATTCTATGTCTAATAACTTTGGCGTTTGTGGACGGAATTGGCTGAAATTTTCAGGAAAATGGCACATTTTGTTTCTGAGCAGCCCTTGAAAATTTGGGGGGGGTTTGTCAAGGGGGGGCCGAGAAAAAAGGGGGGTCCCAAAACGTGTTTTTAACATTGAGTTTTCCATAGGGCGGTTGGCCTCACTTTTAGCCCGAACGGCTGAATGGATTTGCACGAAACTTGGCAAAATTGTAGGGACTGGTAGCCCGATGTGCCTTTTGTAGGTCTCAATATATGTGCTCCAGTGGATTTTGAGAAATTAACGTTTAAAAAAAGATATATATCTGTAACAGCGGACCTGGCAGCGTCCCAGGACGCGTACTTTTCGCGCAACGGAGCTTTGTGAAGCGAAGCTGATTGGTTCTCTGGCGTCTGTCAACATTCCAAAAAGTCCGTAGCGGCCGCCATCTTGTCTCTCGGTAGGATCGAGAGACAAGAGGAGGCCAAAACAAAGGGGGAAATAACTATAAGTGGGCATAGTAGATCCTCGCTGACCCCCTAGGTTTGATGTGGAGGTTTTAAAAGGGCCCCGCGGGGCAAAAAAAAATAATAATAATAATAATCGAACGGCTGAATGGATTTGCACGAAACTTGGCAAAATATTAGGGACTGGTAGCCCGATGTGCCTTTGCTAGGTCTCAATATATGTGCTCCAGTGGATTTTGAGAAATTAACGTTCAAAAAAAGATATATATCTGTAACAGCGCTCCGCTTCGCGTAACGGAGGTTTGCGAAGCTGATTGGTCATTCTGTCACTGGGCTATAGTTGGGCTACATCTGGCTGATATTTGGGCTACATTTGTTTTTTTTGTCTCTGGCGGCCATCTTTGGGCTACATTGGGCTACATTGGGCTTCATTGGGCTACATTGGGCTACATTTGGGCTCCAACATATATATAGGCCAATGTAGCCCAATATATATTTTTCAAAGTTAATTTTCGTAAAAACCACTGGAGCATATATCTTGAGACATAGCAAAGGCACATCGGGCTACCAGTCCATACAATTTTGCCAAGTTTCGTGGAAATCCATTCAGCCGTTCGAGCTAAAAGTGAGTCCAACCGCCCTATGGAAATGAAGGAAATGAATGGGTAATTTGTAATTAGCAAATAGCTAATCGCAAACTAGGAATGGTAAAGAATCGCTATTTATTCCTTAAAGTTCGCTATTTAGGAAATGCAAAAAACTTTGATGATACATATGGCGGTTCATCTCTAACAAGATAAGAAGCATAGGGATAGATTTATGATGACTGGCGCATCACCAAGGATGTGTTAGTCATTCTGTGCCGCTGTTCCGTCACCTATGGTGTGCTGCATTTACAATGCGGCGCATCATGGGGCAAAAACAGCACAGATGCGTGATGTATCTGTGCCGTAAAGGTGGCGCATTGCTGGAGTTGTATCGCAAGTGTGATGAAGCTCCAGCAAGGGTCGGGGGTGCCCCTGTCGCAGGGTTTCTGTTCTCACACAGAACTGTGGACAGAGGATTGGAACCTCGGCGAATTAGGGTGTCCCAAAACTCACGTTAGTAATCAAAAACCCCTTAGCAAGCTAGGTACAGTGTCACATTGGATATAACAAACTCTCAATGTTTAGACAATCCAGAATATGAACTTATAGTACCTCAGGATACGTGGAACTCATGAACAGTCGGTCGTTATATATTTCTTAGAAACCAGAACATGGAGTTAAGAAGAACACATGTGTATTTGAAATGTTTATTTACTAATGCCGTCTTCTCAGGCGTAGTATCTTAGATAATACAAGTACACATATTATCAGTAGCAAAATTACCAGCATAGTTTCTAGTACATAAAAAGCGAATGGTGATAGTATGTTAACATGCTGTAAATGAATAAGAGTTAGCAACACTTATAAGCAGCCGCGGGCCGTGGAGGGAGTTACGGTGAGGCAGGGAGGCGGGGAGGGGGAGAAGCAGGGTGGAGAATACAAGTACACATATTATCAGTAGCAAAATTACCAGCATAGTTTCTAGTACATAAAAAGCGAATGGTGATAGTATGTTAACATGCTGTAAATGAATAAGAGTTAGCAACACTTATAAGCAGCCGCGGGCCGTGGAGGGAGTTACGGTGAGGCAGGGAGGCGGGGAGGGGGAGAAGCAGGGTGGAGAATACAAGTACACATATTATCAGTAGCAAAATTACCAGCATAGTTACTAGTACATAAAAAGCGAATGGTGATAGTATGTTAACATGCTGTAAATGAATAAGAGTTAGCAACACTTATAAGCAGCCGCGGGCCGTGGAGGGAGTTACGGTGGGGCAGGGAGGCGGGGAGGGGCAGGGTGGAGAGGGCTCCTCCCTGAGCCCTCCCCCTCCCCGCCTCCCTGCCTCACCGTAACTCCCTCCACGGCCCGCGGCTGCTTATATCTCACCCTCCCTAATACACATATTATATTATTTGCTAAGAAGGTCTCTTTGTGTTGGTTTAGGGCGTGCCCATACTTTAGTGTCTTAGATTTGAAGGAATCACATCAGCATACACCAGCTCTCTCTTCATGTGAACCGCATCAAGTGTTGTGTATGTGTGTTCGGCAAAGTAATATAAAACCCGCCTCATGCCCAGAATTGGCAGAAGTTGCACTTATGTTATGAGTATGAAGTCGTGGAGATCAGACCTCATAACAATTCTGTATCGTGTTGTTCTTGAAACTTTAGCACTCGCTGTACAGAAATAGTTTAACAAGCAAAGCAGATAGTAGAGCAATAACATATTATTCTCATGTAAACCACGATGAACTACTAGGTTGAAAGCTAAAGCAACAACTAAGTGTCGTGTGCAGAAGTTGCAAAAAAGGAAAAATGGCGTTTAAACCGGTAATGAGCCCATGCTAACTTAACACGGTGTAAAGATATCCAGGACCTAGATGACACCTCCCCATGATCCGGAAACGAACTGAATAAGATAATAGAAGTGCCATCTCATGAGAGCAGATTGCAAGTTTATATGTGGACGGTCCGCAAGGTAAAGCATTAAAAACTAGGAAAATTTAATGCTAAAGAAAAATAAAACAGCCAAGTACTTTATCGAGTCTTAAGCCAATAGGCAAGGTAAATAATAAAAACTTGACAAATAAGTCAATGAATTGTCAATGAAATGCTAGTACTCAGCATATCAAACATGAAAAAGGTCTATGACATAACTGTGTATGCAAAATAAGCTGCAACAGCCTCCAATAGGAAGTCACCGTCTTCATCCGAAAACAGTTCAGCCATCCAATTTAGAAGCGGAAAAGAACATACGTGCTCTCCCAGCACCGGATCCTCTATGACCATCAGAGGACAGCTCGGTGGGTTTTCAACAAAGCTCTGTTCCAAGAAAGACTGTGCTGCCGCCAGTAAATTCCAGGGACCAATTAGTCCATGCATCAATGCCACAGCCATAATCCTTTCGCCAGGACAAACCAACTCGTGAGTAATGATAGGAGTCATCAGCTGATTAAAGTCGACGTCAGGAGAAACCGGTCCGCAGAGACACAAATCAATGGCCCAATCGAAATCACAGGTCAGGCAGTGAAATACAGGCTGGACACAGGTGAAGTAGGAGAATCGAAAAGATAATCCATATGCCGTGCTTAATATCGCCAACGGCATTGTGCCATAATATTCTAGCATGCGATTGCGGAACAGTGTCAGCAGCTGCAGGGTGGGAGGTTGCATAGGAGGGACATCCATATTTAAAAATGTAAAAAAGCACAAGAGCATCCGCTGGTAATGCAAGTAAAAATGGCAATCCACGAAGCAGAGTGGAGAAAATAGAATGAAAGAAAGCAGGGATGACTCCAAAGATTTTCTCAAATGAAGTCACGAGACCACTGGTAACAACTTTAAAAAAGTGCGCCAGGGCCTTTGTGGAGGATGCGTTAAAGATAGTCCGAACCATCTTGCTGAAATTGAAAGGCAAATCTGAATTGAAAAGGGTCTGCACCTCTGTACGGGTGTTCGCTATGTGAAGCATGAATGTTTCACGGGCCGAACTCAAGGCCACCTCTCTCTGAGACAAAAGAGCTCTTATTCTTGCCATGCCGTTGAAATCTGCTCCCAAGGTTGGTATTTGTGGCCAGATTGAAAACTCCCTATGTTCATGTGTGGGAGGAAATAGAACATTTCTGCAGCAAATAACCCGTTCACTTACTGTTACGATAAAAGGAATACTTTTAATTAACCCAGAACAATCTTCATTATTGAGCATCAAATAACTACCATTTTCCAACAATTTGAACGTGGGGATGATAGCAGGAACTGGCGTGCCTTGCAACACGCAAGCCATATTTGGTCGGTGTTTGTTGCATGAACCGTGTAACTGTATGTGCCTACACATTAGTGAATGATCTGGCGTCTCAGTGCATTCCTCTCCATTCAGATAAACTTCTTGATCATCTTTGAAACATCTGTATGTGTATGGAAGCGACCAGACCTCATGAAGAAAAGCACTACCTAAAGGTGCATAACGACCTATTGGTATATATTTCATACAATTTGAAAACTTATATAAAGCAAAAGGCAGCGTTATTAAACCGTGGATAAGGCACGTTGCCAAAAAACCCGCAATCCTCTGCTGATGATGTCACTGAGCATGTCATGAATGATGTAATATGTGACATCATCAGCAGTGGATTACGG
Organism: Lissotriton helveticus; assembly: GCF_964261635.1. Taxonomy (NCBI): domain Eukaryota; kingdom Metazoa; phylum Chordata; class Amphibia; order Caudata; family Salamandridae; genus Lissotriton; species Lissotriton helveticus. The sequence goes on along the minus strand of NC_136058.1, from coordinate 226,347,562 downwards.
GTAATAGTATCTCTAGTTTACTCCCCTATAGCTGTCTTTCTTTTAACATAAGTGTCTGTTTCCTTCCCTTATACTTACTGTTTTTGGTTCGCTTCCAGTTCGCGTACCGGCGAGCGAACTGGGAAGCGAACTAAGAGAAATAGAGGTTGGCACAGTTCCAAATATTGTACCAATTTTTTAATAACGGGGAGGTAGTTCTGAAAAGAACTTTTTTTTTAATTGTTTTTGTTGTTTTATATTTTTTTTATTATTTTTCGGAAATTTTTTTTACTTTTTTTGAATTTTTCTGAACAGTTTTATATTTTTTTGGGTTTTTCTTGGAGGGGGCAATGAAAACGATTCATTGTAAAGGGCTCAACAGGAGCAACAAAACAAAAAAAAAGTATTTATTATTTTGGGCGTTTCGTACAAACTTGCATATGATAGTCAATAGCTCTGTTGATCAGAGTGATGCTTCTTTCTCCGTAGCAAATGAATCCATCGCAAAATACGCAGATGTGTTTTACTTCACCAAATCTCATTTGTATATTTGGCACCATCTCCCTGCCCTCTGGTCCCGTTACTTCCGGTACAACAGATCTTCTGGCCATAATAGGGAGATTATCTAGGTTGTTCCGAAACTGTGCAGCACTGTAGTTGTTAGGATGCCACCTAGTCATATGGCGATGCATTGTGTAGTTTCCGAAACTGTATTTTTTCTCGGTTCCTCTGGACAGTCTATCTTGACATATAAGGCAAGTTACGTATCTTGCATTTACTTTTTTCTGACCTTTGGGAATTTTAAAAAATTGCCAAATGAAGTTTTCTTTCGGTGAGACGTCCTGGGCTCCTCAGGCAAAAACTGCCTCTCTTCCTGCTCTTCCTCGTCGTCCTCTTCTTCCTCTTCTTGCTGAATTATAACTTGAGCAGGTGGTCCACTCTTCCTTGGATGTGGTGGAGGTGGTGGGGAAGCACCAGCTGAAGCTACTAAAGAAGCCATTGCTCAGTGATCACAAAGGGTCTTTCTCTCACAATGATGAAAGTCAGAGTGAGGAAAGAAGGAGGGATTTTCAACATTTGGGAAAAACAAGAGTTCTCAACCAATGAAAAGTGTTCATTTTAGATTATATGACCTAGTCTTACATCATTAGGAAACCAAAAGTGAAATGAACCAATGAAAAGTGTTATTACCAAGTCACATGACCTGCTGTGTTTACGTTAAGCGCTTTGCAGGGCCTCCCGGTTTGCTTCCAGAAACCTGCGCTTTGCGACTCGCTTCGCGTACCAGTTCGCTAACGTAGCACGTCATATGACGTATCACGCGACAACGTGAAACGTCATGCGGACGGGAGGCGTCACGATGTTGTTTTCTAACGCGGCACTTGCGGTAAAGAAACGTTTACCGGCTCGCGGTCTATTTCGCGGCATCAAGGTCAGCTAACGGGAAGCTTCCCGATTCGCGAAGCGGGAACGAAGAAAAAAAAATATTTAAAAAAAAAATTATTCATAAACATATAAAATATATTTTTGGATTTAAAGAAGAATACATTTTACAGCTACAGATATTAGCTGTTAAAAAACCAATGAAATTCACTGAAAAAACCATAGGTTATAGACCATATATAGTTAGGAATTAGCATTTACAAAACCTTGAAAATTCACTGAAAAAACCATAGGTTATAGACCATATATAGTTAGGAATTAGCATTTACAAAACCTTATTTTACTCACACAAAACCATTGAAATTCCATATATAGTTAGTTGCACTAACTATATATCGCGCATCCGCAATCCACTGCTGATGATGTCACATATTACATCATTCATGACATGGTCAGTGACATCACTGATGACATCACTGATGACATCTCAAATGACATCACTGATGACATCTCATTTGACATCAATGACCACATCACTGATGATATCATTCATGTGACAATACAATGCATCTCCTCACATTTTAATATAACCTCTGTTACAACCAGTGTTAAATACAGAGTATAATTTTTGAAACCATTGACACACCAATACTAGTTACTACATACGCACTCACTGATTCCTACGTCTACACACACATTCACTCATTCATCCATACAATCATTCATACATACAATCACTCATCTTTACAACACTATCATATGCACTCATACACCTATACAGACATTTACACTCTGTTGCTCATCCATGGAGTTACTCACACACCTAGTCAGTCATGCAAAGAATCAATCACACCTCCATTTTCTAATCTATACAGTTAAACATAGAGCACCTTACATTTTCAAACATATACTAACACATACTTACTCTCTTATACAATCACTGATACAAGTACACATTGATCTGCACAGAGTCACACACCTCCCAACCAGCCACACACACACTCAGTCTCCCATACAAATACTTGGCCAACCAATCAATAACCCATATAGCCACTCATATAGCTACTGATCAACACATGCAGCAGCTTGCACAACAACAGACATACTGATGCAAAGTTTCACACAGTTTAGTCACTAACCTATGCATTCAGTAGGACGCATTTAATCACTCACTCATACAGTCAACCACGCACCTACTAAAACCTTCATTCAGACACTTATACATCTACTCATTCTTCAATATGTAAAACATATTTTAACTTTACAGAAACATACAGTCACTGGATGTTGTCATCAGTGATGTCATTTGAGATGTCATCAGTGATGTCACTGACCATGTCATGAATGATGTAATATGTGACATGATCAGCAGTGGATTGCGGATGCGCGATATATAGTTAGTGCAACTAACTATATATGGAATTTCAATGGTTTTGTGTGAGTAAAATAAGGTTTTGTAAATGCTAATTCCTAACTATATATGGTCTATAACCTATGTTTCAGTGAATATATATATATATATATATATATATATATATATATATATATATATATATAACCTACTGGCGGTCGCAAGTAGGTATATATAGTTAGGATTTTTTCTCTATGGGATTTTTGAAAATTCTATGTCTAATAACTTTGGCGTTTGTGGACGGAATTGGCTGAAATTTTCAGGAAAATGGCACATTTTGTTTCTGAGCAGCCCTTGAAAATTTGGGGGGGGTTCGTCAAGGGGGGGCCGAGAAAAAAGGGGGGTCCCAAAACGTGTTTTTAACATTGAGTTTTCCATAGGGCGGTTGGCCTCACTTTTAGCCCGAACGGCTGAATGGATTTGCACGAAACTTGGCAAAATTGTAGGGACTGGTAGCCCGATGTGCCTTTTGTAGGTCTCAATATATGTGCTCCAGTGGATTTTGAGAAATTAACGTTTAAAAAAGATATATATCTGTAACAGCGGACCGGGCAGCGCTCCAGTACGCGTACTTTTCGCGCAACGGAGCTTTGTGAAGCGAAGCTGATTGGTTCTCCGGCGTCTGTAAACATTCCAAACAGTCCGTAGCGGCCGCCATCTTGTCTCTCGGTAGGATCGAGAGACAAGCGGAGGCCAAACCGAAGGGGCAAATGACCATAAGGGGGCATAGTAGATCCTCCCTGACCGTTTAGGTTTGATGTGGAGGTTTTAAAAGGGCCCCGCGGGGCAAAAAAAAAAAATAATAATAATAATCGAACAGCTGAATGGATTTGCACGAAACTTGGCAAAATTGTAGGGACTGGTAGCCCGATGTGCCTTTGCTAGATCTCAATATATGTGCTCCAGTGGATTTTGAGAAATTAACGTTCAAAAAAAGATATATATCTGTAACAGCGCACCGCTTCGCGTACTTTTCGCGTTACGGAGCTTTGCGAAGCGAAGCTGATTGGCTCTCCGGTGTCTGTAAACATTCCAAACAGTCCGTAGCGGCCGCCATCTTGTCTCTCGGTAGGATCGAGAGACAAGAGGAGGCCAAAGCGAAGGGGCAAATGACCATAAGGGGGCATAGTAGATCCTCGCTGACCCCCTAGGTTTGATGTGGAGGTTTTAAAAGGGCCCCGCGGGGCAAAAAAAATAAATAATAATAATAATCGAACGGCTGAATGGATTTGCACGAAACTTGGTAAAATATTAGGGACTGGTAGCCCGATGTGCCTTTGCTAGGTCTCAATATATGTGCTTCAGTGCATTTTGAGAAATTAACGTTCAAAAACAAGATATATATCTGTAACAGCGCTCCGCTTCGCGGAGATAAAATTATATCTGTATTACCTAGCTGTTGCTAACACCAGTTAGCGACGGCTAGTAGGAGATAGCGACCATCTTGGGCCCCACTTTGCATGTGAGTGATATTTATCACTAATGACATGCAAAGTGGGCATGCCAAGATGTTAGCGACTGGAAACAGTCGCTAACATCGCTATCTCCTATTATCAACTTTTGGAAATATTCGAGATAAGCGCGAATATCTCCAAAAGCTAGCACCTGCCCATAGCAGTTCTTAGCCATGTTATCCAATGGGAGGTGGATAACATGGCTAAGAGCATTAGCTCGGTAATGCATGAATATCGCTGAGTTTTCAGCGATATTAATGCATTGCGGTCGTTTTTTATCGTATTTGCGATAAACCTTGATAATAGCAAGGTTTATCTGCGATAATTTCTGACGGTAAAAAAATCGTTACTAAGCATCGTTAGGGATAAATATCGCTTAACTTTGGTAATATGCCCCAACGTCTGTTAACGTTCGATTCGAAGGAAATCAGGAAGTGTTGAAAAACATTGTCTGCGCCATCTTGTCTTTTTTCAAATGCCACACTTTTGTCGTGCACGGCAGCCATTTTAGATGCCGTGACCAGACCCACTCTGTGCACGCTGTCGATCCTTAGCATGGCTCCCCACCCTCGCAAGCATCTCCCCCAGGCAGTGGTCACCCCCGCTCTCTGTCTTATGCATGGGTAATAAACCTCCCCCCATCTGCGCTGCTCTTCCCTGAGAATCACACCCTGTGCCCGCCCGACACCTCCCTTTCGCCCTATTCACTACCGCACCCTCTGACACTCCTTTTCCTCTGTGTCCGATTGTCCAGGCTGGTCCTAGGGTATCAGCTAGCCCTGCAGATGTAGTTTATAGCCACAGCTGTAAAGAATCACCCCTCTTCAAAGGAGTTATAGTAGATCAAGGCCCACACTCGATGAGATCCGTCACAGCAGAAGCGTTGCTATTATCTGAAAACCATCCTGTATTGTGATTGGGGAGGGGACCGAGCCTGAAGCGGAAGATTCCAGGGATGACTCTTTGTACATCAAAGTTTTTACAATTATGTGTCACATTAAAAATATATAGCACTCCGACAAAGTAGTAAGATTATAAAACTTTAATAATTTATAAATATATACAAGAAAACAAAAATAGTAATGACATATAAACATTTTTAGGGAAAAACAACGAAGTAGCGGTCGGCTGTGCGAATAGTCCCAACGCAGCACAACGTCTAGATTTCCGGCGTGGGGCGTCGCGGGGGGTGGGTCATCAGTAGCAAACTGTTGTGCGAATAGTTCCAAGGCAGCAGAACGCGTTGAAATCTAGATGACACGAAAGTGATGTCTAGTAAGTTGCCACCCAGCAAATAACGGCGTGGGGCGTCGCGGGGGGTGGGTCATCAGTAGCAAACTGTTGTGCGAATAGTTCCAAGGCAGCAGAACGATGGCACCAAGGTGATGTCCAGTAAGTTGCCGCACTGGTTTTGGTATCCTACAAAGCTGCTCCGAATAACGGCGTGGGGCGCCCCGGGGGAGGCGGCGTGAACGGGCCTCTCCAGGTGGAGTGTCATCTGTTGTAGTGGGGCGCCCCTTTACCGTTTCAGTTGCCATTCCGTCCGTTTTTGGTCCACTGTGTCAAAAGCCGCAATTCAGCTGAGTTGCGCCCACTCTTGCGGTGCAGCGATAGGCGGCTGTCACAGGACTCTCAAAATGGCGGCAGGCTGTTTCCTTTTTGGGCCTGGTCCACTGAAATGGCCCTGGGACACCTTGGAAATCGGACGCTTGTCTGCTAGGTCTTGGACCCCATTCTCGAAAGCGTCCCCTCCGCCTTGAGAATTCATCAAAAGTTTTGGGAGCCCCGACTCCCGCAGGCTTCCGGTGGGGAGCGGCTGCCATGATTGCTCGCGGAATGACCACGACGGAGCCACGAGATGGTGGTGCTCTCATGCTGACGCCAGCTTCAGTCTGAAACATCCAGAAACAAGGTGGGGCTTTCATCGTTTGGGAAAAAAAAAAAGTTTTCATCCAATGAAAAGTGTTGTTTTTAGGTCATATGATCAAGCCTTCCATCATTAGGAAACCAAAAGTAAAATGAACCAATGAAAAGTTTTATAAACAAGTCACATGACCTGTTATGCGGCATAGGGTATAAAATGCGGAGAAAATACGTTGGCACGTGAGGCGGCGTCAGTAGCGGACCGATGTGCGAATAGGCCGAAGGCAATACAACGCGCCAAGATCCGGATGGCACCGAGGTGGTGTCCAGCAAGTTGCAGCACTGGTGTGGCCATCCTACAATGCTGAAAGTCGGCGTGGGGCGCCCCGTTGGCCTGTGAGTTTGCGTCAGTAGCGGACCGATACGCGAATAGGCCGAAGGCAGCACAACGCGCCAAGATCCGGATGGCACCGAGGTGGTGTCTAGTAAGTTGCCGCACTGGTGTGGCCATCCAACAATGCTGAAAGTCGGCGTGGGGCGCCCCGTTGGCCTGTGAGTTTGCGTCAGTAGCGGACCGATGTGCGAATAGGCCGAAGGCAGCACAACGCGCCAAGATCCGGATGGCACCGAGGTGGTGTCTAGTAAGTTGACGCACTGGTGTGGCCATCCTACAATGCTGAAAGTCGGCGTGGGGCGCCCCGTTGGCCTGTGAGATGGCGTCAGTAGCGGACCGATGTGTGAATGGGGCCGAAGGCAGCGCAACAATATTTTCGGAATAGAAGACACCACTAGGCGCTGAGATGCCAAGATCCGGATGGCACCGAGGTGGTGTGTAGCAAGTTGCCGCACTGGTGTGGCCATCCTACAATGCTGAAAGTCGGCGTGGGGCGCCCCGTTGGCCTGTGAGTTTGCGTCAGTAGCGGACCGATGTGCGAATGGGGCCAAAGGCAGCGCAACAATAGTTTCTGACTGACACCACAAGGCGCTGAGATGCCAAGATCCGGATGGCACCAAGGTGGTGTCATAGTTGAGAGTTCTGAGCAGCGGTTGTAACACTGTCTGAAGCTTATTTGCAGCTGCTGCAGCTTCACTACGCGTCAAGATCCGGATGGCACCGAGGTGGTGTCTAGTAAGGTGCACTGGTGTGGCCATCCTACAATGCTGAAAGTCGGCGTGGGGCGCCCCGTTGGCCTGTGAGTTTGCGTCAGTAGCGGACCGATGTGCGAATAGGCCGAAGGCAGCACAACGCGCCAAGATCCGGATGGCACCGAGGTGGTGTCTAGTAAGTTGTCGCACTTCTGTGGCCATCCTACAATGTTGAAAGTCGGCGTGGGGCGCCCCGTTGGCCTGTGAGATGGCGTCAGTAGCGGACCGATGTGCGAATGGGGCCAAAGGCAGCGCAACAATATTTTCTGATTTGAAGACACCACAAGGCGCTGAGATGCCAAGATCCGGATGGCACCGAGGTGGTGTCTAGCAAGTTGTGGCACTGGTGTGGCCATCGTACAATGGTAAAAGTCGGCGTGGGGCGCCCTGTTGGCCTGTGAGATGGTGTCAGTAGCGGACTGATGTGCGAATGGGGCCAAAGGCAGCGCAACAATATTTTCTGACTGACACCACAAGGCGCTGAGATGCCAAGATCCGGATGGCACCGAGGTGATGTCTAAGTTGCGGACTGATGTGCGAATGGGGCCAAAGGCAGCGTAACAATATTTTCTGTATGGAAGATACCACTAGGCGTTGAGATGCCAAGATTCGGATGGCACCGAGGTGATGTCTAGCAAGTTGCTGTACTGGTGGGGTCATCCTACAATGCTGAAACTCGGCGTGGGTCGCCCCATTAGCCTGTGAGATGGCGTCAGTAGCGGACCGATGTGCGAATAGGCCGAAGGCAGCACAACGCGCCAAGATCCGGATGTCACCGTGGTGGTTTCATAGTTGAGAGGCACTTCATCTGCAGTGGGGCGCCGAGATCCGGATGGCACCGAGGTGATGTCTAGCAAGTTGCTGTACTGGTGTGGTCATCCTACAATGCTGAAAGTCGGCGTGGGGCGCCCCATTAGCCTGTGAGATGGCGTCAGTAGCGGACTGATGTGCGAATGGGGCCAAAGGCAGCGCAACAATATTTTCTGAAGAGAAGACACCAAAAGGCGCTGACATTCCAAGATCCGGATGGCACCGAGGTGGTGTCTAGCAAGCTATGCAGTTGAGTTGTGTGCGCACTTGCGGCGAATAGGTCGAAGGCAGCATAACAATGTTTTCTGAATAGAAGACACCACAAGGCGTTGAGATTCGGTTACCACCGAGGTGATGTCTAGCAAGTTGCCGCACTGGTGTGGCCATCCTACAATACTGCTCCGAATAACGGCGTGGGGTGCCCGAAGGGGGGGGGGGGGAGCCGGCGTGAATGGGCCTTCCTAGGTGGAGGCTCGTCTGCTGTAGTGGGGCGCCCCTTTACCGTTTCAGTTGCCATTCAGCTGAGTTTCGGCTGCTCTTGATGCTACAGCGACAGGCGGCTGCAAGAGGACTCTCAAAATGGCGGCCTGTTCTTTGGATTTGGGCCTGGTCCACTAAAATGGCCCTGGGACACCTTAGAACTCGGACGCTCGATTTTTTTTTCCTTTCCTGTACATGCAAAAAAAGGTAAATGCCCGGTACGTTACACGCTTCATCTGCCACGATGAACTCTCCAGAGGAACCGAAAAAAAATATAGTTGTGGTAACTATACCATGCATCGTCATATGGAGAGGTGGCACCAATTAATTATAGTGCTGCATAAAAGAGAGATTTGGAGGAGAACCCCTGACCTGCTAGTACATTCATCAAAGAAGTGGCACTGAGAGCTTCAGAGGCAAGGGAAACGGTCCCAAATATTTAGAAGAACTTTGGAAAGATTAAAATGACATGTTTAGATTGTGGCAAATTAATTTCATGTGGACAGATGAGTGTTACTCTAATAAATACAGCATATGAACATCATCATAGTCGATGGTTGGTAGAGACATTTTGACTATATCCTGGACCTGCCCGTCCTCGCCCAAAATGGCGCCGGAATAAATGGGACTTGTAACTCCTTGTTGTGTACTGGTTGCAGAACCTTGAAATCACGAGATACGTATGCAGTTTTGAAGCACATGGCGGGCGGGGACGAGAATTGATTGAATATTTCGACATCCCTGTTGATATTAAGTTCTGATGTGTTATTGATTACTGTACTGTTGAAAGTTCGAATTAACGTCACCCATGGTACTTGCCCGCAAATGTATATCTAGATAATTTTATTGTAACTGGCCCTGTCGTATTTTAATTATAAAATGTACGTCCACCGATTCCGTAACTGTTAGACACCTTAGTTCTTGCAACCTAATGGCCCGCCCGTTACGTTCCTCTACAGTGTAAATGTCTATTCATCATATACAATTACAGTTTGCTCCGTGGCAGGCCCACGTGGTTATAGGCTCGTATTTGTATAATGAAATTTTCACAATAAAGGTTTTTAAAAGAAAACATGGTAGTAGTATATACATTGGTAAAGTTTTTAATAATAGTCACTGTTTTAGAATCATTAAAAGGCAAGTGAAATAAAGCAGACCAATTACATGAAGGGTAAAAGGTATAATACGAAGGAACGCAGTAAAGATAAATGGTCAAGGGCTGTTGTGTTTTCTATTCCTGCAACATAAAGTGATCGATAAGAATCTCATATTCAGGCGTATCGGCGACTAAGACAGCAGGTCGACCCTCTTTTGCTCAACGGCTCCGTCATGGGACGAAGAAACGCTCTTTTTCTCGAAAAAAGAATATATTTTACTTGCAGGACAGTTGTAAAATTTCCGGGAAAGTACATTAGCCTGGAACATTATAACATATATGTAAGAAAAAATAATGTTCGGCAGTAATGAAAAGCGTAATTTTTAGGTCATATGACCAAGCCTTTCATCATTACAATAAGAAAAGTAAAATGAACCAATGAAAAGTTTATTAACAAGTCACATGACTTGTTATGCTTACGTTACGCGCTGCGCGCCCCGGATGACTTCCGGATGCGCTAACGCGGCGCGTCATATGACGCATTACGCGACAACGCAGGTCCAGAATATAGTCAAAATGTCTCCACCAACCAGCGGTCGGAACACAACCCCTTTCAGCAGGCTAAATAGTTCTGTTAAATGACAACAGAAGGGACAGGCAACAAGAACCATCAGTCAAAGAGGGGAGGGCTAGTTCTTCTCTACCGGGTTACATTGGGGCGCTACCGGAACTGATCGAATTGGTAGTCTACAGTGTTTCTGGATGTTTCAGACTGAAGCTGGGGTTAGCATGAGAGCAGCACCATTTCGTAGCTCCGTCGTGGCCATTCCGCAACCAATCATGGCAGCCGCTCTTTATCGTTATTTTGGGCGGGGTGGGTGGCGGAGCCGAGCTGTTTTGCAGCCATCATTGTGTGGAGTTCAGTTCATCTCACTAGTTTTGTATTTGTCATGAGGGGTTGTTCCTAAAGTTTCTATTTTAGCGAGGTCAAAAAGAGATCCCATTAGTGGCCTACTGATTTTGCTCGATTCCTTTTCTTTTTTTTTACACGATTTTTCGTTATCTGCAAAGACTAAACAGAGTATTGCGACTCTGTGTTTGTTTGTAAATAGAGAATGAACCAAAGAGAACTAATTCTAAAACAGTAAATACTTGGATAACAATCAATCAAATGGAGAGAGAAGCAGGCACGACGGATTACAACGGGGGCAAAGGCCTGCGTTAACTACCTTTCACTATCTGCAAAGAGAGAGTACTCCTAATAGAAATGAGGGGGGGGGCACCATTCAAAGCAGATCAGTGTGCATAAACACGAAAATGTTTTCACTTACCACGTACTTGACATTCGACAGCTTATGATATTTGCTATTAAAAAACCATTGAAATTCACTGAAAAAACCATAGGTTATAGACCATATATAGTTAGGAATTAGCATTTACAAAACCTTGAAAATTCACTGAAAAAACCATAGGTTATAGACCATATATAGTTAGGAATTAGCATTTAAAAAACCTTATTTTACTCACACAAAACCATTGAAATTCCATATATAGTTAGTTGCACTAACTATATATCGCGCACCCGCAATCCACTGCTGATCATGTCACATATTACATCATTCATGACATGGTCAGTGACATCACTGATGACATCACTGATGACATCTCAAATACATGGGGCAAGCCTCATGTAAAAGGGCCTGTGTCAGTCTTACGCCTGCTGTGAGGCTGTGAGGCAGGCACAAGATTTTGACTCAACGATGTCCTAAAAGTGACGCAGTGAAAGCTCATAGATTTCACTGCGTCACTTCTACGACTCTTTCTTGCGTCAATACGCCCCCTTTGCATACACTACACCTGGCGCTGGTATAATGTGGCGCAGGGGTTTACAAAGTGACGCATCTACCTAGATGCGTCACTTTGTAAATATGACTCAACAAGATGCATTTTTTACAGCACTGGTGCGTCACAAAAAGTGACGAACCGGCTGCGTAAAAGTGACGCATGGCCTCATAAATGAGGCCTCAGTCTTCTACTCTTACTTTTTCTTTCACTTTCTCTGTTTCTTCACTGCCTTACTTACCTGGTCTCACACTCACTTGTCTTTATCCAGTCTGTATCTCCACTCTTTCCTAAACATCACTGCTCTTTTCTTACCTTCCACACCCCCGTTCCTTTACTACATTTTCTTAACTTATCCACATTCCCCATGTTCACTCTCCTTCTCCTCACTCTCCTTCCCCACACTCACCTTCTTTCAGTCCCTCTACTTCACCTCCCTTCCCCTCTCGTCCCTTTCTTTGCTTCCTCACTCATTTTCCTCTCCTCTCTCACTGCACTCCACTTCACTTACTCTTTTTCATTTTTTTAAGAATACAGCTCTTTGATGAGAATTGGAGGTAGTTCTGAAAAGAACTTTTTTCTTTCTTCTTTTTTCCTTTTTTTTGAACAAAAACAAAAACAGGGAATGGGAAACTGCTCAACAGGAGCAAAAAAAAGAAAAAATTAGGGCTGGGGACGGCAGCGGTTGTTGTCTAATGCTCGAACCATGAGTAGAACACTTTGTTCCCCATAACAAAGTAGCTGATCACATTCTCTGCATTTAATTACGCCTTTATTAAAAGCAGGCTGAATATTAGGGATCAGCTCTTCTAATCGCCCTCTCACCGATGTAGTTGGTCCTCCGGTTGAAGTAGAGGCACCATCCCTGGGAGCCTCTCGTGCCAGAGCCCTGACACTCTCCCGGGCATAGTTCTGGGGATGCCTTCTCTGCACGTGGCGAATCATGGTAGAATTACCAAAACTGTACTTCCTTGTGGGGTCTCCTCTGGAAAGCACAGTATGGCAGATCTTACATTCTACCTTTGGAGCATTTACTTTCTTCCGTCCCTCAGGTATGTCAAAACATTTCCAGATAAAATGTTCCTTAACTCTAGGCTGAGGAACCTCTTCATCTATAAAGCCATCTGTGTCATCACTGCTGCTGGATGGTCTGGCAGCCATGGTAATCCAACAAAGATTAAGCAGCAAAAAGACAGGTCTTGCAGTCACAAAAGTGAAAGAAGAAGTGAAGGAAATGGGTGGGGATTTCATTCTTTGTAAAACAAACTGTTAGCAACCAATGAAAAGTGTTATTTTAAGGTCACATGACTTGACGCGCTTACGCTACGCGCACCGGAGCGCTTCTGAGGGCGCTTACGCGGCGCGAACGTAGGCGGTTCCGGGGGCGCTCACGCGGCGCGCCTGAGTGACGTTTTGGTAGCTTTACGGAAATGCAAAATCATTTTCATTTTGTAAATCAAAAATACTGCTTTTATAAGTATAGTACTGAATGTCTTGCATTATTATTTACTTTTCATACATATTTTTTTTTACGAACGCAGAAATAGCGCTCTCGGGAGCGCACCCTGAGCGCACCAGGAAAAAATGATAAAAAAAATATATACATTGAACAAATAATTTTATTTAAAAAAATATATAATTAATAGTTATAAAAAACAGCTAATAAAAAAAAATAGTAGGTTACTAAGTCGATATACAAAGGAATTAGCTTTTAAAAAAACTATGAAATTCACTGAAAAAACCATAGGTTTCACTAACGTTATAGTTAGGAATTAGCTTTTAAAAAACCTTTGAAATTTACTAAAAAAAACATAGGTTTCAGAATCGTTATAGTTAGGAATTAGCATTTAAAAAACCTTTGAAATTCACTGAAAAAACCATAGGTTTCACACTCGTTATAGTTAGGAATTAGCTTTTAAAAAACCTTTCACATTCACTGAAAAAACCATAGGTTTCACACCAGTTATAGTTAGCTGAACATTTTACTCATACCAAACCATTGAAATACCCACGTATAACGAGTGTGAAACCTATGGTTTTTTCAGTGAATTTCAAAGGTTTTTTAAATGCTAATTCCTAACTATAACGATTGTGAAACCTATGTTTTGTTTAGTGAATATATATATATATATATATTATTTTTTTTATATACTGCAAAAACCATAGGTTTCAGGGGTGTTATAGTTAGTTGGACATTTCACTCATACAAAACCATTGAAATTCAAACCATTAAAGTTAGTTCAGCTAACTATAACTTGCGCGCCCGCAATGCACAGCTGATGACGTCACATATTACATCTCTCATGACAAGGTCAGTGACATCACTGATGACATCTCAAATGACTTCACTGTTGACATCATCCACAGAATGTGTTTTTTTCTGAAAATTAAATATGTTTTATATTTGTATATCTCAAGGTCGATGGAAGAATAAATGGGTATATAAGTGTCTAAATGGATGATTTTTTTTAAATTGATTGTATAACTGACTGATTAAGTGTATCTTAGTGAATACATGGGTTAGTGAGTAATGTTTAAATATGGAAATATCTGTATCAGTCTCTCACTTTGTGTATAAGTGGCTGCATGGGTTGGTGAGTAGCTACATGTGTGTCTATATAGGTATTCGTTGTTTTTTTAGTATCAGTATGAGTGTCTGAGTGTCTGTATGGTTCGGTGGGGGGTTTTACGTAGTGCATAGATGCATGAATGAGTGTCTCACTGTTTGTATGTGTTAAAGACAGCATGTGTGCAGCACTGTATGGGTGGATGACTGTGTGTATGGGTGTGTTAGTGAGTGAATGACTGTCTCAATAGTGTCTTAATGAGTAACTTCATGTTTTAGATTAGTATATGTGAGTATTGGTGTATATAAGTGAGTATATGTGAGAGTGAAGATTGGGAGAGTTCCTGTACAAAGTAGTATGTGTTTCTATAAGTGATTGCTTAAGAGAGTAAGTATCTGTAAGTTTATGTAGCAGTAAGTGTGGTGTTGTGTGTATAACTGTATATGCAATTTAATTGATGTTTGATACTTTGCCTGTGTGACTGTTGTGTGATAGGAGGTATAGGTGTATGAGTACATATGAGTGAGTACATGTATGAGAGTGACAGTATAGGACTGTTGGTAAATGAGAGGGTGTGCGTGTAGATCTTGGAATTACTGAATAGGTGTTTTGTAAGTGGTATTGGTATGTCCATTTTTTTAAATGTTAGTTTCTATGTTTGAGTGTGTGTATATCAAAGGTTATATAAGGGTGAGAGGAGGTCTGCCACACACGGATGATGTTATCAGTGATGTCATCAGTAATGTCATTTGAGATGTCATGAGTGATGTCACTGACCATGTCATGAGTGATGTAATATGTGATGTCATCAGCAGTGCATTGCAGGCGCGCGAGTTATAGTTAGCTGAACTAACTATAACAGTGCAATTTCAATGGTTTTGTACGAGTGAAATGTCCAACTAACTATAACGCTCCTGAAACTATGGTTTTTTCAGTGAAGTTCTAAGATTTTTTAAATGCTAATTCCTAACTATAAGGTGCTTGAAACCTATGTTTTTTCCAAGTGAATTTCAAAAGTTTTTTAAATGCTAGTTTGTAACTATAACGTGCCTGAAACCTATGGTTTTTTCAGTAAATTTCCCCAAAAAATGTAAATGCTAGTTTCTACAAAAGCCTACAGAGGTACGACATGTGAAGACAGAAGAAAAAACACACAGAAAGAAGCAAAAGAAATGCAGAAAGAAGCAACAGAAGTCCTCAAAGACAAAGAAAAGTGCAGGAAGAAGGAAGACGTGCAGAAAGAACAAACAGAGGAGCAGAAAGAGGCCTAGTTGCAAAATCATCCTGTACCCTCAACTTTTTCAGATGGGTATTGGTGGTAACTGACTCTGACTAACCAGTCCTAGAACAAGTGCTATGCTGAAAGACAGTTAGAATACAGTTAAAACACTTACATACACTAGGGAACACTGTGCATTGGGGTACCCCTGTGATTAGCATGACCTCCTCTGTAAGCCCCTAGTATATAATAGGGCAGGGGGATTAAAACGACCTCTTAAAACGCGCCACGGTAGCATTTGCACACTGGTGAAGGGGGGCCTGAGGTGACATGCGTGCAAACACACCCTGTGGCACGTTTAATTTGGGGGATTAAGTCCCCTTGAATCCTGAGGGTCCCTGGTGTCCAACTAGCCCACTAGGTACCTCCAGTAAGCACCACAGAGCTGCGTTGCACAGAGGTATAAAAAGGGGTACTGCCTGGACCACCTCTCTGCAACGCAGCGCAGTAGCGCTTACTGGAAGCACCTGGTGGGCTAGTTGGCCCTCAGAATTGAGAGGGAATATTTTACCCCAACTTAAAACGCGCCACAGGGCGTGTTTGCACACGTCACCTCAGGCCCCGTCCCCTCCCTTCACCAGTTGAGAGATTAAGTCCCCTTGAATCCTAAGGGTCCATATGATCAAACTAGCCCACTAGGTATCTCCAGAAAGTGCCACAGAGCTGCGTTGCAGAAAGGTGTAAAAAGGGGCGTAGCCTCTGAACACCTGTCTGCAACACAGCTCCCTGGAGCATACTGTTGATACCTGTCTAGTTGGCCCTCAGGGACCCTCAGTATTGAAAGAGAATTAATTCCCTAACTTACAACTCTCCACGGGGCGCGTTTGCACAATGGTGAAGGAAGGGGGTGTGGCCTGAGATGACATGTCTGCAAACATGCCCTGTGGCGCGTTTTAACATAACAGAACATGTACATTTGTAAAGCGCACATATCACCCGAAGGGCTCAAGGCGCTGAATAACAGATGTATCTTGTTACCCAGCTCAATAGTACTCATTTTATCGACCTCAGATGGATGAAAGTCTGAGTGGACCCGCCGG
Organism: Lissotriton helveticus; assembly: GCF_964261635.1. Classification (NCBI taxonomy): domain Eukaryota; kingdom Metazoa; phylum Chordata; class Amphibia; order Caudata; family Salamandridae; genus Lissotriton; species Lissotriton helveticus. The sequence continues at coordinate 226,331,212 of NC_136058.1, read as the reverse complement.
GATTAGAACCTGTGACCATGAGGTCGAACACAGGCCCCTACAGTGGATGCATTAGTCCAATGCACCACCAAGTTGGAGAATTAATTCCTCCTCAATCCTGAGGGTCCCTGGGGGCAAACTATTCCACCAGGTACCTCCAGTATGCGCCCCATCCCCCAGGGCTGGCCCTCTTCATTGGTGGCCCGGGGGGGGTCCCCAATCCCCCCACAGTCCCGCCGGGTTTGCACGTCCCTCGGGAGCCAGTACTGCTTTTCCACACGGTGAGCTGCTAAAATGCAGCACCCCGTGTGGAAAAGCAATTTGGTTTGGATTTTGAAAGAGAAAATCATAACCAAGTATGCTATGGCAGGGTGCGAGCCGCGAGTCTCCAGCCCTGCCATAGCAAACTACAGTGTCCCAGGGGTGGGTACCCTGGGACACTGTGGGAGCCGGTCCTAGGGGGTGGTGGTCCACAGGGCCATCAAAGGCTCCAGGAGGGGGGCCACGCGGCCCCCTCCCAACATTGTCAAAGCCCTGGAGGGTGGTAGTCCAAGGGGCTTGGGGTCCATAACGGACCCCCAAATGTAAATACTTAGTGCCCCGGGGAGGTTGCGGTCCCCGGGGCGTGTAGGGGGTTCAAGCCCCCCACACAGGTTTATTTTTTTTTTTTAAAACAAGTTGGCGGTCCCCGGGGCAGCGGGGGGCCGTGTGCGCCCGCTACACATTTATTTTATTAAAGCCCCAGGGGGTTGCGGTCCCCGGGGCTGTGGGGGGCCGTGAGCCCCCTGCTTGTATTGTCATCAAGCACCCCCTACACATTTATTTCATTAAAGCCCCGGGAGTGGCGGTCACCAAGGCTTGGGAGGGCTGAGAGCCCCCCCACATAATTCTGAAAAGCCCTGGGGGTGGCGGTACCTGGGCTGGGGGCCTTCTGGGCCCCCCATTACATTAAACACATTGGCCCCCCCGGGGGCTAATTAGCAGCAAAGCACGGGAGCCCTCGCTTCGTTTTTTTTTTTTTATCGGGGCTGGATGCGCGGCTCTTGCACGCATCCCGCAATTTAAATTTTTTTTTTTAAATGCTGGGCCCTGGGTGTCCTTGTGGGACCCCCTAAGCAGACCTAGGGGGTCAGGGTGTTTCTACCCTGCCCCCTTTTTGCGTTTTGCACACTTGTTTGCCTGGTTTTTTGTGCCTCGGTTCTACCGAGGCACAAGATGGCTGCCAACACTTCCTGGTTTGGAGTTGTAATGGTAGAGTGGAAAGTTGAAGAGGTTGCCATTTTAGAGTTGCTTTGTATGAGAGTAGTGTAACATTCTTGTGCTTAATTTTTACAAATCTTAACAGTGTCAAAACTGTCCTTAAAGAGCTATAACAACCATATAATCTACAAACTCAGTTCACTGGTATGCATATAACTTTGTAAGTATTTTAAAAATATACTTTATAAATGAAGATGTATATGGGAGATTGATCACAAGGAGTATCACAGTGATGTGAAAAATGCATGAGATGTACTGTGTCTATTAGAGGGTATGAGTTTAAGAGGTCAGTGGTGAATGTTTTGGAAAGTAAGAGAAAAATGAATTAGTGCCTTTTTTTACATTGTGTATTTAATTGAAAAATAACAATATAGTCTTGGGAAAGTTGCAAAGAGGAACTAAGAATGTTTTAAATATCTAAACATCATGTGCAGAATAGATACATCTGTTATTTGCATTCTGGGAGTTGTAGTATTTTTAGTAACATTATTAACAAGCATTGGCATAGCAAATAGGTCTCGCCTCTGGGATCTTATAAGTGTTTAGCCACGCAACAGTTAATGTTGTTGCACCAAGGATATTGTGCTGCATTACTAAATACTTATAAGGTCCCAAAGGCGAGACCTATTGGCCATGCCAATGCTTGTTTACACTTAATTTGAGCACTGAGACACGTGTATGTAACAGCGCTTGTCTTAGTTCTTAGCTTGAAGTTGCTGCTTCTGTGATCTAGCTAATCGGCAAAGGTTTTTCACAGACAGCTATATGCATCCTTGTAATTAAATCGTGAAATGTCGTGATATTATGGACGTTCAGAAAATCTAAAGTATTGATTACACAGCTTGATGTGGAATTGAATTAAATTATTAGAAATTAAACTAAATACAGGAGAGGGTCTTTCCCAACCAGTAACTGTACTTTAATCATACGAATTTAAAATGATTTTAGTTCAAGGAAAACAGCATAAAAAGCTAACACGACCATTGGCACACATAGAGTCTTCTGATCATAGAAATGTATACCTTAAATGCATCATCAACCTACATGGGAGTCAATTAATCCATCAAAATTGAACCTATATTAAATGTGCTGCAGCAGGTGAGATGTCAACCACTAGGTGGCAGTGTGTACGGTAGAAACAATTTTCTCGGCTCCAAGTCCCTGAAGATGTGCGTCCGTTTGCAGGCACCGGCAATACACACTGTTAAGCATTAAAGATTAAGCAAAACCCTGTCAGTCATGTTGACTCCGAAAAATCTGACAATATGAGTAAAATGTAAGATACAAACATTACGGATTAGGCAACAATAATGGTCAAACATGGTGATGTGCCTAACACCATTTAAATACATAACTTGAAGGACGTTTAATATTAACTACGTCTCTATATCTTTTAAAATATCAGCACGTGGGGATACAGTTCGTGCATTCGGCCGCCAACGCAATCGAAATTATATGTGCACGATATGGACATCGCACGCGCGAATAGATGTTTACATTGGTGTATACCCGCTTCCAAATAACAACATGCGCGTGCGGCAGCAGGGGAGAGGGAAAGAGGAGGGGGCCTGCGCGATTCACTTGCGAGAGTGAGCAGCTGGCACCGTGATAATTGCTACCATATGGCTCCGCGTGCTGCTGCAAGTGAATCGCCACACGTGCACGCACTGCCATTGAAGGCAATGGAACGTGTGCACGTTTTTGGCTGAAAAGCCAAAGCCATTCCAAGACGTCTTTTTGCCTATGCAGCACATGCGCGCTGCTTAGGCGAGACCAAAAAAGGAGTAGTGTAGTCACAAATAAAAGACAAGAACATGTTGTCGGCCTGTATATGAATTAGAAAGAAGTAATACTTGTTAGGTATATATTGGGAAGTGTTTGTCAACGTGTTTTTTTACTTTTATGATCGTTTAGCATATGCTTAGATGGTGAGATATGTCTCTTGTGGTGGCAGATACCTATATATACGTTTATGTAAAGATGCAGAGAGGTATATATTGTTGGAAATATGGCTTGAAGGTGTATATCTATTAAGAAATAGTATATATGTTGATATGGTGATCTATTTTCAGTAAGGCTGTTGAAAAATTTCATGTATATGATTAGGGTGATGTTTTTTTTCTTTTAACATGGTTTGTTAAAAATTGAGGAGGATTAATAGTGTAGAATACCTTGAGAGTTCCTGTGCTACCTTCAGTTGGAGTGTAACGTTTGTCTGAGAAATGCTGAATATATGTTTTAGAAGCAGAAGAAGCATTCGAAAAATTATGTTATATCATTCACAAAAGGGCTTAACACAGAGTTGTCTAAAAAAACTGAGTATGTGTGTATATGTAGTTGATGCACATCCTAGAAGATTTAAACACAGGCTGTTGACTTATATTTAAAAAGTGAAAAAGTAAATAATGATAACTGCCAAAAGTTACCTGTGTATTTATTTGTAGAGGGATGGTTTGACTTGTCTATACGCAAGTTATATGTAAGTAATGTTACAATAAATTAGAAGATATAATGAACAACAGATACCTGTTCTGTAAGATAATAAAATGACTGCTAATGTAGAAAAACTATAAAGGGCCAACAATTAAAAACTCATCAATATTTATTATTCTTTGCAGCATTGTGAAGGGCCTATATGGATTGCTCTCCAGCACTCATAACTCTACAATCCATGCAGTATGATGCCATTGGGGAAAACTGAGAAACCAACTCTAGAAGTTGAGATTAGACTTTTGACTGGACTCTTTGCGTTGGTATTCTTGTGCTGCTATTGAAGTCGAGGGTCCTTCAGCTTTGTGTTGCCTTCTTGCTGCTCACTATGAACTCCTCTTATGAAATGTGCAAAAATTTAAAAAGGGGAACAAATTCCATGTATGATTTTGGCAGCGTTACAAATAGCTGTAACACACTGCTCACCAGCTCTTATAACAACACTACAGTCCATACAATATATGGCCAATCTTGAAAGCTCTGGAGCCATATCTGTTGTAGTAGTCTGTACCTCTGAACGGACTTTCTGGCAGGGAATTGTTGCTACTGCCACTAATGTGGATGGTCCTCCAGCTGCCCTCAGCTTGATTACCAGTTGGAGATAATTTCTATGATCGGTTTTTAGATGATACAACATGAACATTGTCCAACATAAGTCCAAAAAAGTCCCCAGCCAAAATCTACCACCTTCTCACAATAATGTCCTGGAAAAGAAGATTCAAGAAAGAGAAGTGGGTGTATACTTCGTATTTATTTTACTGAAAAGTATATTATCAAATGATATTCTTTACTTTCCGATTATGTGATGTTCGCAGATTGTGCAAGGCACTAGTTTTGCAGCAATTTTTAATTCTCCATTATTTTGGGTAACAATAGGTAGTTTGATGGGTGTTTGGTAGTTATGCTCCATTCATGAGTTCAGATGTTGAGTAATATTTTTTAACTATTGTTTTTAATAAATGGGTGAGTTGCTTCCTTCACACATACTTGGTTCCCACCTCTCCTCACATTCTGCAAATATGTGGCTGAGGGGCCAAGCCGTTTTCGGAACGTCCGATGTCCTGTTCTGCACTGCCTCGGTGGTATTTCGGAGGGGGCTGGTCCAGGGGGGCATGTGGGTGGTGGCGGTGGGTGTTGTGGACCTCTTGGGTCTCTGAGCTGCATGATCAGAGTCTCCATGACATGTGTTATTCTTCAGATGTGGCTCTGGGCTGGGATTCCTTTCATACTGCAGGTAGTCGTCCTGCCAGTAAAAGGCAGGTGTTAAATCCCTGCTGCTAACGCGCCTTATTGCCTGTTTTTGAATCGCATGGCTGATCTGGCTGGTCGTTGAGAATATCGCGAAGTGGTGTTTTTGCACGGGAACGCCTATTCTGCATATCATTAACGTTAGTTGTTGCTCTCATCCGTGATGATGTTTTTTGCGTAGCTATCGCTGGAAAACTGTCGATATCGGCAGTTTGCACCAGCTTGAGAATGGGGCGATAATTCTTTCTCCAGTTTTGCTGCGCTAAAGTGCTGATAACTCGGCATTAAGTCCTTGAGAATATGCCCCATAGAATCATACAAGGACTACCTGTGCAATTCTCAAGGACGTCCTTTCTCCACCACTCTTCAAACACGTCTCCTGGTATAGTACTATTTGGGGAATGAAGTCCCCTTGGCTATTGAGGGTAATTTGGGGGCAACTATGCCTCCTGTTACCTCTAGCAAGCCCAACACAGTCAGTTTGCTAAGAGGTCTTTGGAGACACGCTCCCTTTCTGCACCATTCTGTAAAGGCATCTCCTGGCACACTACTGGTTGGAGAATAAAGTTCTCTAGGATGCTAAAGGACCTTGAGGAACAGGAGGCCCTCCTGGTACTTCCTGTAAGTCTACACAGCAGGATCCCTTAGAGCTGATCAGGGGACCCCCGCCCTCTCCACACCATTCTGCAAACATCATTGCTACTTAAAAAACATGTACATTCACAAACAAAAACAAAGGTTATAGGTAAGTTATAGTTAGGATTTAGCATTTAAAACACTTTAGAAATGCACTGAAAAAACCAAAGGTTACAGGGGCTGTATGGTTAGGAAATATAATTTAAAAACCCTTAGAAATTCAGTGAAAAAAACAAAGCTTACAGAGACTGTTGGAAAATGAGGCAGCATTTGTGAGGCCTGCACAAATACCATGACTACATTTGTCCTTCACTGGGAACCAAACACCCAATTGTAGTTCCTGACTCTCAGAGGGTAGCGTTGCAGAGCAGTCTGAGGCTTACTCAAGGGTGGTGGTGTGGGCTAGTAATCGGCATTTGCAGGTACGCAAAAATAACACTCAATAATTGATTGTCCAGTCTGTACTTTACTTTATAAAAGCAAGAGTACATTTATTAAACACACACACTACTATGCACCAATTTACAAATATACATAAGCTTTTGAAATTACTTTGTGACATTGCATAACATCTCCATCCCTCCCACAGGGGGGTGGGGTCTAGTACCACCACTCTCATGTATGCACATCATCTTGCCCCCACTGCAGTTAGTTGAACATAACCTGGAGCGGGGGCCATGCGCATTGGCACCATCCCACTAGCGACCCATTCCATTATCTCTGCAAGCATTTAAAATAGGTACCCTGACACACACCCTGACCAAGCATTTCCTACTGACCATGAATTATTCACCTGTACATCTTAAGAGCTAGCAGTCTGGGTTCTTCACCTAAGCGAAGCTGCAAGAATACTTGTTTAAGCATCACTTTAGATTGACAGTACTCATTACATTTGTGGATCATTAGAATGCATTGCAATTACAGCCCCTAAAGGCATCACAGATGAAATCACAGGATTACGCATTTACAGCCAAACACCCTAGCAGGAATGTCTGTAAACATAACCCCACTTTGCTTATGACATCACATTACACAGGTACTTCACTAAGCACATGTGACCTTCAGTCCCTCGCAAAGAAATAACATCAGTAAATGCACTATGGGTACAATTACACCTCTTCACCTGCAGGAGATACCCTTCTCCAGACATCCGCATTCAGCCCTTCACTCCAATATGCACTTCTCCATACACCCTCACCTGTAGAACAAAAGTTCCAGCCCAGAAGGTGTTAAAATGCTGGCTGAGCCATTGAGGGGTTATACTTTTCAAGTTCCCATAAGAGGGAGGGCCTTCCAGTTTTGTGCTGGGAGAGACTGCGCTTCTCAAGCAGCTCCCCCTGCACCTTTGCACCTGTGTGGTCGTGACCCCATTCTCCTGGGGCCACCACAAGCAAAGAAACATGCTGTTTTGCCATTGCAGGCCGGTCCTGGCCTGCAAGGCATAATGAGAGTTGTTGCATATTAGAGCATCGGCCCCCCGCTGCTCCGGGCAAAGCCATGCTGCCCTCATTCCTGGTGCTTTGCGTCTCTTCCAGGACTCGTGGGGGCCCCGTCCCACCCGGACCACCAGGTGAGTATAGGTGGCGTGGGAAGTGCGCCCCCTGGCCGCTCGCTGGTTTTTCTGGGGCCTGGTCCCACCCGGGCCCCGCGCACCTCCACCCTTCATTTTGGGGTTCCGGTCCCACCCGGGACCACTGCCTGCTCACTTGCTGGAGGGCAGCCCGGGGAGCTCACCCCCGGCTACCTCCTCCAGCTCCCCGCCCGGCCAGCACCTTTGCGTGCTGCCATGGGAGCCGGCATTCCATTTTTGGTCTGCTCACAATGCCAGGCAGACGTGAGGCCGCTTCCCCGCCGCAGCGGGTCTTCGGGGGAGTGACAGCACTCCCCCTAACTCCTCCTCACTTCAGCACCTGGGGATGGGTTCCCGGGCCCCTGAGCAGTCTTCAGGGGGGGTGACAGTACTCCCCTACTTCCGTCTTCTTGCCGGGGACCAGGGTAGGCTCCTGGTACCCTGACTGCCATCGGCATTGCTTCATGAGGAGCGCAACAGTGCTCGCCGGCTTGACTTCGGCCGCGAGGGTTTACGCGCTGCTGTGTGCCCCCTCCTCTTCCTCAGCAACACCGGGGCCATCTTCACGGGGAGTGCAACTGCGCTCCCCGGCTAGGAACTCTCTTTGGGGGGGGTGCGACAGTGCTCCCCCTCCACCGATGCCTTTGGGGGCCAGGGTGGGCTCCGGGCCCCCCTCATGGGCCAGTTCACAGGGAGCGTGATGGCGCTCCCAGACTTTATTTCTTTCTGGGGGCAGCCCCCGGGACCTGACCCACCCTGGGGGCTCATCTGGGATCAGCGGCGGAGCCTCACGTGCTTTGTCGTCAGTCCTGGCAGGGGTCAAAGGTTGCCTACCTTCTGGGAAAAATATGTTGGCCCCCAGGGTACCAATCTGCACCCTCTTCGCCTCTTCTTGCTCTTGGTGGTGCTCCCCCGCCACTGTGAGCAATCTCTTTTGCTCTCTGGCTCTCATAGAGTGGGGATTCAGCAGTGCCAGCCTTTCGCCTGGCTCTCCTCCTGCACCTCTCTCCTGCTTGTGCAGAGGCTCAGGCTGCTGCACACTGGTCCTGGACTCCTCTCCTGGCGCTGTTCATGATTCTGGAGCAGTCAGGGGGTTCCTCCTTCCAACTGCCCATTGCGCCAGGCTCCAGCACCCTCTGCCTCAGCAGACCACACCCCAGAGAGATCTCCTCTTCCTGTGCAAGTTCTTTTAAGAAGTTGGGGAGGAGGCTGTCAGGAAGTCTCTGTTGGCCCTATCACACAGCGACACATCACTTCTCTGCCCCTGCTCCCTCCTTCCTGCCCAGGCCTTTGGATTGGTTCAAGATGGCGTCGTCCAGGGTCTCTGGCCATGTGGTCACTGAAAAAGCCCCTCCCCCCAGAGCTGCCTTTTCCCTGGTACAGCCTGGTGCCTGGCACCCACCAATCTTCTCCTCCTTGGAGATGAAGCCTTAGCTCAGGGAAGAAATTTTATCAATCTAGCCTGTTGAGGTCAGCCCTCAGCCAGGCCCTGGTTATGACTGACTCAGAGAAATAGGGCATTTTTAGATGACCCAAACGCAGTACAAATATGACTTTGGACTCTGTAGAATACTTCTCACATCCGTCACAGTGGATTTTAGTGCAGGTCTGGAATCTATAGGCCTTATGAAAGTTAATCTAGCCCATGGACTCCACATCCCCATAGGAGAATAATGAAGTGAAAAACAGTAAAACACACTGACTTTCCCTGGCATGTTTCTTCCAAGTGCATAAAGCCTATTCCATGTCACCACCCCATTCTGCATAAGTCCTGCCAGCCCATTCACTTTGTAGCTGCTCCTGGACTGCGCATGCTAGGAATCTCCCCTGCGCAGCCCCTACATGTGTGCACACACCTGTACACCTGTGTCTGCATGTAACCGTCTCGGTGTCCCTCACTCCAGCTGCTGCGCAGTGGCCTGGTCAAGCCAGGGGGACACCAGTAAAATCCCCATGCAGTCTTTTTCATCCAGAGTTCACTGTGGGTGAGTCCCAACTTATGAGGCTCCCCACAGTAAACGCTCAACAATTAGGTGCTCAAAAAGTAAAAAGTCCGGGCGGCTCATAGTGTCAGAACCACCTTCTAACACATGCCGCATCCAGCTGATTCCTACAGGGAAGAAGTAGCCACTCTACATGGGTACACTTCCCGTAGTCAGCGATAACTAGTTATAAGGTGTTCTGACCAGACCCCCCTTACTCACCAGTTATCCGCTCAGACCACCTACTCCTCCCATCCATGAAACCTTCACCCATGACAGGGATACCAGACTACCCTAAGAACCCTCTGGGCACTAGGTTAGATACCTCTAGGTCACTCATGGTCTACATGTTCTCAGCCTAACTAGATCCACCTTTGCCCTTGGGCATGCAACACTATGCCTACCACTTCTATGGACAAGGATACAGTGCTTCAGCACTGATGCGGTCTTCTGGGATAGGTCTACATCCCATCCCCTGGGTCACTTCCTGATCTCCCTTCCAGTGTTTGTTCCAGCCAGTACCCTCTCCCCATGTGTCCTTGTACTGTTGAAAATTAGTACGGTTTGGTGAACATTATCTGCGCCATCTTGCCTCTTCCCCTGATGCTACACTTTTGTCGTGCGCACCCGCCATTTTAAGATGCCTTGATCAGAGCGAACCCTTTTGCATGTTGCTGGCCCCTGATATAGCCCTTCGCCCTCACTAAGCCTGCACGCTGACCAACCCCCTGCTTGCACCTGCCTTGAATCATAAACCCCTCTTCGGCGCTGCTCTGCCCCAGGCCCTCATCCTGTTCCCAGCGCGACACCTCCCTTCTTCCCTTTCATGATCCCCGGCCCTTAGATGCAAACCCCCTTTTTCCCCGTGTGCCCGTTTGTCTTCCCCGTTCCCAGGCCGACACCCAGCACTGCCGATACCATTCCTTGCCCCTCCCCGTACAATAGAAAGCTTCCCCCACCAAAGGATCCCCGGGTTGATCAAAGCCCCCACTCCATGAGATCCGATCAAACCCCCCACATTCCGTGAATCGGCGGAATATCCAGCTGCGCGATACTCATCACCTGTTGTGACTAGGGTGGGGACTTCAACTGTAAATGTGTGTGGGAACGGGCCCAAAGGGGAGTTCCGGGAATGTCTTTTCCATACATCAAAGCTTTAACATGAATATGTAATCTGCAATAAAGTCATAAAACAGTGTATAAGAGGCCAGGCCTCAGAAATATAGCTAGAGCACCTCAGAACGATACCTTCTGCCCGTTTTGTTGTGTTCTCCTCCGGAGAGAATAAAAAAAACCTTGTTTCCTGCCTTCCAGTCTCCAGCGCCTGCCTCTTCATTGATTAAATAACTAGAGGGTCACAGAGGCAATACCGCCGGGCAAATACCGATTGTCCCCGACCCGACTCAGGTTTAACAATTGGCGTCCCAAGCGTGGGGCCCATCAGCGACTCGTGGATCCAGTGGGAGAGGTCCCGACGACAGAGTGAATGACTGCAACGATCGGGAGAGCTCTTGCCCAATAGACCCTCGTCTGGCAGCCGATCATCCGAACTTCACTAGTTCCGAACAGACCTCTCTCGAGTGATCTACGGTCCTGACTGGGAACCATTAGGAGTGCCGTGAGAAATACGAGAAAAAGAGGACGAACGGGCGCTGGATTCGGAAGACAAGAAACTGTCCACATGGTCCGGGTAAGGTCGTGTAATCACGACAAGTTGCGAAATGATTGCTTGATTGTTTGATTGCTTGATTATTTATAAAATACTAGTATTACTCTTTGTTTGACCTATTTGGAGATTCACTGTCTGCACACGGAGAAACAGTAGGCTCCTTCTCTTTTGCAAACGGTGAAGGATAGGTAACGTAACCGTCGCGCCTATCTTTCTCCCCCACTGACTCTATTATTTCTTAACGGTTTTTGGGAGACTCCCCTCTCCCTCACTGATTAAACTGGGTTCTTTAACCCCGAACTACTGTTCACAGATTGTCTTCTGGAGATTCTCTGTCTGCAAACCGGAAACAACAGCTTCCTCTTTGCGGTTAGTGAAAGGGTAGAGGACGCAGACTTTTGCGCCCTACTTACTCTCCCCATTGTCCTTTTTCTATCCTATTTATTTATTTATTAATTGCTTGATTGTTCCGCGCTCTTGGTTACTCTTTTTTATTTTTTGTTCATGAGGTATTCACTGCCTGCAAACAACGTAGAATAGGAATATTCTGTCTAGTCTTTGCACCTAGTGATAAGATAGGCACTGCTGACTTATTAGTCCCTCGTTACGAGCCGTCATGTCTGTCTTCTCCCCATTGATTGATAATTGGTTCAGCCCGGACCGTGTATTAGAGGTGGACCATATAGCTCCACTAGAAGGCACCCCTAATAAGGACATGTTCATAAACTATGGATTAGTTACCATAGCCTATAATAAATTGTGGCACAGGTATACCAAAGAAAGTCAAGACAAACAGTGGCCACTGGCAGGATCCTTCGACCTTGATAAAATAGAAACGTTAGAAATAGCCCTTCGAAATAATAAGACAACGCCTATTATGCTCGACAGTCTCGGTATGTGGCGCAGAGAGGCTATGCAACGACAGAGAAAAGACGAGGACAAACCAAGTAGAGAAATATACCGACAGGGCAACCCCGGGACACCGCTACCCACAAGTTATCCCCCGACACTACGCAAAAGACGACCAGACTTAGGGCCAGACCAATGCGCTTTTTGTAGATATGTCGGACACTGGAAAGCCCAATGCCCGACTCTACTGAGCGTGAGTAAAGGCAAAGGGCCGACAGGAACGACAGATCGGCAGTATGAGAAAAAGCGCGAGACTAAGAAGAACCCGACTTACATAGACAGACCAGATAGAACCACCACGTTTGATTATGCCCGATGGCACAGATTTCGCCAGGACAATTTCAGCGGCATGCTCAAGTTCTCCTAGGTCGGGCAACGTCAAGACGGGAACCCAGCCACGCTTTAAGATTCACAAACGGAAAGAGATAATTATGACCAATAACTGTTTTATATTCGTCTTGGGTCTTTGTATGTCGTACTTGTACTGCCCCCCCCCCGTCTGAGTTTGTGTGTATATAATGTACGAATCTGCGTCATCCCTCTACACGTGTTTCCGTGTTACTCAACCTCTGTTAAGCAGAAACTTAGCATAAAAGCAACCTGGAAAGAAAGAAATGGTACAACAAAATCCGTAGACCATTGATGAACTTGAACTTTTAATTTAACACAGCAAACAAGAAATAATAACGGTAAACTGTAGAAAATGAAAGTCAAACAGAACATTCGCCCCCCCCCATTCTGGAACCTTCCAAAGTAGGGCAGGGTTACGGCTACGCCCAACCAGCGGCAACCCATATAAGGCGGGCCCCGCTGCCAACTCTTGGTCAGGAAATCTTAACATATGGGGAAGCCGGAGGAGAGGCAGGGGCCAGCGGAGTCCAGCCGCAACGGCCCTAGGTAGTTTCCGGTAGTCCCGCCACATGCCTCCTCGGCCCAGCCGCAACGGGCCTGGATAGACTTGAGTAGTCCCGCCACATGTCCAGAGAAGAGCGAGGCACCTCTTCCTTTTCTCCTCCGCAACAGCCGCAGCAGCCCTGGGCGGCGGATGCCCTGTCCATACCCCTGCAGGAATGCGTCCAGGTCGGGCCGGGAGGGAGAGGCGACGCGGACGAGCCTCTCCCACCTCCACCGATAGGAGGTTTCCCAGCCCCGGCCCAACGCCAAACTCCTCCAGCCAAGCGACGACGCCAATACTTGCGCAGCACCGAATGTACAATGGTGCCCATATTTTCGGAGCACCGAATATGCAATGGCTGCACCGATACTTGTGCAGCACCGAATGTGCACCGCAGGTGGCCATACTCCCACAGCACTGAGCACAAGACTTGGGGAACACCGGATGTGGAGAGACCTTCATGCGGGGCGATGAAAAAGAGCAGCATGGAGTGCACCGGGAGAAGGAGACGGCGCGAACGAGTCTCCCTCGCCCCCCCCAGGTGGGGGCATCACAGCTGCACCCCAGCTGAACGTCCCGCTTTCACACAACAGGGACCTCTTCCTTTCACTCCGAAGGATCTCTTCCACTCTTGCAAACTCGACGAGAGTGGCCCCTGTAGGGCCTCAAAATGGCGTCTGGGTCCGCTGGAAGGCGGGCCCCGGCCACTAGAGTAACTTTGACCAGCAATATAACTCGGACATTTGCCCACTGGGGCACGAGCCCCCATCTCCGACAGCATCTCCGCAGCCTTGAAGACCCTACAAAAGTCCCCGGCGGAGCCTTCGGCCTCTGCAAGTTTCCGGTAAGGGACGGCTGCCTTGATCGCCAACGAAATAAACATGACATTGCCACTCCTTCTGTTAGCATGAATTCTAGAACTGCCGAAAAGGACTCTGGTCCAAACTGCCAGTAATGGGAAACATTTCCCCCTGATGCTACTTCCGGACTGAGCCGGCCCCGCCCAAAATGGCGCCGGTATCAAGAGGGACTTGCAAACACCTCGTGGTGTTCCTTCGCACTAATATAAACTTGATGTTCTGAGACTTTATATGATCCTTTGTACACTTGGCTAGGAAAGACAAAGAGAGCTCACTCGACGAACAGTATGAAAGGATCCCGTTAAAAATGTTGATTACAAATGTACAATGTATTATATTTTTATAGCTGATGTATAACCTCATCTACGACGCACACATACAGTATGCATATAGGAAATCTGATTGCAACTATTATGATTATGCTTCTAAATTATGAAATAAATGCCCCCGAACCCCCAGCCAATTAATAGCGTTTTAGTTTCCTGCAAATGAATGAATAAAACTTTCCAATGTATTTGTTTCCGCAAGACGACACTCCCACTGTACGCGCTTTAACCATTGCCATGTCCGACCAAATACGACTGCACCCTCATCATCCACGTATTGAAATGATTCCGAGAAATAAAGGTTTTCGAAACTATGGACGGGTATTGCATGCTTTATTTTAAAAAAAAAATGTGGGATTGGTGGGAAAGTTCTTTTCTGTGCACCCTACTCTGCTCTCTCTTTAAGGTTGAAAGAAGATGGTTGCCCAGCCCTGGAGGACGGATCGGATCGACAACACGACACTCTGCCTTCAAAGTACGCGACTGACTCATGAACTCTCACGTGGAGGAAGACCTTGACTTCCAAGGATGGGTAAAACGAACGGTGTAAATGAGGGAATGTAAAAGGAGGGTGAAATGAAATGATGTAAATGTTATAAAGTACAACGTTTCAAGGTATCAGGGAACGGAGCCGACCCAAGAACCGAAGAACCTTAGAACGCCACAGCGTTGAAGGAGGTTTAAGGATCCCGATAGTGAGATACGTCCTTTGACTAGATACCTCGCACTAGGCACCTCTGGTTTCCTTTTCACGTTCCCCGCACACGACCTATATGGACACACTGCCCCCCCCCCCCGACTCCAGAAACCATATCCCCGGGGACTCTGCCCCGAGGAGGGAAGACGAGTAAGAGGTGAGTAAAGGACTCTTGAATACATGTATTTAAATATGCGCGAATGCTGTTCCCTCCCCTCCCCCCTTTTTTCCTCCCTCTGCAGGTTACATCAGAAATTACAGCCGAGGTGTGACGACGATCTGAAGCCTTGCCATGTCTAATACACGAAGCAGACTAGCGCCGCAAGGTGGTGCCTAAGCACGCCTGCAAACTACTCACGTATCGAACAAACCCGAAAAATTAGCACGACCTGATAAAAAGTGATCACCCTTAAACCAGACCGGACGAATGAACCCATGTCACGTATGATGCGAAACTGAGAGAATGTGTGTGTGTGTCCGAGGCGCTGACCCAACTGGTCGAAGGACCGAGAATGCGAGAAAATGCGACAAAATGGTACCTCCTCTCTTCTTTCCTTTTCTCAAGGCATGTCCCCTCTACCCTGTCTAATACTCAAACTGCATGATTACAAGATCCTAACGCAGACCCGTGAATGTCCTTTACTGTGTAATGCACTAAATAGCCTTTTCTGACTACACTGCCACCCTCTCTGTTGCACGTGTGCTATTTAGCCTGCCGTTGCACTCTCTCTCTCTCTCTCTCTCTCTCTCTCTCTCTCTCTCTCTCTCTCTCCTGCTATTTTTTTGCACTCCCACTCTTCCGAGCGATTAGCCCCGAAATTGGCAGACTGCCACCCCTAGCGCACCACCTAATTGGCTTCAAATACCGTCAGTATTCGCACAAAAACTTGTCTTTAATACAACCACCCTGAGACCGTGTCATTACCTCTCCTTTTCCGCTAGAAGTCAATGAACCGAGGTTGGACCGTAAGGGAAAGGACAGGTAAGACGACAGAGGTTCCCTAATCTGGCCCGTAATAAGGGAACTACATGTCAACGGCTCCTATGGTATAAAACAAGGACCTCAGAATACGCGACCCTCCCCGCCCCGAATTGTCGCAATACCCAAACAGGAAAAATGATCACCCCTGTTACATCCCCTGTATCAGCCGCTCCAAACTGGAGTTATGAAACTACCCCTCATTCCCGGTTGGGAGGAATTGGTCGATTTACGCCCTTACCACAAGTTTCTATGTCCCTAGTTGTCTCCCATAAAACCCCTGTCTTTTCTGATTAAGTACTCAGGCCGTAGGAAGCTACGTAGGAACCAGAATGATGTTTTACAAGGTTAACAGACTAGTCCAAGGTGAAGAAATCATCTAAATGAACCCGTAGTAGTTGAAAAACAGGATGCATCGATAGAAAAGAAATGTTTAGCCATGTTCGTCTCTCAGCAAAATGCCTGTTTAGTACCATGTTGACAACTCACCGTACCCTTTGTAAATGTAAAACTCTAGAGAACGGCATATCTTTGCCAGGCTCGTCTCACGAGGGTGGGTCACCATCAGATGAACTGTCGTGACTGAAATAAATAATTGTGAAGGAAAGTCATAGTAAATCCAACAGGCCCGTCACCGGTCATTCATATGCCAGTTGTGAACACTAATATAACGGACATTTTCATTCTTTGCCTGGAGTTGGGAGAGAAATAGACTTTTTGATTATCTTCATCTGCAAATTCTCTAAAGACTGTCTTTTCAAACTTGTTTAAGGGTACTGCTGTTGGAGGAGAGAAGGACCGGATGTGGGAGCACGAGGCCTGACTGCAGACTAGGGAACACCTGCGACATTAGCCAAGGCAAGACCACGACAGAAAAGAGCTGCAGGACGAGGCACTGTTTTCGACAACATGAGAAGAAAGGGGCGACCTGAT
The DNA here is from genome assembly GCF_964261635.1 of Lissotriton helveticus. Classification (NCBI taxonomy): domain Eukaryota; kingdom Metazoa; phylum Chordata; class Amphibia; order Caudata; family Salamandridae; genus Lissotriton; species Lissotriton helveticus. The sequence goes on along the minus strand of NC_136058.1, from coordinate 226,314,779 downwards.
GCCCCTGCTCGATGTCCAGTGTTTGCCGACAAGTCCCCGCTCCCTGAATTCCGTCACACGCCCGCTTATCTGAAGTCTCTCGTTCCCCTAGTTTGTTCCTAATTTGGCCTTGCTCCATCCCCCTTTTTCTCCGACCTACCCTATGGACTGTTTTGTACGCTCTTCTTCCATCTGAACTTTCTGACAATCACCTCAAAGGACACAGGGCGAAAAGGACCTTTCCCACAAGAAACGCGAGGAAAGGGTCGTGCCCTGCAACGCAGAACTTAGAATAGAGCTGGACTTGTAGCTCCACCGCTGGCGCTCCACAGCGCCAACGAAAGACAACAAAGAATAATGAGAACTCGTTAACTTCGAACATTTGACATCCTCAATCACCGTTTCTGCTATGCCTCATTTCTCTCCCAGCCGCCATTGTATTGATCATGCTCCAATCCGAATCTGATATATGTAATAACCTACCAGTTCACGTTATGAAATGTACTTGCTGCTCTCGCTACAGAACCGTTTTTTGTATTACATTTTTATGACTTTCCTGCTAAAACAAATTGATCAAAGTTTATCAAATAGGTCCACCTCCTAAAAAAAAACTAGAAATGTTAAAATGTATTGTTTACAACTCTTTTCATCTAGGGTTCCTACCGTTTTCTTTCTCATGCCCACCACAATAGAACCGAGTAGAAAATGAACCAGCAAGATGTCTTGAATATGTTAAAGGGAGGACTGTTGAAAATTAGTACGGTTTGGTGAACATTATCTGCGCCATCTTGCCTCTTCCCCTGATGCTACACTTTTGTCGTGCGCACCCGCCATTTTAAGATGCCTTGATCAGAGCGAACCCTTTTGCATGTTGCTGGCCCCTGATATAGCCCTTCGCCCTCACTAAGCCTGCACGCTGACCAACCCCCTGCTTGCACCTGCCTTGAATCATAAACCCCTCTTCGGCGCTGCTCTGCCCCAGGCCCTCATCCTGTTCCCAGCGCGACACCTCCCTTCTTCCCTTTCATGATCCCCGGCCCTTAGATGCAAACCCCCTTTTTCCCCGTGTGCCCGTTTGTCTTCCCCGTTCCCAGGCCGACACCCAGCACTGCCGATACCATTCCTTGCCCCTCCCCGTACAATAGAAAGCTTCCCCCACCAAAGGATCCCCGGGTTGATCAAAGCCCCCACTCCATGAGATCCGATCAAACCCCCCACATTCCGTGAATCGGCGGAATATCCAGCTGCGCGATACTCATCACCTGTTGTGACTAGGGTGGGGACTTCAACTGTAAATGTGTGTGGGAACGGGCCCAAAGGGGAGTTCCGGGAATGTCTTTTCCATACATCAAAGCTTTAACATGAATATGTAATCTGCAATAAAGTCATAAAACAGTGTATAAGAGGCCAGGCCTCAGAAATATAGCTAGAGCACCTCAGAACGATACCTTCTGCCCGTTTTGTTGTGTTCTCCTCCGGAGAGAATAAAAAAAACCTTGTTTCCTGCCTTCCAGTCTCCAGCGCCTGCCTCTTCATTGATTAAATAACTAGAGGGTCACAGAGGCAATACCGCCGGGCAAATACCGATTGTCCCCGACCCGACTCAGGTTTAACAGTACCCCAAAGATGCAACCTCTCTGGACCCTCACCCTCAGCCTACCGCTGGGGTCATTCTGCTGCCACCACCCTTTCGAGATGACTGGCTTCCCAAAGGAAGGCACAGCCACTTGTGCTTTCCCGACACAGAAAATCACCATTTGGCCACTGGCCTAGCTCCCTGTTAGGACCTCAAACGGGCCTCACCACCACACTGGCAGTACCAGGGAGGAACACTGAGGGTGCCTCGTCAGACATACTACACTCATTCCCCCATCAGTAGCTCCACACAGAAACTACCCCGGGAACCTAGACCCCTTCCTTGTTCTCCGCTGCGAGAACAGGGCCTGTGCACACTTCCATCCAAGAGGGGGGCTCTCGTCCCGGAGTACCCTTAGAGAGCCTGTGGGTCCCAAGTTAGCTACACCCAGGCCCATCTCTCATGGTACTCCCGGTTTCCCTGCAGCGCCATGAGAAACTGCCCAGTGACCCACATGATCCCTAGATGGCCTGCACCACCCCTTCTGAAGAGCAGGGTCCCTTAAGTTAAAATAGTACCCACCTGCCTTCAGGGTAGTACTACCACACTCATCCAGGGACCCTAAAGATCCCGCCTAGGCCTGCACTGCCCTACTCTGAAGCACAGGGTCCCTTCACTTAAGATACGCCCCACCTGTCTTCAGGGCGGTACTGCCTTTTTCAGCCAGGGACCCTAAAGATCCCGGCTAGGCCTGCACCACCCCTTTGGTAAACACAGAGTACCTTCACTTAAGATGGGCCCCACCTGCGTTCATAATGGTACTACCTTGCAGAAGTCCACCTCCTGCCGCGAGCATGGGGAACACCCCCATGCTCCCGGTCCTTGGGTCCAAGTCCCACATGACCTACCTGACTGGTTACCGGCTATGCATCGCCACAGCTGCCACTTCAGGTTCACAACACCAGCTCCAGAATGACACCCTGTTGCTTCCTTGGGTAAACACCTACCCAACCCTGACACCTCAGGGTCCACCACTAACTATTCACCTGGAAACCAGGGAGTACATCACCCCCACTCAGATCTCCACTGGGTCAGTTACCTAGCCCACCTAGTGTACCTAGGGCTACCACTATACACCATCACTCAAGAACTGCCCTCCTTTGGGGCCACCCACTACCAGGGGCCACCCCTGGGTTGCTGACCTCCCCGCCAGTTGACCTGCGGTGCCTGCTGGACATTCAACTCTACCACACCCTCCTCCCACCGTGGGAAACTTTTCTTGGGCTTCCCCACCATGGGAACCCCTAGGAGGTTACTACCCAGTGTAAAGAAACCTCCTGCCCCACCCTTCCAGTGGTTTTGGCCTGCGCCATTAGCAAGAAACTTTCAGTGGGGGAAGGATATCTGAGGCCCCTACTGTGGAAACACTCCCTGCCCTTAAAAAGCGCAGGAACCTCCCAGGACTCCCTCTCTCTCCTGTCCCCCAAGAAGGTCAATCTACCCCTACACCCCCACCTGTGATGTAGGTATCAGTTGCTGTCCCTATCTCTTGAGGAGACACCCTCCTCATGCAGGTATAGTGCGTGTAGTGTTAGGGTTCAAAGGTGTACAATAAGGCTTAGAACATTTGTATGCAATCATTTCCTGGAAAGCACCATCCCGCTAGCACATGCTAATCAACATAACACAGTCATATCAATACAGTTTACATTTAAACCACAATATCTTCACATGACACATATGTGTGCAGGGCTTTCCTTTCCCCTACCTTTAGTTCACATAACCAAAACTTTGAACCCTTCTCAGAGCCTTGCGCTCTTCTGTTTGCTCATTACTGCACAGGTAATGTGTGGCAAAGCTGGACTTATCAAATGCTATAATTGTGCACCAGAATGGGATACTATGTTTCCCGCTGCTAGACACCAATGTTGGAAAACGAAGCAGTATCTGTGAGGCCTGCACAAATACCATGACTACATTTGTCCTTCAGTGGGAACTAAACACCCAATTGTAGCACCTGACTCTCAGAAGGAAGCGTTGCAGAGCAGTCTGAAGCTTACTCAAGGGAGGTGGTGTGGGCTAGTAATCGCCATTTGCAGGTGCGCAAAAATAACACTCAATAATTGATTGTCCAGTCTGTACTTTGATTTATAAAAGTAAGAGTACATTTATTAACACACACTATTCAATACTATGCACCAATTTACAAATATACATAAGCTGTTGGAATTCCTTTGTGACATTGCATAACATCTCCATCCCTCCTGCAGGGGGGATGGGGTCTAGTACCACCACTCCCATGTATGCACATCATCTTGCCCTCCATGCAGTTAGTTGAACGTAACCTGGAGCGAGGGCCCTGCCCACTGGCACCATCCAGTGGCGACCAACCCCATTATCTCAACAAGAATTTAACCCCTTGGACGCTCATGACGAGCCCAGCTCGTCATGGAGTTTCCATTGATTTCAATGGAAATTACATGGAAGCACTGCAAGTAGCTTAGCATCCAAGTGGTTAAAATAGGTAACCCTGCCTTGGTGACACACAAACCTGACCAAGCATTTCCTACTAACCGTGAAGTATACACCTCTACATCTTAAGGGCTAGCAGTCTGGGTTCTTCACCTAAGCGCAGCAGCAAGAATACATGTTTAAGCATCACTTTAGATTGACAGTACTCATCACATTTGTGGATCAACACAATGCATTGCAATTACAGCCCCTAAAGGCATCACAGATGAAATCACAGGATTACGCATATACAGCCAGACACACTAGCAGGAATCCATACCGCGCAGCACTTTGCCGAGGGTAGGAGTTAATGACGCTTACAGAGGGAGACAACACACTCTCTCGCTATTTGGGCAAGTGGCTGCCGAGGGGGCCCATACCTAGGACTGCTGGGGTTGGGCTTAGGTACATACTTTGAACGTACCGGATAGCGCCAAGACGCTTGACACCTTGATGACAAAGGTACTGCAGGCTCATAGGCATTAGGCCTGGAACCTGCGTCTTCAAACCCAACTTTTTGGTTTGAGTAACATGGTTTGGTCCTGAAGAAGCGCAATAGGATCCATTAGGGACCACTCGATGCGCGAAACATGTTGACCCAATAATTATATTTATATATATATTTTTTTATCTTTTTATCTCTATACCCACACTCTTACCCTGAGACAAACGTCTAGTATCACAGATGTCCCCCTATTATTTGGTTTATATAGGGACATTCCAGGGTCCACCTCTTTTAATTGGCTATCCAGACCCTTGAATAAATTAATTGACGGGTACTGTCTGGTCATTTTAAATTTGCACTCACTTAATATATATTTTTTTCACTAGGCCCTCAGACCCGCATGCACAACTGCGGCATCTCCACCAAAAGAACTCCGCTAAAGAGCCCCCTTGTGGGGCCCGTGAGGGACTGCAGCGCCACCCACACGAGGAGCAACGCCCAATGATGACTCAGGGCGCTCGTACGGTCTTCTGAGGGCACTAGGTCACCGAGGAGAATCAACCCACCTCACATCTCTCTCCCTTCCTTATGGTTTTCTTACAGAGCAAACGACCACATTACCCAGAACATTCTCTCCTTTCATCTATACTATTGAGCGAACTAGATTATGGTTCACTCTCCTAGAGGAACTGATGCCCCCTTTGTGTGTTTAAACACTAGCAGGAATGTCTGATAACATAACCCCACTTTGGTTATGACATCACATTAGACAGAAACTTTACAATACACATGTGACTTTCAGTCCCTCTCGTAGAAATAACATCAGTAAATGCCCTTCATCGCCAGGAGATGCCAGACATCCCCCACTCAGTCTTTCATTCCAATATGCACTTCTCCATACACCCTCAGCTGTAGAACAAAAGTTCCAGCCCAGAAGTTGTTGAAATGCTGGCTGAACCCATGAGGGGTTATCCTATTCAAGTCCCCATGATACTTAGGGAGGGGCCACCACAAGTAGAGAAACATGATGTTTTGCCCTTGCAGGCCGGTCCTGGCCTGCAAGGCATTATGGGAGTTGTCGCATATTAGAGCAGTGGTTCCCCGCTGCTCCAGGGAAAGCCGCGCTGCCCTCATTCCTGGAGCTTTGCGCCTCTTCCAGGACTCGGAGGGGGGCCCGGTCCCACCAGGACCCCCAGATGAGTGTAGGCGACTTGGAGCCCACCCCCTGGCCGCTTGCTGGTTTTCAGGGGGTCCGGTCCCACCCGGGCCCCTCGCAGCTCTGCCCTTCATTTCGGGGTCCTGGGGCTTCCGCCTGCTCAGCCCGGGGAGCCCATCCCTGGCTGCCCCCGGCTGCCCCTGCCAGCTCCCCGCCCGGAAAGAACCACTTCCCCGTCGCAGCAGGTCTTCGGGTGAGTACGATGGCACGTCCCCCACCTCCTCCTCACTTCGGGGCCCGAGGATGGGGTCCCAGGGCCCTGAGCAGTCTTCAAGGGCGCGACGGCACCTCCCTGACTTCCATCTTTTCGCCGGGGACTAGGGTAGGCTCCTGGTACCCCCGACCGCCATCGGGGCCCGGAGTTGGGATCCCGGACCCCTATTTACTTCACGGGGAGCGCAACGGCACTTCCCGGCTTGAGTTCGGCCGGGGAGGGGTACGCGCAGCAGCGCGCCCCCTCCCCTGCCTCAGCAACACAGGGGCCATCTTCACGGGGAGCCCGATAGAGCTCATGGCTGTGTCGCCCATGAGGCCCCCCTCATGCCCCATCCCCCTCCACCGATGTCTTTGGGGGCCAGGGTGGGGTTCTGCCCCCCTCATGGGCCAGTTCACGGGGAGCGCGACGGGGCTACCCGACTTTACTTCTTTCTGGGAGCAGCCCCTAGGACCTGACCCACCCCAGGGGCTCATCTGGGATAGGTGGCGGAGCCTCACGTGCTTTGTCGTCAGTCCGGGCAGGAGTCAAAGGTCGCCTACCTTCTGGGAAAAATATCTTGGCCTCCAGGGTACCAATCTGCACCCTCTTTGCCTCTTCTTGCTCTTGGTGGCGCTCCCTAGCCACTGTGAGCACTCCCTTTGACCCTCTCGGTCTCACAGAGAGGGGATTCAGTAAGGAGCTGTCTTCACTGGCTCCCTGCGCCATCCTTTTGCCTGGCTCTCCTCCTGCCCATCTCTCCTGCTCGCTGAGAGGCCCAAGCTGCTGCACACTGGTCCTGGACTCCTCTCCTTGTGCTGTTCAGGATTCTGGAGCAGTCAGGGGGTTCCTCCTTCCAACTGCCCATTGCGCCAGGCTCCAGCACCCTCTGTCTCAGCAGACCACACCCCAGAGAGAGCTCCTCTTCCTGTGCAAATTCTTTTAAGAAGTTGGGGAGGGGGCTGGCAAGAAGTCTCTGTTGGCCCTATCACACAGCGACACATCACTTCTCTGCCCCTGCTCCCTCCTTCCTGCCCAGGCATCTGGATTGGTTCAAGATGGTGTCGTCCAGGGTCTCTGGCAACATGGTCTCTGAAAAAAAACCTTCCCCCCAGAGCTGCCTTTCGCCTGGTGCAGCCTGGTGCCTGGCACCCAGTAATAGCTGCTGATAGATGAGCCTGTAGCTCCACCCATCTTCTCCTCCTTGGAGAGGAGACCTTAGCTCAGGGAAGAAAGGTTATCAATCCAGCCTGCTGAGGTCAGCCCTCAGCCAGGCCCTGGTTATGGCTGACTCTGAGAAATAGGACATTTCTGGATGACCCAAACACAGTACAATTATGACTTTGGACTCTGCAGAATACTTCTTCTCACACCCGTTACAGTGAATTTTAGTGTGTGTCTGGAATCTGTAAGCCTTATGAAAGTTAATCTGGCCCATGGGCTCCACATCCCCATTTATTCCCCCTGCCCTATTATATACTAGTGCCTCATGCTAATCACAGGGGTACCCCAATGCATAGTGTTCCCTAGTGTATGTAGGTGTTTTAACTGTATTCTAAGTGTCTTTTAGCATAGCACTGGCTCTAGGACTGGTAAGTCAGAGTCAGTTACCACAGATACCCATCTGAAAAAGTTGAGGGTACAGGATGATTTTACAACAAGGCCTCTTTCTGCTCCTCTGTTTGTTCTTTCCGCACGTCTTCCTTCTTCCTGCACTTTTCTTCGTCTTTGAGGACTTCTGTTGCTTCTTTCTGCATTTCTTTTGCTTCTTTCTGTGTGTTTTTTCTTCTGTCTTCACATGTCGTACCTCTGTAGGCATTGGTGGAAACTAGCATTTAAAAAACCTTCGAAATCCCTGAAAAAAAACATAGGTTTCAGGCACGTTATAGTTACAACTTAGCATTTAAAAAACCTTTGAAATTCACTTGAAAAAACCATAGGTTTCATGCACCTTATAGTTAGGAATTAGCATTTAAAAAACCTTAGAAATTCACTGAAAAAAACATAGGTTTCAGGGGCGTTATAGTTAATTGGATATTTCACTCATACAAAACCATTAAAATTCCACTGTTATAGTTAGTTCAGCTAACTATAACTCGCGCGCCTGCAATGCACTGCTGATGACATCACATATTACATCACTCATGACATCACTCATGACATCTCAAATGACATTACTGATGACATCACTGATAACATCATCCTTGTGATAGAGTGGCAGACCTCCTCTCACCCTAATATAACCTTTGATACACACACTCAAAAATAGAAACTAACATTTAAAAAAAAAAATGGCCATGTCTGAACTGGGGTTGTGTGGTGAGCAAAATAACGATGGATTAAACCCAGATCTGTGACTGGTGGTGAATGTTTTGCCATTGTGCAACATTCCGTCCATCAATTGTTGATTTTGCATTTGTCACCCCGAGTGGGACGGGTATGCTCAGACCTGAGTCCTGTGCTCTCCATGCCACTGGAATCAAGCTATCCTGGCTGATGATGGCTGATAGCCAGAAACCGGTCCTACGATGCTTGATTCCGGTCCAGGGAAGACCTGGCTTGGCAGTTCGGGCTGGACTGTTCCCATGAGGCACAGGGTCAAGACTGATTTGCATATGGCCATGTCTGAACTGGGGTGGTGTGGTGACCATTGTGCAACATTCCGTCCATCAATTGTTGATTTTGCATTTGTCACCCCGAGTGGGACGGGTATGCTCAGACGTGAGTCCTGTGCTCTCCATGCCACTGGAATCAAGCTATCCTGGCTGATGACGGCTGATAGCCAGAAACCGGTCCTAGGATGCTTGATTCCGGTCGAGGGAAGACATGGCTTGGCAGTTCAGGCTGGACTGTTCCCATGAGGCACAGGGTCAAGGTTGACTTGCATATGGCCATGTCTGAACTGGGGTGGTGTGGTGAGCAAAATAACGATGGATTAAACCCAGATCTGTGACAGGTGGTGAATGTTTTGCCATTGTGGAACATTCCGTCCATCAATTGTTGATTTTGCATTTGTCACCCCGAGTGGGACGGGTATGCTCAGACCTGAGTCCAGTGCTCTCCATGCCACTGGAATCAATCTATCCTTGCTGATGATGGCTGATAGCCAGAAACCGGTCCTACGATGCTTGATTCCGGTCCAGGGAAGACCTGGCTTGGCAGTTCGGGCTGGACTGTTCCCATGAGGCACAGGATCAAGACTAATTTGCCTATGGCCATGTCTGAACTGGGGTGGGGTGGTGAGCAAAATAACAATGGATTAAACGCAGATCTGTGACTGGGGGTGAATGTTTTGCCATTGTGCAACATTCCATCCATCAATTGTTGAATTTGCATTTGTCACCCCGAGTGAGACGGGTATGCTCATACGTGAGTCCCGTGCTCTCCATGCCACTGGAATCAAGCTATCCGGGCTGATGACGGCTGATAGCCAGAAACCGGTCCTAGGATGCTTGATTCCGATCCAGGGAAGACACGGCTTGGCAGTTCGGGCTCGACTGTTCCCATGAGGCACAGGGTCAAGACTGATTTGCATATGGCCATGTCTGAACTGGGGTGGCTTGGTGAGCAAAATAACGATGGATTAAACCCAGATATGTGACTGGGGGGAATGTTTTGCCATTGTGCAACATTCCATCCATCATCTTGTGTGTTTTGCTGTTCACCATTGTGGGAAGGGTATGCCCAGATTTGGGTCCCATGCTCGCTAAGCCACTGGAGTCAAGCTATCCTGGATGAAGACGGCTGATAGCCAAAAACCGGTCCTAGGATGCTTGATTCCGGTCCAGGGAAGACATGGCTTGGCAGTTCGGGCTGAACTGTTCCCATGAGGCACAGGGTCAAGACTGATTTGCATATGGCCATGTCTTAACTGGGGTGGCTTTGTGAGCAAAATAACGATGGATTAAACCCAGATCTTTGACTGGGGGTGAATGTTTTGCCACTGTGCAACATTCCATCCATCATCTTGTGTATTTTGCTGTTCACCCTATGTGGGAAGGGTATGCCCAGACTTGGGTCCCATTGTTGTAAATCAATGGCGATTAAGTTAAGCATTAGCAGAAGACATGCTGTATTTGACCATTGTCGTAGCAATTGAACCGACTCCATTTTGGATTTGTGGCAGCCATTTTGTCTGCCACGTGTTGCCATGTGCTCATCATGTGCTTTGTCCTACCTCCTTGTTAACTGCGCCTGAAATCTTCCCAGCAACAGGCTATATTTAGCATCCCCCACTTTCAGCATGCCCAGGCATGCCCAGTAGGGGTTGCAGCTATTACTAATTAGTTCCAGATAGGAATGTGTTTACTAGTTTCTGAAAACTGTTAACTCCTCCCACTCATCGATTGTGCCTTCCATTTATATGTACATAAAACTTGCTCTTGTTTTTTGTACCGCCTTCTTTTGAGCCCCCTCATTGTGTATAAAAGGGGCCATGTGCTTTAGTTCGGTGTGCTACTCTATGCAATACTGAAGGGTGTTTTGTGGACTGTAGTACCACCTTTAAAGGTTTAATAAACTATGCTTTTGTATTTTCCAATTTCTGTGCCAACTTCTTCTTATGGTCTGAGGACTCTGTGCAGAAAAGGGCGAACCCCTTGCACTGGTAGGCCTAGCTGAGGCTTGCTTACATCAATTGGCGCCCGACACGTGGGGCTCATCGGCAACTTGGATGCCCGAAGGAGTGGTCGTGACAAAGGATTGGAATCTCGCCGCGGACGTGATCACTGCTAGAAGAGACCTGAGTCTTGGCATCCAAGGCGGTGTTCCTTTCTTTTCGATCTGACCATCCAGATGGTGCCGGTCCTCGACTGAGATCTCTTCTGTTGGCTTGCCGTGCAGTGGCCATTTGGTCGAATTTAGAACTTGGCAGTTGGTATCTGGACACCCTGTGATTGGTAAGAACCGTTGTACGGTACTTGCTGTGGGTTTTGGAAGCCTGGGATTGCCAAGGCAGTTTTAGGATACGCTTGCTGTGGCAATTTTGGTTTGATATGACTAGTCATAATGTGCATGTGAAAGTGAAATATATGCGTTGCAACACATATAGGCAGGTAATGAGGAGATTTTTCTCTAAAATTGTGATTTTGATTTGAACGGCACAACGTATTACAGATACTTTAAAAGCTACTTTGATTATAATACTGCATATTTTGCACTATTTTTGGCATGCCTGCCTTTATGGCGCACTTCGTAGGATGTGCTGCTTTTGTGGAAATAACCGGTTAAGACTTGAGGAATCGCAGCCGGCTCCCCCAGAGGGGACGCCTAATAGAGATATGTACATTAAATATGGTCTTTCTTCTATAATGTACAGCACATTATGGAGGAAATATAGGCGAAAAGATCCTGAGTTACGCTGGCCAATGTATGGGTCATTTGATATGCGAAAGATTGAGTATGTGGAACAGTGAATGTTCGAGCGGAAATCCAGACAAGACATGTTTGAATGTGTGCGAATATGGGTGAAAGAAGTACGTGAGCGTGAGAAACGTGAGCAAGCGCTGATTGAAAAAGAGCAACGGAAGAATGTGTATGAAAAAGCGCAAGAATTAAGGAAGAAAGAAATGAAAGAATTGGAAGAGAGACAGGAGAAGGAGCGCAGATTACAGATATCTGGCCAATATGCTGTTCGGCAACCTCTTTAACTTGTCCTTAATAAATCACAAGATGATTTCTCATTGCTAGATCGCCCTCCGCCTCCGTATGCCGTTCCGTCCGCTCCATCAGGCAAAGATGACGATTCCAGGGCAGATCGAACAAAACCAGATACTCGCTCTATGCTGTCGGTCGAACGTGTGGCAGAACTTAGAAAGACTGCTCGTCAAGCACTTTGTGATTCTGTTACTGTTTCTAACATCTTAGATAGTTTACAGGGGTGGCAGGACAGAGAGCGATTATATTTTACTGAGCACTTTGCTGAAGAAGTTGTTGACATGTTTCGGAAAGTCTCTGGTGTTTTAGAACCTGATGATGTAGCAGCCGATTGTAAGCAAATACGTATTGGGCTTTTTACTCTCCCCCAGGTGGCTGATACGATAAGACGGTTGTTCAAACTACGAACTGAGGCGCTTCGTATGCGAGAAGAGAAACGGAAAACAGATGCAGATGCATGGACGGATTCGCTCGGCGGGAAACAATCATCTATCTTTGGAATAGATAAGACCGTAATAGTGCATGCAAAGCCTATGCGAGAGGCTGCGCCTTTATATGTTCCTCCTAAGGGAGCAGGTACAAGTGATGATAAGTCCTCTGTAGATGCTAAAGGTTATTTTTTTATATTTGGGTGTACACTCCCTGGAATAGGGCAGATGTAATGGCACTTAAAGCTGCATTGCCTGACCCGCGGAAAAATCCAGCCGCTTTCAATGAGGAAGTTGAGGGAGCCATAAATTCTTGTACCATGACATTAGCTGATATCGATTTATTTTTCGGGCTAATATTACCGCCTGATATGTGGAGATCCGTGCGTAAAGTTGATGATCGCGTAGCGTATGGGGCATTATGGAAGGAGATAGAGACGGAAGATGAGGATAGGGAACCAGCGAAAAAGCCATGTCAGTTGATTTTAGACCTTCCTGTTGCAATACTAACTAATTAAAAATGATTATTCCCCCTAAAAAGATTGATTGGACTATTTTAGCATCATGTAAACAAAAGGTAGATGAACGGTTTAAGATTTCTGTACGCGTTTTGAGGAAGCCTTTCGTGATTTTAGTGGTCAGTCGCTAACGGACGATACGGGCCGACATTTGTTTGTAGATAAATATGTTACGAATCTATTACCAGGAGTGGCAAGCCGTTTAAAAGCTAGTGAAAGCTCTTGGACTACCTCCTCTCCGGCATCTCTCCTGACGATGGCTCAATATTATGAGCGTCAGGAATAAGAAGCGAGGAGTAGTGAGGATAAGAAGTCTGAGGAACTAAAAACTAAGGTTATGTTATCTCAGGTTTATGGTCCATCTCCTAGAGGTAATGATAGAAGCGAACGAGGATTTTATGGCTCTTCTTACACTTGTTCGAATTTGGCTGTTGATCAATGCGCGTATTGTAGGAAATTTGGCCATTGGGCTAATGAGTGTCCATTGTTGCGCTCACAACGCTATGTCCGTGGTCGAGGACCAATGAGAAATCGAGCGAGATATTCAGGTCCATGGGGCAACACGAACAATCGCGCTAGGTTTGATTCTAATGTGCGGGTACAAAATGGGTTCAATACTTTTGACAGGCGCAACCAATAGCAGATGTCTGATTATGTGCAGCCTGATTTACATGATTCTGCTTATGCATAGGATTGCATAGGATGGGGTAAGGAATCAGTTGAAGTTCCAGTAGATCAGAGGGGTCCTTATGTTACAGCACATGTTTTGGGTTCTACTGATCAGTTTCTGGTTGATACAGGAGCTTCTCGTAGCGCTCTGTCTAAACAATTGGTTCCGAGGGCTCCCCTGTCTGGCTTAACGATCACATCGATAGGGTTCGATGGAACACCCTCCCTTAGCCCATTATCACAACCACTTGCATTTCATGTTGATAAATGTGCTGCTCCATGCCCGTTTTTGCTCTCCCCAAATACACCAGATAATATTGTGGGTCTTGATATGCTTAAGTATTTCAGAGCTACAATAAGATGTTCCCCTGAAGGAGTACGTGTGATTTTGAATGATAATTCCCCAGTGATGGACAGAGTTTGCATTGCTAAAGAGGAATACTGCATTAGCCTCCCTACCTAAAACTTTGTGGGCTACTTCAGATACTGATGTGGGACAGATGGTTATTCCCCGGTCCATATTAGTGTAAAGGAGGGAGCTGTGTTACCACGTTTGCCTCAATATAGAATTTCACAGGAGGGTGAGGAAGCACTCACACGAATTGTACTAGATCTCATTGAAGTGGGGGTGGTTGAAGAAGTTCCATTTAATGTTTGTAACAGCCCGATTCTCCCAATTTTGAAGAAAGACACTGATACTAGGATTTATCGATTTATAATTGACCTACGGGAGGTGAATAAGATAGTGGTGCCACAATACCCGGTGGTTTCTGACATCACGACACTTCTTACTTTAGTTCCACCTACTGCAACCACGTTCTCTGTTATAGACTTGAAGAACGCCTTCTTTTCGATCCCTATTCATCCTGATAGCCGATATCTGTTCGGTTTCACTTTGAATAATCGATCGTATAGATTTTGTAGAGTTCCTCAAGGCTATACTGAGAGTGCTAGTATTTACAGCCAAGCATTAAAGAGACAACTTGATTCTTTTGTTCTGCCTGAAGGTGTGGCGCTCATACAATATGTCGATGATATCTTGTTGGCAGCCGATACCCCTGAACAATGTGAAAAATGCACTTTGTCCTTGCTTTCTTTCCTTGCTTCACATCATCACAAAGTATCGAAAAAGAAATTGCAGTATTGTAGACCAAAGGTAACCTATTTAGGTCACCTTTTGTCAAAGGAGGGGCGAGCACTTACATCAGATCGCATTCAGGCAATTCTAGACACACCAGTACCTTCTACACAGAAAGAAGTTCGAGCATTCTTAGGTCTTACTTCCTTTTGTAGGCAATGGATATTGGGATTTTCATACATTGTTAAGCCTTTGTTAGCACTTTTGACAAAAGACACTCCAATACCCCTTTCATGGACAGATGAATGTGAGAATGCTTTTCGACAGTTACGACAAGCCCTTTGTTCAGCACCAGTGTTAGGTACTCCGGATTACACGAAGCCCTTTACATTGTATGTACACGAGAGAGATGGATGTGCATTGTCAGTTTTAGTACAGACACATGGTAATAAGCAACGCCCTTGTGCATATTTTTCAGCAGTACTTGATCCTGTTGCTCGAGCGTTGCCTGGATGTTTTCGCTCGGTTGCAGCAACAGCTGTGTCAATATGCGAGAGTGAAGGGATAGTCTTATCACATAAGCTTTTGGTGCTGGTACCCCATGCTGTTGATGCCCTTTTGAATCAAACAAAGACGCAGCATTTAACTAGTGCTCGGCTGACAGGATATGAGCTGACGCTGTTTGCTCCTCATATTACACTGAAGAGATGTGCAACACTAAACCCAGCCACATTGTTGCCATTTCCGGCGACTCAGCCTGAGGTGCAAGAAACACATGATTGTATTTTCCTGACTGAGGAACAGACAAAGGGTCGTATTGATTTGCAAGATACGCCCCTTCCAGATGTAGAAGGAGAATTGTGGGTTGATGGGTCTTGTCTGAAGTTACCGGATGGTACAACTTCAGCCGCATATGCAATTACTACGCTTCACACAATAGTGGAGACAGCTCGCATACCACAGAAGTCAGCTCAAGCAGCAGAACTAATAGCTTTGACACGAGCATGTGAGCTTAGTACAGGTTTGCGTGTGAACATTTATACAGATAGCCGCTATGCTTTTGGAGTGGCGCATGATTTTGGTCTGCTCTGGAAGGAGAGAGGTTTTCTGACATTACACGGGATGCAGATAATGCACGGAGAACTAGTGCATAATCTTTTGACTGCATTAACATATCCAAAGAAAATAGCTATAGTGAAATGCAGTGCGCACAAGAAAGTGACTGATAAGGTGGGACAAGGAAATGCTTTTGTAGATCGAGTGGCACTTGAGACTGCGATGCAGCCTGACACTACTTCAATGTATGTAGTGAAATCACAAGCTGAGCGGTGGCACGATGCTAGGAAAGAAGTATTAGAGATACAGAGGACCGCTTCTGACGAAGAACGGGAGCAATGCTCGAAGGATGGAGAGTTGGATGATGAAGGTTGTTGGCGAAACAAACAGATGGATAGATGGAAGTTGCCTATAGCTTTTGTACAACCTATGGTTCAGATGGCACATGGGCTAGCACATGTTAGAGTTTCAGGAATAGTGAAATTGCTTACGCAAGTTTGGGAGCATCCCGAAATTGCCTGCACAGCTAAGAGAGTAGTACAGTCCTGCATGATTTGCCTGCAATTCAATCCTGGAAAAGGGACACGAACTCCAGCAGGAGGGTTTGCTACACCAACTGCACCTTTTGAAGTTTTGCAGATGGATTATATTCAGCTTGAACGTTGCAATAATCTGAAGTATGTCTTGGTGGTGGTATGTGCCTTCAGTAAATGGATTGAGGCGTACCCTACAAAGGACAATACTGCAATTACTACTGGAAAGGTGCTTTTGAAGGAATGTTTTCCTCGTTATGGTGTTTGTAGACTTTTGTGGAGTGATAACGGACCTCATTTTATAGGGAATGTTATCAAGTATGTCCTGAAAGGATTAGGGATCGGATCAAACAGAAGTTTCATGCAGTGTTCCACCCACAATCAGCAATATTGGTGGTAAGATACAATGCTACTCTGAAGCTGAAATTAGCCAAGATATAGGCTTCTACTTCTCTGACTTGGCCAGATGCGTTGCCACTGGCATTGCTGTCTATTAGATCAGTGCCTCATTCTCGAACAGGTCTCACCCCCTATGAGATTCTGTTTGGTAGGCCCATTAATATCTGGGGGGGAACATCCTTTTCAACGCAACTTTTTCAACGCACTTCCGTTTCTACGCAACTTTTACAACGCAAGTGCTTTTACAACGCATGTCTTTACAACGCATGCTATTACAACGCAGATGTCATTACAACGCAAGTCTTTACAACATAAGTATAATGTATTTTTTTAAATATATTTCTTTAGTTGATTATATATTTAAGGTATATTTTATTATATGAATAATAAAATAATAAAAAAATGTAACATTGTTTTTTATTTTATTTTAAAATGTTATATTATAATTAATACTCAAGTAATTTTATATTATAATTAATTCTCAGTAATATTTTTATAGATTATTAAAAGTATTTTAAATATTTTTTTATATTTTTAAATTTTATATTTTTATTAATACTCAAGTAATTTTATATTATAATTAATACTCAAGTAATATTTTCTGGAATTGAAAATGAAAAGTATAATTTTAATTTTTTATGTATTTTCATGTAATTAAAAAAATAGATGCTATATATTAATACATTTGAAAAAATGAAACATTATTAATAAAAATATTAATATAAGAATTAATACTCAAGTAAATTTTTTAAGTATTTATGTATTTTTAAAGTTTTTTTTGTATGTAATATATTAATATATATATAAATATTTATATTTTTATTTATTACATTATAAAAATTATGGGATTCAAAAAAAATATATTTATAATATAAATAGACTTATTTGATATTAAAGTTGGTTTTAACATTAAGAAATTATATTTTCCCACGCTTTTCTATTTGATTCAATGGAGACTTTTGTCCTTAATTTATTTCTATTGTTGAAGTTATGCATCCCGCTGAACTTTTATACAAGCTGCTAAAAAGCTAGAAGAGAGAAGTTTTGGATGGAAACGGAATAAGGATAGAGGTAAGTTATATTTATCATTAATAACTATGTAATAACATTGTAAAATAATTCACATTTAGAATAATTAAGTAATAAAAAACGAACACAGGAAAGTTTTCAGTTTATATTTTTTAATAAAAAAACGTTTAATATTAGAAAAATTGTCTTTAATATTTTTATAATTTTTACATTTTTTAAATGTAATGGAACATTAATAAATCTTTTAATCCGTTTAACAAAAATAAAGAAATAGCCTTTTTTTCATCTTTGTTGCTCCAGATGACGTCGACGCGTAAACGTCCATGCAAGCGGCCATTTTGAAAAACATCGATGGAGGAAGCAGCAGGAAGCTGATCTGCGCTCAGGTAGGAAACACTTTAAACTTTATTTATTAACATTACAATGTTTATTGGTAAATATATATTGTAAAGAAAGGATAAGGAGAAGTTGCATATGTTAAATGAAATGTTTACGTTGTAAGTTCAGCATGTCGCCGATCATGTTAGTAGAGTATGCCTTTGTCGTGTCGGAAGAAATAAAAGGTTAATGTTATTTATACAAGTATTTTGTAAAAGATTGGTGAACGGTAATGTTATTTTATAAAGTCAGACTATTTTTTTCACAAATTAAAGTTTTAATTGAATATGCATTGAAAAAAATTTATCCAGAAGTGTTTCGAATTCAGGTAGTTGGAAATAATTTGGAGTTGAAGATTGAGAGATAGCTAGTTTCATGGAATTTGGATTATTTTGGAGATGTGGTTGAAATGAAGTTTGTTATCAAAAAATGTGGTTATTATGGAGTTTTAGAATTTAAAGCATATGGACTTTGGAAGATGGAAATAGTAAAAACATGGTTTTCTAGGATTTAGAATGATTTACAGGATGGAGTTAGAACGTTTTTGGATTTCGTGCCTGATGTTTTACTTTCAGGATGCATATGGAATTTTGAAACCTTTTCAGATTGATTTACAAAGAATATGGATTAAGTTGATTTTGGATTACTATCAGGATGCTTAAGGACTTTTGAAACATTTTCAGATGTATTTTGAAAAATCATGGATTTCGTGAATTTAAAATGACTTACAGGATGTTTATGGACTTTGGAAACCAAAAAAAAGGTCATGGAAAGAACCAGGATTTCGTGGACTGTGATTTATGTTCAGGATGCATTTGGAAAGAACATGGATTTCCTGGACTTTGGATTACCATCATGATGCTCATGCACGTTGGAATACTTTCAAGATGGATTTGGAAAAAACAAGGTTTTCGTCAAGTTTGGATGACTTTCAGGATGTGGAAACCTGTGAAAATGGACTAGGGAAGAACATGTTTTTCGGGAAGAACATGTATTTCGTGGACTTTAAATTATTTTTCAGATGGAGTTGGAAAGAACACGAATTACATGGACATTGGATTACTTTCGGGATGCACATGGACGTTGGAAACCATTTCAGAGGCATTTTTGAAAAACATGGAATTTGTGGAGTTTGGATGACTTTCTGGATGTGGAAAACTTCGCAAATTAACTTTGGAAGAACATGGATTTCGTGGTTTTTAAAAAAATATCAGGAAGGAGTTTAAACATTTTTGGAGATTTTGGACTTTGGATTATTTTTTGGATGCACTTCCATAGTAGAAGGTTTTTTTGAGAAAAAAGAAAAAGTTTTATCATCCTTACTTTGCTTGGATTTTGCCAGCAAATGGATTTATTTTTGGGGAAACAAGATGAAAAAAAAGAAAGAAGACAACTAAAGGTAAGCTGACACAACGTTAATTTAAAAAATAAAAATTTGAAAAATGTGTAAGCCAATTGAATTGAAACGTTTGTATAATTTAGGTAAAAGCAGGAAAGTAAGGTGTTAATTCAATTTAGAAATGTAGAATGTTAGCAACATTATCAAGGTAGTCTAAAGCCACACACAACGAAAACTGTTGTAGAATAGCCAATAGTCTCTCAGACATTTCCTTTGATTTTTTAGAAATGCGTGGGTTTAGGCTACCAGTTAAGGTTTGAGAGATTCTCATTTCTTGAAAACTTTGCTCCTTCTTCAAAGTTTCCAAAAATGAGTAGAAGTGAGAGTGTGGTTTGCCAATTGTATGATTGAAGGAGTTATGCCATCCCTCTATTGTTTGTTTTTGCTTCTCCTTCTAAACAGCTCGTGTAGCAGTTCCACCACTCCACATGGAAACGTGGCTTCCTCCTGCGACCCGATCTGCTTAGATGCCCAATCCATGTGTCCTCAAAATAATTTAGTAAGGGTGCCAATTTTTCTTCATTTTGATTAAAAAAATCTGATTCAGTAATTGCAGTGTAGTACTCGTCTACACTTTCAGGAGGAACAAAACAAAGAGCTGTTAATTATTTTATTTCAAACTGTAGTTTGCTATCAGTTGAGTAATCTGTAACCAGGGATGTTTTTTGAAGTTTACGCCAAAATGCCTCGGAAAAATGAAAAAACATCCCTGAATTTGGGTATCCGTGTATGTTTTAGTGATCACATTGATCATGGTCAATTCAAAATCCACAATTATCTTCCGAGGACTTTTATTGGATGTTTTGCTTTTAATCACTGATAAAAGTTCAGTGTAGGTTGCAGATTGCTTATCTGGTAGCAAACTATACACTAAGGGAATTACATTATTGTTAATCTTTGCATGAACAGTGTAAATTTGGGTGAAAGGATGGGGTGTACTTTTAAACGTCCCATCCATCATCCAAATTTCACTGTTCTCTAACTTCACACGGTTGCGGGGTGTAGTAAATTTAAGAATATAAGAATACGTTTAGGAGGGTTTTGGTTGTCATGTAGGAGGAAAGGTTCATTAGAAAAAGAAATTGTGAGTTCAGTAGGAATTTGAATGTCAGAAAAGGTATGAGGAGTTGTAGTATGTGTATTACTTGCCTGCTTTTGTCTTTGAATAATTCTTCTCAAATTAGGAATAATAGGCATATTACTAGCAACATGACTGGGGACATGCTGTGCAACTTGTCTTAAAATAGATCCAGTAGTGTCATTGGAGGTGCATGCAATTTCTTTCATTTCATTTATTGTCTCCCTTACTTCAATCTCCATTGCAGAGGCAGAGTGGTTATGTTCAGTGGTTTTAATAATTATTTCATCATGGGTAACTGTTCTGCCACTGCAATGGGATGAGTAATATTGCACACACCTCCAATGTCTACGTGGTTCACTTATCCTTTCTTTACAATATATATATACCCAGCATGTTTCAACAAACGGTTTCCTTTTTAGACTTGACGTAGGTTGCTGTTTCTTGAGTTGACATTTTCTGAAAAACAAAAAAATTATTATTATTATTATTCTGGAGTTACAATAGTAATTGGTTCCCTTACACTATCCAACACTTTCCCTACTGTTGCACCTTCCTGGAGTTAGAATAGTAATTGGTAACCATACACTATCCAACACTTTCTCTACTGTTGCACCTTTCTGGAGTTAGAATTGTAAATGGTTCCCTTTACATTATCCAGCACTTTCCCTACTGTTGCTCTTTTCTTGGGTGCAGCTCCTTACTGGAGTTAGAATAGAAAATGTTATGCTTACACTATCCCTCACTTACCCTACTGCTGCAACTTCCTACATTTAAAAAACTAAAAAAATTAAATTATTTTCATATGATAGTGTTGCATTTTCTTTACTTTTACCTTTTTAGTTTGGTGTTAACTCTTGTAATTGAAAACTGTGTTTTTGTTTTTTTCTATGCGTTGGGTTTCTTTCTTGGATTGTTGTTATTCTGCAAAAACACAAAATAAATTAATATTTTTTTGCATGGTTTTCTTTGGTGAAAAAGCTTAGATGTCTGTATTCCTGTGCAGTATATTTTTTTACGATGTACCTTTTTAGTGTGCAGTTTTTTCCTTTGTTTTGAAGAAAGTGAATTAGATTTTGTCTTTTCGTTTGTTATCTTTGAATCGGTGTTAAGAATCTGCAAAGTTTGTAAAGAAAAAATATGTTATAGCATGCTCTAAAATTGATATATATTTACAAGACTGTATTTCTGTGCTCAATATTATTATTTCCATAATGATGCACCTTCATGGAGTTAGAATAGTATATGGTACCCTTACACTATCCAACACTTTCCCTACTGTTGCACCTTCCTGGAGTTAGAATAGTAATTGGTACCCTTACACTATCCAACACATTCCCATCTGTTGCTCCTTCCTGGAGTTAGAATAGTAATTGGTACCCTTACACTATCCAACACTTTCCCTACTGTTGCACCTTCCTGGAGTTAGAATAGTAATTGGTACTCTTACACTATCCAACACTTTCCCTACTGTTGCACCTTCCTGGAGTTAGAATAGTAATTGGTGCCCTTGCACTATCCAAGACCTTCCCTACTGTGGCACTTTCCTGGAGTTTGAATTCTAATTTGTACCCTTACACTATCCATGACTTTCCCTAGTCTTGCACCTTCCTGGAGTTAGAATAGTAATTGGTACCCTTACACTATGCATGATTTTCCCTACTTTTGGACTTTCCAGGAGTTATAACACTAAATGGTACCTGTATACTGTCCCTTACTTTCAACACTGTTTTTACCCTCTGGAGTTAGTATGGAATAATACTCATCTACACTATCCCTTATTTACTCTACTATTGCACTATTCGTGAGTTATAATAATGAAGTATTGCACTATGTTTTGCTTTATACTGTTGCATTGTGATCTGTTTTACCTTATTACTCTAGTGTTTTTTTCCATTTTCTGAAGATTGTGTTTTTGATAGTGGTTTTAGTTTTGTTTTTTTGATGGATAGTTGAGATTCTGGAAAGATTGAAAAGAAAGAATATGTTATAGCATTTTTAAAATGTTTTTAAAAGTTTTCATGTTTTTGTTCTTGTGCACTAACGATCATTTTGTCTAATGCAGCAGTGTAATTTTTAGATTTCTGAAATACACCCCTTCATTACCTTTTATTTTTTTTATAAACACATTCCAAAACTTGCAATATTTAAATATTGCTAATTCTTTCGTGTTATATTGAAACCTTTTAGAACTATTTTCCTTATTTCTTTGGGATATTGACTTTTCAGGAAGTGTTTTCTTTGGTTTTGCTTCCTTTTGCTTTCCTTTAGAAGTTTATTCAGAATCTGTAAATATTGAAAAGAAAGAATGTTTTTGAAATGTAAAATTCGAATAAAAATTGTATTTGAATGAATTTAGGTGCATTTTTTATGCTTATTACTACAGATTCTACATATAGGAAGAAGTACATTATAATTTTAAATCCCTAAACTATCTCTCTCTCTAAAATTCTGAACTTTGAAGAGGTAGAAAAGTAAATTATATTTGTACACTGTTCGTCACTTTCCTTACTGCTGCACCATCCTGAAGTTTAGATAGTACATTTTACCTCTGTTTTAGCCTAATCTTTCCCTACTAATGCATCTTTATGAATTTTAATTAGAAAATTACACCCCTACATTATCACAAGTTTTCTCTATTGTTGCACCTTTCTCAATTTGAATAGAATATTGATTTATTAGTTTAACCTACACTTTCTGACTGATAAATGTTATTTCTACACTATCTCAAATTTATAGTTTTGCAACATATTGTAGGTTTTACAATACTAAATGGTACCCCTACAGTTTCCTACACTTTCCCTATTGTTCCCCCTTTGTAGAGTTTCGAATACTAAATAGTACCCCTACACTTTCACACACCTTTGCTACTGCTTTAATTTGCTGGAGTTAAAATGGTAAATGCTATCCCTAGACTTTTGAAAAAAATTGTACCTTTTGAAATATCGTCCTTGGTATTTTCCAATAATGAAGCTGTTTTTTTTCCCTCTAATCTGTGAGATAATGGAAATAAATTTCTTGGTATCAGAAAATGGACTTTAAGTTTTACGACTTTTCAAAAATGAAATACTTTTTAAAAAGAAGTGCCTTTGAGATAATATTGACTTTTAGTTTTGCTTCTTTGCGAAAACGCTGCTTTTATTGTGTTTTTCGCTTTCTCAAATAAATTTTGTTTGCTGTAGGGAAATTATATTTGACATTTGTTTCTTTAAAAATTGAATTAAATTGATTTTCTCTTTTTAAACATTATTTAAATACATTTTTAATAATTAAAATAGAATTACGCTGATTTTTGTAATTTATGAAACTGTTTTTGATTACTTAGAAATTCAAATTATTTCTGCCCTTTAACCCCTTCTGCGCTGATGACAAGCTCAGCTCGTCATGAGGTTTACCTGTCGTGCGCTCATGACGAACTGAGCTCGTCATGAACCGCGGGGTTTTAAAAACTTCAGCGCGCAGCGGGAAAACCCGCCGCGCGCATCTGGTTAAATATCTTTTTTATACTGTTATGTTTTTTACAAACTTACTTGTATGTGTCAAAAAATTGCTTTTGGAAATACTCTGGGTCGTCGCAGTTTCAATAGGTCAGAGGTTCAGGTTTTGGCGTCTGCTCTCTCTGGGAGCAGATAATCAACTGGTTTCAAAATGGTGTCTTGCTCGTATTTATAAGTTTCTGTCAGTGTGTTCTTTATTTTAGTGAAAAACTGCGT
This sequence comes from Lissotriton helveticus, assembly GCF_964261635.1. NCBI lineage: Eukaryota > Metazoa > Chordata > Amphibia > Caudata > Salamandridae > Lissotriton > Lissotriton helveticus. The sequence goes on along the minus strand of NC_136058.1, from coordinate 226,290,926 downwards.
TTTAAATCGCTTTTTGAGACTATTTTTTTCTGTGGAAACATGTAATTTAATTACTCGATTTAATTAGTGTAGATTTAACTTTCTAGATCCGTTTTGGCATCCATTTTGTTAACAGTGTTTTGATTTTGCGTTCATGAAAAGAGTTGTAGGACTATTTTCTTATCTACACTATTCAAAATGGCTGGTATGTGTTTGTAATTAGTTGGTTATATCGTAGAGCTATTTTCTTTAATCGTTTATTATTTGAAATGTTATTTTTAAGTGGTGTTTTTTTTAAAAATATTTACATCTTTTAATGTTTGAGTATTTTTTTAATACCCGAGTATTAATTTTAATACTCGAGTATTAATTTAATAAATATGCCCTGTTTTTCATAAAATTTACGTGCAGTTCCTTACCACATTTTAATACACTTCCCCGCCCAAAACCCCTATTTTCCCTGCATCCCGTGCCAGGTTTTATATGACAACATTTATAAAAATATATTTATTTTTTTATGCGCTGTAAAGCTATGCGTAATATGTGTTTTCGTTGTAATGGTACTTTTGCTATGTTTAGACTATTTTGCATTGTAAAGGTTTGCGTTGTAAAGGTTTGCGTTGTAAAGGTACTTGCGTTGTAAAAAATGCGTTGTAAAAGCTTGCGTTGTAATAGTATGCGTTGTAACGTCATACATCCATATCTGGGGAATTCCTAAACCAAGTTCTGTGTATGATGTACCTTGTGTCTTAATGAATGGCTATTTGGCACAATTAACTGATAATTTGGTTTCTATTCATCAACAGGTTCGGGAAGCACTTCCTGACAGATCTACAGGTGAAGGCCATGAACTCCGACCTGGCGACCATGTGATGATTAAGGTCTTCGAGAGGTCGAGCAGTTTGGAGCCAAGGTGGCGTGGACCAGAGCAAGTGCTACTTGCCACGAGGACAGCAGTTCGAGTCACGAACCGGAAAAATTGGATCCACAGCACCCATTGTTGGCGAGTACTTCCTACCTTGGTGGAGCCTGCTGTGTTGACCGACCATCGAGAAGTTCTGACTCCGGAGAAAGGCCGTGCTGTGACACCTGACGGATCTGAGGAGTTCTTCCCGGACCAGACAATCCCTGGAGCAACGAGATATATTTTGAGACCGCGAAAGGAGTCTGCAGTGCTTGTGAAATTTATCTGAGCATTCCTTGGGTTAGTGAAACGGAGAGCCGATGTGGCAAGGGGGGGATCAGCCCTGCATTAGAGTAGTGACACCCGTCTTGGCCCGTGGTGAAGAAATCAACGGCTGCCCAGGGGTAAGAGCTCTGACAACTAATTTATTTTCAGGAAGAATAGGTTCGTGCTTTTGTCAAAAATGGAAAAGAAGAAGATTTTTTGTGCTGTAGGGGTTATTGTTGTCATGGTGATTGTGGCAACAATAACATGGTCTGTTGAGGAGACAACTCCTGCTCGTGAGGTGTTTGTTGTTACTACACCGACACCTGAGGAGCATTATTTTTTCACGCTCCCATATCAAGAATTGAAGCACCGACAATCCTACCTTAATAACACTTTTATTCAGACGCTAGACCATAACCACATTGCTACAAATGCCACGAACTGTTGGATTTGTGGGATGATGCCTGCACATCAAAAGAAGGGAGAACACTGTTTATACCTCTCCCTTTTTCGCATAATGGCTCCTGTCGAGCCTGGTATACGCTGCTTTTTGCAACTAGGAAGCCTACTGTGGGCAGACTCCTTTTCCGGTGGAATAAAGAATGTCATCAAGACAAGATGGATATCCCCAAGCGAATGGAACTAAATGGGAGTGGGAGGAATATCGACCAGACAATATTTCAACGCCATATATCTTCAAAAACACAAGAGACTCTATTGAAAGTGAACTTTTTGTTATCTCTGTCACTCAGGCACAAGCAGAATTATATGTACAGAGCATTGGACATATTCCTGTTGGAATTAGTGACTGTATTTCTGTTTTGAATATAGATGGATTGAATAATAGTACCTTTTTAGCTTCACATAACACCTACTTTGTGTGTGGAAATCGTGGATATTATCGATTGCCAGCTGGGTGGACAGGTGTATGTTGTGTCATTTTTGTTGCCTCCTGTGTTTCTGGCACCTCCATTGTATCATCGAGATCTTAAACTATTCAACAATATTACTGTAAATCGTTATAAGAGGACCTTGAATACTGATGATGTAGATCAAACAGACACTAGCCTGCAACCGTATATAGACTTTAATTTAGGATTGTTCTTTTTTGTGGGTGCTGCATTAAATAGTAGAAAAGTGCGACGATTAACTAGAGTTGTAGAAGCTGTTACAGATCAAGCAGCTGTAGCACTAGGATGTAGTGTAGTTCCTATATTCCCAATAGGCTCTGCGCATTGGAATAATATAAACAGCAGTGTAGACGTAGGACTGAGGTCATCTAGGTCTCTACTGACTATATTAGACTTAATTCGTTTTGCCAGCTAGCTCAGAGGTCACTAGAAACTTTCTCGAATGTTCAGGAAAGAGTTAACTCTCCTGATTTAGACAAGAAGGGATTCGTTTCTGACAACCGCATAAACATGACAACTTTGCTCCCTCAGAATAAAGAGTGTATCTCTAGAGTCGTGTGAAAACAATAGACAGCTTTTTCACTCAGTCAATCGTGCGTACTTAGTTTTAGTGCAGAGAAATAGAGAGACGGGCGTTTTCAATAAAAGGTGTTATTTATTGAGCAGTCTTCTTTCTCATGCAAGAGAAATGAATTGCCACAATTGCAATACTTATCATGAAGTAAAGTGCGTACAGTAAAAGTAGTATTATGAAATAATACTGTAAAAGCATGGATATGGTTTCTTAGCGATATGATACTTTAAAATGGATAAAATATATACATACATAAAAACATTGACTAACGTACTCAACTGGTGCTTCTAAGATACGCCTACCCCGGTGTACCTGACCTAAGCCTAATACGTGGGAAGGAGTAAATAAGTTGCAGTTTAAGTTAAGTTGGTTTTTTGCCAAGGAATCTGAATCAAGAATTCTCTTAAGGATTTAGTCAGCTCCGTACCTTGGTAATAGAATGTAGTAGGTCTTGTATCTCTCTCTCAGGACTCGATCTCCCAGCAACCCGCAAGGGTGACTGGAAACACCGGAGCTGGAATTTTCTCAGCTGGAGAAAAAGACAGTGTCTTTCTCAGTGCGTCAAAAGGGAGGGGCGGCTTCCTTCGGCTCTCGCATCAGCTGGGCTTCGGGTAAGTAGATAGCCGCTCTGCTCCAAACCACCGTGTGTTTGCTTAAGGCAACGTTGGTATATTTATACCTGAAAGGTGCCGGGTTTGACGTAAGGTTGGACATAAGACGTCACTAAGAACTAACAGTTCTTCCTGGACTCCAGGAGTTCTTGTGCAAATCAAAACAAAAGCAGGGGGATTTCCCGGGCTGCTGGAGGCTTGGTTTGTTTAAAGAACGCGTTGTATTTTCTAGGAGTCTAGGGGAGTAGCCTTGCCGTATTTGGACTGCATTGGCTATTACTAAATATGGATCTGATTCTTATGCCTTTATAAGGATATTATTTATTATAACCATATAAGGGCATAAATCAGGAATATCGAATTAGGGTCCTAGATAGAAACACAACACCCACTCCACGTATTATTGTCCATCATTACTAAAAACTAAGCAATATTAAACATATAATGATGCATGTGTGTTTTCCAACCCACCCCAAAATACATAATTCGCATTTGAAATGGTATATGGTAAATACACGAAAAATGAGTATTGATACTGTACGTTTTTCAAGCAGTGGTATCATTCAGTTAAATGCATACATATATCAGCTGAATGAATTGCGAAAATTACACATGAAATGGCTCTGAATACAGAAAAGAAGGTCGAGACCATTTCATCACATATTTATACAATACTGTACATGTGCTAGAGGTTGAGGTGAAATATTGTCTCTAGAGTTCCTAAAATAGAAGCTGTGTTCTCTAAGAATAGTTCTACTTTAAGCAGAGTACCATGTGCCAAAAAAAGGTAAATATTTTGGAAGTGAAAAAAAATAATTTCGCTTTCAGGGGAAACAATTGTTCCAAATAATTTCAGTAGTTTTGTTTATCAAATTGAAGGCCGAATTCAGAGTTCAGGGAACGCTGTGTGCTCGTTGTTTTAAAAGTTAATCTCGTTGTTCAGGGGAGAACATCATATCAGACAGGCTTGCGAAAAATTGGTCTACAACATCAGGTAAAAGCTCGACCAAGTTCGAAAATGCTGAAATTGTGCATATGTGAGAATGATTGCTATCATCGATGTCAGGATCAGCAATGCTCACAGAAGGTTGTACCTGTTGGTGCTGCTTTCCTCTCGTACTTCACCGCCACCTACTTCTAAGTGGTGAAGTCTCAACGTATGCCGTCATCAGAATAGGTAGCCGCTTGGGACAACACGATGCATGAGTTGTTACCGGACCTAGCAAGGTATCTATATCCATTGGTACTGCGGATGGTAGTGTAAGACAGACGTCCAACACGCATTCTTCTCCGCATAGCAGACATCAAAGCACAGGTAAGATGCAATCTTGCCAGATTGGTCTGAATGAAAGAAACCAAGTTGTACTTAGATCTCTTAGCCGGGCTAATCCGAGGACTTTAGTGATGCGATCTCGGTAGCGTATAGCTAGGATCGTTTCTTCATCGTTGCTGGAGTCTTGTCTGTGGCTTGGCTTGCCATATCGGAGCAGAAGGATCAAAAATAAAAATCCTGCTACGAGTCCCAATAGAAGAGGCAGGCCGCCAAATAACGAATGGACAAAATTCGGGAAAATGCCCAGAACGGTTTCAAAGGGTGCTAACAGTCCCCAAAAAACTGTCTTAAATACATGTGCGATGCCACTGGTATCAGGCATGTTTAAAATTTGACTTAACATTTCTACGAAATGGACGGGGCAATTTGTTGATAATAGGGAATGTATCTCTGCCGCTGTCCTTGCAACTTGCAGTTCATACGTCTCTTTGGACGAAGTTAAAGGCACAGTTGTCTGTAAAAGAATAGACTTTATTCTGCTTAAGTATCAATTCGAATAGAAGAGATATTCAAAGAAGGCCATAACGCAGCCTCCATGTCTGGATTGCTGTGTGGATACAATACTTGGATACAGCAACAGACCCTGGAAGTGACGTTACGAGATAGGCTTTTCCTGGCACCATGCCACAACAGCTGTGGTCACTTATTAGAACATAACTGCCGTTGGAAAGCTGCCTGAAAAATGGCTCTATCTGTTTTGCAGGAGTGCCATGCAGGTGACATGAAAGGTCATTTGAAGACCCTTCGCAGGCTCCATGCAAGTTAATACCTTGACACAGAAGTGTACCACTTAGTGATTTTTTACAATGGTTACCACTAAGGAATACTTCCTTTTTTCCATCACTATAACATTTGTGTGTGTAAGGTAAATCCCAGGTTGATTTGATGTATCCTTTACCCAACCTTTCATACTGGCCTGCTGGTATATACTCTTGGCAATATTTAAACTGGAAAGTTGTTATCGGAATTGTAATTGTTCCATGTATTATCCATTCAATGACAGGTCTCTCTGACATTGTCAATGGTAATCTCTCAAGTTTTTCAATGCTCAGAATCGTATAGTCTGCTCCTTTTTGTGCCAAACTGATTTGTTTATCAGTAAGGTTAAAGATAGAGAATAATGACGTTATGTTGATTAGACGCCATGGCACGTAGCCTGAACGCAGGTTTTGCAACGTCCAGCCAAGTTGTACAATAGAACGCAATTGGGACTGACCATGTTGTAACATTAGCAAGTCCTGCTCTATTATATCAATAGCAGATGATACAGTGCTGTCCAGTGAATATATTCTGGAGGACAGAGTCATTAACCCATTGTCCACTACAGAAAGTGATTTTTCCAAATTAATATGATCAATTTCTCATATTTTTTCTGCTGTTTCAATTTGTGTTTCTTTCCAAGCTGCGTTGTATGCAGCGTATATACCGGCCGCTATGAAACATTTTTGACGCTTTTTGCGAGGTCCCAATATGAAATCTCGCAAGTCAGCACCTTCTTTAAGTAAAGTCAAGTGTTGCTTAATTTCAGCCAGTGTGGATTTCTGTAGCCACTCAAGGCATACTTTCCCTACACTGTATGTTGTAACTATCCCTGGATGTTGTCTCTGGGAGTATCTTGGGTCTGGCCTGTTCTGTTTGAACCCCTGTGTTTTGTTCAGGAATCTAACTTGACAGTTATTTGTGTCTGTGGGCCAGATCAACCATTTTTTCCAATCAGGATTTGTTCTGTTTTGGCATAAAATATGGGATACATCTATCTCAACATCTGTAGTGCTATTACTATCAGGTATGGGCTTCGGAATAGACGGTTTATTTAAGTCTTTTATCTTGGCTAAACCAAGACAGGTTGTTTGCTGAATTGTGTCATTCAGGAATATTATCTGTTCTGGGATCATGCAGGCTCTAAATAATGCTTCTAGACCTTGTACCTGTCAGTCTTTTGAACCCCAGATGGTTTTTGTTTCAATGTTGTTTTTCCAAAATTCAAAACCAAATGTAGACATTTTGTCATAAAACTTTTCAGAATAAATCAATTTAGTATTTGTTAACATTGTTTTCATTCCTGTCTTATTTAACATTTTAAAATAAAACGTTTCTGGATCACTGTTGTTAAACCCTGAGAAGTATTGGAATTTCTCATAAAATGTTTTCGAGCTGCCTTTTGGCAGAGTCGGACAATGTTCCCATTGGTTATAAGTAAAAACATTTCTAGGCTGAGCAGTTTTATGCAAATAGTGATCGCCAAAATGATTATAACAATATAACTCTTCATAATTTGATGAACCCTGCAAATAATCATGTTCTGAGAATTTTGCTGACATTACTAAATCTGACATCATATTATTAATGTTTTCAAAGTCCCAATCATCAGAGAAAGTACTTGGTGTCATAAAGTCACTTAAGGAAACCTTAAACTGGTGTGGATATTTCAAGAGCTCAATCGGGCCATAGATTTCATAATCCGTTTTGTCCCATGCTACCCCACCGGGTATTGGATTGGCTGTGATGTTCACTGATGACAGTTCTCTTTTCTCGATGTGAGAGGATTTGTGAGGCTTTAGGACCAAGTTGATGTTCTGGCTTGCTGTGTCCATTGTACTATATTTTCCGTCAATAAATGTACCCAAACATAAAACCATGATGAGCCAAAGCAGGAGGAAAAGTACACCTAACACAATCCAAAATTCAATCCATGGTGAAATCAGATATGTTTCATTTAGTTGGTGAAAAAGTTCAGTCATTTTTTCTTTGAAAGTTTTTGCTGCTGGCGTTTCTTCTTGCTCGCTTGGATCTTCAGAAAAGACATCAAAATTGATGAAGTAGCCAGATGCAGTTCTGTCAATTGTTGGAATTGCTTCCGTATTTTCATTTGCCTTTGGATCTTTCTTTGTTTCATTAGCATAGTCTGAGGCTACATCGTTGTAGATTGGTGTTTCTTGACGAACTGTTGCAATTTGGGTTTCAAGAGGCACAAGTTCCATGGCTTTGTTGCATAGTCCTTTTTATTCACTGCAGGTTTATCAAATGTGATTAGTCTCTCAGTTTGAACCTCTTGGATTGTAGCAAGATTTGGTCTTGTGCTATTTCTTGGGAGTCCACTGGGCCTACTACTTATTATTGGCCACATGATTGTGGTTTTACCAGGTCGATAAATACAACTCTGTTCTCCTTTTTACCAGCAAGGGGCGGTAAAACTACTGATCTTGTTCCGCTGACAGCTAAGACAGGTACTGCTTTTCTATAAGAAGGCCCAAATTCCTTCTTCACCTCGATCTTTTCGGCGACCAGATCCCCAATCTTTGGAATCCAGACAGGTCTTGCTGGGACTGGTGGTTTTTCTTCAGTGGCTGTTGGATTTAACTTTATGTTACTTAGACTTCTTCTTGTTTCGTTTAAGTCCTGTAAAACAGCCAAACGGTCTTTGATATCAAAGGCTTTTTCTTCTACCACTGAAGTGTGACTATCTAAGTCCTGAATGTGCATCCTAGTACCGAACAATAGTTCGTAGGGAGTGAAACCTTTTAGAGAATTTCTTGGCAGATTGTTAAGACTACATTGGAAACTGGTTAAATGTTTGACCCACCCATCACCCGAACCTAATACCCTCGCCGTTATAGATTGCTTTATGTCACAGTTTTTTCTTTCCACTACCGCATTTCCCTCAGGATGGAAGGGAGAAGAGTACCGCAATGCAATGCCCATGCTGGCCATGGCCTCCTTGTAAGCCCGAGAGCTAAACGCAGGACCCTGGTCAGAATGGAGCATGCCAATTGCGTATGTGCCGATAAAGACTCGCAAATCTTTTATAACAGTTCTGGCGTCAGCCGAGCGCTGGGGTCTACATTTTAAGTGAATCTAGTCTTAATATTTATGGGAACGCATTTCTCCGGCTGGATTTCTACGTATAGATAGCCTAATGCTTTCTAATAAAGGAGTCCTGGCAGTAGTCTGGTCTGGTTCACAACTGTGATCTCTGTTGCAGTCTGGACAATCCCTCGCAAATTTGTAATTTTGCAGGCTCATCCCCGGCCACCAGTATTCTGATTGTAATTCTTTTAGAGATGTCACGATCTCTTGGTGCCTTGGACCCAATCCCATGTGTGCGTCTTCTATCAAGAAGACTCTCCGGTTCCTGTTTGGAATTACTCTGTCCCCCACTCCAGGGATTTGAGCAAAAGGAACAGAGTTTGCATCAATTATGTATGTATTATTGAGTGGATAGTCGAGAGGTAATGCTGCATAGTCGCCTTTTAATGAGGCTTTTACCGCCAGCATGGTTTCTCCGTCTATGTGTTTTTTAGAACGCTTTTTTGTGGCTACGGGAGCCGGTTGAACCGCTTCCGCTGTGGCTGTGTTAGCCAATGAATTCCCTGCAACGTGAACGCCATCACATTGATGACTCAGTGTATGTATCACGTGAGTCTTTCGTAGTTCTTTCTGCAAAGAACTACTTGTTCCCATAGCTTTTTATGCTTTATTGTGGCACCTGTGTCATCTTTGTAACCGTTTTGAATCCAGGTCTGCATGCTCTTATTGTAAGACTGGACACAGTAATGCGAATCACACACTGTTAGTGTCGGGAATTCGCGATCGGCATTTTCAAGCGCCATCTTTAAAGATCTTATTTCAGCTCGCTGAGCTGTACAGTTTCTGAGTGATTCAGTTTTTGTTATTATCGGTCTGAATTTACCAAAGCGCCAGCGACCTTTAACAATCGCGCACGCAGCATTGTAGGATTTTTTATCCACATCGTAGTGTTGTGCAAATCTGTCCATGTAGATTACACAGGTGTACTGTTGGAGAGGCAGAATTTCGATTGGCAGAGGATATTCTTCTTCATATTCTAAATCTTCTAGTTTTTTCATTTTCGGGTCAAAATAGTGCTTCACGTCTTCTGCAGCAAGAGAATTTTCCCATTGTATCCATTTTGGATCTAGTGCCACAGCATTCAGATTGCGTGGGCTTGTTAATGCCTCAAGGGCTGATTCTGCTGTTAAAACAGATATCCTCCTGCCTTGGGCTTGGGCTCTTTCTTTTGCTACAGCAGTTTGAACCGCTATTAGAATCTTTTCAGTAGAACTGAACGGTGATGGATTAAACCCAGATCTTTTGACTGGGTGTGAGTGTTTGATTGATTCAGATGCTCCGTCCATCACCACCCCCTTTTGTACCGCTTTTGGCCACCATAAGTGTGGCAAGGTATGCTCAGACGTGAGTCCCTTGCTCACTTTGCCGATGGATTCAAGCAAGCCCGGCTGAAGACTGCTGGAATGCCAGAAACCGGTCCTCGGAAGCTTGTTTCCGGTCCAGGGAAGACATGGCTTGGCAGTTCGGGCTGGACTGTTCCCATGAGGCACAGGGTCAGACTGATTTGCATATAGCCATGTCTGAACTGGGGTGACAGAGTGGGCTAAAGAACGGTGATGGATTAACCCAGATCTTTTGACTGGGTGTGAGTGTTTGATTGATTCAGATGCTCCGTCCATCACCACCCCCTTTTGTACCGCTTTTGGCCATCATAAGTGTGGCAGGGTATGCTCAGACGTGAGTCCCTTGCTCACTTTGCCATTGGATTCAAGCAAGCCGGGCTGAAGACGGCTGGAATGCCAGAAACCGGTCCTCGGAAGCTTGTTTCCGGTCCAGGGAAGACATGGCTTGGCAGTTCGGGCTGGACTGTTCCCATGAGGCACAGGGTCAGACTGATTTGCATATAGCCATGTCTGAACTGGGGTGGCAGAGTGGGCTAAAGAACAGTGATGGATTAAACCCAGATCTCTTGACTGGGTGTGAGTGTTTGATTGATTCAGATGCTCCGTCTATCACCACCCCCTTTTGTACCGCTTTTGGCCACCATAAGTGTGGCAGGGTATGCTCAGACGTGAGTCCCTTGCTCACTTTGCCACTGGATTCAAGCAAGCTGGGCTGAAGACGGCTGGAATGCCAGAAACCGGTTCTCAGAAGCTTGTTTCCGGTCCAGGGAAGACATGGCTTGGCAGTTCGGGCTGGACTGTTCCCATAAGGCACAGGGTCAGACTGATTTGCATATAGCCATGTCTGAACTGGGGTAGCAGAGTGGGCTAAAGAACGGTGATGTATTAAACCCAGATCTTTTGACTGGGTGTGAGTGTTTGATTGATTCAGATGCTCCGTCCATCACCACCCCCTTTTGTACCGCTTTTGGCCACCATAAGTGTGGCAGGGTATGCTCAGACGTGAGTCCCTTGCTCACTTTGCCACTGGATTCAAGCAAGCCGGCTGAAGACGGCTGGAATGCCGGAAACCGGTCCTCGGAAGCTTATTTCCGGTCCAGGGAAGACATGGCTTGGCAGTTCGGGCTGGACTGTTCCCATGAGGCACAGAGTCAGACTGATTTGCATATAGCCATGTCTGAACTGGGGTGGCAGAGTGGGCTAAAGAACGGTGATGGATTAAACCCAGATCTTTTGACTGGGTGTGAGTGTTTGATTGATTCAGATGCTCCGTCCATCACCACCCCCTTTTGTACCGCTTTTGGCCACCATAAGTGTGACAGGGTATGCTCAGACGTGAGTCCCTTGCTCACTTTGCCACTGGATTCAAGCAAGCCGGGCTGAAGACGGCTGGAATGCCAGAAACCGGTCCTCGGAAGCTTGTTTCCGGTCCAGGGAAGACATGGCTTGGCAGTTAGGGCTGGACTGTTCCCATGAGGCACAGGGTCAGACTGATTTGCATATAGCCATGTCTGAACTGGGGTGGCAGAGTGGGCTAAAGAACGGTGATGGATTAACCCAGATCTTTTGACTGGGTGTGAGTGTTTGATTGATTCCGATGCTCCGTCCATCACCACCCCCTTTTGTACCGCTTTTGGCCATCATAAGTGTGGCAGGGTATGCTCAGACGTGAGTCCCTTGCTCACTTTGCCACTGGATTCAAGCAAGCCGGGCTGAAGACGGCTGGAATGCCAGAAACGGGTCCTCGGAAGCTTGTTTCCGGTCCAGGGAAGACATGGCTTGGCAGTTCGGGCTTGCCTGTTTCCATGAGGCACAGGGTCAGACTGATTTGCATATAGCCATGTCTGAACTGGGGTGGCAGAGTGGGCTAAAGAACAGTGATGGATTAAACCCAGATCTCTTGACTGGGTGTGAGTGTTTGATTGATTCAGATGCTCCGTCTTTCACCACCCCCTTTTGTACCGCTTTTGGCCACCATAAGTGTGGCAGGGTATGCTCAGACGTGAGTCCCTTGCTAACTTTGCCACTGGATTCAAGCAAGCTGGGCTGAAGACGGCTGGAATGCCAGAAACCGGTCCTCAGAAGCTTGTTTCCGGTCCAGGGAAGACATGGCTTGGCAGTTCGGGCTGGACTGTTCCCATAAGGCACAGGGTCAGACTGATTTGCATATAGCCATGTCTGAACTGGGGTGGCAGAGTGGGCTAAAGAACGGTGATGGATTAAACCCAGATCTTTTGACTGGGTGTGAGTGTTTGATTGATTCAGATGCTCCGTCCATCACCACCCCCTTTTGTACCGCTTTTGGCCACCATAAGTGTGGCAGGGTATGCTCAGACGTGAGTCCCTTGCTCACTTTGCCACTGGATTCAAGCAAGCCGGCTGAAGACGGCTGGAATGCCGGAAACCGGTCCTCGGAAGCTTATTTCCGGTCCAGGGAAGACATGGCTTGGCAGTTCGGGCTGGACTGTTCCCATGAGGCACAGGGTCAGACTGATTTGCATATAGCCATGTCTGAACTGGGGTGGCAGAGTGGGCTAAAGAACGGTGATGGATTAAACCCAGATCTTTTGACTGGGTGTGAGTGTTTGATTGATTCAGATGCTCCGTCCATCACCACCCCCTTTTGTACCGCTTTTGGCCACCATAAGTGTGACAGGGTATGCTCAGACGTGAGTCCCTTGCTCACTTTGCCACTGGATTCAAGCAAGCCGGGCTGAAGACGGCTGGAATGCCAGAAACCGGTCCTCGGAAGCTTGTTTCCGGTCCAGGGAAGACATGGCTTGGCAGTTCGGGCTAGACTGTTCCCATGAGGCACAGGGTCAGACTGATTTGCATATAGCCATGTCTGAACTGGGGTGGCAGAGTGGGCTAAAGAACGGTGATGGATTAAACCCAGATCTTTTGACTGGGTGTGAGTGTTTGATTGATTCAGATGCTCTGTCAATCACCACCCCCTTTTGTACCGCTTTTGTCCACCATAAGTGTGGCAGGGTATGCTCAGACGTGAGTCCCTTGCTCACTTTGCCACTGGATTCAAGCAAGCCGGGCTGAAGACGGCTGGAATGCCAGAAACCGGTCCTCGGAAGCTTGTTTCCGGTCCAGGGAAGACATGGCTTGGCAGTTCGGGCTGGACTGTTCCCATGAGGCACAGGGTCAGACTGATTTGCATATAGCCATGTCTGAACTGGGGTGGCAGAGTGGGCTAAAGAACGGGGATGGATTAAATTCAGATCTTTTGACTGGGTGTGAGTGTTTGATTGATTCAGATGCTCTGTCTATCACCACCCCCTTTTGTACCGCTTTTGGCCACCATAAGTGTGGCAAGGTATGCTCAGACGTGAGTCCCTTGCTCACTTTGCCACTGGATTCAAGCAAGCCGGGCTGAAGACGGCTGGAATGCCAGAAACCGGTCCTCGGAAGCTTGTTTCCGGTTCAGGGAAGACATGGCTTGGCAGTTCGGGCTGGACTGTTCCCATGAGGCACGGGGGCAGACTGATTTGCATATAGCCATGTCTGAACTGGGGTGGCAGAGTGGGCTAAAGAACGGAGATGAATTAAACCCAGATCTTTGGACTGGGTGTGAGTGTTTGATTGATTCAGATGCTCCGTCTATCACCACCCCCTTTTGTACCGCTTTTGGCCACCATAAGTGTGGCAGGGTATGCTCAGACGTGAGTGCCTTGCTTACTTTGCCACTGGATTCAAGCAAACCGGGCTGAAGATGGCTGGAATGTCAGAAACCGGTCCTCGGAAGCTTGTTTCCGGTCCAGGGAAGACATGGGTTGGCAGTTCGGGCTGGACTGTTCCCATGAGGCACAGGGTCAGACTGATTTGCATATAGCCATGTCTGAACTGGGGTGGCAGAGTGGGCTAAAGAACGGTGATGGATTAAACCCAGATCTTTTGACTTGGTGTGAGTTTTTGATTGATTCAGATGCTCCGTCCATCACCACCCCCTTTTGTACCGCTTTTGGCCACCATAAGTGTGGCAGGGTATGCTCAGACGTGACTCCCTTGCTCACTTTGCCACTGGATTCAAGCAAGCCGGGCTGAAGACGGCTGGAATGCCAGAAACCGGTCCTCGGAAGCTTGTTTCCGGTCCAGGGAAGACATGGCTTGGCAGTTCGGGCTGGACTGTTCCCATGAGGCACAGGGTCAGACTGATTTGCATATAGCCATGTCTGAACTGGGGTGGCAGAGTGGGCTAAAGAACGGGGATGGATTAAATTCAGATCTTTTGACTGGGTGTGAGTGTTTGATTGATTCAGATGCTCTGTCTATCACCACCCCCTTTTGTACCGCTTTTGGCCACCATAAGTGTGGCAAGGTATGCTCAGACGTGAGTCCCTTGCTCACTTTGCCACTGGATTCAAGCAAGCCGGCTGAAGACGGCTGGAATGCCGGAAACCGGTCCTCGGAAGCTTATTTCCAGTCCAGGGAAGACATGGCTTGGCAGTTCGGGCTGGACTGTTCCCATGAGGCACAGGGTCAGACTGATTTGCATATAGCCATGTCTGAACTGGGGTGGCAGAGTGGGCTAAAGAACAGTGATGGATTAAACCCAGATCTCTTGACTGGGTGTGAGTGTTTGATTGATTCAGATGCTCCGTCTATCACCACCCCCTTTTGTACCGCTTTTGGCCACCATAAGTGTGGCAGGGTATGCTCAGACGTGAGTCCCTTGCTCACTTTGCCACTGGATTCAAGCAAGCTGGGCTGAAGACGGCTGGAATGCCAGCAACCGGTCCTCAGAAGCTTGTTTCCGGTCCAGGGAAGACATGGCTTGGCAGTTCGGGCTGGACTGTTCCCATAAGGCACAGGGTTAGACTGATTTGCATATAGCCATGTCTGAACTGGGGTAGCAGAGTGGGCTAAAGAACGGTGATGTATTAAACCCAGATCTTTTGACTGGGTGTGAGTGTTTGATTGATTCAGATGCTCCGTCCATCACCACCCCCTTTTGTACCGCTTTTGGCCACCATAAGTGTGGCAGGGTATGCTCAGACGTGAGTCCCTTGCTCACTTTGCCACTGGATTCAAGCAAGCCGGCTGAAGACGGCTGGAATGCCGGAAACCGGTCCTCGGAAGCTTATTTCCGGTCCAGGGAAGACATGGCTTGGCAGTTCGGGCTGGACTGTTCCCATGAGGCACAGAGTCAGACTGATTTGCATATAGCCATGTCTGAACTGGGGTGGCAGAGTGGGCTAAAGAACGGTGATGGATTAAACCCAGATCTTTTGACTGGGTGTGAGTGTTTGATTGATTCAGATGCTCCGTCCATCACCACCCCCTTTTGTACCGCTTTTGGCCACCATAAGTGTGACAGGGTATGCTCAGACGTGAGTCCCTTGCTCACTTTGCCACTGGATTCAAGCAAGCCGGGCTGAAGACGGCTGGAATGCCAGAAACCGGTCCTCGGAAGCTTGTTTCCGGTCCAGGGAAGACATGGCTTGGCAGTTAGGGCTGGACTGTTCCCATGAGGCACAGGGTCAGACTGATTTGCATATAGCCATGTCTGAACTGGGGTGGCAGAGTGGGCTAAAGAACGGTGATGGATTAACCCAGATCTTTTGACTGGGTGTGAGTGTTTGATTGATTCCGATGCTCCGTCCATCACCACCCCCTTTTGTACCGCTTTTGGCCATCATAAGTGTGGCAGGGTATGCTCAGACGTGAGTCCCTTGCTCACTTTGCCACTGGATTCAAGCAAGCCGGGCTGAAGACGGCTGGAATGCCAGAAACGGGTCCTCGGAAGCTTGTTTCCGGTCCAGGGAAGACATGGCTTGGCAGTTCGGGCTTGCCTGTTTCCATGAGGCACAGGGTCAGACTGATTTGCATATAGCCATGTCTGAACTGGGGTGGCAGAGTGGGCTAAAGAACAGTGATGGATTAAACCCAGATCTCTTGACTGGGTGTGAGTGTTTGATTGATTCAGATGCTCCGTCTATCACCACCCCCTTTTGTACCGCTTTTGGCCACCATAAGTGTGGCAGGGTATGCTCAGACGTGAGTCCCTTGCTAACTTTGCCACTGGATTCAAGCAAGCTGGGCTGAAGACGGCTGGAATGCCAGAAACCGGTCCTCAGAAGCTTGTTTCCGGTCCAGGGAAGACATGGCTTGGCAGTTCGGGCTGGACTGTTCCCATAAGGCACAGGGTCAGACTGATTTGCATATAGCCATGTCTGAACTGGGGTGGCAGAGTGGGCTAAAGAACGGTGATGGATTAAACCCAGATCTTTTGACTGGGTGTGAGTGTTTGATTGATTCAGATGCTCCGTCCATCACCACCCCCTTTTGTACCGCTTTTGGCCACCATAAGTGTGGCAGGGTATGCTCAGACGTGAGTCCCTTGCTCACTTTGCCACTGGATTCAAGCAAGCCGGCTGAAGACGGCTGGAATGCCGGAAACCGGTCCTCGGAAGCTTATTTCCGGTCCAGGGAAGACATGGCTTGGCAGTTCGGGCTGGACTGTTCCCATGAGGCACAGGGTCAGACTGATTTGCATATAGCCATGTCTGAACTGGGGTGGCAGAGTGGGCTAAAGAACGGTGATGGATTAAACCCAGATCTTTTGACTGGGTGTGAGTGTTTGATTGATTCAGATGCTCCGTCCATCACCACCCCCTTTTGTACCGCTTTTGGCCACCATAAGTGTGACAGGGTATGCTCAGACGTGAGTCCCTTGCTCACTTTGCCACTGGATTCAAGCAAGCCGGGCTGAAGACGGCTGGAATGCCAGAAACCGGTCCTCGGAAGCTTGTTTCCGGTCCAGGGAAGACATGGCTTGGCAGTTCGGGCTAGACTGTTCCCATGAGGCACAGGGTCAGACTGATTTGCATATAGCCATGTCTGAACTGGGGTGGCAGAGTGGGCTAAAGAACGGTGATGGATTAAACCCAGATCTTTTGACTGGGTGTGAGTGTTTGATTGATTCAGATGCTCTGTCAATCACCACCCCCTTTTGTACCGCTTTTGTCCACCATAAGTGTGGCAGGGTATGCTCAGACGTGAGTCCCTTGCTCACTTTGCCACTGGATTCAAGCAAGCCGGGCTGAAGACGGCTGGAATGCCAGAAACCGGTCCTCGGAAGCTTGTTTCCGGTCCAGGGAAGACATGGCTTGGCAGTTCGGGCTGGACTGTTCCCATGAGGCACAGGGTCAGACTGATTTGCATATAGCCATGTCTGAACTGGGGTGGCAGAGTGGGCTAAAGAACGGGGATGGATTAAATTCAGATCTTTTGACTGGGTGTGAGTGTTTGATTGATTCAGATGCTCTGTCTATCACCACCCCCTTTTGTACCGCTTTTGGCCACCATAAGTGTGGCAAGGTATGCTCAGACGTGAGTCCCTTGCTCACTTTGCCACTGGATTCAAGCAAGCCGGGCTGAAGACGGCTGGAATGCCAGAAACCGGTCCTCGGAAGCTTGTTTCCGGTTCAGGGAAGACATGGCTTGGCAGTTCGGGCTGGACTGTTCCCATGAGGCACGGGGGCAGACTGATTTGCATTAAGCCATGTCTGAACTGGGGTGGCAGAGTGGGCTAAAGAACGGAGATGAATTAAACCCAGATCTTTGGACTGGGTGTGAGTGTTTGATTGATTCAGATGCTCCGTCTATCACCACCCCCTTTTGTACCGCTTTTGGCCACCATAAGTGTGGCAGGGTATGCTCAGACGTGAGTGCCTTGCTTACTTTGCCACTGGATTCAAGCAAACCGGGCTGAAGATGGCTGGAATGTCAGAAACCGGTCCTCGGAAGCTTGTTTCCGGTCCAGGGAAGACATGGGTTGGCAGTTCGGGCTGGACTGTTCCCATGAGGCACAGGGTCAGACTGATTTGCATATAGCCATGTCTGAACTGGGGTGGCAGAGTGGGCTAAAGAACGGTGATGGATTAAACCCAGATCTTTTGACTTGGTGTGAGTTTTTGATTGATTCAGATGCTCCGTCCATCACCACCCCCTTTTGTACCGCTTTTGGCCACCATAAGTGTGGCAGGGTATGCTCAGACGTGACTCCCTTGCTCACTTTGCCACTGGATTCAAGCAAGCCGGGCTGAAGACGGCTGGAATGCCAGAAACCGGTCCTCGGAAGCTTGTTTCCGGTCCAGGGAAGACATGGCTTGGCAGTTCGGGCTGGACTGTTCCCATGAGGCACAGGGTCAGACTGATTTGCATATAGCCATGTCTGAACTGGGGTGGCAGAGTGGGCTAAAGAACGGTGATGGATTAAACCCAGATCTTTTGACTGGGTGTGAGTGTTTGATTGATTCAGATGCTCCGTCCATCACCACCCCCTTTTGTACCGCTTTTGGCCATCATAAGTGTGGCAGGGTATGCTCAGACGTGAGTCCCTTGCTCACTTTGCCACTGGATTCAAGCAAGCCGGGCTGAAGACGGCTGGAATGCCAGAAACCGGTCCTCGGAAGCTTGTTTCCGGTCCAGGGAAGACATGGCTTGGCAGTTCGGGCTGGACTGTTCCCATGAGGCACAGGGTCAGACTGATTTGCATATAGCCATGTCTGAACTGGGGTGGCAGAGTGGGCTAAAGAACAGTGATGGATTAAACCCAGATCTCTTGACTGGGTGTGAGTGTTTGATTGATTCAGATGCTCCGTCCATCACCACCCCCTTTTGTACCGCTTTTGGCCACCATATGTGTGGCAGGGTATGCTCAGACGTGAGTCCCTTGCTCACTTTGCCACTGGATTCAAGCAAGCTGGGCTGAAGACGGCTGGAATGCCAGAAACCGGTCCTCAGAAGCTTGTTTCCGGTCCAGGGAAGACTTGGCTTGGCAGTTCGGGCTGGACTGTTCCCATAAGGCACAGGGTCAGACTGATTTGCATATAGCCATGTCTGAACTGGGTTGGCAGAGTGGGCTAAAGAACGGTGATGGATTAAACCCAGATCTTTTGACTGGGTGTGAGTGTTTGATTGATTCAGATGCTCCGTCCATCACCACCCCCCTTTTGTACCGCTTTTGGCCACCATAAGTGTGACAGGGTATGCTCAGACGTGAGTCCCTTGCTCACTTTGCCACTGGATTCAAGCAAGCCGGGCTGAAGACGGCTGGAATGCCAGAAACCGGTCCTCGGAAGCTTGTTTCCGGTCCAGGGAAGACATGGCTTGGCAGTTCGGGCTGGACTGTTCCCATGAGGCACAGGGTCAGACTGATTTGCATATAGCCATGTCTGAACTGGGGTGGCAGAGTGGGCTAAAGAACGGTGATGGATTAAACCCAGATCTTTTGACTGGGTGTGAGTGTTTGATTGATTCAGATGCTCCGTCAATCACCACCCCCTTTTGTACCGCTTTTGTCCACCATAAGTGTGGCAGGGTATGCTCAGACGTGAGTCCCTTGCTCACTTTGCCACTGGATTCAAGCAAGCCGGGCTGAAGACGGCTGGAATGCCAGAAACCGGTCCTCGGAAGCTTGTTTCCGGTCCAGGGAAGACATGGCTTGGCAGTTCGGGCTGGACTGTTCCCATGAGGCACAGGGTCAGACTGATTTGCATATAGCCATGTCTGAACTGGGGTGGCAGAGTGGGCTAAAGAACGGTGATGGATTAAACCCAGATCTTTTGACTGGGTGTGAGTGTTTGATTGATTCAGATGCTCCGTCCATCACCACCCCCTTTTGTACCGCTTTTGGCCACCATAAGTGTGGCAGGGTATGCTCAGACGTGAGTCCCTTGCTCACGTTGCCACTGGATTCAAGCAAGCCGGGCTGAAGACGGCTGGAATGCCAGAAACCGGTCCTCGGAAGCTTGTTTCCGGTCCAGGGAAGACATGGCTTGGCAGTTCGGGCTGGACTGTTCCCATGAGGCACAGGGTCAGACTGATTTGCATATAGCCATGTCTGAACTGGGATGGCAGAGTGGGCTAAAGAACGGTGATGGATTAAACCCAGATCTTTTGACTATGTGTGAGTGTTTGATTGATTCAGATGGTCCGTCCATCACCACCCCCTTTTTAACTGAATTTCAGTTCAGCTTGTGTGTACAAGTGTGATTTGTAAGCTATTGGTACCGTTTCTCCCTCATTAGAGGTCAGGTACGTGAATCCGCATCTTCCTGGGATGACTCGGATTACAAGGTTGCGTACGTTTTCGCGTGTTTGCAATTTTGTTTTAGCTAACATGTCTGTTTGCAATGATCTTAAAATTTCTGTGTGTTTCCGAGTCCAATTGATTGGTTTGAAATCAGGTTTTATTAATTCATACAGAGGTTTAACTCTCTCTGCATAATTTAGAATGTATGTTCTTCCGAAATTCAGGAAACCTAGTATTGATTGTAAATTCTTCAGCGTTTTTGGAGCTTGGAGTACAGCACACTTCTCTAAGAAGTTGGCTTGGCAGTTCGGGCTGGACTGTTCCCATGAGGCACAGGGTCAGACTGATTTGCATATAGCCATGTCTGAACTGGGGTGGCAGAGTGGGCTAAAGAACGGTGATGGATTAAACCCAGATCTTTTGACTGGGTGTGAGTGTTTGATTGATTCAGATGCTCCGTCCATCACCACCCCCTTTTGAACTGAATTTCATTTCAGCTTGTGTGTACAAGTGTGATTTGTAAGCTATTGGTACCGTTTCTCCCTCATTAGAGGTCAGGTACGTGAATCCGCATCTTCCTGGGATGACTCGGATTACAAGGTTGCGTACGTTTTCGCGTGTTTGCAATTTTGTTTTAGCTAACATGTCTGTTTGCAATGATCTTAAAATTTCTGTGTGTTTCCGAGTCCAATTGATTGGTTTGAAATCAGGTTTTATTAATTCATACAGAGGTTTAACCCTCTCTGCATAATTTAGAATGTATGTTCTTCCGAAATTCAGGAAACCTAGTATTGATTGTAAATTCTTCAGCGTTTTTGGAGCTTGGAGTACAGCACACTTCTCTAAGAAGTTGTCTGCTAGGCTCTTGCCTTCACTTGATAATTCATATCCTAAAAATAGGACAGTTAGGTGAGCAATTCGTGACTTTTTAAAGTTGAATTTGTACCCTTCAGCTGCGAACCCAAGTATTATGGTGTTCACTCTTTTCAAGTGTGTCTCTAGGTCATCATCTGTTAGATAGATGTAATCGACATAAGATAATGCCTCATCATCATATATTTGTTGTAACTCTGTTACCCTTGCCGAGAATAATCCTGGGCTATTCTTGAATCCCTGTGGGAGTCGACAGAGTTGTTTTTGTGACCCCATTATTGAGAAAGCGGTCAAATACCTGCTTTCAGGTGCAATGTTTTGACAAAAGAATCCATTAGAGATATCTAATGTCGTTTTATATTTTTTGCGCACGATGTTATTCATTAGTGCTGCACTGTGTGAGTTTTGTACTGCAAATGTTTTGCAACAGGAGTATAAGTGTCTGTAGTCCAAAACTAGACAATATGAATCATCTGGCTTGGAGACAGGAAACAAAGGATTGTTAATTTGTGAGGTGCATGTTTCAATCACCCCCTGATATTCAAGTTGATCTAAGATCTCCCTGACTTGATTTTTAGCTTCTTGTTTAACTGGGTACTGCCTTTGTTCAGTGGGTTGATTTTTTTAACTGGATTTTGTGAGGAGGAGAATCCTCATCCCATCCTACATGATTTTTATATAATGCAGGAGCTTGGGCTACTGCCCATTTTCTTGCAAATGTATATTTTTTATGAATTGGAATATGATTTGAGAAGGCAGGCATAATCATTTCTTCGCCATGAGGGCACTCCCTGACAAACTCTGGTGGCCAGTCTTTTTCAGCTAACAGGATGTCATAGCCTTTCGAAAGGTTATCCCAAAAGAGACCCCTTACTTTCCTAGTTTTGTCCCCCTCTATACGCAATGTTATTTCGTATAATTTATGGGGTTTGCTAACCCTGGTGTCTGTAGTTTCCACCTGAATGTATTCATTCGTGTCCACTGTCTCCAGAAGATTCATCAGGATCTTGCGAGCTATGGTCACTTCTGCTGCGCTGTCTAGCATTGTCTGGGCCCACTCTCCGTTTTTCAGTTGTGTCCTCAGTATCCTCTGCATGTTTTATTCTAATACTTGCTACCTTCTTTTTTGGAAATTGTAATTTTTTACTTTGATGAGCAGGTTCCTTGTCTTTAGACTTGACGTGCTCTTCTTTGTGTTCTGACCGTCCTCTTCTTTCCGATTTATGTGAGGAAATCTGAAAAGATCGAGAGGGACGTGTATCAATATCTTGATATCTATCAGGTTTTCTCAATTTATCCCTATCTCTAAGGTTGTATCTTTTCTCAGAGGGCTCCCTCTGGGGAGACTTGTTTAATCGGTCCGGAGATCTTTCTCTCCGTTGAGGAGACCTTCCTCTGGACTGAAACCGTTTTTCTCTGGGAGTGGATTGTTTATTACCTTCCCAACTCTTTTTTGAAGTGTTTAGATTATTTTTAATAAAGGTTTTTTCAGGATTTTCAGTTAGTTGGGGTTTTATTGGTTTTCCACCCAAACTATCTCTACCTAGTTCTTCATAGGATTTTTCTATGATTCTGGCAAGTTCAAATGGTTGTTCTGCTATATCTGTTTCTTTCAATTTCTGGCGGATCGCCACAGATGCTGCTTCTCCTTTTATGTTGGCTAATAATATAGCCGAGACCTGCTTGAAGTCTTTCAGTAATTTCATACCCAGAGTTAAAGCAGGTTCTGGACCGTATTCATTTTGAATCTGTCGTAACACATCTGGTATTATCGCCATAGACGGAACACCATGTGTTTTTGTGTATATCGAAGCAAAGACTGTGCCCCAAGTTTCACAGTCCTCCACATGTGGTGCGACCCCCATTGGAAGGCAGATAGTCAGAATTCTGTGTTTCTCATGAGGTGTAGTATCAGGAAATACTGCCTCTATCCGAGTGATTTTTTGTGCTAACCAGAATGGAATTTGTTCCCGTTTTGTGGGTATTTTGCCAATGGCTGATTGTATATTCTGTGGTGTGATTTTATTTGTGTTCCCCTGGTGAGGGGTGGTCTGTAGAATTATTATTGCTGGTTGGACTGTTGAAGTCCGCGTGACATATTGTACCAAATGTCTATGTATTTTAATTAGTAGTTTTAGCTGAGCTAAAAGTTCCCGGTCTGACATTTTTTCAATGTCTGATGTGGTGTGTAGCTGGCTAGAACCGGCCACGTGGCTCCTGGTCTACCTAGTGGACCGAGCCTGGTGATGTGATTTTGATGTTATAGGGCGCCTTTAAACCAGAGCATGTGCTCTTGGTAAGTTAGTGGGATTTCAACGTCCTCAAAAGGAGCGTATTCATCCGGAGGTTCCTCTATTTTGTAATAGTGGAATTCGTGTGTTACAGCATGTGCTGCTGGAAATTGTATCCATGAATAGAATACCTCTGTCTGCCGATATTCATGGGCCTCTACCACGAATTTGACTGTACCACCTCGTGATGATACTCCATTTTCTATACGTTTTTTAGTTATAGTTCTTCTTACATTTACCGGAATGATTATAGCATTCGGGTCATTGTCTTGAAGACTTGTGTCATCCGCTAGGAGTTGAGCTGCTAATCTAGCTTTCTCCCTTTCCTCTTCATTATCCGACATTTTAATGACAGGAAGTTTTGTTGCAGAGCAAGTTTCAAGGAAACAAAGATTAGGTGCACAATATTTTGGAATACTGTATCCTTCAACGTTGACTAAACCAAAAACTATACATAGGAATCTCTTCCTACTAAGTTCCGGCAGATTTTAACCTTTTACCCAATCCAGACATCTTTTGGAGTTTTTACGGAAAAAGGGGTCTGTGTGAAAAAGCACGACTGAGTTACTCTAATGTCTTGCATTAGATTATCGCCTTACCAAACGTTTGGCGTCATGTAGTGTAGTTCCTATATTCCCAATAGGCTCTGCGCATTGGAATAATATAAACAGCAGTGTAGACGTAGGACTGAGGTCATCTAGGTCTCTACTGACTATATTAGACTTAATTAGTTTTGCCAGCTAGCTCAGAGGTCACTAGAAACGTTCTTGAATGTTCAGGAAAGATATAACTCTCCTGATTTAGACAAGAAGGGATTAGTTTCTGACAACCGCATAAACATGACAACTTTTCTCCCTCAGAATAAAGAGTGTATCTCTAGAGTCATGTGAAAACAATAGACGGCTATTTCACTCAGTCAATCATGCGTACTTAGTTTTACCAGAGTGCAGAGAAATAGAGAGACGGGCGTTTTCAATAAAAGGTGTTATTTATTTAGCAGTCTTCTTTCTCATGCAAGAGAAATGAATTGCCACAATTGCAATACTTATCATGAAGTAAAGTGTGCAAAGTGTGTGAAGTAAAGTAGTATTGTGAAATAATACTGTAAAAGCATGGATATGGTTTCTTAGCCATATAATACTTTAAAATGGATAAAATATATACATACATAAAAACATTGACTAACTTACTCAACTGGTGCTTCTAAGATACGCCTACCCCGGTGTACCTGACCTAAGCCTAATACGTGGGCAGGAGTAAATAAGTTGCAGTTTAAGTTAAGTTGGATTTTTGCCAAGGAATCTGAATCAAGAATTCTCTTAAGGATTTAGTCAGCTCCATACCTTGGTAATAGAATGTAGGAGGTCTTGTATCTCTCTCTCAGGACTCGATCTCCCAGCAACCCGCAAGGGTGACTGGAAACACCGGAGCTGGAATTTTCTTGGCTGGAGAAAAAGACAGCGTCTTTCTCAGTGCGTCAAAAGGGAGGGGCCGCTTCCTTCGGCTCTCGCATCAGCTGGGCTTCGGGTAAGTAGATAGCCGCTCTGCTCCAAACCACCGTGTGTTTGCTTAATGCAATGTTGGTATATTTATACCTGAAAGGTGCCGGGTTTGACGTAAGGTTGGACATAAGACATCACGCAGAACTAACAGTTCTTTCTGGACTCCAGGAGTTCTTGTGCAAATCAAAACAAAAGCAGGGGGATTTCCCGGGCTGCTGGAGGCTTGGTTTGTTTAAAGAACGCGTTGTACTTTCTAGGAGTCTAGGGGAGTAGCCTTGCCGTATTTGGACTGCATTGGCTATTACTAAATATGGATATGAGTCTTATGCCTTTATAAGGATATTATGTATTATAATCATATAAGGGCATAAATCGTGAATATCGAATTAGGGTCCTAGATAGAAATACAACATGGAAACCTCACTGAAGAATTGCAAATTGCTAGATTTGTTGCTTTACAGAACCGAATGGTTCTAGATGTTATGTTAGCAGATAGAGGTGGTGCATGTCGCATTATAGGTAGTAGTTGCTGTGTGTTCATCCCAGATCACACACCAGTGTATAAAGCGATCAATAAACTCCATAAGATCGCTGCAGACCTCCACTCAGAGAATGGTACGTGGACCCTTGCAGGATGGGTCTGGACTCTAATTTCTACCTGGGGCTGGAAAGTATTGGCTGCTCTATGTATAATAATTGCAATAGTTTTCACATGTTGTGTGTGTATCCAGTGTAGTCCCATGATATGTTCTATGTGCATTACTGCTTGCATACCGACCAAAAGAAATGTTGCAGAAGTCAAAATGCAGAATAATTTGAACAAGGAGATAGCTGAGATGATGGTCATTGATATAAGTGATGAGTATCTAGCATATCCTAGGAAGTCGAATGTCTTCAGCTTATGCTGAAAGGGTCGTCTGTTGTAAATCAATGGCGATTAGGTTAAGCATTAGCAGAAGACATGCTGTATTTGACCATTGTCGTAGTAATTGAACCGACTCCATTTTGGATTTGTGACCGCCATTTTGTCTGCCACATGTTGCCATGTGCTCATCATGTGCTTTGCCCTACCTCCTTGTTAACTGCGCCTGAAATCTTCCCAGCAACAGGCTATATTTAGCATCCCCCACTTTCAGCATGCCCAGGCATGCCCAGTAGGGTCTGCAGCTGTTACTAATTAGTTCCAGATAGGAATGTGTTTATTAGTTTCTGAAAACTGTTAACTTCTCCCACTCATCGATTGTGCCTTCCAATATGCCCTTATATGTACATAAAACTTGCTCTTGTATTTTTACCGCCTTCTTTTGAGCCCCCTCATTGTGTATAAAAGGGGCCATGTGCTTTAGTTCGGTGTGCTACTCTATGCAATACTGAATGGTGTTGTGTGGACTGTAGTCCCACCTTTAAAGGTTTAATAAACTATGCTTTTGTATTTTCCAGTTTCTGTGCCAACTTCTTATGGTCAGAGGACTCTGTGCAGAGACGGGCGAACCCCTTGCACTGGTAGGCCTAGCTGGGGCTTGCTTACATCACCATGCTCACTAAGCCACTGTAGTCAAGCTATCCTGGCTGAAGACAGCTGATAGCCAGAAACCGGTCCTAGGATGCTTGATTACGGTCCAGGGAAGACATGGCTTGGCAGTTCGGGCTGGACTGTTCCCATGAGGCACAGGGTCAAAATTGATTTGAATATGGCCATGTCTGAACTGGGGTGGCTTGGTGAGCAAAATAATGATGGATTAAACCCAGATCTGTGACTGGGGGGGGGGGATTTTGCCATTGTGCAACATTCCGTCCCTCATCTTGGGTGTTTTGCTGTTCACTTTCTAAAAGTGGCATTTTCAAAAATGCAATGTAAAAACCAACTTCGCTAAAAGATGTATTTTTTAATTGTGAGCTCAGGGACCCCAAACTTCAAATCTCTATCTCTTCTCAATTGGAAGTTACACTTGTAAGAGGTTACAAGGCAGCTCCAATGATAACCTTTGGGAGAGACATTCCTTGCAATAGAGAAAAATGAAATTGGCAGTATTTCACTATCAGGACATGTAAAAGACATCAGTACATGTCCTATCTTCTAAATACACTGCCCCCTGCCCATGGGGCTACCTTGGGCCTACTTTAGGCAGGTTTGGATTGGGATTGAAAATTGGCCTTGGGCACGCTAAAAAAAAGAGGACCTCATTTGCATATTTCCTTTCCGAAAAACACTGCTTTGGTGAAGTTTTATAAAAAGAAGTTGGGAGGTGTCTCTAAGAGAAGCATGTTTTCTTCACTTTACTTAGATTATAAAAAATGCACAGTTTAGTTCACACTGGTGAAACACACCTGAAAACAGTGAGACCACTTCTGCTCAGGATACCTTCCCCCGCTCAATATGCATGCATTAATGGGCCGACCCAGTGAGAAAAAGGGAGTGACACCTCTGACCATTGCTAAAAGGAGGTAATGGACCCCCATCTGCCTCCAGAAAGGCCACTCAGGCACCCACTGGGATGCTGGCGGCATCTGAACAACACAGACATCTCCCAAATCGGCCCCAGGCTGCCCAAAAAAGCAGCCCACAGCTGGAACTTGAATGCCGGTCCCTCGGCCATTGCTTGATTGCCCGCCTTGCCAACGCAACCCTGATTTTAGGGGTGCCTTGCGTGTACTAAAAGGGAAGGTTTGGGCTTGGCAAGTGGAGGCACTTGCCAGGTCGACATGGCAGTTCAAAACTGCACGCACAGACACCGCAGTGGCAGGTCTGAGGTTTATTTACAGGGCTACTCATGTGGGTGGCCCAATCAGTGGCACAAACCCACTAGTAGAATTTATATTGCAAGTCCTGGGCACACACAGTGCACTTTACTAGGGTCTTACCAGTAAATCAAATACGCCAATCATGGTTAAACCAATCACCATTACAATTTACACAAAGAGCATATGCACTTTAGATCTGGTTAGCAGTGGTAAAGTGCCAGAAGTTCTAAAGCCAACAAAAACATGTCAGAAAAAATAGGGGGAAGAAGGCAAAATGTTTGGGCATGGCCATGCAAAAAGGGCCAAGTACAACAGTCTTCATATGAAAATGCCTAAGCCATTGTTCCTGTTCTGTTTTCGCACCTTATAAAGGGAATGCATTGGCAGGGCCACCTGCCAGTAGGCTAACGCTCATTTGCCTACTGGAGCTTCAGTCAGGTATAATATGACATTTTAAAAGTCACTTTTCCTGAATATTTATTAAAAATCTGACTTCAACTTTGAATTTCAGTTTTAATATACATGAAACATAGTTTCTGACTTATTCTGGTAGCTTGACTAAAGCTTGGGATGTAATGGCTATGATTTTATTCTGAACTCCAGTTTTACTCATAGGACATTGACAGCCCTTTACAGTGAAAAATACTTTTGGGGGGTTACTCACTGTAGGTACATGCCAATATCAATTTATTACATGTACCACTTTAAAATACTAGGCACCCTCCCTGGTAGTTGTGGCTGCTCGTAGGGGGTGGCTGAGTGCAAACATACTGTCTTGCTCTGCCACTATTTGCTTGGCATGTTACAGTTTTTGCATAAAAACAAACAATCTCATGGATCATTTGTTTGCATGTAAAGCTGTAACATTACATTGCCAGCAGAAGAGGGTTCCACTGGTGGTATTGTCAGGCAGAGACTGTTACAGTCCCATTTCACATAGACCCAATACATATCTGACATGTTACATTAGCGTCTGTTAGTACAGCTTGTCAGATAGTGGAGTTTCAGGGCTTGTCGTTCCTACGCCCTCTTGCCCTATCAGAAGTTGGAATAGAGAAAGAAGATCTATCTCTGTACCTTCAACCCTATTCCAGCTTCTGATTGGGTGGAAGCTTGTTGACTTGTCTATGCTATTTTGTATGCTGCAGAGGACCAAGGGAGTTGTAAATCGTGGGCCTGCCCTGGATGCAAAGAGCCCGTATGCTCATGTTGAAGACTGACGTTTTTGCGTTTAGCAGCATAATGTGTGTTTGTTTGTGTAGGGGGGAGTGCATGTGTATGTCTGTGTGATCCTCTTTGTATACGTGCCTGCGACCGTGTGTGTATGTCTGAATGCTTGTTTACCTTAAGTGTATATGTAAGTGCAATTTGAAAGCGTGTGAGGTGTTCGGTCCGGCAAGCCAGAGAACGGTTACTGGGGAGGCCAGCAACAGTTAGCAGTATCAAGGTAGGTCGCTGCTCACGCTCTATTTCATTTTGTGCTGATTTTTTTATTGCAAGCACGACCCTGCCAATAACAGTAACTGCCTTGGAGCCCAGTCATATCCAAAAGAACAAAAGTTGAAAATAATAAAGAAAATGGCACTGCATAAATGTGGCAGGGTTGTACTTGCAATAAAAAATAAACCCAAAATGAAATACAGCACTGAGCACCATCAGCAAGAGACAGTGACCTCTGATCTGCTTCCCATGGTTGATGGCACTGTAAATAAACATTGCTAATAGGCTTCAAGGCACTTGCTGTTGTTCGGCAGGTCTACCACTCCCAAAGTCCACCAGCTGCCACTTCTACCTTGGGGGCCTCTGGGCCTACTTAGGGGGTGACTTAATATTGAAAAGGTGGGTTATTTTAACAGGTTCGCCCGGTTGTTTACACCTTGCAGGAGTCAGGCAACGCGGGTAGTCCTGAAGCCATGTTTCCTTTCTCAGTGTGGTGCCTGGCACAACACGTGCTGCTGTCCACATGTGACATTTAATCTTCCCATGTCCTTTGAGTATTTTCTACACGATATACTGTGGCCTTACTGGGACATTAAATATGTCAATTACGAATTAGACAATTTTACCATGTTTTAGGGTTCAGAGCACATACGCTGGGGACTGTATAGCAGTGCCTCAGTGTGCAGAGTTGAAAAACCAGAAGCATCAGGCAAGACAATGGGGGTGTGCATGCAAAACAAGTACTTTCTCATAGATAGATAGATAGATAGATAGATAGATAGATAGATAGATAGATAGATAGATAGATAGATAGATAGGTAGATAGATAGATAGATAGATAGATAGATAGATAGATAGATAGATAGATAGATAGATAGATAGATAGATAGATAGATAGATAGATAGATAGATAGATAGATAGATAGATAGATAGATAGATAAATAAATAAATAACCAGGCAGGTATTTAAGGCAGAAGCCACACAGGCAGAAAGCTATGCATGTAGGGAGACATGTGGACAGGCAAACATGGATGGATGGATGGATCGATTTGGGTGGGTGGATGGATGGATGTTTTTACCCCACAATAAAGTAGTATACGTGGAGAGGCAAACATGGATGGGGTGGGGTGGGGTGGGGTGGGTTTGGTGGATGGATGGATGTTTTCACACCATAATACAGTGGTAGACGCTTTGCAATCCGGCTGAGAGGTGCTGAAGAAGACAAGCTGTGGTGGTTAGCTGACTACAAATATGAAGAAACAACATGTGGTTCCTCGTTAAGGTCCAATGGCATTGTTTTCCTGATGTGTTTTACAACCTGTCAAAATGAAATATATTTAGACATCCACAATGCGCACAGAACACTGCTGTTCCTCTCTTAAAATGACAAGTGAAACATCTGGAGGAGAAATGAAAGTTGTTACACATTCCAAAAATAAATTCATTAACTTGAATCACACACAGCCCCACATTTATAATCTGTGCGCTGATTCAATGCACAGAAAACATTTATGGTATGCCGGTGAGCTAGGAGGGGCGACCCCCCCCCAAAAAAAACACAACGAACGAAAATGCAGCAATATCGATCGCATTCCCTCTATCAAAATAAATAGATTTGAGCCATGGAAACAAATTAGCCATTTTATGCGCGTGCAGCGCTATTTCGACCGCGTGCGGTGAATCGGGGTCGGGGATTGTTCGTTGTATTCACAAATCTCGAGCAAACAAACAAACACGCGTCGATAAGCCGATCCGTCAATAGTCCGGCTCAGGCTAGTCAAACGGGGCATCTTTCGGAGTTAGCAACGGCTTGACCCCGAGCCGCTGCCCATTGATCTGCGCCTGCCCAGTGCGGGCACCAGTATGGGAAATACTTTACACCGCTGAATCTTCCTTTCCGTTATTGTTGAAGAAAAACGCAGGGAACGTGGAATTAAAATAAATCTAACGAAGCTATTAGAGGCTGCGAGACACGAACAGATTCGATCAGTTTAGTACATAGGCCGTCTATTTTCGCAAAATGTGGCGGGAGCCTGGAAGTGATATGTGCAATTTTAATTAGGTTTATTTATTACGTGAACAGCTAATAAGTTCGTCCACGATGGAGTAAATATTTTCTTCACACTCACTATGAATATTCGCAATAAATGAGAAAGTAGCATTCGCTGTTAAATAGATTCCTGAACTGCGCACGGCAACAGCACAGTTTGAATGTAATCATGCGATGTTAATATATCTAATATTGAATGTGGAAATAGAAATACCCAGTGCATGCAGACTGCTTCGTAATAGAAGATGCGCGTGTAAATCTGGCCAGCTTGAATGGGTCTGTATTTTAAGCAGCAATTCTATATGAGAGACGCTTTGAAGGTCGGTCATTGGTCCCTTGAATGCGTCTCCAATAATGTCCGAGTTGGGTCTCCAGATATCCGAACCTCTTGCGAATCTACCTCCTTTCTGTTTAGGTCGGAAAAAAGAATTACAAATTCCTTCTTGGGTTATTCCAATGGGAGTCTCCGATCTGGAAACTTATATCTGACGAATAAATCAGTTCATTGACTGGATAGACGCGCAAAACAAATCAATATATTCAGATTCTATTTCGAATAGTTCGCGAGTAGAGAAAACTATGATCACGTAATTTATTAGCGCCGGCACTGTTTCATCTGAGTGTCTACCCACCTATGCACAAGCATTTTCTCACTTAAATTCAGGGTGGTTGAGTTTTATTATTAAAAAGAAGCCATGTCGAATAGCAGATGCATGCCTCACTTTATTACTAAGTATATGGCTGATTTTAGTTTACAGGTGGGCCATCTTGATGAAACGCACCAAATATTAGAAATTGTATGGAAACCTTCCAAAAAGTATCCCTTACATATGCTCATATTGCAACAATCACATTCAGAAATTGTGAAAAAATAATAATATTGGATGCAATTTGTATTTCTTTTTTTTAGATGTGAGCCTTAACATAGACGTGTACCTGGCCTTCTCCCGCTTGAGTCATTATATGAAATGATAAAATTCGTGCACCTAACATCCGATCTGTCTCTGGTATTTTCCGAGTTTTGGGTGGCCAGGCCTCCAATATCAGTCGCTCGGCGCGGCAATGTTCCTTGCAATCCGCGGCTTCTGCTTTTGCCATTTATATCTTGGAATATTTTATGTATTTATTGCAGTTTTACATGGCGCGACCTCGACCCCAAAGTATTAGAGGCTTACGTGAGCATCAGTTACATTGCACAAGGACACATTCATTTCTTGGTAGGCATAGGGAGATTAAGTGAGTTGTCCAGTATCATAGGATGTTGAACCAACGCCGAGACTCCAACCTGGCTCCCCAGCTCCAAAGCTGACAGCTCTGGCCGTTAGACCACATCCCCTCCCCTCTGAGGTGGTATTCGGACTAGACGCCCCCTTGAAAACACCGAATTTTGAACGGGTTCTTATTGAAGACAGTTTATGAAATTCGTCTTTAAATATCACATAGTACATGTTTTTTTTATTTATTAGAGATTAAAACTATCTATAAGCAGGTAAGTTGTTTCTCATTTTAAAATGTTCTTATTCGAAGAAGCACCCTGTTATACTGTTAAATAATACACTTAATTGTATATAGATAGAGAGACAGATAGATGAGTGTGTGTATATATATGTATGTATATATATACACATTTATATATATATATACACACACACACAAACATATATATGTATAGATAGATAGATGGATAGATAGATAGAGAGATTTATATAGGTATATGTATTACAGTTAAAGCGCCCTCTTGCAATACAACCTAATGTACCTAATTCTATTTATAGACGGTTTTAAACGTGGTTCTTGTTCCTAATTGGAAACTGTTTTACCGGCAAAGCACACCCTTACAATTGTACATTTTACACATAATTTTGCTTAGAAATATGTCATGTTTTACATTTTAGAAAACGCGGATTACCGTTAAAGCGTGTTACATATTACCACAATATTAGTGATCCGCTCATATTAAACCTCTCATCTCTTACTATATAGAGAGGGTTCATTATCGATAGAGCACGTTTTATAACATTACGAATTTGGACACTATTGTAGTTATAAACAATTAACGTAAGAATGGACAAATATAGAAAACGTTTATTGACGACACTTCCTCGAATACGCACTATTACACATGTGTCAATTGTTGTGCACATGCTGTATTGAAATTATTCGGAACTAAATCAATTTTGCAAACGTTGAAGTGGTTGCCGGTACGCGATTTGCAGGAAGCTTCGCGGGTGCAGGTGTGCTCCGACCGCCCACGTCCTTCGCCGGTGACAGCGACCTCGGGTTCTGTATATAATGTTTGAAGACCGCAGATGTCTTCTGCGCGGTGAACCGCGCGCTGCTGTGCGACGGTCGCTCGGCGGGAAACACTGCTGTACTTGTGACATTACAAAGGACCTTGGGTGGGCTTCAATGCGCTTAACCAGCGGCAGAAACATTTTAGTGTGAGAAGAAAACGAAATATCCAAGTAGAGAAACGTGCCGCAGATCTGCAGCGGACTTTCGAAAGTTAAAATATTGACAGTGTGTCAGCCGCCGGGTGTTCAGTTGTGCTGATTTAATGTCACTAAGACGGGTCTGAGTGGGAGAAACGGAGCAGAGGGTTCGTTGACAGAAGGTTGCGGGTGCGAGGCCGCCGCCGGCGGTGCGGGGCGTGCGGTCTGTGGGGTGTGCGTGTGTGGGGTGTGCTGTGTTGGGTGTGCGTGTGGTGTGTGTGGTGCTCGAGTCGCGTCGGCAGAGGCTGAGATCACGTCAGCACACACGTGACCCGGCGGTGGGATATATGCCTCAGAGGGTGCCACGGACACGAGTACATTAGGTCCGGCCGCTCGGATCCGTCACGTCCCGAGTGGCGGCTGGAGCGCGCGGAGGGTGCTGCCCCTCGAACAGGCGGTGGGAGACCACCCAGGGGGTGTGACCCGGGGGTGCCCCTCCCTCAGCACTCTGCACTTCAGGCACTGAGAGGAACTTCGGAGGCGGCAGGAGTTTGGGAAGTTGCTGGTTCCGCGGAGCGCCGCTAGGGGGTGCTGTGACTTGAGCCGGTGATTGGCCGAGGAGTCGGCGCCTCGGTACAAGCCGCGTCCTCTCAGACGGACTCTGGACTCTGCCGCGGCGAGAGGGGCTCAGACTTGGTGCACAGGGGTCCCACGACGGCTCTGCGGCGAGGGTCCCGGAGTTTGAGCAGACCGAGGAGCCGGGACAGGCAGGGGGAGCCCCAGCTCTGCTGCCCTGGGGTGGCCGCAGACTCCAGTCAGGAGCCTGCCGACCCGACCTGTCATGGGACACCAGCGCCTTGCAGGGTCTGGTCTGCCCTGAACCCAGCACATTTGGGGGCGCCTGAAGACTGTCATCCTGGGGCACCTGAAGACTGCCAGCCGGGGGTAGCTAAAGACTGCCCAGTCGGGGGTACCTGAATACTGCCCAACCGGGGGTACCTGAAGACTGCCCAGCCGGGGGTATCTAAAGACTGCCCGCCGGGGGTACCTGAATACTGCACAGCCGGGGGTACCTAAAGACTGCCCAGTCGGAGGCACCCGAAGACTGCCTGCCGGGGGCACCTGAAAACTGCCCAGCCGGGGGCACATGAAGACTGAATACTGCCCAGCAGGGGGCACCTGAATACTGCCCAGCCGGGGGTACCTAAAAACTGCCCAGTCGGGGGCACCTGAAGACTGCCCAGCGGGGGTGCTTGACTGCCCAGCCGGGGTCACCTGAATACTGCCTAGCCGGGGGCACCTGGACTGCCAAAGCGTGTTGGCCCCCTGGGTCGTTCCTTCCTGCAATCAGGGCCCCCCACCAGCCAGCCCCACGCCCGCTGCACCCCCCCAGGAGCGCAGAGAGGTCCGGGGGGTCGAGGCTGCCGGAGACCCCTCTCCCCGCCGACGGGACCATGACTCTGGGCGCGGAGATGTCTGACACCTCCACCCTGTCCGAGGACACCGACATCGACGTGGTGGGGGACCTGGCGGGCGCGGACTACCACTCGGACAACGACTCTGACGAGCCGGCGTCGGGGGGCCCGGCGGGGGCCTCGTCCCCCGGCGCGCCGGCCAAGAGCGCGCTGGTGAAGCCGCCCTACTCGTACATCGCGCTCATCACCATGGCCATCCTGCAGAGCCCCAAGAAGCGCCTGACGCTCAGCGAGATCTGCGAGTTCATCTCGCAGCGCTTCCCCTACTACCGGGAGAAGTTCCCGGCCTGGCAGAACTCCATCCGCCACAACCTGTCCCTCAACGACTGCTTCGTCAAGATCCCGCGGGAGCCGGGCAACCCGGGCAAGGGCAACTACTGGACGCTGGACCCCGAGTCCGCGGACATGTTCGACAACGGCAGCTTCCTGCGGCGCCGCAAGCGCTTCAAGCGGCAGCAGGCCTCCGAGCTGCTGCGGGACTCGCCCGGCTTCATGCCCGGCTTCGGCTACGGCCCCTACGGCTACACCTACGGCCTGCCCATGCCCAACTTCCACCAGCCGCACCACCACCACCACCACGGGGCGGCCGGCTTCCCCTTCCAGGCCTCCCACTGCCCGCTGCCCTTCTCCACGCCCAGCCTGCCCTCCTTCCTGGGGGGAGAGCTGGCCCGCAAGCCCTTCTACCCCTCGCTCAGCCCCACGCTGCCCCTGCTGCAGACCCTAAAGACCGACTCCGCCAGCAGGCCCTCCTCCTTCTCCATAGACAACATCATCGGGGCGGCGGGCGCCCCGCCCAGCGCCCCCACGGCGCCCTACTCCGCGCAGGGGGGCGGCCAGGCGCAGGTGCTGGCCATGCTCGCCCCCGGCCTGGCATCCGGGCAGAACCACCTCAGCCTGGCCCATGAGGCCCTGCTGCCAGCCGGACAGAACTTTTCCAGCAAAATCGCCAACCTGAACAGCTGCCATTTTTAAAAACAAAACATTGTGTGTGGACAAGGTAGGAGCTACTGCGCTTCTTGGCACAAAGTGACGCCGCAGGAGGTGACTCTGGGGAAATGCGGCTGTAAAGATTATTTATGAAGTGTAAATAAGTGGACAGGTAATGTCGAATGTTAATTGCAGAACTATTTTAAATGACCCTCTCGAGACACTCTTCAAATGTGTCTCGATGAAATTCCACTTTTCTTTCCAGAACTTGAAACCTTTTTACGTCAATAATCGAACATATTAAGCCAACCTGGCACCCTGTGTACTTTTTGTGAGGTATCGCAAAATGATTTCAGACAGTTAAGTCTAAACTCGCTGGAGAATACTTAGTAAGAAGGAACAGCTTTACATACACAGAGAAGCGATGTATGTATCTATACTGGGTGTAAAAGAACAAAAAACAATAATAAAATAGTCAACAAGGGCATGCTGTGCCAGGCATATTGCAATATTAAATTGAAATTTAGACGCAGAAACATGACATAAATATTAACACAAACAGGCCTGTGCTGGATGGACTTTTTTGTTTAAAACAGAGATTTTAAATTATTTATTTTAGTAAACATGTTTGGCGACTATTAAAATAAAAAAAACTTAAGTAAAAGGCACTGTCTGCGGAAGCCTCAGGGTTTTTAAAAGATTTAAAAAATAGTTTTATTGTTCGAGTGCACATTACTATGTCCTACGTCAGGAAACATTGATTTCTTAGAGCACGAACTTTAACCCCGTTGAAAAGTTTCCGTTTTTGGCATATGTGTAATTATCTGTAGGTGAACGAGTGGAAGGTGTACAGCTGACATACCTCTGACAGATCTCCGCTCGCTGGGGGCGCATCGCGTGTTTTCTATTTTATTATTAGCGATCTGTGAATATTTCAGTATCCTCTGTGGAAAAACACACGCACTGTCCGGCTTGTCGTTTGGGAAACAATTCAAATAAATGTCTGTGAAAATTGTCAAAAAAGACTTTCTATTTATTTATTCCTAAAGTAAAAAATGCCGTTTGCCGACGGCCCAAGGAAAAAAAAGAAAAGAAAAGAACACGGAATCTAACTTCCAAAAATGTGGTGTTCTAAAGAAATTTCTAATAAGTTCACTGTAAGGGCCAAGGGAGGCGTGAGTGTTTATCTGAGGGAAACTGATGGATGTCTACTTCAAAAGAGAAGCCCTATAAACCAAGCCGATCTTTCAAAGAGTCAGGGAAAGCCAACCCCACCAGGGCCGTCCTCTCTAAAATGGAACCTACCTGTCACCTGTCTGTGCCGATTTATAGCTCATTGAAGGGGTTGCTAACAGTCAAGGTGCACCCTGCCGAGGGTGACAGGAGAGAGCAGGGGCTGTCTGTGGAAAGTCAATTATTATAATTATAATATTACTCAGACTTTTCATAATATGATTTTTTTTGTATTTTGCATGCATAGTATCGGTTTTCGCACATGCTAATCACCCGGAACATACACCACCATAGGGACTGTTTTCTGATTTTTCTGAATTTTGAAACCGCGGCGATAGACTCTCAGCTGCACTTTTCTTTTGCTCTAATGTCGTAAAAGATCGTAAACCACGATGCTGGTTAGGGTATTCTCAAACACTAATATTTAAATAGGTAGGTGATGATTTTCAGAGCAAATGATCACACTGCTGCCTATTTTATCAAGTGTACATTTTAATATCTATCTATCTATCTATCTATCTATCTATCTATCTATCTATCTATCTATCTATCTATCTATCTATCTATCTATCTATGTATCCCCACTGACATCTCTGCCTTGTTTTGGGTTCGTCTATGTAATACTGTACATTTTAACTGATGTCCATTGCACACAAGACTGAAAAGAGTAGATCAACTGCCCTCTATTTCCTTATATGGGGGGCGGGGGGAGGGGGTATCGATATCCTGATATGTTTTAGAGGAAATTAGCGAAAATAAAAAAGCGCGATTTTAGTGGGACGGGTTAGTGGGGTGTATTTTTGATGAGAACAAAAAAATGTAGTGCGAAAGCTGCTAATAGGCACATGTGAATGTATGTCCCAGTGAGGGCACGTGCAAAGACGAAGCGCTTCGAAGTAAGTGCTGTGGAACTTTAGAGAGACGCTGAACGGGCCCTTCAGATGAGTCCTTCCATGCACGTGCGCCACCCATCTCCTCACATGCACGTCTGCTGTGTGTGTACTTTCAGTATCCTGCAGAGCTTCGCACCCGACTCCATGTGTTAAATAAACATGCTTGTGTCACAGAAGACTCATTAATAGCAATTAGCCAATGATGGGTCTGGCTGCAGACTTTAGAACACGGTTATTTGCTGGACCTATTTAATGGAAACCACTCGATCTGACCAATTACTGTCGCTCTGCCTCAAACTCATTACTTAGCGCTTCGAAACAGAAACATTTCAGAAACAGAAACTTTTATCAGCAAGTGACCAGCGACATGTTTGTGTTTTCCTCCACAAACTCTCCTCTCTGAGGTGTCACCGAATGTTGTCCTCTTTCCTCCTTGTCTCCAGGGACATCTTTTTCTTCAGGTCATTTATCCTGGTATACGAGATAAAAGACCCTCAGTCAGGTCAGTTGGCGTTGCCCTCCTCCCGGGGCTGCCGGGTAAGGTGGTCTCACATCGCCGCCACACACTTCTGCTTTTGAAAAAGCAGTCTGCCCCCAGGCCCTTAGAGGGGTCTCTCATGTCCTGCCACCTCCAGCGCCCCACAAAGGGAGAAGCAGAAAACATGCAGCGCCCAGGGCTGCATCTTCCAGCGCGAGGCGCTCCCGATTTAAGCGCAGCCAGGACAGGGAGGATCCTTTATCCGACACTGCTCTATACAAATTGTTAATTGCTAGGTAGGGGTGTTTTTGACAAGCTCATTTGCTTTGGAGAACTTATCTTGCCGTCTTTGATGAAGAGTGAAAAGTGAGGAAAAGCTAGCGCCTTCAGATCACGCGCCCTTTCCCTTCTCCTTTGGCATGTTGTAGAAATCTGTGTAATCCGCAATATTGTCCCTCACACAATCCTCACGAACCGATTGTTTGCTGCAAACACTTGTTTCGCGGAACTGCCCTCGGAATGAAACGTTCGAGCTGTATTACATGAACTTCTATTTCATACAGCGCGTACCGACATTTCTGCTGCATGTAAGCGCTGTAAAGTTTCGTCTTTCCTGTATCTTCCAGCATATTACTGCTTAACGGGTTCAAATTATAGCGCTCTGGCGCAGATTAGCGCTGTATATTGGCGCTAGGTAAAACACACATATTACGGACAGTATCACTTAAAAACACCCCGGTTCTGAGTTCCGAGCTGGTTCTCATTTGGAAAACTCGCTTTGCAGTTGACAATGAGAGGCAGCTCGCCACTGGTAGATGCGTTTCCTAAAAATAGAAATGTCAGGTTTAGATTTTGCAGACATCGGTTTTATTCGTGGGAGGGGGGGGGGGAAGGGGGGCGGTGGAGGCGGAATACACGCTCTGAAAGAAACAGTAATGCGTCTCTTGGGAGTGAGTGGTGGTTGACTGAGCACTCCGTGCCCCTTGGCTCCCAGCGTCCCCGGGGCTGCTGCAGACCTCTCCCCCCCTGGTGGAGACGCCTCTGAGACTCTAGTGCGAGGCAGGGGGCGAGGGGGTGGCTGGTTCACCACCTCTGAGTGTGCACAGCCCTGCGAGGTGATAGTGTGTGTTCCTTCGTTCTGTCCTGCTGCCGACAAACACCCACGGTGCACAGAGTTAGCGTCACGTGCGCATTCATCTGGGATCTGCATTGCCTCGGCGGACGCGCTGTGTGGTCTTGGGCCGCAGCTGTACTCCTAAAAGTGCCTTCTTGCTGAGGGGTAGCGTGCAGCTCGGTGGGCCGGCGCGAGGTTACTATCAAATGTGTTTAGTGCCCCTTAATTCACACTAATGAGTACAATTTCGTCAGTAATTAGAGAATTAACCAGGGCGCAACAGGCCGCACGTTTATTGCCGATGGAACATGGGCGCCAAATGGAATGGAAGTGCTCGCAGCACGCGCCGGGATCAGCTCCCAGCCAGCAGCGTTTGGCACTTTACCCCGCCTGCACTTGTTATTTGGGGAGTCAGGGGCCATTCAATGTGAGGAGTGTTTTCGGTGTGGGGGGAGGGGGGGTCAGACCTCCCCATATCCGCGTAGCATACATGACAGAGACCCTGGCCCCCTTTCTGTACACTCCACACATGTTACAGAGGTTGTGTGGTAAAACGGATTCATCCGCGCCCTGCCTGGGCCAGCTCGGCTTTAAGGCCTCTCTCTTTGTTGCTTTTATGTCCCGGTTTGGGGGCAGGGAGTTGTTTTTTTACAGTGCCGCATTCAGGTGTTTCTGAAGTGAAGTGTTACCTGCCACCGCATAAGCCCCAGTACCGGCTCTTCGCCGAGCAGGGCAGTGCCCGGTCTGTGTAGCGAAGGCGGGGCCCCGCCCTGGCAGTGTCTGACCCCGGGTACACTGCCCGTGCATGGAGGCCCATTGCCCTGCCCCAGAGCCCACGACTCAAGGACCCCACCGCGCCTGTGGCGCATTGCGCACCCCTGTCCTGCCCGAGACCACCGGGAACGAACCTGGGCTCGTGACACCCACTACTTTAAAACTGTCCGAAAAATAGCCCCACTGTCCCTCCGTGCCCTGCGCCAGAGCAGGCATGCCCAACCCTCTGCTTTAGAGAAGCCGCGGCGTCCTTCCGCGAAAGAGCCCCCACATACGTCAATGTAGCCCCCCCCCCCACAAACACTCACTGTCTGCCCCGGAGGTTGCGACCCCGGGGACAGCTGCATCAAACGAGGGCGTCTTTTCACTCCAGTTGCGTGCGAAGTCCGTCCCTGTCAGCAGAAGGCGTTTATTTTATTTTAAGACTTTTTATTGTTATTGTTTAAATGAGCACGAGCTGAAAAAGTCGTCAGACTTGTGAGGGTGATTTGTATAACGCTGTACTCGCCCCAGGGACCACCACGGGGGGCGACCACGTCCCCGCACTGGTAAATCTTTCTGACAGATGTGTTCAAAATGTGCCGATCTCCTCGAACAAACCCATGAGATGTAGACACGCGAAACTGCATCGATGCATCTACAGATTGTAGGCGAAGGCTCTTTCCGTCTCAAATTGTATGAAATCCTGGTTTTGATGTAACGTTAAACCCGCAATATTCCAGAATTAGCGCTTAATAGACTGGATACACGACTCATGTCTGTGGGGCAATGTCACGTGTTTCACACACACACACACACACACACACACACATATATGTGTATATATATATATATGTGTGTGTGTGTGTATGTATATATATATATATATATATATATATATATATATATATATATATATATATATATATATATATATATATATATATATGTATTCCAAATGGGCATATCAATATCCAGAAATATAAATTAAATTAATTGCGCAGATTTCACCTGTTGCGTCTAAAAAGCCTCAAATTTGTTAATAAATGCGGCTATCGTTATGTTACATTGCTGCAATATCCTGGTCTCATTTCAAAATAAATTCGCATAAAAATCCAAAAGCCGTAGCCCTGTGGTTCCGAATGCTTTTAGTACCCAGGACAGTATATAATTCACCCCCATTCCGCCCCCACCCCCTTGACCTCTGTGCTGCCCTAGAACCTCCCGCAGCATCGGCCTTTTGGGCACAAAACGTGTTGTATAATTTTGGAGTAAAAAGCATACACTTCTTCCGAACTTAGGAGTAAATACCACCCGGTTTCTTGAGATCCTTGGAGTAAATACCGCCGGGATTCTAGCTGCCAGTTTCTTTATCGATTGAAAAAGAACACAGCCCACAGTCTACATATTTTTGGAATAAATGTCACGCCACTTTTTTCATATCTTTGGAGTGAAACCCGTCCCAAATTCTTTGTAGCTCTGGAGTACTTACCAACTCAATTTGTTTATATTTTTGGAGTAAGTAAGTTAATGTGTGTGGAGGAAATGACACACCAAATTATTTATAGATTTGAAGTAAATACGGTATACATTTTCTATATCCTTGAAATATACAGCACCACACATTATTTGTATAATCGTTGTAAACCTTATCTCGTAAATTCCTTTATCTTTCTAGTAAACACATATCACGTTCTGTATTTCAGTTAAATATGAACTGCCCGAATTATTCATATTTATTTTATTATTCTGTTTTTTATTTATGAATGAATTTTTTTTAAACGTGTTTGGAATAAATTCTACTTATAATTTTATATATCTGTGGCCAGCACTCTCCTCTTCACCTACCCAATATTAATTATATGATTTGGAGCATAGAATGCCCAATATTCCAAATACAGATTTGAAGTATAAACTCTCATATTCTTAATTTCTTTTTATGTCCCCATTATGTCCCACATTTTATTTTATTTATTGAGAATTTTTACAGAGCGGGTGTTAGCCTATTGTAACTTCAGGGAAGTTAGAATATAATAGGACTGGGCGGCATTTGTAATATTCGTGAACAAGATCCCTACTCGGAGACAATATTTTTGTATCTTTAGAATAAATACCACACAATATTTCTTATATGTTCAGAGATAATACGACCCCATATAGTTGATACATTTCCATAAAATACAGTGCAGCTTTTTTTTTATATATGTTTGGAGTAAATTCTTTCCAACATTCTTAATATGTTTGGAGTAATCACCGCTGTAGTATATATTGCCCAATATCCTCTATGTGTTTGGAGTAAATATTACCTAAACTTCTATATACATTTCAAGTATATACTGACAATAATCCTTACAATCTTTGACAAAATGCAACTGAATATTTGTATATGTTTGAAGTAAAAATTGCACAATATGCATTTAATGTTTGGAATAGATACTTCCAAATATTCTTTATACGTTAGGGGTATATTGTGCCCAAAATTCTTTGTGTTTTGAATAAATATTTCCCAATATTCTTTCGATGTTTCAAGTAAATAAAGGCCAATTTTCTTTATATCTTTGGGGTAAATACTTCGCAACATTCTCAACATGTTTGTAGTAAATACTGGGCATCATTTTGTACACCACTGTGGTACACAGTGTCCAATATTCTTCATATCTTCGGAGTTTATATTGCTCAATATTCTTTATCACGTTGGATCAACTCCGCCCCACATTCCCCCTGACCTCTGCGAGACCTTCCACCCGGAGGGGTCTTTTCATACAACCCCTGGCTGTACTTTGCCTCAGGTTTACCTGGGCTTCAGCGGGTGAGTCCTCTGTGGGCTCGGGCATGACCCTTAGCGGTCTGCGGGGCACTTTTACAATAGACATAAACGACGGACATGGCCCACAGCAGCGCCTTCTGCTTACAGCACTCTTGCTAGTCCAGGCCAGTTTGTTGTTTACAGATTTAAAGCACGAGGAAGCACGCACTCTGACACAACACTGCGCCACACTTTGGCGAGATTGGGATGGTTTAACTGTGCATTTTCCTTTCTTAAGCCCCGTGAGAATTCGAGTTCTGAACCAGTAAATCCCGCAGAATAGAGACCTGCAGCACATTTTAGGTCCAAGATAGAATGTGACTGTGTGTATGCAGATGTGCAGAGAACACGCTGC
Source organism: Lissotriton helveticus (assembly GCF_964261635.1). NCBI lineage: Eukaryota > Metazoa > Chordata > Amphibia > Caudata > Salamandridae > Lissotriton > Lissotriton helveticus. Next base: position 226,247,724 of record NC_136058.1, on the reverse strand, counting down.
CATGTGTTGGCTTTGTTGAGGGTGAGGGGGGTTCATGACCCCGGAGAAGCTCCTCCCTCAACAACAACAATAAACAGCATGTTATACTCCGCGCTGCTGCACCTGTAGAGATGCCGCACCGTATTCACGTGTATTTATTCTTACGTGACAATTAACCAATACCAGGGTGCAAGGGGCTGCATTTTGCAGAAAGGTAAGGTCACACCGAAGATACTTTGTGACTGTCAGAAGAGTTCTGTGTGTCAAATAATTGTAACCGTCAATCGGACGCAGCACACAGTGCGTTTCTTTGTCAATTTGCCTGTACTGAGGTAATGAGGTAATAACATGGACTTTGAACTTTGCCCTGTGGTAGTCTGTTTCAATTTATGTTTATTACACAGTTCTTCTAAATAGCTCTTATCGGGCCGGATACTGTTTATCCGTTCAGATAAGTCACATTAGGCATCAGTGACAAATGCATATGTTTTCACAAAGCAGATTGGTTTGTGTGTGATGTCGCCGGGTGTGCCCCATTAATGCATTTGTGTGGCTCCCCTTATGCAAGTCTCTGCAGGGGTGTCGGTACCTGTTCTGATGCACGTCACAGCCGGTCTGCTGTCGTTGTTTTTGTTATCTATCTGTGACGTTAATGATGACGACATTGGCATCAATCCGTGAGCAAATCCTGGCGCACATTAGCCACACACCTGCCCTAAAACTCGGACCGAGGCGCAAGAGAAGGGCAAAACGTGTAAGTAACAGCTGTAAAAAGAGGCCACGACTTTCAGTTTAGGAACACAACTGTATCCTGTATACTGTGTATCCAGGAGGCAAGGTAGTGCAGGCTTTATAAAGCACGGCTGTCAAGCGCCCCCTAAGAGTGGGGGTCTTTTGGCAGGAAAGTCGCCCATGCACGCGGTGTCTTGATTCGAAACCGCCCACACCTTTATTGATCAATGAATTGCACGTTTTTAACGCTCTTTCGTGCCTCAAGCAAGCGGCGAGTCCAAAGTCTAGGCTCGTTTACATCGCGGAACATTCCACGTGTTGTGTAGCGCGTATTCTGCCTCGGAGCGTTACATCACAGCAGCATTTGCAGAAGTAAACGGAGGACGTAGGACGCGGCTTGCCAAGGTTTGCAGTTAATCCCCTCCTCGCCGCAACACACTTTTGTTCGTGCCCGCGCTGCTCTCCGTGTAGTCATGCAGGACCACCCAGGCCGGTGAGTGCAGGGGCGTCCAGCGGGGTGCAGAGCGTGACATCAGATGCTGGGCTCACATCAGCAGCACCCGGGCCATCCCCGAGCCCAAAGCCCCCCTCTCACGCAGCCTTACAGAGGTGCACAGCTCGCCCGGCCCTTAATGATCTTTAAAACATGCCCTCCCCCCTGAAGAGGCTTTGGGCTCGACTGAAAGGGCATTTGTGACACTGATTAGGCCTTCTGGGGGGAGCGACACGGGATAATGGACTCTGCCATTCTTGCTGGGAGTGGATGAAGCGCTGAAACCCGCGCCCGTGAGGAGGGGGCGGGGGCACTTCGGGGTGGCATTTCAAGGAGTGCCCGTGCACAGAAGCCCCGGCCCCCAGAGAGGCTCCAGGTCCATTATTCGAGGGGCAGGCCCGCTCTCCACCCGGCCGGCCGGTAGCAGCTCCTGGGGCCGTGGTTGTGAGGGCTCTTCACTCGAGGACCGGCGCCTCGCTTTAGTTGTGTTTTATCACCGGGCTTTCTCTTGGCCTCTCCCCGGCGAACCTTTAGTGCCGCTTATACTCGCAGTTTCTACCCGTCCCGTGATTATACTCGTGTGTTTCTCAGCCTCACCCTCTCACCTCATGTCCTTACACTTGTCCCTGTCTCGAGCCCTTCTCCTGGTGTCAGACTCTCTTCCACTCTCCCACCTCGCAGGGCATGACAGCCACCAGGGCTTTACGTGGGATACAAAAAATCGGGGGTCTCATAAAGGGGAGTGGCCAATGTCATTAAAGGCGTGGCTTAAAATATGTAAACTACAAATCTGTCTTCAGCATAGCGTGCCGCCCAACTTGTCATTTTGCTGTTTCTGTCATTGCATATATGATACAACACGTAGCATCATACCTACAAGAAGTCAGGACTATTGGCTTTGTCAGTGGTTGTTAGTTGCATAAGATACATAAGCAGCAACTATGGCTTGTATATAATATTAAAAAAGCTTCTTCTTAAAACCCTGGTGACACCACAACGATGTTGTTGCTTCTGAGTTTCAAAAGGAGAAGGGAAATCCAGAGAGAAAATTACTCTTAAAACGATTTCCCTTCCCCTACCACGCTCACCTGGCATGACGACATGCCGTAACTTTTCCACCAGTGAGAAGTGAGCAGTGTGAGCAGCGCACATCGATGTGCCTGCTCTCACTGCAGTCCGGAAAAAAACGGAAAGCCTGTGCTAGGGTACAAAACAGAGCCCGATAGAGACCCGTTTCGAGGCCTCTTTTAAAAAACTGCTGGTGCTCAGCACCGGTGAGACCCGGCCCACTTAAAGCCCTGACACCCACCCTCTGTCCCTTGTTCTCTCCACCTCACTCCCTCATCACTCCTTTGTACGTGTTCTTCGTTCCCCAGGCCGCTCTCTCCTCACCTCTATTGCCCCATTTTAGCCCGTGTCTCAGCTGGTTTACCTCACTGCCTTCTTTCCACCTCTTTCACCACAACCTCCCTCCTTCCCATTCCACCTCTCTTTACTTCCTCTCCCGCCCCCTCTGCCTATTCCTCCTTGCATCAAGTTGCCTCTTATGCCCCACCCACCTCTCCTTCCTTACATTATATAGCTCCTTATTCCTGCCTAGCACCCCCGTACCCCTCTCTTTTCTCTCTTCCTCGTCATCCTTGTCTTCCTCTCCTTGTTCCCATTTCCTCCCTGCAGGGGTCCCTTGACCTTTGGTTTTATCTCTCTCCCCTCTCTTGCCTTGACACCTTACCTTCCACCCCTCTACCTCTGGTTTTATCTCTCTCTCCTCTTGCATTGACACCTTACTTCCCACCCCTCTACCTTTGGTTTTGTCTCCCTCCCCATTGCCTTTACACATTACATTCCACTAAGTGGCAGCTGCTATGGAGTGAGTGTGGTGAGGCGGAGAGGGGGTAAAAAAACACCTGATAACAACCACAGCTTCTCCTCCATCTTCTTATCTTCCTGGTTCTCTGCAGCACACAAGCTCCCCTCAGCCAATCATACGCTGCTGTCATCAGCATGACAGCAGCGTCCTGATTGGTCTGAGCAGCCTGTTTGGCTGCTCAGACAGTGCATGGGACCCTGTGCATGTTCTCCACCTGGCTGTCAAACACAGCCAGGTGGAGAAATTCTAAGTGTGTATTACTATTTGGCTGGCTCAAGATGGCTGGCCAAACTATCTTGCACACTTATGGTGCACAAACCCCCCCTCCTCCCTGTGACCCCAGCCTCACCCGCCCCACCCTAACATATCCCCGTAGCCAGTACGAAAAATAAAATTATATTAACAATGTTATTATCATTTTATTTCCTTTTTCCACTGCTCTGAGAGCAATGGGGTGACGCTCCTCTGCCTTAGCGGAGTAGTTGCAGGTGCTTCCTTCCAGGGCCGGCCTAAGGCATGTGCAAGCTGTGCACCTGCACAGGGCCGCCAAACCCCAGGGGCCGCCACGGCAATATATATCCTTAGATACATATTTGTGTGGCGGCCCCTGGCAGGGATTTGGCGGCCTCGGGCCCCCTACCTACACTCCCTGCTCAGGGCCTCCGTGAGCCTAGAGCCGGCCCTGTTCCTTCCCTCCATCTTTGGGTATATCTCTTTCTCCTCTTGCCTTTACACCTTACCTTTTACCTCTCCACCTTTTGTTATCTCTCTCTCCTCTTGCCTTTACACCTTACCTTTCACCTCTCCACCTTTTGTTATCTCTCTCTCCTCTTGCCTTTACACCTTACCTTCCACCTCTCCACCTTTTGTTATCTCTCACTCTCCTCTTGCCTTTACACCTTACCTTCCACCTCTCCACCATTGGTTTGATCTCTCTCTCCTTTTGCCTTTACAATTTACCTTCCACCTCTCCAACGTTGGTTTGATCTCTCTCTCCTTTTGCCTTTACACCTTACCTTCCACTTCTCCAACGTTGGTTTTATCTCTCTCTCCTCTTGCCTTTCCACCTTACCTTCCACCTCTCCACCTTTGGTTTTATCTCTCTCTCCTGTTGCCTTTCCACCTTACCTTCCACCTCTCCAACTTTGGATTTATCTCTCTCTCCTTTTGTCTTTACACCTTACCTTCCACCTCTCCACCTTTGGTTTTATCTCTCTCTCCTCTTGCCTTTCCACCTTACTTTCTACCTCTCCACCTTTGGTTTTATCTCTCTCTCTTCTTGCCTATCCACCTTACCTTCCACCTCTCCGACTTTGGTTTTATCTTTCTGTCCTTTTCCCTTTCCACCTTACCTTTCACCTCTCCACCTTTGGCTTGATCTCTCTCTCCTTTTGCCTTTCCACCTTACCTTCCACCTCACCACCTTTGGTTGTATCTCTCTCTCCTCTTGCCTTCACACCTTACCTTCCACCTCACTACCTTTGGTTTTATCTCTCTCTCCTCTTGCCTTTACACCTTACCTTCCCCCTCTAGGGCTTTAAGTGGGATGAAAAAACTGGGGGTGTCTCTCAAAGGGGTGTGGCCAATGTAATTAAGGGCGTGGTTTAAAAACACATAAGCTAAAGATCTCTGCTTAGCATAGTATGCCGCCCGATGTGCATTTTGCTGTTTCTGTCATTGCATCCAGATATATGATACAACAAGTAACATCATACCTTCAACAAGGCAGGACTATTGGCTTTGTCAATGGTTGTTATTTGCATAGGATAAATAAGCAGCAATTATGACTTGTTGTATATCATATTAAAAAAGCTTCCACTTAAAGCCCTGGTGTCACCACAACAATGTTGCTGCTCCTGAGTTTTAAAGAAGAGAAGGGAAATCCAGACAGAAAATGACTCTCTTTAAGGGATTTCCGTCCCCCTACAACACTCACATGCCATGACCTCATGCTGTAACTTTTACACTAGTGAGAAGTGCAAGCACTTGCACATCGATGTGCCTGCTGTCCGGAAAAAAACGGACTGCCTGTGCAGGGGCACAAAACAGAGCCAGATAGAGACACGTTTTGAGGCCCCCTTAAAAAAAACTGCTAGTGGTCAGACCCAGTGAGACCCGGCCCACTTAAAGCCCTGTCCACCTCTCCACCTTTAGTATTATCTCTCTCTCCTCTTGCCTTTACACATTATCTTCCACCTCTCCACCTTTGGTTTTATCTCTCCCTCCTCTTGCCTTTACACCGTACCTTCCAATCCTCCCTCCACCTTTGGTTTTATCCAGTGGTCGAAGTGCATAAAAAAAGTATGGGAAATGTGATGCTGTGCGCAATGGGGGCCGGGGTCAGTGAGTGTGGGGGCATGGCCAAAGGCGTGGCTAAAAGACAACATTTTCTGTAATGTTTTTCAGTCTCTCACCTTCAGATAGTGGACATATATATAACGCACAGCATAAATTAAAATTAAATACAAATGATGTTAATCAGTGGGAAATGCATTATCGTACATTATGAAGCCTCTATTAGTTAATGCACTGCACCAGAGAGCCATAGAATCGAATCCTGCTTGGTGCAGTGGAGAACAGTGACTTTTGTAGGGTTGGTGCTACAAGGTCCCTGTCTCGGACAGAAAGCACTGCGCTTAAGTAATTATTTTAAACTTTAAAATAATTATATAAGATATATAAGATAGGCTGCTAACAAAATGTGCAAAAAGTTATAAGATAAAATAAGTGCAGCCACATTATAGATTTTAGTAACCAAGACTGTGAGTAGTGCAAATAGTTTTTACAGCTGTCTTTTAAAAGCACACACGTCACAGCTTAGGTGGTAGCTCCCTTAAAATACTACTCAAAAACAGCCAATGTGTGTCATCAGGAAGCGTCAAGTGATTCCATCAATTAAAGCCAATACCAGCTACCCAATGCCCTTTACATCTGCACATTTCTTTCAGGGAAGCAGGCACCCTTGGGAAAAGGTTTATTTTAAATGTCTGCCCGCCCTCGGTTTCACAGCACAGGAGAATTCCCTGCCTTACACTTCAGCTGATACATTTTGCCTCTGAACTAACCATCCCCAGATAGTGGTCAGTTCACAATAAATAGGGGAACTTTTTTTTTTATTTTTTATTAAAAAGAGTATGGGCACGTCTAGTTCCTCATAAGCCCTCCTGCCCCCTCAGTACACACTTTGATCACTTGTTTTATATCTCTCTCTCCCCTCTTGACCTTAATCTCTTTCCTGTCTCTTGACTACGCCGCCATTCAATTTTGCCCCTCCCCTCCCCCCCACACCCCGATTTTGATCTGCCACCCTTGCCCGAACGGCTGCTCCCCCCTGCCCCCTCCCCCCTTAACCCTTTCTGCGTCCTTCCTCTGCATGAACCTTTTGATCGAAAGAAAGAGACAGATGTGGGCGCTAGGGGAGGCGCTCGTACCCTGTCCAACCCCCCTACGGATAAGAAAATATATGACGAGCGGTGGTGTGTGAATGAGTGGGGGAAGGGGAGAGCGGGTCAGTACACATCAGGGGGCAGATTTACAAAAACTGGCGCATCCCTGCCGATCAGCAGGGATGTGCCAGTTATGTTGTGTGACGTGAGGAATCCCTTGCGCCACGATGGATGCGCCGCATTTACAATGTGGCGAACCATGGCGCAAGGAGAGACAGATGCGTGATGCATCTGTCAACGCATAGGTGACGCAGTGCTGGAGTCGTGTCGCAAGCATGATGCAACTCCAGCACTGCTCATGGCCAGCCTATACTTGCTGTGCTGCGTTACTCCTTACGCCTGCCACCAGTAGGCATAAGGTATTGGCGCAGCAGGGACATAAAAGTGACTCAGTGAGATTTCACCCCGTCACTTTTACGGGGCTTCCTTGCGACGGAACGCCCACCTTGCATACATTATACCTGACGCAGGTATAATGTAGCGCAGGGCTTTACAACGTTACGCATCTCACTAAATGCGTCACGTTGTAAATCTGTTGCATAGTGGCGCATGGTTTACGACGCCGCTGCGTCACAGAAGTGATGCAACTGTGTCGTAAAAATGTCTCAAGGGGCTTGTAAATCTGCCCCTAGGTCAGAACAGGTAGCCTCCAGGCTGTAGTGGGGGACTGCTGGGCAGACCAGCCTCGAGGGAAGAGATATTCGCCCCAGACTCTGCACTCTACCTGCCTGAAAGCACCTCCTTTCAACAACAAAGCTACACTGTGCCTGATCGAACGCAACTCTTTTCAAAAGTCACGCAGTTTGGCATATTTGGCTAACAGAGGCGCCGCAATCCTTCAGAAGTGTGGATAGGGCCCCGGTCCCGAAAACAACACCACATGGACCCATGGCAACGAATAGGTGCTACGATTATACAGGTGGACAATTTAATACATTTTTCCTGCAAATCCTACCAGCAGTTAATTAAACTAATACGGATCAACACACTATGCCTTGTAGCTATAACACATAGCTCCAACATATTAGCAAGACATATTAGCAAGACAGGCGATAACATTATCGCTGTTTTAGCGGCAGAAAACTACAGCTAAAATGGCGATAATGGGCTTGATAATATGCTTTATGGAATTCAAATTGAAGCCCATGTTAGATTCCCTTCACATTTAACATGGGCTTCAATTGGAATTCCATAGAGCATATTATCAAGCCCATTATCGCGGTTTTAGCGGCAGTTTTCTGCCGCTAAAACGGCGATAATGTTGTCGCCTGTCTTGATAATATGCCCCACAGGCTCTGTAAGATTTCCCCACGCAAATATTCAATTGTAAACGTTGAGTTTAATATTGGAGCATGAACTGTTTTTTCGCGCCATAATTTCACAGGAGGCGCAGAGCATGAAGGAGATTTGCCCAGGATCGCAAAATGTTTATGATGTAGGGGAGACGCCGGGATTAGAACGCGAACTGCCTAGCTTGACTGTTGTAATGGAAATAAACGAGCACCGTGGCACAGCCCTTCTCACGCTCATCAAAGTGGAGTGTAACGGGTCCAAAGTGCCACTTGTTATGCGCTGCCCCACCCTTCCGTGACACTGCTGTTTTCCGGATTCTTTTTTACAGTTTTAAACAAGTTTAGAGGTCGCGCAAATCTCATAGTAAGCACGATAACCCCCTGCCTTTGTGGAGACCCCGAGGAGAGGTCACGATCTCACTGTTATACGTCATATAAACCATTGTAAAGGTGTTGTGAAAGATCTTCACTCATGCGGCGCAGGTGTGGAGCTAGGGACCTATCTGTAATGAGTTTAAAAGTGGTTTCGACTTTTCTCTTGCCGATTTTAGCGCCTTGAAACGATCACACAAAGACCCCTGGGCGCTTTACAACCCGAGTTGAACAACTACATTGCTATACAATTTGCACTACTTAAAAAAAAACACGACCTCTCAACCTACAACTAGAAGCCTATATATTTCCTATACACCATTTTCGCAGGGCTTTATGGAAATCTGCCCGCGTCGATATTAAATGTCTCTGCTGAAAAATGCTGTGCTTTTTTTTTATATATTTCATGACCCATTTCCTGCTTCTGATTTAACTTCAGCTTAAAGGGGCTCATTTGGATGTCAGCTAAGCAGACAGAGATTTGCTGTCAACAGAGAGCCTCTCTGCCTCACGTACTAGGAAGGCGCCAAATGTCACATACTAGGATCTACAAATGTCGATGAGACGGGGCTAGGGTAAAAGTAGAGCTCAAGGAGAGAGAGAGAGAGAGAGAGAGATACACTTTTGTATGAACGTATCTGAAAATCGACAAGGGGCTTAATACAAAGTGTAAGAAAACGAGCTGCTTCATTTCATTTTGCTTTCGCCTGTCCTCCTAAAGGCAAACTAAAGCAGATGTCAAAACTCCCACGGAAATAAAAAATATTATCACGTTTTTTATTATTATTATGGTCCGTGTTATTATTTGGTGCTATTCTTTGTAGCAGTGGGAAAAGTAGTGGCAGTAGGAGTCGCAGTAGTAAAACAGCCTTGGTATCAATATGTAATATAATTCACAAAGCAGCAGGTGCGCTAACCCGCAGAGCTCCCTTGGGATTCGTAACTCTAGCATATTAAGGCGCATTCATATAGTAATGATTATGAACCTTTATGTCCTTGTACGGTGTTTTTTAATCTATGAAAGGCCGCGTTGTTAGACGCCGGTACGCCCTCGGCAAGCTCCGCCCACCTTGGCTTGTCCTGTGGACACCGGCCGTCCCTTGGTACACTCCGCCCACTTTGGCTTGTTGTGTAGGCGGTGGCGTGCCTTTGGGAGGCTCCGCCCACCTTGTAACCCTGTGCTACAGGTATAGGGGCTGTTCTTAGCCGAACCCGTCTATTCCAGTGCGTTAAATGGGATCCGCAGCCTTTTAATGCGCTCAGCGCTTGGAGGTGGTAGCGCCCTGTGCCACCGGATAGGGGCTGGCATCGACGCCAGGGGGCCCAGCACCAGAGGCCATGCTTCTGTCAAGGGGCAATGCTGCCCCTGTGCTGCGGTACACCAAGAATTGTTAGTTCTTAATCACTTTGTATTACAAGTATTGTTAATAATTACTTCCTTTCGGTCTTTGAAGTTATCTCATCGGAGTCGGGTTTACTAATACTTTGCAACAACAGGAGCTCCTAATCCGGAGGTCGTGCACACAGAGCAGCAAGGGGCGGAGGGGCAGACCGGAAGGTTGGTGCACATACAGCAGCAAGGGGCGGAGGGGCAGAGCGGAAGGTTGGTGCACATACAGCAGCAAGGGGCGGAGGGGCAGAGCGGAAGGTTGGTGCACATACAGCAGCAAGGGGCGGAGGGGCAGACTGGAAGGTTGGTGCACATACAGTAGCAAGGGGCGGAGGGGCAGAGCGGAAGGTTGGTGCACATACAGTAGCAAGGGGCGGAGGGGCAGAGCGGAAGGTTGGTGCACACAGAGCAGCAGGGGGCGGAGGGGCAGAGTGGAAGGTTCGTCCACACAGAGCAGCAAGGGGCGGAGGGGCAGACCGGAAGGTTGGTGCACACAGAGCAGCAAGGGGCGGAGGGGCATAGCGGAAGGTTGGTGTTCACAGAGCAGCAAGGGGCAGAGGGGCAGACCGGAAGATTGGTCCACACAGAGCAGCAAGGGGCGGAGGGGCAGAGCAGAAGGTTGGTGCACACAGAGCAGCAAGGGGCGGAGGGGCAGACCGGAAGGTTGGTGCACACAGAGCAGCAAGGGGCGGAGGGGCATAGCGGAAGGTTGGTGTTCACAGAGCAGCAAGGGGCAGAGGGGCAGAGCAGAAGGTTGGTGCATACAGAGCAGCTAGGGGCGGAGGGGCAGACTGGAAGGTTGGTCCACACAGAGCAGCAAGGGGCGGAGGGGCAGAGCGGAAGGTTGGTGCACACAGAGCAGCAAGGGGCGGAGGGGCAGACTGGAAGGTTGGTCCACACAGAGCAGCAAGGGGCGGAGGGGCAGAGTGGAAGGTTGGTCCACACAGAGCAGCAAGGGGCAGAGTGGAAGGTTGGTCCACACAGAGCAGCAAGGGACGGAGGGGCAGAGTGGAAGGTTGGTCCACACAGAGCAGCAAGGGGCAGAGGGGCAGACCGGAAGATTGGTGCACACAGAGCAGCTAGGGGCGGAGGGCCAGACTGGAAGGTTGGTCCACACAGAGCAGCAAGGGACGGAGGGGCAGAGTGGAAGGTTGGTCCACACAGAGCAGCAAGGGGCGGAGGGGCAGAGCAGAAGGTTGGTGCATACAGAGCAGCTAGGGGCGGAGGGGCAGACTGGAAGGTTGGTCCACACAGATCAGCAAGGGGCGGAGGGGCAGAGTGGAAGGTTGGTCCACACAGAGCAGCAAGGGGCGGAGGGGCAGAGCGGAAGGTTGGTGCACACAGAGCAGCAAGGGGCGGAGGGGCAGACTGGAAGGTTGGTCCACACAGAGCAGCAAGGGGCGGAGGGGCAGAGTGGAAGGTTGGTCCACACAGAGCAGCAAGGGACGGAGGGGCAGAGTGGAAGGTTGGTCCACACAGAGCAGCAAGGGGCAGAGGGGCAGACCGGAAGATTGGTGCACACAGAGCAGCTAGGGGCGGAGGGCCAGACTGGAAGGTTGGTCCACACAGAGCAGCAAGGGACGGAGGGGCAGAGTGGAAGGTTGGTCCACACAGAGCAGCAAGGGGCGGAGGGGCAGAGCAGAAGGTTGGTGCATACAGAGCAGCTAGGGGCGGAGGGGCAGACTGGAAGGTTGGTCCACACAGATCAGCAAGGGGCGGAGGGGCAGAGTGGAAGGTTGGTCCACACAGAGCAGCAAGGGGCGGAGGGGCAGAGCGGAAGGTTGGTGCACACAGAGCAGCAAGGGGCGGAGGGGCAGACTGGAAGGTTGGTCCACACAGAGCAGCAAGGGGCGGAGGGGCAGAGTGGAAGGTTGGTCCACACAGAGCAGCAAGGGGCGGAGGGGCAGAGCAGAAGGTTGGTGCATACAGAGCAGCTAGGGGCGGAGGGGCAGACTGGAAGGTTGGTCCACACAGAGCAGCAAGGGGCGGAGGAAAGGTCCAGAGGTGGTGCACATACAGCAGCAAGGGATGGAGACAGGACCAGGAGGTGGTGAACATAAGCAGCAAGGGGCGAAAGCACAGACCAGGATTTTATTTGATTTATTTTTATTTTATTTGAAAAGTTTTATATAGCGCTGGCTAAATCTAGAGGTATCAGAGTGCTTTTAAAGAGGAGGTACCATATATTTTAAAAGATAGCTACATAGGTACAACATTTCAGGTAAATAATAACTGGGGAAACAAGAGTTACAACGGCATGGCTCAGGTAAGGGGAAACAAAGCAGACACAGGAGGGAGGTTCGGGGAAGAGAGTAGAAGAGAGTAGAAGAGGAGGGAAAAGAGTGAAAAAGGAAAGAGGAGAGAGAGGAGGTAGGAAACACAAAGGAGCACAGAGAAAAGATAGTGTGTCTGATGAACAGATGGGTAGGTGACGGCCAGATCCAAACTCCTCAGTAGCTGCAAAGGGCAACTCCATCGGTCATCGGCCGAAGGTCAGCTTGGGCGCCGAAGAACATCAGAGGGTTAAGGTAACAGCCTAGAGGAGAACATCAAAAGGTTTCAGAGGGCGCTTATCAAGGAGTGAGGTGCTGGATTCCCAGCAATAAAGGGAACCGTTTCTAACAACCTCCGCTATGTGGGAATCCCATAACACTGTGGACTCTCTCAGAGGGGAATCTGAGACTACAGGGCAGGAAAGCTGGATCCCTCCCCAACAAGGAGAGAGGAGGGCTTTGGCAAGGGGCACATTCGTGGAGGCCAATTAGGAACATATTACGGTCAAGGAAGGTACAGGCAATCTCAACAGGGACGGTCACTGTGGGTGCTGGAAAGACCCAGAGAGACAGCGAGCTGAAAAGGGTATTGGTAAGAAACAAAAATTAAACCGATTATACAAAGGAAAGAAGCAGTGTTGCACAATATGCATCATAATGTTAAACATGAGGATAATTGGGGGGGGATTGGACATGACATAAGAAGAGTTGGGGGAGCATATATGGCATAACATACGAGGAGTGGGGGAGCATAGGTAACAGCTTCGCTGGTTCCCTGGCGAAGCTGTGTTGAATGCTCACCAGGTGAGACTTCCACTTAGTTCCTGACTATACTTTGGTAATATTTGTGCTCACAGTGTTTTAAACGTCGCTCATATCGTTTTGTAACTTTGCACGGCCTAGTGACTTGGAGGAGGGAGGGGGATCGAACCGCCGAACTGCCAGAGCAGCAGGTCAGTGGTCTAGTTATTGGAAGCGTGGTTATTTAGCCCGCATGCTGACGCGGACGCGCAGCGCTGGTTTCCTGGTGAAGCTGTGTTGAATGCTTGCCTGGTGAGACCTCCACTTAGTTCCTGACCATACTTTTGTAATATTTGTGCGCACAGTGTTTTTAACGTCGCTCATATTGTTTTTTAACTTTGCACGGCCTGGTGACTTGGAGGAGGGAGGGGGATTGAACCGCCGAACTGCCAGAGCAGCAGGTCAGCGGTCTAGTGTTGGAAACATGGCTATTTAGCCCGCATGCTGACGCGGACGCGCCACTGGCGCGCCAAAGTCGCGCCAAGGGCAAGCAAGCCCGTCTGCGCCCGTCCGTGCGCTGGCCGGGCACAGGGCCAGTCCCCCTGGCCATTTTACCCCAAAATTCATAAAGTATACCAGCGAGGAGCTACATGGACTGAACCCAATTAAGGGTAGGTTATGGTGTTCCTTTGATCCTCTATTTGATATTGATAAAGGCATGGAGAGTCTTTCCTGCCATAGCTGTAGGCAGCAACTTCGCCGTGTTCTTAATCTACCAGCACATGATCCTAGAGTTGTGATCGATAATAAGACGGAAACATCCAGTCCAGGCGCTTTAAAATGTATATTATTTAATGCTAGATATTTAACTAAGCACAGTATTGAAGGTGCCTTACTGTTAGAGGAATTAGAGGTAAAACTGGCATTCATTACAGAATCCTGGACGGACAATGCTTCAGGACCAGATCTTGTGAAGGCTACCCCTCCGGGGTTTCATTGTTACACTTTGGACAGGCCACATAAAAAAGGGGTGGGCTTGCTGTTATTTATCATGAATCTCTGGGACCTAACTTTCTTCCGGTCTCCAACACGACCTGCGAAGCATTAACTTTTAACATTCACTCTATAAATCAATTGAGGCTAATAAAATGGCACAGTCCAAACTGATTATGAATGCACCAGGCAGTAATGATTCTTCATTGGTATTTGATCAATTCGTACCATTGGAGGTATCTGAGATAACCAAGGTCCTGATCTCGATTCGCTCAGGAGCCCCGAGTGATCCTTGCCCGGCCTGGGTCACTAAACAAATACCTGAAGTGATCGAATGGCCTTGGCCCCCCTGCTAAATTTATTTTTTGCATCAGGCATATACCCTAAAATCTGAAAGCAAGCTTCTGTTCTTCCTCTTTTGAAGAAACAGAATCTGGATCCAAAAGACCCCAACAACTACAGGCCAATCTAACGGCTCCCTTTTCCGGCTAAAATCCTGGAAAAGGTGATGAACATCCAGCTCAGTGCTTTTTTCCATCGTAATAACTCTCTGGATCCATCGCAATATGGGTTCAAAGCAGATCATAGCACTGAGCTGGCTCTGTTGAAGTCCACTGAGGAAATTAGAGAGGCCGTAGATGGAGGAGGTAGCGCTGTACTAATCTTATTGGACCTGTCTGCGGCCTTTGACATGGTCCATCATAAATTACTGATGGACCGGTTGTCTGCGACTGGTGTCAAAGGCCAGGCATGGAAACTTTTACAATCTTTCCTAGCTGACAGATCACAAACCCCCAGGAAGGCCAAAAACCAGGGGGTAATAGTGGACAACAAACTCACCATGGGTTATCAAGTAAGCATGGTGACCTCAGCTTGTTTTATGATTCTTAGAATCATAAGGAAAATCAAGATGTTCCTGACTGAGTAGTCATGGCCCTTATAACGTCGCGTTTGGACTATTGTAACATCCTATATCTGAATATACAAAAACAACATATGTATAGGCTCCAACTAGTCCAAAACGCAGCGGCCAGTCTGCTGTCCGGAACACCCAAATTTGTCTCTGTGAGAGGAGAGCTCAACAAACTACATTGGCTTCCGATAAAACAAAGAGCTTGCTTCAAGGCACTCTGTATTGTTTATAAAGCCATTAATGGAATTGGTCCTGAGTTTCTTAAGCAAAAGTTCCGCTGGTTTGTTCCTGGCAGAACATTACGATCTACCAGTGCTAAACGAGTGCAAGTTCCCATGTCAAAAAAAGTTAACTGGGGGGCAGGAGTTTCACTCTCTGTGCTTCGAGAGATCAGAATGAGCTGCCCTTCTTTCTTAAGACTGCTCCAGATCTTCTCTCATTTCGGAAGGGCCTGAAGACATGGCTCTTCTTGTAGTAGGATCTCTCTCAGCTTCCTCAGGTAGCCAGTACTTAGCGCCAGGACACCCAAGGGTAATCGCGCGCTCTATAAGTGCAAATAACATAACATATTCATTTGGTGATGCGTAGTTCAGTGGAGAGGGAAGACAATCAAAATGTAGTCCCGGTGGGGCCGGAGGTACGGTCCTGGTCACAAGATGGTGAAGCGAGACAGGACTGACCATTAGAGATGGTCACAAAATGGTGGGGTGTAAGAGCGACAAAGCCAAAGTCCAAAGAACTCGATTCTTACCTCCGCCTGGCACCTCCGAGTAGTCCCAGTTGTCTTGCGGGAGGCAAGCGGGGCGGGATGGCAATGTGAAAAGCAGCAGGAGGAGCATCAATCTAGTTTCTTTAGCATTCATCAAAAAGAGACAGACCCAGAAGGCCATGGCGGAGCTGCAATGGAATCCGTAGAGGGGCTGCGAGGTGGAAGTCAAGATGGGCGATGAGCGAGGAGCAAGGCTCAACACGGTGAAATCGAGGTGTTTCACCCCAGCAGCGCTGCCAGTGCCTAAGCGCTGCGGAAATGGTCAATGCCGGAGGCGTGCAAATGGGGAAAACACCGACACCTCGGATCTCACTCTGTGGAAATGGTGGTGCGACGGAGCACGTCCCCGTCCAAGTGTGAGCTCGAGGCACCCGGATTAGTGAGGCACGAGCTCTCCCTGAGAATCTTTACAGTGGAATCCTCAGGGAAATAAACTGCAAGTCGGATGTGTGTCCCCCACAGAAACAGTGAGCCCCGGAGGCTGAGGCAGTTCGATTATAGCACTTGGAGGAGGCAATCATGATAGCAACTCTTCGTGCCTCTGTCTAAACCCTCTCACACTCAGCCAGCAGTTTAAAGATGGCCGCTGCAAAATACACAGATCCACAGTGGGAGAGGTGTGGCGCCGCGGCCAGGGCGACTGACGCTGGAATCTGGCGACCACGGTTCGATCCCCGGCTCCGGCGGCAGGTTAGCCCAGCACCATGTGACTCTGGGCAATAGCTCGCTTAATCTTCCCGACGGCCCCCAGCCCCTAGAGACCCTTACGGGTGATTGTGCGCTTTACAAATGTGGACTTTACTTTACTTTACTTTACTCTAAAATGCCATAGTGGAGTGAGGACTAGCACCAGTGTGGAGAGGCATAATGATTGATGTGTCTAGGCCGATGGTGGGGGGGGGCAGCATAGTGAGAGAACAGCCTTCAGTTACTTTCCAGTGGGATAACAGCCACCATCTTAGGCTCAGAAATAGTCAGGCATTGGGATGATGGGCAGGGAACTCCCGCTCAAGAGCTTTCAGGGCAATGCACCCCGGTGTCCCACTGCTGCCTCATCCTTACTGGTCATGTGGGAGTCATTAAACATGTGTCTCCCTGCAGCGATCATGCTTTTTGCCTCGCTCCTCCGACATCCCGCACCTCGTGGAGTAGCATGCACATCGCTGGCACCGGTGTCCGATGGTTCATCCCAGTGGCAGTATCTCAGAGCGTATCGGCCCTAGAGCCTAAAGACGTGTGTGGCGCTCTAGTTTCAGAGCTCCAACAAGTGTGGAGGCTGTCATTTCCTCATTGGGGCAGACCAGAATGGGCGGATCGAAAACTAGGGTCCACAGCATCACAGGGTCACGGGAGCGGGGGAATGTAGCTGCACTCCTTACTTCTCCCACGTGCAGAGCTCGTATGTCCAGCAGGCAGGCACAGGCATTTAATCAATTAGGGTGTCCCACAAATCTCGTCAGTCGGGAGGGACCCATTGTGGGGCACATAGAGAAGCAGGGAGTGGAAGGACCTGGAGGTGGTACAGATAGAGCAGCAAGAGGCGGAGGGGACGATCCAGAATTCAGGGACACAGTGCAATAATGTGTGGTGAGCCTCGTGGGTAAGGCTGCCTCCTAGAGGTTGGCGTTGCAGTATGCAATGAGTGGACACACACACACACACAGTTGCTTTGGGTGCAGGCAAAAGACCCCGTGCGGTTTTAGCCCCTTTTATGAAATCGCCTCTAGCACCTCTGGGGCGGTGCTGGTGTAACTTCTGGGTCACACCAGCTCAGCAAGGGCGGTGCTGGAATCATTACATCCCTCCCCAACCTGGCGTTGACCTTCGTCCGGGTGTTCAACAGACAAAGTCTCTGAATCCTTAGCTTGGCAGTGGATTTGGCCTCAAATCATAACGCAGTGGGTGGGAGAGCCAGCTTCCATCTCCAGACCTTGGTTCATGCTGGGAGTCTGTCTAGGCGCTTTCCATGGTACTCAGTGGCTCAGTTGCAGAGCAGTTCGAGAAACTTTCCCCTGGGTCAAACTTTGTTCCTGTGTCATCCCAGGTGACGTCTTTGTCTCCTGACTGGTCAGGTTCTTGGCTGGGGCGATCCACCCTTCGGAACCACAATACATTCCTTGTGACAACCCCGCTCTCTCTCTTGGCAGTGTCCATGGTGCCACGCGAGTCGGAGACTGTCCATGTACCTGGTTCAAAGGGAGTCTAGAACTCTCATCCTGGCCGTCGATCTTTTACTAACACAAGGTTCCTTGGGAGGAGCTGTTGAGGTTTAGCAAGCCTCTTCAGGCTGGCACGTTTGTTGGTCTGGGTGCCCCTGGCCTGGGGATCAGCTGGTACGTAAGGGGTTGGTGTCCACTGGTTGGAAACAGGGATAGTGTCCCGCTGATGTCCATTCAGCGTCAGGGACCAGAGGGTCTAGAAGTGGTGCAAGTTAAGTTCCAGTTAATTGCCTTCAGCCTCTGCGATCTGGAGGGCCTTGTTCAGTACACGCATAAAGTGTTCTGCCTCACCATAGACTTGTGGCCACTGGGGCGAGGGGTGATATGGTGGTGCCTTATGCCGAAGTTTGTGAGCAAATCTTTGAAGTCAGCTCCTTGAAACGGTGGCCCATTATCCGTTTTTATCTCCTGGGGGAGCACTAGTATGGCTGAGGTCTTCTGAAGCACCGGGCGACATTGGAGAAAGCTATTGACTCTATTACCTCAACTGTGGAATATTTAGAATAGCTGTTGATTATTATGGTGGTGATCTGTCCGTCTGCAAAACTCCCGAAATTCAGGCTTATTTGGGACTATGGGACTGTACATGGTTCTTCCGTGATGATCGGTGCCAGGACCTCTTGGGTGTTTGTGAGCTGGCACAATGGACACTATCGTACAAAGTCGTCTACTGCAGCTTCCGGCCCTGGGAACTAGACTTTCTCCCTCATCTGGTATTTCATCCGGACAGTTACTTGGTGGCTACGTTTGTCACACGGAGCTGGAGACTCTCAGGAATTACAGCGTGCGTTCCGCACAAAATCAGGCCATCTGCTGTGGTGCTCAAGTCATCATGAACCCTCCATATTTTTCGGAGGTGCTCTTTGTCCGGGCCATACCAATTATTAATAACCAAATTTACAGAAGAACATTCACCACTCATTGCTTCTTGTGATTACTGAACCATATTTAATAAACTGATTCAGAAAAAGCTCAAAATTAAGCATGGGCGGATCTAGCGGATCTCGCGTACGCGAACTTGCGGATTTACGGATTCGCAATCCGCGAAGATCCGCGAACTCTAGCGGATTTGCGGATTTTTCCGTTTTTTGTGTTGGCGCGTGTTCGCGCCGATTTTGGGACAAGTTCGCAATTGCGAACTTACTTTTCGGCTCGCAACGGCCGCGACTATGTTGTTTCTACGTCTGGTTTATCATCACAGGTTCACAGCACCCTCTGTTTCACCACTGCCACCCTCTGGGACACCCATGCCACCCTCTGGTACATCCTCACTGGCACCTATTAGGTTTATTTATCACTGTAGATTATGGTGGTTGAAAAAAGCAAGCACACCTGCCCTTCTTCAACTGCCATCAATTAATTTGTGTTTCATTAATGTGTCAGTAATTTTGAAAGTTCCAGTCTGGCTGGCACCTGCTTCCTTCCTTATCTGTAATTTGCTTTTTGTTGCAGTGAAATTTTTTTTTCACAGGACCTTTATGGTGCTATTCTATGAGCCTGCTGTTTGGGTCATAGCAGGGTCATAGAATAGTTGCAAACTCTGGAGGGGCCCATCAGGAAGCACTACCTTGAATGTTACTAATGTTAAGTTTGAACTTTTGCACCTGCTCATTGCTTTCAGTTTAGCTAAAATCGTTTTTTCTGCAATTTCGCGCGTTTTTTGGGGCGCAAATCCGTGCGAGATCGATTTCGGAAGCCGCGAATACGTGCGAATACAAAATTGTTTTTGTTGCGACGTGTATGTTCGCGTGATCTTGCGCGTGTTCGCGAGGCGCTTCTAGCTATACGTTTGCCAAGTTACCCTATCGGTCGTACACGGGCGCGGCCATCTTGTTGGCGTGACGTAATTCCGTTTCCGCCCGCTATGTGTAATCTCGCAAAGTGTGCTGCTCGCTAGTACAATTTCGCGCGTACTCGCAAGGAAAATCTCGCGCGAACTTACCCACGCGGTCGTGAACGGGCGCGGCCATCTTGTTTCTCATTCATTGCTATGGTTCTGGGCATGCTTTCTCTATCCTCTCTCAATCTCTGCCATCCTTTGCTTGTTTGAAGTTTTTTTGATCTAATTTTACTTATTATCTATCCCTCTATTTTTCTACCTCTATATTTTTGTGTTTTCTGCAGCTTTTAGTTACTTTTAAACTACTTTTTTAAACTCTTTTCTTTTCTTCTTCACTATTCTATTTCTTCTTTATCATTTAAGTTTATTTCTGCCCAGACCATGGTAAAGGGAGCCGGGAAGCACCCTGAGAAGGGGAAGGGTCCCGCACCCTGTGCCCGGCTCCCGTGCGGGCGTTTAAGGGGGGAGCAAGTGGTCCCGAGGGAGATCTTCAGCGCGGAGGAAGTGGCGGCACTGATCTTCCACGTCCAGCGCCGCCTCCCCAAGACGATCCTGGGAGGCGGCAAGATCGCGACCGGCTATGGCATCCGGGAGCGTCGCAAGCGGTGGGAGAAGGTGTGCCGGGCCATGTACAAGATCTCTGGGGTCCGGCGCACATATAACCAGGCCACCCACCGCTGGACCGATGTCATGGACCGGGAGCGGGACTTGCTGGACGCGCTCGGCGTAGAGGTCCCCGGGCTTGGTGAGTAGTAGTAGTAGTACATTTACTACTCTGTTTTATCCTGCTCTGTTATTTGCAAATCTTTGTTCTTTACCAAGAGCAATAATGCTGCCGATTACATTGAGGTAAATTATATTTCAAAATCTTCTATGCATTTCAGGTGCACTGCTCTCCTTCTCAGTAGCCTTGCTTGCTACTATGCTTCTTTGTTTTGTATGTTGTGTTCAGAAGCATTTCATTGGCCTGAGAAATTATGTATGAGTGTACTGTAAAGAAAAGAACTGCGTAATGCTAGACAGTAAGGGTCATATTTTCAATTACCGGCGCATCCCTGCAAAGTAGCAGGGATGCGGCAGTAATTGTGTGCCATGCCACCACCACCCATTGGCCCAAAACGTCACAGAAGCCTTATGCATCTGTGCCGTAAAGGCAGCGCATTGCTGGAGTTGCGTGCCAACGATGGCGCAGCTCCAGCAATGCTCTGGGGTACCCTATCTCCCCAATGCTGCATCAAGCCGTACGTCGGCTTCAAGCGCGCAGGGTTTGAGTCATGCATCATTGTCCTAAAAGTGACTGATTGACATCTTGTAGATTTCCCTCAGCCACTTTTAGGATTCGTTCCTGCGCAGGTACGCCCTCCCTTGCGCCGGAACGCCCCCTGATGGCGCAGGGCTTTACAACGTGATGCATCGCCCATATGCCCATATGTGTTTTTTTTTAATATATACGCCGCACCAACACCATGGCGAGTCTTTTGTTCTGCCGCTGCGTCAGAAAAGGCACGCAACAATGGAGGAAAATCAGCCGCAACTTCCGCAAGGGACTTCTAAATCAGCCCCAACAGACTGAAGTCCAGTCCTTCCTTTAGACAGTCACATGGCTATAAGAAGAAATAGTGGCGGTGGTGGCGGGTGGATTGATAGTTTGAGTATTCACTGATCTGCAAGCAGGATGGACTTTGTCTGTCACGTGTTGCGCACTGCTGCCTGCAGTGCCAGGCCTAGGCAAACCTCTTTAGTAGTCTGTTTATTGAGTTACATAGGAACTTTCTAAGTCAACGTTCCGCAAATCAGGCAATACGAATAACGTAGTATACCACATGAGATAGATCCCGTGGAATAGTTGTCTATCTATTTGCTATTTTTGCAAAATATGTTGTTATTGTTCTTTTGAAATGTTTGATTTGGTTGAAAAATCTCATCCATGTTTTCTGGTTTTTCTTTCTTTCATGTTGTACATCAGCTCCCCCCAAGGGCAAGAGGACACAGGAGGAGGGTGCTGAGGATGCAGGCCAGGATCGGGCAGGCGAGGGCTCCTTTGCTGGCCCCAGTAAGTTTACATTTTAATAAACAGTACCTATTTTTTCCTAGCGTTCCTCATTCGATTTTTTCTAAATCGTCTTTGATCTTCTTGTAGACTGGATATAAATTCTTATCCTGCCTCGAATATGACTCCCTGTGGTA
The DNA here is from genome assembly GCF_964261635.1 of Lissotriton helveticus. Classification (NCBI taxonomy): domain Eukaryota; kingdom Metazoa; phylum Chordata; class Amphibia; order Caudata; family Salamandridae; genus Lissotriton; species Lissotriton helveticus. The sequence goes on along the minus strand of NC_136058.1, from coordinate 226,226,215 downwards.
TTACTAGACTATTCTTATTAGTCTGTCTGTGTAGCTAACTAAGATTGGACATTTGGCAATTCCATTGGACTCCCATTATATTCAGCAATACCTCTATGCACTGTCTCCTTACTGACTAGATAGTGTGGCAGAGTCATTCAGCTCCCGAAGTCACCGATTATAGATCCCCAATGATCTCTAGATTATCGTACGCAGGACAAGAGAGTAGTACGGAGTCACAGCACAGTCAAGAAGTGTCAGAGGCACTCATGCTTGCAAAAATTCCAAAACCTTTAGCTCATCCACTCTAGTCTAGAGGAACAAAAACCACAGAGTCTATTTAAGTTTAAAAGCTTTATTAAAAGTAAACACATTTATTAAAATCTACTTTGTCATAAAACTATTTAACTGTAAACGGAAAAGTGGTTAGTGCTGACGATTAATTGGACACATTTCTTGTGGTCGAGCCGAACTCTCACCTAGTTTGAACTTGATCCTGGTCGTGTTCTTAGGACTCAGGAGTCAAGCTTCTGTCTGTTAGGAGAAAAAGTGGTGCGTGTTAAAAATCAAAAGCAAGCATTCATCAGTTGTGCATAAAAGTGCAGCAAGACAACAGCCTTCCCTGGAAAATGGGACATTTTTACTATGGAGTAGACAGTCACAAATTATTACATTGTATTCTGTTTTTTTAACATTTCTCCTAGACCAAATATTATATAGTAGTGAGTGGTGTATTCTAACATTCTTAAATGTACTTTGTAGGTGTAACATCTGGTGACGGGGCCAGCGCGGAGGTGGCTGTGTTGGACCAGGACTCGGAGGCCTCTGGGGAGGAGGCGGCGGTAGAAGAGCTGGCGGACGTTCCTGTGGGGGATCAAACGGTGGTGGCGGAAACAGGTAAGCTATATATTCCTTACTTATTGAGATTGAAGACTGCATAGTGTGCTTTCTGCACGGGTGTATTACAATTACAAATCAACCAGGTAGTAGCCTCCTCGAAATGTACTTCGACTTAGCTGTGAAGTTTTTGGTGAGAAGAATCCCAATAAGTTCTTAGACGAACGTGATGGATGGGATGAACGAAAAGCGAAAGAAGGGTGTAAGTAAGTGGGACGCGAACTTGTATGATGGCTGGCAAAGAAGAACGATATGTGTTTGCTTGGCCCCCGAGGTGGCTGGGAAGGAAAGAATATGGTATGGTGCATGTCTGGGTCAATGATGAAGCAAGGATGGGTGGAAGGACAGCAGCCTGGGTGGGTGAAACAGAAACTGTATGTGTGCGTATACTTTGACTGAATGGATGCCTGGAGCATGGTATTCTCTGACTCTTAGATAGCACATGTGTATCTAGAGAGAGTAGATGGTCGCCAGGTGAAGTAAGTGTTACCTTGAAGAGCATGTACCACCGCACCCGCACGTCCGTTCCAGTGCAGGGAAGGCAAGGAAAAGAAATTGTAAATGTGTCCAATACTACCATGAATAGTAGCAGTACTTTGTATTGCGTTTGCATTCACAGCATATATCTGGTTATTACGGTGGACACTCCGTACCTCTCTTAATAACTTTAGTTTACTTGTAGTACGTCATTCATGTGTGGGTGTATCACTGTTCACTAAATATTAAGCAAAGCACCTAAAGTCATCTCATCTGTCATTAAATACGTCCCATGTGAAGTGATAGATAATCAAATTAGTTAGCTTCTTCAGTTTCCTTTTCTAGTACTCATTTGCACTGTAGGGTGAAAGGTAAATTAATTAAGCAGTAGCCCTTGTAACAGAGTATTCTCAGTGCCACCCGTAATAGAAAAGTAATAGCTTCACCACCTGCATGTACTGGACCGGTACAGTAACGCAAGTCTGTCTCACTCATCATGGTGTGCAACTTTTTTTCTCGGGTGCAAGTTCACTGTGCTGTGTCCATGTCATTCTGCCGGCTTGCATAAGATAACGTACCCATTTCCCTAAACAAGAGAGAAGAAGAAGAATAAGACTGGTGTACTGTCATAGTCGACTGTAATGGAAGTCCATAGTGGTCGTAGAATTAGTTCATTAAACTACCACTACTGTTAGAGCAAGGATGCAGAAGTGGGAGGTTACATAGATACTGTCCTCAATAGTTATGTACTGTGCTTTCAATTTGCTACTTGTACTCTGTGACCCAACTTTCGGCTCAATCACTTTGTGTTATTAATAAGAAGCATTGGTTACAGACTATGTCTTTCTTTCTTCATATAGTTGCTCCTTCCAAATCAACAACAAGGAGGGAGCAGGCTAGATTGGCCCGGCAACGGAGGCTGGAGGCCACAGTCACCGAATATCGGCGGCTGGTGGCCCTGGAGGAGGAGGAGGACACGCAGTCGAGCGGGGCAACATCCTCGACTGTGACCACTGCATCCTCCTCCGTGACTAAGCCAGCGGGACCGAGCCGGGCTAAGAAAGACGACCGCCACCGCCAAGCAACCGAAATACCAGCTGCCCCCCACAGGAGCTGCAAGGAACGCCAACGCCGCCTACGAGTCCGCATGTCCAACCTGGAGCAGGAGGTCCTGAGGTATAAGAACTTGGTTAAGGGCCTCCGCTCCGAGCTTGCCACCCTCCGCAAGGAGTATGATGCCCATGCCGCATCATGCACCAGCACCAGCACCCTCCAGTAGTGGAGTGTCCCTTGCCCTTTTTTATAGACTTTTGGGGGGTGGGATTTGGGAGTTGGGATCGTTTTGGGACGTTTCAGAGACAATCGTTGGGGTTAGGGTGGGTGAGGGAGATTATTTTGTTAGGGCTAAATAAATATATTTTTCAACTTTATCTGACCATACCTGTTTTTTACTGCTTTTCAGTCTGGTGGGTGGGGGGCGGGGGTGTAACAGTAACTTTGTTTTCCTGAACAGTCGTAGGACTTTAGTAGTACAACCGTCAATCTCTTGTCTACTCCGAAATAATACTCCATTATACTACCTCCCACCAAACGCTTATCTTACCTGTAATTTGTGTTAGAAATTAGGGCTAGGCCCAGGGCTGGCTCCAGGTGAAATGGGGATTAACGTTGTCAATCCTGGGCGGGTGACATTTCCTCATTGCGGTGGTACTAGTGGTGTGACACAGTGGCAGTTGCATGCCTATGGAAAAAAAGAAAACGAAACCTTGTTTGTCCTCCCTACTGTAGCATTACAACGGTTACGGTACGATCGAGAAAATAGCAGGTGACAGTACACTAGAACAGTGCCATAATGTAGCCTAACAAATGGTAAAGTATTTGCTTGCAAGTATAACTAGTACTTGCGTTGAATTTATTTGACATTGGCTACTACTACTAGAAGATATAGTACTGAAGCTGAGTAAGTCTAGAAGATATCCTCGTATTCCTTCACCAGCCTGTTGCTGCTATGACCTTATCCTCCCCAGCAAGTGTGTGGAATTATTGATGTCATTTTAGTCAGACATCAAGCAAAACAACACAGCCCGGGGGAAGAGGGTTAGGGTTTGTAAAATGGATGGGAATGGGGGTTTCTTTTTGGGTAGGTTTTGTTGAGAGAAGAAAAAAAAAGCAGAGCATGGACAAACAATAATTGAAGATACAGACAATCTTTGGTTACAAACTAAAGGTAAGCACATGCAGTCACACTCATAGAATAAAAGACAACAATGGATACTGTATCTGTATTGCGTATGTTGTTGGAGTTGTCCTGTTGAATTTGGTAAGTAAGTTGCATGCAGCAAACAATTCCTCTTATTGGCGGCACTCCTCCATTCCAGCTGACGCTTCGTCCATCAATGTGGTGACCACTGACAGAAGACACCCTGTCCACTGCCTGCCTGGCGGATGTTGACTGAAACCCGGCCTGTAATTATTGAACGTAAAACAGGAAGTGCTATTACAATACCACTGATAAATAAATAAAAGGTATGTACGCTGTGTGGTTCAAAAAGTGACACTTTGATTTCCCTAATAGACAGTACAATATTTTTGAAATTGCGTGCTCTGTCTGAGTCACCTTTTTAAGGATCAATAAGTATGGCCAAAATATTATAGCGGATCTTTCCCCTCAAGGTAGGTGTACTACTGTGTTTTAGAACAAAATTTGACCTTCCCAGCAATGCTCCCACCAAGACCCTTACTAAAGCCAGTCGCAAAAATGTAGAAGAACCCCAATCATATCTCCAAAAACGATGCCTAGCAGAAAAATGGTTACAAAACGTACTTTGAAAGTAACAGTAGGCCCAAATACAGACCGTGGATTGTATTCAAACCACTTGCAAGCAAGCAAAAGTATCCATAGCCAGCATCGCTCCAACAGTGCTCTACAACAACAGAACCGCGTTGCAATAGAACCCCCCGAAACACATGCAATCCTGCTGCTAGGGCTAACCCTAACGAACCCTAACTTACAAAAAGTGCCAAAACTGGTGTTTCCTTATGGATTTTGTCCAACAAACTTCTAGCCGGTATTAGACCTTCCCAGGAATGCCCCAGGCAAGACCCGCCAACCCACCCGCAAAAAAACACCCGACACAACACCCCCAAACAGCGAAAAAGCTAAATCTCATACTTACAATGTCTCTCGGCCTTCGGTCCAAACGCGGCGCTGTGCAGCTAGGTCGTCATCATCATCAATCATCATAACTCCTGTTTTCCACCACGGATTTCCTGAAAAGCAAATGCAATCAAGATTAGACTGTCGCAGCAGTGCTTCGACAGAGACCCCGGCCGCAACCCACCCACGAACAGCAGGAAGCCCCCCAAAACGCTACATTGAGCAAGATTTAATTTTAATTTAAAAAAAAGAACTTATAAAGCGCACGTACACTGAGTCAGTTTCATGGCGCTGGTGAGGTCCCTAAATGAAAAAAAAAATAAAAAGAGCTAGAGATGATAGGATAGCTAAGTGCCAAAAGCCTGCTGGAATAAAAATGTTTTTAGTGACCTCCGGAACTCCATGTAGGAGGAAGAGAGTCTTAAGGACAGTGGGAGGCCATTCCAGAAGGTGGGAGCGAGCACAGCAAACTTCTGCCCTCCTGCCCGCTTCTTTTTGAACCGGGGCGTTGTTAGTAAGGCTAAGCTAGAGGAGCGGAGGTCTCTAGAAGGAACATAGAGAGAAATAGCCGAATTAATGAAGGCTGGGGCTGTACCCGCTCGTGCTTGAAAAGTCAAACACCCCAGCTTAAACCTGGCTCGTTCTTTTATAGGGAGCCAATGTAAGCTCTTGAGTAGGGGAGTCGAGTGATGGGACTTAGACAGGCCAAAAACCAGGCGGGCCGCCTGGTTTTGTATTAACTGTAGGCGCTGCAAGGCATATGCAGGGGCTCCATTGTAAATGATGTTTCCATAGTCAATCTTTGACAGGACCATGGCCATCAGAATTAGCTTTAGAGCAGAAGTGGAAAAAAACCTGGCAATTTTCCGGATGAGTCGAAGTGTAAAGAAACAAGAAGAAACCACCGAATTAATGTGTGAATGAAGGGTTAATTGGTTGTTGAGAATGATCCCAAGGGTTTTAACTGAACAAGAAGGGGAAGGAGGGGGTCCAAGTGAGGAGGGCCAGAAAGAAGAGGACCAGGGATTGGCAGCGCCGCCCGTCGCCACAAGTTCCGTTTTATCCGGATTAAGTTTTAACTGGTTGGTGTTCATCCAGTCTCGGATAAATAGCATGACGGACTGGAAACTGCCAACCCCTGAGGGGGAGGAAAGGTAAAAAATAAGTTGGAGATCATCTGCATAGTTATATACAGTGACCTCCATATTCTGTAAAGCAAAAACCAGGGGGAAAATGTAAAGATTAAAAAGTAAAGGGGAGAGAGCAGAACCCTGAGGAACACCACAGGTGACAGTACGTGGAGAAGCCGAGAAGGTGCCGAGATGGACTGTCTGATTACGATCCTTCAGGAACGACTCGACCCAGGCAAATGCAAGCCCCCCGATCCCCGCCGCCCTGACCCGTGACAACAAGATGTTATGGTCCACGGTGTCAAAGGCGGCGGAGAGGTCCAAAAGGACCAGAATCTTGGGGGTGTTTGCGTCGAGTCCTTCCCTAAGTTGGTCCATGACCGAAATCACCACCTTCTAGGTGGAGTGTCGAGGTCGGAAACCAGCTTGACATGGGGCCAGGTAATTACTGTCCTCAACAAAGGTGCTCAGGATTTGAGACACATGCGTCTCCGCCACCTTGCCCAAGTAGGGAAGCAGGGATATGGGGCGATAGTTGACCAGGGAGGCAGGGTCAGCCCCAGGTTTCTTTAAAATGGGGATGATGGTAGCCGATTTAAAAGCAGTAGGGACAAGACCTAGGATGAAGGTATTGTTTAAAACGGTGAGAGCGGGGACAGGACAGGCCAAGAACACCTGGGCCAATATACGGGCCGGGCACGTATCAGAAGGAGACCCCGATTTTACACGCTTAAGTAGCGGGGAGAGGGACTCACTGGTTAATATCGGATTAAGATGTCTGAAGAAATGGCAAAAAAAAGGCTGTTCCTTATGGATTTTGTCCAAAACACTTCTATCCGGTATTAGACCTTCCCAGGAATGCCCCAGGCAAGACCCGCCAACCCACCCACAAAAAACCACCCGACAACACCCCCAAACAGCGAAAAAGCTAAATCTCATACTTACAATATCCCTCGGCCTTCGTTCCAAATGCGGCGCTGTTCAGCTAGGTCATCATCATCAATCATCATAACTCCTGTTTTCCACCACGGATTTCCTGAAAAGCAAATGCAATCAAGATTAGACTGTCGCAGCAGTGCTTCGACAGAGACCCCGGCCGCAACCCACCCACGAACAGCAGGAAGCCCCCCAAAACGCTACATTGAGCAAGATGTCTGAAGAAATGGCAAAAAAAAGGCTGTTCCTTATGGATTTTGTCCAAAACACTTCTATCCGGTATTAGACCTTCCCAGGAATGCCCCAGGCAAGACCCGCCAACCCACCCGCAAAAAACCACCCGACAACACCCCCAAACAGCGAAAAAGCTAAATCTCATACTTACAATATCTCTCGGCCTTCGTTCCAAATGCGGCGCTGTTCAGCTAGGTCATCATCATCAATCATCATAACTCCTGTTTTCCACCACGGATTTCCTGAAAAGCAAATGCAATCAAGATTAGACTGTCGCAGCAGTGCTTCGACAGACACCAAAAATTACACACAAACCCCCGGAACCCCGCCAAAGAGCACCTCAAAGGCAAGCAAGTCAGCAAAAACGGCAAGAAATTTCCACCTCATATTTGGTCCAAAACACTTTTGTCCATTATTAGAGCTTCACAGCAATGGGCCCAAATCCGTCAACTCACCCGCAAAGAAGTACAACACCCCCACAAGTGCTGAGTCTTTCTTCATTGGGCGTAATCCAGCACTCTGCTTGGAGGGAAATCGCAGTCTGGAGGAGGAGGATAGAGGAGCATGTTCTTCAGAACTTGTGAACCTGAGGAATGTAGACTGCGGCACCTTCAAATCAATAAGCAAACAAGTGAAGACAGTTCTGATGATGGTCTTGTTTTTGGGATTAGGTGATTAAAGTTTGAATTAAATTAACTGTGCAAAACAAAGAAAGAGAGACACAAAGCACACAGGAATAAAAGTGAATAAGGACGAAAAAGAAAGTTCTTGATTGATTGTCTCATTTTCAGGGCTCGGTGTCAGGGAATAAGAACAAGATTTCGTCATCATACTCTGCGAATTCAGGCTGGATGAGGTCAGTGGCACCGAACAGAGAAAAAATCCCCTCATCTACGTTGCTGTCCTCCTCGTCTTCATGCGGCGTGCTTTCTCGTACTTTGTAATCTGGTGGTATGAGGTGCTGATTCATCTTGATCATTGTCAGCCGCTCCACATTTTTGGGCGAGAGGCGGCTCCGTTTGGGAGTTACAATGCCACCAGCAGCACTGAAAACACGTTCAGAAGACACACTTGCGAGTGGGCGAGACAAATAGTTTATAACCAGGTTGAAGAGCTGTGGCCACAATTGTTTTTTGCCATGCCAATACTGCAATGGCTCATCATTAAGGAAGACCTCTGTTGAGTCATTCAGATAGTCCTGCACCATCGACTCAAGGTCATCAACTGTTCCTCCACTTTGCTTACTTTTTGCTGTGCCTGTGACATTTTTTCGAGAACCATACCCCATCAAACTTAGCCAATCCTCCTCCCCAGCCACTGTTAGTGTTGTCATTGTGTGTGGTGCAGATGATCCAGTTGCCGGTGTCTTTAACGGCTGAGAGGTCACTTGTGCCCCAGCCACAGGTGCAGAAGTGGATTCTTGTGACTGCGGATGGCCTGCTGATGCTGATGCTGATGTACTGGCTTCTCCTTCAATAACCTGCCGTTCTTTTTAAAACCTCTTGGCTGACCAGGCTAACCAATGTTTGTACTTTTGAACATCTGCATCAGCGAAAGGAAAGAATGCGTTGTCTGCCAGCGCCTTTTTGTAGCGTGGATCCAGAATAGTAGCACAAATGTAATGCTGATCTGAGTTGATGTTTTGAAGACGTTCATCACCACGTAGGCGATGTAATAATTTCTCAGACAAAATGAAATGGTTTTTTTTTTTTCATCTTTTTCAAACTCAGAAGAAACCGCCATCAGTTGGTGCTCCAGTATGCACAACAATGGGATAGCTTTTCCCAAATTACAGTCCTCCTGGCTGACTGCACGCGTGAAGAACTCAAAAGGACGAAGCATGTCTGTCAGGCTTTTAACTATGTCCCATTGCGCCTTACTCATCCGCAGGTCCTCCTTCTGAGATGTAGCCTCTGTCAAGAAATAGTGATCGAGTACCGTATACTGCTCATACAGACGCTCAAGCATGTAGAAGGTTGAGTTCCAACGTGTTGCCACCTCCTGGATGAGTGCTTTCACTGGCATTCTACGTTGAAGTAGCAGTCTCCGCAGATGCTTCCGGGCCTTAAAAGAATGGCTGAAATGGTTGCACATTTTGCGGCAGGTGGCCATTACCTCGAACGCTGGACTCTCTTTATCACTCAAGAATTTTTGAACTACCAGGTTGATACAGTGCGCCAAACACGGCACTCTAACATGGTCACCAATGAACATGGCCTTAACTACATTGGCGCCATTATCCGTGGAAACATAACCAATCTTGCGTTTTAGGGGGGATAGCATTGTCAAGACCTTTTTGTTAAACTCTTCCAAAAGGTTTTCTGCTGTGTGACTTTTCTCCAAGCCAAACATGGCTAGTGTTGCATGTTTCCGAGCAGCTTTGAAAACTTGGTCCGGGTCAACACCTGCGTTTAGCTTTGCTTTAACACCTGAAAAAGAGACCCAGTGTGCAGTGATGCACATGTAATCATCGCCTGGGCCACTGGTCCACATGTCTGTTGTCAGATGTATTGTGTGAACAGCACTCTTCTGCAAAGCTGCCCCAATCGCCTGCAGCACATCTTCATGTAGTGCTGGAACCGCAACTCTGGCAAAATAGAACCGGCTCGGAACCTTCCATTTAGGGCAGAGCGTTGCCACTAATTCAAGAAAACCTACCGCTTCTACAAAAGAAAAAGGTAGAAGGTCCACAGCTAGCATTTTAGCCAGCTTAGTGTTATACAGACGCGTCAGTGGGTGGTTGCGTTCATATGGCACGTCTGAAGTAAGCATTGTTCTAATGTTGCCCTGGACCAAGCATTTACGGGCTGATAATGACTTCGTTGACCCAATTTTGCTCGCTGGTGAACTTTTGTGCGTTGGTGTCTCACTCGCTCCAACACTCTTAGTGTGCCTCACATTGGGTGTGCTGCTGACAGGGGTACTGGGTGTAAGGGAAGTGTTTGACACGTCTTCTTCCTGCTCGTCATCATCAGATGAAACATCAACGTTTCCTTGAATTTGGCCTTTCTTGATCGTATCTAGGTGCGCAAACCATCTGACAGTGTGCTTTCTCTCAAGATGACCTCTCTGGCCGCCGGTACCATAGTTGGTACCTGACTTACCACGACTAACTGCAAGCTTACAAAGGGTACAAATGGCAAACTTTGGATTTTTTGGACAAACAGTAAAGAAGTCCCAAACTGGGGACTTGAAGTGTCTGTGGGACATGGAGGAGGCGGCGATACTGGTGGTGGTGGTCATGAAGCTAATGCCAGATGAAGTGGAGGATGTGGATTGCCCAACTTTTGTACGTTTTGCACTTTCACCGCCACTAATTAAGGTCGAGGTTGACGGAGGTCTCTTCTTGCCAGAAAGAAATATGGAAGCGGGACGAGTTGGTGTACTACTTAACTCCAATGATTGTGGTGTTTCCACTGCCTCCTCATCGACAACATCATCATCACGCTCAGCAGCTCTTCGGGCTAGGGTCAAAATGTCTGTTTGCTGCATGCCCGCTGGGGCTGCAGTGACCTTTATGATGACTGGGTCGTCGTTGGCAGAGTCTTCATCAGCAGCAGTATCCGCCACTTCTTGTTGAGACTCATCACACTCCATAACTCTGAGACTTTGGACGAGCTTCCTTTTACGCTTAACTACCTTTGTTTGTTCCCAAGTTTGATCCGTATCATCAGAAGGAGGTGTGCTTGAAGAGGATGTAGACACCACCCTTGATCTCTTCCTTGCTAGGGGTGTGGAAGACAATGAAGGATCATCAGGAGGAGTGGCTTCCTCAAATGATACCTCGCCTTGATTGTCGATTTCCTGATGTGCCCCTACTTCGGGAGGAACAACTATTGTGGGCACTTGTTGTGACCCTCCATGCACCTCTGCTTGCGCATCTCCTTGCGCTGCCTCTCCTTCCACATGTACTTGGGCTTGTACTTGCACATGTGATTGTTGTTGCGGCTGTGATTGTTCAACACTCGTCAGATGAGCTACAACAACCTGTGTTGATTGAGGGACATTGCTGCTGCTTTCTTGCGATGAGCCAACATCACTGGTCGATGGTGATTGAAGAAGTATACTGGCTGCCTCTGCAGCACTCAAGGGCTTGGACTTAAGTTGGCGTGGTGGTGGTGGTGGCACTGAGCCCAATGGAGCGGGGGTGCTGCTGCCAGCTTGGTCCCCAGCAGATCCCGCTGCAGCTGCTGCAGGCATACTTTTTTTTTTACTCCCAAAAAAAGGGGCGGGCGGCACACCAGTGTCCTTGGTAACTTGCTTCTTCTGCTCCTTACTGGCACCTTTCTTGCTAGAGGAGCTACGGGTTACTTTTTTTGGGGCCATCTTCTTCAGAGCAGGTCAGCAGGCAGCAGTTGCACGAGTTGCAGAGGGTTCTGTGTCCAGACGTGACGTCGCGTGACGTTATGCTGCACACACCGCTGCAGGACTTCTTCCTGGCACTGGTGGTTCTATTGAGTCTTCTTGTGCACCTAAAAGCAATGGAAGACAGAGGAACATCAGTTCAGTTATACACCCCAAAAAATCGACAAAACACAGAAAAATGAGCACAATCCCATGCCATCCATGATGTTTACATTGAAGACACCCCACAGAAAGACTAGGGACATGCAAGTATGCAACACTCACTACCCCTGGGCATAAGGGATGAAAAGTAGGCAAAATAAGTGCAGGCCTCAGACACTGCCTCTCCTCAAAATGGCCCCCTTACACCCCAAGCACATGTTGCCTGTACCAGCCAGCACTCAAGATGGCCACCACCACCACCCACATGGCCAGTCCACATCAACAGTACACCCCCAAAAAACAGAAAAACAGCCAGAAATCACCACAATCCAATGCCATCCATGATGTTTACATCAAAGAGAGTGAGACCACACCACAGGCACACTCAGTCCATGCACCACCACCACCCCTGGGCAAGCAAAAGGCCACACCAGCAGCCCCCCAAAAACGACAAAAAACAATAAAATAAGCACAATCCCAGCCCATCCATGGCCTCAATTATGTTTAAATTCAAGAAGACACCCCCCAGAAAGACTAGGCCCATGCAACACTCACCACCCCTGGGCAAAGGGCCACACCAGCAGGCCCCAAAAAACGACAAAAAACAATAAAATCTGCACAATCCCAGCCCATCCATGGCCTCAATGGTGTTTAAATTCAAGAAGACACCCCTCAGAAACACTAGGCCCATGCAACACTCACTACCCCTGGGCATAAGGGATGAAAAGTAGGCAAAATAAGTGCAGGCCTCAGACACTGCCTCTCCTCAAAATGGCCCCCTTACACCCCAAGCACATGTTGCCTGTACCAGCCAGCACTCAAGATGGCCACCACCACCACCCACATGGCCAGTCCACATCAACAGTACACCCCCAAAAAACAGAAAAACAGCCAGAAATCACCACAATCCAATGCCATCCATGATGTTTACATCAAAGAGAGTGAGACCACACCACAGGCACACTCAGTCCATGCACCACCACCACCCCATGGCAAGCAAAAGGCCACACCAGCAGCCCCCCAAAAACGACAAAAAACAATAAAATAAGCACAATCCCAACCCATCCATGGCCTCAATTATGTTTAAATTCAAGAAGACACCCCACAGAAAGACTAGGCCCATGCAACACTCACCACCCCTGGGCAAAGGGCCACACCAGCAGGCCCAAAAAAACGACAAAAAACAATAAAATCTGCACAATCCCAGCCCATCCATGGCCTCAATGGTGTTTAAATTCAAGAAGACACCCCTCAGAAACACTAGGCCCATGCAACACTCACTACCCCTGGGCATAAGGGATGAAAAGTAGGCAAAATAAGTGCAGGCCTCAGACACTGCCTCTCCTCAAAATGGCCCCCTTACACCTCAAGCACATGTTGCCTGTACCAGCCAGCACTCAAGATGGCCACCACCACCACCCACATGGCCAGTCCACATCAACAGTACACCCCCAAAAAACAGAAAAACAGCCAGAAATCACCACAATCCAATGCCATCCATGATGTTTACATCAAAGAGAGTGAGACCACACCACAGGCACACTCAGTCCATGCACCACCACCACCCCTGGGCAAGCAAAAGGCCACACCAGCAGCCCCCCAAAAACGACAAAAAACAATAAAATCTGCACAATCCCAGCCCATCCATGGCCTCAATGGTGTTTAAATTCAAGAAGACACCCCTCAGAAACACTAGGCCCATGCAACACTCACTACCCCTGGGCATAAGGGATGAAAAGTAGGCAAAATAAGTGCAGGCCTCAGACACTGCCTCTCCTCAAAATGGCCCCCTTACACCCCAAGCACATGTTGCCTGTACCAGCCAGCACTCAAGATGGCCACCACCACCACCCACATGGCCAGTCCACATCAACAGTACACCCCCAAAAAACAGAAAAACAGCCAGAAATCACCACAATCCAATGCCATCCATGATGTTTACATCAAAGAGAGTGAGACCACACCACAGGCACACTCAGTCCATGCACCACCACCACCCCTGGGCAAGCAAAAGGCCACACCAGCAGCCCCCCAAAAACGACAAAAAACAATAAAATCTGCACAATCCCAGCCCATCCATGGCCTCAATTATGTTTAAATTCAAGAAGACACCCCACAGAAAGACTAGGCCCATGCAACACTCACTCACCACCCCTGGGCAAAGGGCCACACCAGCAGGCCCAAAAAAACGACAAAAAACAATAAAATCTGCACAATCCCAGCCCATCCATGGCCTCAATGGTGTTTAAATTCAACAAAACAGTTGTATCATGCACCCATAACCAACCCTGGTCCTACTGGATACTATGGCTACCCACAATATAATTTATTTAATTTTCTGAAAAAGTTCAAAAATTGTACTTGCAGCAACTGTAATGCCCCAAACAAACTTACTTGTGAAAGTTGATTTCTAATCCAAAAGTGATCCAAAGACAGTCAAAAAGGCCTCAAATCCAAATATCCAGCAGCACCCACAAAAAGTAATCCTTCCAGCTCCAGATCCAAATGAAAGTGACCAGGAGATGGACAAAGCACTGGGAGGAGCCTGCTGGACAGGAACAGGAAGTTGGAGACTGTGGGGCACTTCCTTCCTACCCCCCCCCCCAAAATGGACTCCTTGTAAAAAAAAAGGCCATGCAAATGTCAACCTGAGGAGTGATTCTGATAAAAATCATAATTTTCTGAAGGTTTATCCTGTTTGCTGGTGATTTTCTTGTGCGAAATTGCAAAATCTCTATTTCGCAAGTGCGAGATTGTTCCTTTCCGCCGCAACTACGTGTTCGCAATTGCGAACTCTCGCGAGGTGTGCTGTGCAAGGTGGCAAGCCGCGAGTACGTATTCGCGGGCGACAAACTCCCGCGGGAACACGCAGCAAGATCTAAAATGGCGCGTCACTCGCAAAGAAAAACAACTCGGCAAACGCTAAAATGACGGAAAGTGAATGCCGTGCACCACGCCGCGCGCCGCAACCAAGCAAAAAATCCGCCGCGAGCGGATTCACGGATTTTCGACAAATTCGCGAGATACATATTTGCGTGGCGGCCCCTGGCAGGGATTTGGCGGCCTCGGGCCCCCTACCTACACTCCAAGCTCAGGGCCTCCGTGAGCCTAGAGCCGGCCCTGTTCCTTCCCTCCATCTTTGGGTATATCTCTCTCTCCTCTTGCCTTTACACCTTACCTTTTACCTCTCCACCTTTTGTTATCTCTCTCTCCTCTTGCCTTTACACCTTACCTTTCACCTCTCCACCTTTTGTTATCTCTCTCTCCTCTTGCCTTTACACCTTACCTTCCACCTCTCCACCTTTTGTTATCTCTCACTCTCCTCTTGCCTTTACACCTTACCTTCCACCTCTCCACCTTTGGTGTGATCTCTCTCTCCTTTTGCCTTTACACCTTACCTTCCACCTCTCCACCTTTGGTTTGATCTCTCTCTCCTTTTGCCTTTACACCTTACCTTCCACCTCTCCACCATTGGTTTGATCTCTCTCTCCTTTTGCCTTTACAATTTACCTTCCACCTCTCCAACGTTGGTTTGATCTCTCTCTCCTTTTGCCTTTACACCTTACCTTCCACTTCTCCAACGTTGGTTTTATCTCTCTCTCCTCTTGCCTTTCCACCTTACCTTCCACCTCTCCACCTTTGGTTTTATCTCTCTCTCCCCTTGCCTTTCCACCTTACCTTCCACCTCTCCACCTTTGGTTTTATCTCTCTCTCCTCTTGCCTTTCCACCTTACCTTCCACCTCTCCAACTTTGGATTTATCTCTCTCTCCTTTTGTCTTTACACCTTACCTTCCACCTCTCCACCTTTGGTTTTATCTCTCTCTCCTCTTGCCTTTCCACCTTACTTTCTACCTCTCCACCTTTGGTTTTATTTCTCTCTCCTCTTGCCTTTCCACCTTACCTTCCACCTCTCCACCTTTGGTTTTATCTCTCTCTCTTCTTGCCTATCCACCTTACCTTCCACCTCTCCGATTTTGGTTTTATCTTTCTCTCCTTTTGCCTTTCCACCTTACCTTTCACCTCTCCACCTTTGGCTTGATCTCTCTCTCCTTTTGCCTTTCCACCTTACCTTCCACCTCACCACCTTTGGTTGTATCTCTCTCTCCTCTTGCCTTCACACCTTACCTTCCACCTCACCACCTTTGGTTTTATCTCTCTCTCCTCTTGCCTTTACACCTTACCTTCCCCCTCTAGGGCTTTAAGTGGGATGAAAAAACTGGGGGTGTCTCTCAAAGGGGTGTGGCCAATGTAATTAAGGGCGTGGTTTAAAAACACATAAGCTAAAGATCTCTGCTTAGCATAGTATGCCGCCCGATGTGCATTTTGCTGTTTCTGTCATTGCATCCAGATATATGATACAACAAGTAACATCATACCTTCAACAAGGCAGGACTATTGGCTTTGTCAATGGTTGTTATTTGCATAGGATAAATAAGCAGCAATTATGACTTGTTGTATATCATATTAAAAAAGCTTCCACTTAAAGCCCTGGTGTCACCACAACAATGTTGCTGCTCCTGAGTTTTAAAGAAGAGAAGGGAAATCCAGACAGAAAATGACTCTCTTTAAGGGATTTCCGTCCCCCTACAACACTCACATGCCATGACCTCATGCTGTAACTTTTACACTAGTGAGAAGTGCAAGCACTTGCACATCGATGTGCCTGCTGTCCGGAAAAAAACGGACTGCCTGTGCAGGGGCACAAAACAGAGCCAGATAGAGACACGTTTTGAGGCCCCCTTAAAAAAAACTGCTAGTGGTCAGACCCAGTGAGACCCGGCCCACTTAAAGCCCTGTCCACCTCTCCACCTTTAGTTTTATCTCTCTCTCCTCTTGCCTTTACACATTATCTTCCACCTCTCCACCTTTGGTTTTATCTCTCCCTCCTCTTGCCTTTACACCGTACCTTCCAATCCTCCCTCCACCTTTGGTTTTATCCAGTGGTCGAAGTGCATAAAAAAAGTATGGGAAATGTGATGCTGTGCGCAATGGGGGCCGGGGTCAGTGAGTGTGGGGGCATGGCCAAAGGCGTGGCTAAAAGACAACATTTTCTGTAATGTTTTTCAGTCTCTCACCTTCAGATAGTGGACATATATATAACGCACAGCATAAATTAAAATTAAATACAAATGATGTTAATCAGTGGGAAATGCATTATCGTACATTATGAAGCCTCTATTAGTTAATGCACTGCACCAGAGAGCCATAGAATCGAATCCTGCTTGGTGCAGTGGAGAACAGTGACTTTTGTAGGGTTGGTGCTACAAGGTCCCTGTCTCGGACAGAAAGCACTGCGCTTAAGTAATTATTTTAAACTTTAAAATAATTATATAAGATATATATAAGATAGGCTGCTAACAAAATGTGCAAAAAGTTATAAGATAAAATAAGTGCAGCCACATTATAGATTTTAGTAACCAAGACTGTGAGTAGTGCAAATAGTTTTTACAGCTGTCTTTTAAAAGCACACACGTCACAGCTTAGGTGGTAGCTCCCTTAAAATACTACTCAAAAACAGCCAATGTGTGTCATCAGGAAGCGTCAAGTGATTCCATCAATTAAAGCCAATACCAGCTACCCAATGCCCTTTACATCTGCACATTTCTTTCAGGGAAGCAGGCACCCTTGGGAAAAGGTTTATTTTAAATGTCTGCCCGCCCTCGGTTTCACAGCACAGGAGAATTCCCTGCCTTACACTTCAGCTGATACATTTTGCCTCTGAACTAACCATCGCCAGATAGTGGTCAGTTCACAATAAATAGGGGAACTTTTTTTTTTTTTTTATTATTAAAAAGAGTATGGGCACGTCTAGTTCCTCATAAGCCCTCCTGCCCCCTCAGTACACACTTTGATCACTTGTTTTATATCTCTCTCTCCCCTCTTGACCTTAATCTCTTTCCTGTCTCTTGACTACGCCGCCATTCAATTTTGCCCCTCCCCTCCCCCCCACACCCCGATTTTGATCTGCCACCCTTGCCCGAACGGCTGCTCCCCCCTGCCCCTTCCCCCCTTAACCCTTTCTGCGTCCTTCCTCTGCATGAACCTTTTGATCGAAAGAAAGAGACAGATGTGGGCGCTAGGGGAGGCGCTCGTACCCTGTCCAACCCCCCTACGGATAAGAAAATATATGACGAGCGGTGGTGTGTGAATGAGTGGGGGAAGGGGAGAGCGGGTCAGTACACATCAGGGGGCAGATTTACAAAAACTGGCGCATCCCTGCCGATCAGCAGGGATGTGCCAGTTATGTTGTGTGACGTGAGGAATCCCTTGCGCCACGATGGATGCGCCGCATTTACAATGTGGCGAACCATGGCGCAAGGAGAGACAGATGCGTGATGCATCTGTCAACGCATAGGTGACGCAGTGCTGGAGTCGTGTCGCAAGCATGATGCAACTCCAGCACTGCTCATGGCCAGCCTATACTTGCTGTGCTGCGTTACTCCTTACGCCTGCCACCAGTAGGCATAAGGTATTGGCGCAGCAGGGACATAAAAGTGACTCAGTGAGATTTCACCCCGTCACTTTTACGGGGCTTCCTTGCGACGGAACGCCCACCTTGCATACATTATACCTGACGCAGGTATAATGTAGCGCAGGGCTTTACAACGTTACGCATCTCACTAAATGCGTCACGTTGTAAATCTGTTGCATAGTGGCGCATGGTTTACGACGCCGCTGCGTCACAGAAGTGATGCAACTGTGTCGTAAAAATGTCTCAAGGGGCTTGTAAATCTGCCCCTAGGTCAGAACAGGTAGCCTCCAGGCTGTAGTGGGGGACTGCTGGGCAGACCAGCCTCGAGGGAAGAGATATTCGCCCCAGACTCTGCACTCTACCTGCCTGAAAGCACCTCCTTTCAACAACAAAGCTACACTGTGCCTGATCGAACGCAACTCTTTTCAAAAGTCACGCAGTTTGGCGTATTTGGCTAACAGAGGCGCCGCAATCCTTCAGAAGTGTGGATAGGGCCCCGGTCCCGAAAACAACACCACATGGACCCATGGCAACGAATAGGTGCTACGATTATACAGGTGGACAATTTAATACATTTTTCCTGCAAATCCTACCAGCAGTTAATTAAACTAATACGGATCAACACACTATGCCTTGTAGCTATAACACATAGCTCCAACATATTAGCAAGACATATTAGCAAGACAGGCGATAACATTATCGCTGTTTTAGCGGCAGAAAACTACAGCTAAAATGGCGATAATGGGCTTGATAATATGCTTTATGGAATTCCAATTGAAGCCCATGTTAGATTCCCTTCACATTTAACATGGGCTTCAATTGGAATTCCATAGAGCATATTATCAAGCCCATTATCGCGGTTTTAGCGGCAGTTTTCTGCCGCTAAAACGGCGATAATGTTGTCGCTTGTCTTGATAATATGCCCCACATATGCCCCACAGGCTCTGTAAGATTTCCCCACGCAAATATTCAATTGTAAACGTTGAGTTTAATATTGGAGCATGAACTGTTTTTTCGCGCCATAATTTCACAGGAGGCGCAGAGCATGAAGGAGATTTGCCCAGGATCGCAAAATGTTTATGATGTAGGGGAGACGCCGGGATTAGAACGCGAACTGCCTAGCTTGACTGTTGTAATGGAAATAAACGAGCACCGTGGCACAGCCCTTCTCACGCTCATCAAAGTGGAGTGTAACGGGTCCAAAGTGCCACTTGTTATGCGCTGCCCCACCCTTCCGTGACACTGCTGTTTTCCGGATTCTTTTTTACAGTTTTATACAAGTTTAGAGGTCGCGCAAATCTCATAGTAAGCACGATAACCCCCTGCCTTTGTGGAGACCCCGAGGAGAGGTCACGATCTCACTGTTATACGTCATATAAACCATTGTAAAGGTGTTGTGAAAGATCTTCATTCCAGTCATGCGGCGCAGGTGTGGAGCTAGGGACCTATCTGTAATGAGTTTAAAAGTGGTTTCGACTTTTCTCTTGCCGATTTTAGCGCCTTGAAACGATCACACAAAGACCCCTGGGCGCTTTACAACCCGAGTTGAACAACTACATTGCTATACAATTTGCACTACTTAAAAAAAAAACACGACCTCTCAACCTACAACTAGAAGCCTATATATTTCCTATACACCATTTTCGCAGGGCTTTATGGAAATCTGCCCGCGTCGATATTAAATGTCTCTGCTGAAAAATGCTGTGCTTTTTAAAAAAATATATTTCATGACCCATTTCCTGCTTCTGATTTAACTTCAGCTAAAGGGGCTCATTTGGATGTCAGCTAAGCAGACAGAGATTTGCTGTCAACAGAGAGCCTCTCTGCCTCACGTACTAGGAAGGCGCCAAATGTCACATACTAGGATCTACAAATGTCGATGAGACGGGGCTAGGGTAAAAGTAGAGCTCAAGGAGAGAGAGAGAGATACACTTTTGTATGAACGTATCTGAAAATCGACAAGGGGCTTAATACAAAGTGTAAGAAAACGAGCGGCTTCATTTCATTTTGCTTTCGCCTGTCCTCCTAAAGGCAAACTAAAGCAGATGTCAAAACTCCCACGGAAATAAAAAATATTATCACGTTTTTTATTATTATTATGGTCCGTGTTATTATTTGGTGCTATTCTTTGTAGCAGTGGGAAAAGTAGTGGCAGTAGGAGTCGCAGTAGTAAAACAGCCTTGGTATCAATATGTAATATAATTCACAAAGCAGCAGGTGCGCTAACCCGCAGAGCTCCCTTGGGATTCGTAACTCTAGCATATTAAGGCGCATTCATATAGTAATGATTATGAACCTTTATGTCCTTGTACGGTGTTTTTTAATCTATGAAAGGCCGCGTTGTTAGACGCCGGTACGCCCTCGGCAAGCTCCGCCCACCTTGGCTTGTCCTGTGGACACCGGCCGTCCCTTGGTACACTCCGCCCACTTTGGCTTGTTGTGTAGGCGGTGGCGTGCCTTTGGGAGGCTCCGCCCACCTTGTAACCCTGTGCTACAGGTATAGGTACTGTTCTTAGCCGAACCCGTCTATTCCAGTGCGTTAAATGGGATCCGCAGCCTTTTAATGCGCTCAGCGCTTGGAGGTGGTAGCGCCCTGTGCCACCGGATAGGGGCTGGCATCGACGCCAGGGGGCCCAGCACCAGAGGCCATGCTTCTGTCAAGGGGCAATGCTGCCCCTGTGCTGCGGTACACCAAGAATTGTTAGTTCTTAATCACTTTGTATTACAAGTATTGTTAATAATTACTTCCTTTCGGTCTTTGAAGTTATCTCATCGGAGTCGGGTTTACTAATACTTTGCAACAACAGGAGCTCCTAATCCGGAGGTCGTGCACACAGAGCAGCAAGGGGCGGAGGGGCAGACCGGAAGGTTGGTGCACATACAGCAGCAAGGGGCGGAGGGGCAGAGCGGAAGGTTGGTGCACATACAGCAGCAAGGGGCGGAGGGGCAGAGCGGAAGGTTGGTGCACATACAGCAGCAAGGGGCGGAGGGGCAGACTGGAAGGTTGGTGCACATACAGTAGCAAGGGGCGGAGGGGCAGAGCGGAAGGTTGGTGCACATACAGTAGCAAGGGGCGGAGGGGCAGAGCGGAAGGTTGGTGCACACAGAGCAGCAGGGGGCGGAGGGGCAGAGTGGAAGGTTCGTCCACACAGAGCAGCAAGGGGCGGAGGGGCAGACCGGAAGGTTGGTGCACACAGAGCAGCAAGGGGCGGAGGGGCATAGCGGAAGGTTGGTGTTCACAGAGCAGCAAGGGGCAGAGGGGCAGACCGGAAGATTGGTCCACACAGAGCAGCAAGGGGCGGAGGGGCAGAGCAGAAGGTTGGTGCACACAGAGCAGCAAGGGGCGGAGGGGCAGACCGGAAGGTTGGTGCACACAGAGCAGCAAGGGGCGGAGGGGCATAGCGGAAGGTTGGTGTTCACAGAGCAGCAAGGGGCAGAGGGGCAGAGCAGAAGGTTGGTGCATACAGAGCAGCTAGGGGCGGAGGGGCAGACTGGAAGGTTGGTCCACACAGAGCAGCAAGGGGCGGAGGGGCAGAGCGGAAGGTTGGTGCACACAGAGCAGCAAGGGGCGGAGGGGCAGACTGGAAGGTTGGTCCACACAGAGCAGCAAGGGGCGGAGGGGCAGAGTGGAAGGTTGGTCCACACAGAGCAGCAAGGGGCGGAGGGGCAGAGTGGAAGGTTGGTCCACACAGAGCAGCAAGGGACGGAGGGGCAGAGTGGAAGGTTGGTCCACACAGAGCAGCAAGGGGCAGAGGGGCAGACCGGAAGATTGGTGCACACAGAGCAGCTAGGGGCGGAGGGCCAGACTGGAAGGTTGGTCCACACAGAGCAGCAAGGGACGGAGGGGCAGAGTGGAAGGTTGGTCCACACAGAGCAGCAAGGGGCGGAGGGGCAGAGCAGAAGGTTGGTGCATACAGAGCAGCTAGGGGCGGAGGGGCAGACTGGAAGGTTGGTCCACACAGATCAGCAAGGGGCGGAGGGGCAGAGTGGAAGGTTGGTCCACACAGAGCAGCAAGGGGCGGAGGGGCAGAGCGGAAGGTTGGTGCACACAGAGCAGCAAGGGGCGGAGGGGCAGACTGGAAGGTTGGTCCACACAGAGCAGCAAGGGGCGGAGGGGCAGAGTGGAAGGTTGGTCCACACAGAGCAGCAAGGGACGGAGGGGCAGAGTGGAAGGTTGGTCCACACAGAGCAGCAAGGGGCAGAGGGGCAGACCGGAAGATTGGTGCACACAGAGCAGCTAGGGGCGGAGGGCCAGACTGGAAGGTTGGTCCACACAGAGCAGCAAGGGACGGAGGGGCAGAGTGGAAGGTTGGTCCACACAGAGCAGCAAGGGGCGGAGGGGCAGAGCAGAAGGTTGGTGCATACAGAGCAGCTAGGGGCGGAGGGGCAGACTGGAAGGTTGGTCCACACAGATCAGCAAGGGGCGGAGGGGCAGAGTGGAAGGTTGGTCCACACAGAGCAGCAAGGGGCGGAGGGGCAGAGCGGAAGGTTGGTGCACACAGAGCAGCAAGGGGCGGAGGGGCAGACTGGAAGGTTGGTCCACACAGAGCAGCAAGGGGCGGAGGGGCAGAGTGGAAGGTTGGTCCACACAGAGCAGCAAGGGGCGGAGGGGCAGAGCAGAAGGTTGGTGCATACAGAGCAGCTAGGGGCGGAGGGGCAGACTGGAAGGTTGGTCCACACAGAGCAGCAAGGGGCGGAGGAAAGGTCCAGAGGTGGTGCACATACAGCAGCAAGGGATGGAGACAGGACCAGGAGGTGGTGAACATAAGCAGCAAGGGGCGAAAGCACAGACCAGGATTTTATTTGATTTATTTTTATTTTATTTGAAAAGTTTTATATAGCGCTGGCTAAATCTAGAGGTATCAGAGTGCTTTTAAAGAGGAGGTACCATATATTTTAAAAGATAGCTACATAGGTACAACATTTCAGGTAAATAATAACTGGGGAAACAAGAGTTACAACGGCATGGCTCAGGTAAGGGGAAACAAAGCAGACACAGGAGGGAGGTTCGGGGAAGAGAGTAGAAGAGAGTAGAAGAGGAGGGAAAAGAGTGAAAAAGGAAAGAGGAGAGAGAGGAGGTAGGAAACACAAAGGAGCACAGAGAAAAGATAGTGTGTCTGATGAACAGATGGGTAGGTGACGGCCAGATCCAAACTCCTCAGTAGCTGCAAAGGGCAACTCCATCGGTCATCGGCCGAAGGTCAGCTTGGGCGCCGAAGAACATCAGAGGGTTAAGGTAACAGCCTAGAGGAGAACATCAAAAGGTTTCAGAGGGCGCTTATCAAGGAGTGAGGTGCTGGATTCCCAGCAATAAAGGGAACCGTTTCTAACAACCTCCGCTATGTGGGAATCCCATAACACTGTGGACTCTCTCAGAGGGGAATCTGAGACTACAGGGCAGGAAAGCTGGATCCCTCCCCAACAAGGAGAGAGGAGGGCTTTGGCAAGGGGCACATTCGTGGAGGCCAATTAGGAACATATTACGGTCAAGGAAGGTACAGGCAATCTCAACAGGGACGGTCACTGTGGGTGCTGGAAAGACCCAGAGAGACAGCGAGCTGAAAAGGGTATTGGTAAGAAACAAAAATTAAACCGATTATACAAAGGAAAGAAGCAGTGTTGCACAATATGCATCATAATGTTAAACATGAGGATAATTGGGGGGGGATTGGACATGACATAAGAAGAGTTGGGGGAGCATATATGGCATAACATACGAGGAGTGGGGGAGCATAGGTAACAGCTTCGCTGGTTCCCTGGCGAAGCTGTGTTGAATGCTCACCAGGTGAGACTTCCACTTAGTTCCTGACTATACTTTGGTAATATTTGTGCTCACAGTGTTTTAAACGTCGCTCATATCGTTTTGTAACTTTGCACGGCCTAGTGACTTGGAGGAGGGAGGGGGATCGAACCGCCGAACTGCCAGAGCAGCAGGTCAGTGGTCTAGTTATTGGAAGCGTGGTTATTTAGCCCGCATGCTGACGCGGACGCGCAGCGCTGGTTTCCTGGTGAAGCTGTGTTGAATGCTTGCCTGGTGAGACCTCCACTTAGTTCCTGACCATACTTTTGTAATATTTGTGCGCACAGTGTTTTTAACGTCGCTCATATTGTTTTTTAACTTTGCACGGCCTGGTGACTTGGAGGAGGGAGGGGGATTGAACCGCCGAACTGCCAGAGCAGCAGGTCAGCGGTCTAGTGTTGGAAACATGGCTATTTAGCCCGCATGCTGACGCGGACGCGCCACTGGCGCGCCAAAGTCGCGCCAAGGGCAAGCAAGCCCGTCTGCGCCCGTCCGTGCGCTGGCCGGGCACAGGGCCAGTCCCCCTGGCCATTTTACCCCAAAATTCATAAAGTATACCAGCGAGGAGCTACATGGACTGAACCCAATTAAGGGTAGGTTATGGTGTTCCTTTGATCCTCTATTTGATATTGATAAAGGCATGGAGAGTCTTTCCTGCCATAGCTGTAGGCAGCAACTTCGCCGTGTTCTTAATCTACCAGCACATGATCCTAGAGTTGTGATCGATAATAAGACGGAAACATCCAGTCCAGGCGCTTTAAAATGTATATTATTTAATGCTAGATATTTAACTAAGCACAGTATTGAAGGTGCCTTACTGTTAGAGGAATTAGAGGTAAAACTGGCATTCATTACAGAATCCTGGACGGACAATGCTTCAGGACCAGATCTTGTGAAGGCTACCCCTCCGGGGTTTCATTGTTACACTTTGGACAGGCCACATAAAAAAGGGGTGGGCTTGCTGTTATTTATCATGAATCTCTGGGACCTAACTTTCTTCCGGTCTCCAACACGACCTGCGAAGCATTAACTTTTAACATTCACTCTATAAATCAATTGAGGCTAATAAAATGGCACAGTCCAAACTGATTATGAATGCACCAGGCAGTAATGATTCTTCATTGGTATTTGATCAATTCGTACCATTGGAGGTATCTGAGATAACCAAGGTCCTGATCTCGATTCGCTCAGGAGCCCCGAGTGATCCTTGCCCTGCCTGGGTCACTAAACAAATACCTGAAGTGATAGAATGGCCTTGGCCCCCCTGCTAAATTTATTTTTTGCATCAGGCAAATAACCTAAAATCTGAAAGCAAGCTTCTGTTCTTCCTCTTTTGAAGAAACAGAATCTGGATCCAAAAGACCCCAACAACTACAGGCCAATCTAACGGCTCCCTTTTCCGGCTAAAATCCTGGAAAAGGTGATGAACATCCAGCTCAGTGCTTTTTTCCATCGTAATAACTCTCTGGATCCATCGCAATATGGGTTCAAAGCAGATCATAGCACTGAGCTGGCTCTGTTGAAGTCCACTGAGGAAATTAGAGAGGCCGTAGATGGAGGAGGTAGCGCTGTACTAATCTTATTGGACCTGTCTGCGGCCTTTGACATGGTCCATCATAAATTACTGATGGACCGGTTGTCTGCGACTGGTGTCAAAGGCCAGGCATGGAAACTTTTACAATCTTTCCTAGCTGACAGATCACAAACCCCCAGGAAGGCCAAAAACCAGGGGGTAATAGTGGACAACAAACTCACCATGGGTTATCAAGTAAGCATGGTGACCTCAGCTTGTTTTATGATTCTTAGAATCATAAGGAAAATCAAGATGTTCCTGACTGAGTAGTCATGGCCCTTATAACGTCGCGTTTGGACTATTGTAACATCCTATATCTGAATATACAAAAACAACATATGTATAGGCTCCAACTAGTCCAAAACGCAGCGGCCAGTCTGCTGTCCGGAACACCCAAATTTGTCTCTGTGAGAGGAGAGCTCAACAAACTACATTGGCTTCCGATAAAACAAAGAGCTTGCTTCAAGGCACTCTGTATTGTTTATAAAGCCATTAATGGAATTGGTCCTGAGTTTCTTAAGCAAAAGTTCCGCTGGTTTGTTCCTGGCAGAACATTACGATCTACCAGTGCTAAACGAGTGCAAGTTCCCATGTCAAAAAAAGTTAACTGGGGGGCAGGAGTTTCACTCTCTGTGCTTCGAGAGATCAGAATGAGCTGCCCTTCTTTCTTAAGACTGCTCCAGATCTTCTCTCATTTCGGAAGGGCCTGAAGACATGGCTCTTCTTGTAGTAGGATCTCTCTCAGCTTCCTCAGGTAGCCAGTACTTAGCGCCAGGACACCCAAGGGTAATCGCGCGCTCTATAAGTGCAAATAACATAACATATTCATTTGGTGATGCGTAGTTCAGTGGAGAGGGAAGACAATCAAAATGTAGTCCCGGTGGGGCCGGAGGTACGGTCCTGGTCACAAGATGGTGAAGCGAGACAGGACTGACCATTAGAGATGGTCACAAAATGGTGGGGTGTAAGAGCGACAAAGCCAAAGTCCAAAGAACTCGATTCTTACCTCCGCCTGGCACCTCCGAGTAGTCCCAGTTGTCTTGCGGGAGGCAAGCGGGGCGGGATGGCAATGTGAAAAGCAGCAGGAGGAGCATCAATCTAGTTTCTTTAGCATTCATCAAAAAGAGACAGACCCAGAAGGCCATGGCGGAGCTGCAATGGAATCCGTAGAGGGGCTGCGAGGAGGAAGTCAAGATGGGCGATGAGCGAGGAGCAAGGCTCAACACGGTGAAATCGAGGTGTTTCACCCCAGCAGCGCTGCCAGTGCCTAAGCGCTGCGGAAATGGTCAATGCCGGAGGCGTGCAAATGGGGAAAACACCGACACCTCGGATCTCACTCTGTGGAAATGGTGGTGCGACGGAGCACGTCCCCGTCCAAGTGTGAGCTCGAGGCACCCGGATTAGTGAGGCACGAGCTCTCCCTGAGAATCTTTACAGTGGAATCCTCAGGGAAATAAACTGCAAGTCGGATGTGTGTCCCCCACAGAAACAGTGAGCCCCGGAGGCTGAGGCAGTTCGATTATAGCACTTGGAGGAGGCAATCATGATAGCAACTCTTCGTGCCTCTGTCTAAACCCTCTCACACTCAGCCAGCAGTTTAAAGATGGCCGCTGCAAAATACACAGATCCACAGTGGGAGAGGTGTGGCGCCGCGGCCAGGACGACTGACGCTGGAATCTGGCGACCACGGTTCGATCCCCGGCTCCGGCGGCAGGTTAGCCCAGCACCATGTGACTCTGGGCAATAGCTCGCTTAATCTTCCCGACGGCCCCCAGCCCCTAGAGACCCTTACGGGTGATTGTGCGCTTTACAAATGTGGACTTTACTTTACTTTACTTTACTCTAAAATGCCATAGTGGAGTGAGGACTAGCACCAGTGTGGAGAGGCATAATGATTGATGTGTCTAGGCCGATGGTGGGGGGGGGCAGCATAGTGAGAGAACAGCCTTCAGTTACTTTCCAGTGGGATAACAGCCACCATCTTAGGCTCAGAAATAGTCAGGCATTGGGATGATGGGCAGGGAACTCCCGCTCAAGAGCTTTCAGGGCAATGCACCCCGGTGTCCCACTGCTGCCTCATCCTTACTGGTCATGTGGGAGTCATTAAACATGTGTCTCCCTGCAGCGATCATGCTTTTTGCCTCGCTCCTCCGACATCCCGCACCTCGTGGAGTAGCATGCACATCGCTGGCACCGGTGTCCGATGGTTCATCCCAGTGGCAGTATCTCAGAGCGTATCGGCCCTAGAGCCTAAAGACGTGTGTGGCGCTCTAGTTTCAGAGCTCCAACAAGTGTGGAGGCTGTCATTTCCTCATTGGGGCAGACCAGAATGGGCGGATCGAAAACTAGGGTCCACAGCATCACAGGGTCACGGGAGCGGGGGAATGTAGCTGCACTCCTTACTTCTCCCACGTGCAGAGCTCGTATGTCCAGCAGGCAGGCACAGGCATTTAATCAATTAGGGTGTCCCACAAATCTCGTCAGTCGGGAGGGACCCATTGTGGGGCACATAGAGAAGCAGGGAGTGGAAGGACCTGGAGGTGGTACAGATAGAGCAGCAAGAGGCGGAGGGGACGATCCAGAATTCAGGGACACAGTGCAATAATGTGTGGTGAGCCTCGTGGGTAAGGCTGCCTCCTAGAGGTTGGCGTTGCAGTATGCAATGAGTGGACACACACACACACACAGTTGCTTTGGGTGCAGGCAAAAGACCCCGTGCGGTTTTAGCCCCTTTTATGAAATCGCCTCTAGCACCTCTGGGGCGGTGCTGGTGTAACTTCTGGGTCACACCAGCTCAGCAAGGGCGGTGCTGGAATCATTACATCCCTCCCCAACCTGGCGTTGACCTTCGTCCGGGTGTTCAACAGACAAAGTCTCTGAATCCTTAGCTTGGCAGTGGATTTGGCCTCAAATCATAACGCAGTGGGTGGGAGAGCCAGCTTCCATCTCCAGACCTTGGTTCATGCTGGGAGTCTGTCTAGGCGCTTTCCATGGTACTCAGTGGCTCAGTTGCAGAGCAGTTCGAGAAACTTTCCCCTGGGTCAAACTTTGTTCCTGTGTCATCCCAGGTGACGTCTTTGTCTCCTGACTGGTCAGGTTCTTGGCTGGGGCGATCCACCCTTCGGAACCACAATACATTCCTTGTGACAACCCCGCTCTCTCTCTTGGCAGTGTCCATGGTGCCACGCGAGTCGGAGACTGTCCATGTACCTGGTTCAAAGGGAGTCTAGAACTCTCATCCTGGCCGTCGATCTTTTACTAACACAAGGTTCCTTGGGAGGAGCTGTTGAGGTTTAGCAAGCCTCTTCAGGCTGGCACGTTTGTTGGTCTGGGTGCCCCTGGCCTGGGGATCAGCTGGTACGTAAGGGGTTGGTGTCCACTGGTTGGAAACAGGGATAGTGTCCCGCTGATGTCCATTCAGCGTCAGGGACCAGAGGGTCTAGAAGTGGTGCAAGTTAAGTTCCAGTTAATTGCCTTCAGCCTCTGCGATCTGGAGGGCCTTGTTCAGTACACGCATAAAGTGTTCTGCCTCACCATAGACTTGTGGCCACTGGGGCGAGGGGTGATATGGTGGTGCCTTATGCCGAAGTTTGTGAGCAAATCTTTGAAGTCAGCTCCTTGAAACGGTGGCCCATTATCCGTTTTTATCTCCTGGGGGAGCACTAGTATGGCTGAGGTCTTCTGAAGCACCGGGCGACATTGGAGAAAGCTATTGACTCTATCACCTCAACTGTGGAATATTTAGAATAGCTGTTGATTATTATGGTGGTGATCTGTCCGTCTGCAAAACTCCCGAAATTCAGGCTTATTTGGGACTATGGGACTGTACATGGTTCTTCCGTGATGATCGGTGCCAGGGCCTCTTGGGTGTTTGTGAGCTGGCACAATGGACACTATCGTACAAAGTCGTCTACTGCAGCTTCCGGCCCTGGGAACTAGACTTTCTCCCTCATCTGGTATTTCATCCGGACAGTTACTTGGTGGCTACGTTTGTCACACGGAGCTGGAGACTCTCAGGAATTACAGCGTGCGTTCCGCACAAAATCAGGCCATCTGCTGTGGTGCTCAAGTCATCATGAACCCTCCATATTTTTCGGAGGTGCTCTTTGTCCGGGCCATACCAATTATTAATAACCAAATTTACAGAAGAACATTCACCACTCATTGCTTCTTGTGATTACTGAACCATATTTAATAAACTGATTCAGAAAAAGCTCAAAATACATCAAATGTGATATTAAGTCAAAGCATTTGTTAATGGCAACGCAGTTGCTCCAATCAATTTCAGTACAATAAAAATTTATAGTGTTCTTTGAGTGAGAGAGAAAGGGAAAAGTCAGGTAGGTGGTGGTGAATTAGTGAGTGAGGAACAGGGTAAAGCTATGGTACATCATTGTAGTATAGGGTACAACCTTTACAGCATAATGTAGGTCAATAGTTCCTAAGTATATTCATAGCTCAAGTGTACATATTGTTTGTCAGAGTCAGTCCTTTGAGCTTGTATAGTGGTTGTATGTTGTCGATGTTTCGACCCTTTGAGGTAAAGAGTTATTTATGTCCTCATGGTGGGGTCTTCATCAGGAATGAGAAGAGCATTAATGTTGACACTGTGTAATCCAGGTCAAGGGGAGCTCAGATGTAGTCGGGCAGAGTGGGTACTGATTGAGTACATCACACGATAGATTCATCCACCTCGTGTGCTGCCGATAAAGACAAAGCTACACCTGAGCTCCCCTTGACATGGATTACACAGTGTCAACATAAATGTTTTTTCTTAGTCCTGCTGAAGACCTGTAACAGGGATTCTGCGCAAACACAGAACTGTGCGAGACTTAGGACCAACGTGATATAGCTGGGATCTACAATGCCCTGCAGATCCTTGTCATGGCATTGCTGCCACAAGGCCTGGTGCAGGTGAATGCTGCTGCTGCTACGACATTCACATCTGTGCCCCTGAGGTGTCAGTGCCACACAGTCCTGGAGACAGAACACCACCACCCACATGTGAGTCACATGAAACATCAGAGGACGAAGATGCAGATGATTCTGCCTTACTGGTAAGAAGGAAACGGTAGCATTCATCTCCGCCATATGGCCTGTTTCTGCTTGGTTCTGCCCTCTGCATCATCACCTTCCACTGTCCCCCGATGCACTCTGCGACACTCACCTTGGACCTCGACATGGACTGCCATATTCTGTTTGGTCTTCAATGACACAGTTATCAGACTGTGGACTGAACTCTTCCTCTTCTGATGCATTTGTCATTCCCTGAAGGACTCTGACTGGCCCTCCATGGGCCAACGATGTAAAGTGGGATTTGCATGGCCCTGTACTGCTCCAACTACAACACTCCACTGAATGTGCATTAAACATTCAAATTGACACAGATGTGCCATGTCTATGATCATTCAAGTGTGAAAGTTTTGATGAATGTAGGGTCAGTGATTCCCCCCCTATGTCCATGTGGCTCATGTTGTGGGACCTGAGTCACAGGGTGCAACATTACTGCTTGCGGTCCGGGTGGCATTGACACTACAACAGAGACACACGCATTAGTTACTTTCTTGTCCAACCCAGAACGGAACCATGCCAAGAGCCCCAGGGTCCATTGTTCACACCCCTACGCTGGCCTGGCATACGCCACTCCGCTTACGCTTACACGGGGGGACAACAACGCTACATGTCCCAGGTCTTCCCTGTAGTGATCTGCTGATCACAGGTCTAGTTGCCAGCATGCCACAGCAACTCCCCGAGGGCTGGTTTACACCCACACAACACCCATCCAGCACATGCGTCACAGGACATGTGACCCTGCCAATAAAACGGGCCGGGGGCACGTGCTCAAGGCCATTTCCACTATCTATCTAAGTGTGTCAGTGTGGTCATTATTTATGCATGAGGGCCGAGGGCCCTACCACATCACATTCCCCACTGCCATTGGTGACATGGTGGCGTCCGCAACATGTGACTCAATCATAAAGGGCCCATGACGTGCGGAGCACTTAGTTGGGGGCAGCCGAGGCACTTTGGCCGGCAGGGGCCTACCGCCACGAGACGGTGACTTTAGGTGCACAGAATTGGTGGCAACCGGGGCACTTTGGCCGGCACGGGCCTCCCACCACGTGGCGATGACTTGTGGTGCACTGAGTTAGTGGCACCAGAGCTGAGCGGGTGTGCAGCCTGCAATGATGCGTAGGCCTCAATAGGCCATCCTGACAATCAAGATTCGATTTGAATTGCGAGCCCAGCTGGACCGTAATGTACGCTGAAGGCAGCAGGCTGCACAGACAGACTCCGTGGCGCGGTGCAGCAGGTTGCTTGACTGTAGAGGTTGCACCGGCACGTGGTGGGCCCTCTTGGAGGCACGCCGGTGGCGGCAGGTGAGAATGGAGGCCTCGGTGCGCAGGGGCGGGCAGTCATCGCTGGGCGGCAGACCGGTCTGAGGTGCAGCAGGTACACCGGGTCGCATAGGCACCACCGATCATGGAGGCACCCTCATGGCTGGGTGGGGGGAGTGAAGGTGCATGGGTATCAAGATGATACAAATCGTGATGCTTACAGGTATGAGAAATCCTGCGTCATGAGACCGTAACAGAAGTTTGTGTGACCGTAACCTTCCTTTTCTTTCCTACGAAGGTTACGACCACACATACTTATGTTACGGTCTTTTTGAGCAGGATTTGTGATTCCTGTAAGCATTCCGGTTTGTACTAGTGCTATACACTGTACCAGATTCGGTTTGTGACTATACGGATGCTTGACCATTGTCACCATTTGTCCAACAGGTTTCTGAATACTGACTTCCGGAGTATGGAATTGTATAAGCAGTTACTTGAATCCACACTGATGAAGTTCCCGGTTGGGCGTTGGCTGTGCTTTTCGTATTGTTTATTTGTGTATTTGTAATAAAGGACTGTTTTTGCACTACTGTTAACTACTGGACTTCATGACCGTGCGCACCCCCATTTCAATGACTACAATCTTGGATCTGGGGCACAGAGGCGTCTGGCAATGGCTTGCATTGGGGTTGGTTGCGCATTAACGCTACAAATTGGAACTGTTTTGTGGTGCGGATACAGATGCCTGCCGTTGCTACTGTGGACATGCATCCAAGACATGTGTGAGGAAGTTTGATAGGGCTGGCCATGAGACTCCTCCGACTCTGGAAGTTGTTAGTTGGGAGGTACCAGGGACCAACAGGTGCAGCACAGCCAGCAGCTTTGTCTGCGGAGGGATGTTGGTTGTCCGCTGTGTTGGTACCATCAGCCTGTGGGCAATGTGTGTTGGGATGCGGAGGATGGTTGCCCTTTTGTGCCTGTAGTGGGCAATGACTACCTCTGGCATTGAGTCTCTGAGGCTGGTGCATGTTAGGAACGTCCGCTGACCTGTTCTGCTCTGCCTTGGCGGTAGTCTGGGGGTGTGTGGTCCGAGGGGGCCATGGGGGTGGTGGCGGTGGGTGTTGTGGACCAATAGGGTCTCTGAGCTGCATGATCAGTGTCTCCATGACATGTGTTGGTCTTCAGATGTGGCTCTGGGCTGGGCTCAGGTAGTCATCCTGCTTTATACCAGTAAAAGACAGGTGTTAAATACCTGCTGCTAACGCCCTTATCGCCTGTTTTTGCATCGCATCACAGATCTGGCTGGTCGTTGAAAATATCGCGAAGTGGTGTTTTCGTGTGTTTTTGCACGGGAACAACTACTCTGCATATCATTAGCGTTAGTTGTTGCTCTCATCCGTGGCGATGTTTTTTGCGGAAGCTATCGCTGGAAAACTGGCGATATTGCAATTTGCACAAGCTTGAGAATGGGGCGATAATTCTTTTGCCACTTTTGCTGCGCTAAAGTGCTGATAACTCGGCGATAAGTACTTGAGAATATGCCCCATTAGGGATTTTAGATGCAGGAGAAGTGTCCAGAATCCCACGTGTTTTACTCAAGTGCCAAGCTGGGTGAAAGAAACCAGGATTTCAGGTAACCTGGTTAGAGTGTGGCCACCATACTACAACCTCTACTGGCGCTTGAGATATCAATAGACCGGTCAGTTGGACATGCTGGAGAGCCAGACCTCAAGCTACAAACATTGGTCTCAATTGAGCAGAACCCCCCCCACCAACAGACCTCAGCAAACCCATTAGTTTTGCTCCTGCAGAAAAGTGCATTCCACCCAAGACAGCTCAGCGAGCCCTGCTTGGGATCCAAACTGCTGTTTTCTTGTATTTTAGCTTTTAATGTTCTCTAAAGTAGCAGTCCCTCACACTGCCAAGTTTTTTTTTGAGGCGGCAAGGGTTGGGGACCAAGTCTGTGATAGATGCACATCTTTCAGTGACCTTCTGCTGCTGAGCTGTGCCCTTAAGTTACCACGATTCATGACTGTTTCTTAAGCATGGGCACTAACAGGGATGGCACAGTGAGAATTTGCATATCCACCTGTTAGAAATGGGGATCTCTTGTTGGCAGTGGCTTGCACCAGGTTCAAGTAGAGACCCGTATTCTAGTCAGGGTAAGGGGATTACATAGCTAAAATAACCCCTGCTCACCCCCTTGGTAGCTTGGCACAAGTAGTCAGGCTTATCTCAGAGGCAATGCGTAAAGCACTTATACATACACACACAGTAACACCATGAAAACACTACAAAAAGTCACCACACCAGTTTAGAAAAATACCATTCTTTATCTAAGTAAAACAAGATCAATACAACAAACATCCAACAGACACAAGTAAATATAGCACTTTTAAATGGTTAGAAAGAGTTCAGTTCATAGAAAGCTTTGGATGCGTCACTTTTATCACAAAGTACCTGGGATGCGTTAAAATTAAAGACAAAAACAGGCACAGGGAGATAAGGTGTTAGAAAACAAAGTGATATATTGATTTGTTATTCCCAGGTGAGATGATGCATAGCTTCCTTACTGCCAGAGGAGGTGATACATCGATTCCTTGCTGCAGTGCAGAAGAGGTGATATGCCGATCCCTTACTGCAAGGGTAGGTGATGCGTCAAACTCCAGACACGCAGCCTTAGTTCCTTACTGCTGGGCAGCGTCGATGGATAACTTTGCGCACAAGTGCGTTGCATGGAATATCCAGATGTGCTGGGGCCGATGCGGAGGCAGCAAAACAGGACCAGCGTAAATTTCCCCAGCCGCGATCAGGTGCTACATCAATTTGTTCAGCCGCACAGCAGGACCTGCGTCGGAGTCAGAGTGGGTGTCTGGTACGTCAGAGACAGGTGCACAGGACTCGGGCTGCAGTGATTTTTCGGCCACATGTTTGGCGCTGAATCGATTCTTTGGCCGTACGGTGGCGATGCGTTGCTTTTCCATGATGCACTGGGCCAGGGACAGACTAATTTGCATACAGCCAGGTTCTGAAACTGGGATGGTGCAATGAGCTAAAAAACGGTGTTGGATCTAGCCCTGATCTCTTGACTGGGTGAGAGTACTCTGCTTAATTCAGAGACTCTGTCCATCACCACCCCTTGTTGTAAATAATTTTGTCCACCCTAAGCGTGGAAGGGTACACTCAGATGTGAGTCCCTTGCTCATTGCACCATCAGGATTCAAGCAAGCCGGGCCGAAGACGGCTGGAATGCCAGAAACCGGTCCCCGGAAGCTTGTTTCCTTCCCAGTGTAAGAATTGGCTTTTGTAGTCTGGTCTGCCCTGTTCCCATGATGCACTGGGCCAGGGACAGACTAATTTGCATACAGCCAGGTTCTGAAACTGGGATGGTGCAATGAGCTAAAAAACGGTGTTGGATCTAGCCCTGATCTCTTGACTGGGTGAGAGTACTCTGCTTAATTCAGAGACTCTGTCCATCACCACCCCTTGTTGTAAATAATTTTGTCCACCCTAAGCGTGGAAGGGTATACTCAGATGTGAGTCCCTTGCTCATTGCACCATCAGGATTCAAGCAAGCCGGGCCGAAGACGGCTGGAATGCCAGAAACCGGTCCCCGGAAGCTTGTTTCCTTCCCAGTGTAAGAATTGGCTTTTGTAGTCTGGTCTGCCCTGTTCCCATGATGCACTGGGCCAGGGACAGACTAATTTGCATACAGCCAGGTTCTGAAACTGGGATGGTGCAATGAGCTAAAAAACGGTGTTGGATCTAGCCCTGATCTCTTGACTGGGTGAGAGTACTCTGCTTAATTCAGAGACTCTGTCCATCACCACCCCTTGTTGTAAATAGCGTTGCTTTTTCAGCCACAGAGCTGTACTACATCAGGAAAAACAGGCGCTGAAGGGTGATGTGTGGAATTCTTTCTCTTCTTTGCAGCAAAGCCACTTCTAAGGGCCCAGAAATGGAATTGACACGACTTCGCAGGTCAGAACTCCCAGCAGAGGAGTTCAGGGGCTGCACGTAAAGTCTTTGATGACCATAAGACTTCTTAACAGGAGGCAAGCACACACAAGCCCTTGGAGAACGTTGGCAAGCAGGATACAGGAAAACAAACTCCAGTCCTTTCACTGCCCAAAAGAAAAGCAGCAAGCAGTAGGCCAGCACAACACAGCAACAAGCAAAGTTGTTGTTTCACTACTACAGCATCTCCAGCTCTTCTTCTTAGCATAATCTCCTCTTAGTCCAGAAGTGTTCTAAACATGTGGGGTCATAGCTCCAGTACTTATACCAGTGTCTGCCTTTGAAGTAAGCAAACTTCAAAGGATAGTCTTTGTAGTGCACACGGTCTTGCCTTGCCCTGTCCTGGCTCCAGACACACTACAGGGGAATAGAGACTGCTTTGTGTGAGGATAGACACAATTTTATTCAGGTGCCAGTGACAACTCCTCCCACCACTTTAGCTGAGGAAGACCCAACAGCCTGGTGATGGGTCATCAGTATATGCAGGGCATACCCCATTTTCCTTTGTGTGACTGTCTAAAGTGAAAGCACAAACAGTCCAACTGTCAGCCTAAACCAGATGATGATTCTACAAGCAGGCAGAGACACAGAATGGTAAAACAAGGACATGTCCACTTTCTAAAAGTCAACAGGAGAAATGGTGCGACCTCTCACACCATGTCCAGGCGCACAGCAATCACGAGTGCATGACAATAATGCAACAAGTTAATCCAAATTTATTCATCCTTTATTTGAAGTCATTTTCATCACGAAATTTGTTTTTAATCCCAAGTTTTCTCAACAGTCACATGAGAGACGTCTCACATTAGTTACGGTAACCTTTAACGCTGCAGAAATGCCAACATGCCTTAATCTGAAGCTCGGCGTAACAGTGAGTAATCCTCAAAGTTCATCCAGGTAACCCAATGCATTTCGGGCCATAAGCGGCCCTTCATCAGGGGTATTCTACGATTTAAAAAAACAATGTTATAACACCAAGTGTTTCAAGAATTAGAATGACACTGGGTTACAGCGCAGGGTGTAACATGACTTGGTTAGACAGGGGTGTGCACTTAGAGGGAATTCAGTGGCTATTGTGAAGTAACGCATTAGCGCATTTGAATGGCAGAAGGAGAGTATCATGGGTGCCATAGGGTTAACATAACTTTGAGTAGGAGGAGCCGCGTAGGGCGGTGAGATCACCCACGTGCTTTTAAACAGACCGGAGAGTGAACATTTAGATGCTGTTTGTCCGTGTGGCAAAAGGAAAGAATTGTTAAAAGGTAACTACCCAGTTTGTTGAAAAACTGTCTTTTTAGTTCAGAATTTGGAGGGTTTGCACGTAATGAAACCTAGCATTGAAATCATGTGGCACATTCGAATTGGAGTGGAGTGCGGGGATTGTAAAATGGGGATGTGGATGTTGATTTAGTAGTGGTGTTTTTGCCACGATTAGCGGGAATACGTTAATGAAGTGGAGGGAGCATGTGATAGAGGCGCGCAATGCTTTTGAATTACAAGCTGCATAGGCATTGAGTTTTGAAACACTTGGTGTTATAACATTGTTTTTTTAAATCGTAGAATACCCCTGACGAAGGGCCGCTTATGGCCCGAAATGCATTGGGTTACCTGGATGAACTTTGAGGATTACTCACTGTTACGCCGAGCTTCAGATTAAGGCATGTTGGCATTTCTGCAGCGTTAAAGGTTACCGTAACTAATGTGAGACGTCTCTCATGTGACTGTTGAGAAAACTTGGGATTAAAAACAAATTTTGTGATGAAAATGACTTCAAATAAAGGATGAATAAATTTGGATTAACTTGTTGCATTATTGTCATGCACTCGTGATTGCTGTGCGCCTGGACATGGTGTGAGAGGTCGCACCATTTCTCCTGTTGTTTTTCACTATCACGTGGCCAGGGCAGACCACGATTCCGGGCTTGCACGCTAATAAATTCTACATAAGATGAAAACTCGTAAAAGGGATGGAACCGGTGTGCACTCGCCATTACTATGTTGCACTTTCTGAAAGTGCCATTTTCAAACTCACAATTTCAAACCACCTTCACAGAAATAGGTATTTTTCAATTATGAGTTCAGGGAGTCCAAACTCCAAATCTCTTTCCCTTCCCAATTGAAAGTTACACTTGTAAGCTGTTACGAGGCATCTCCAATGAGAACCTATGGGAGAGATAGTACTTACAATAGTGAAAAACGAAATTGGCAGCATTTCAAGATTAGGACATATAAATCACGCCAACACATGTCCTACCTTTCACACACACTACACCCTACCCAGGGGGCTATCTTGGGCCTAACTTAGGGGTATATAACTTAGTGGGTGTACTTGCTAGGTCGAAATGGCAGGTTAAAACTGTACTCACAGACTGCATTTGCAGGTCTGAAATAGGTTTGTAGGGCTATCCATGTGGGTGGCTCAATCAGTTCTGCAGGCCTACTAGCAGCATTTGATTTACGGGCCCTGGCCACACACAGTGCACTTTACTAGGGACTTACTAGTAAACCAAATATGCCAATCAGCGATAACCACTCACAATCAGCGATAACAACTCCAAATCACAACTTGCACAGGTAGCACTAGCATTTTAGAAGTGATCAGCAATGGTAAAGGGCCCAGTATTCAAAAACCATCAAAAACGAAATGCAGCATCCAGTCAAAAACAGGAGGTCAGCAGCAAAAAAGACAGGGGAAAAATACCGAAAGATGCCAGGTCTAACACCACATATGCCAGTGCACTGATTCTAGGGTGAAGTCCCCTCATCAATAAATGACTGTGATGGCAGCACATGTTTTGCAGGTTTACAGGAACTGGATGTTTTCCATGGTTTTATTTTGTGAATGCCTGTATTTACAATGGTAGTGTGGTGCCAAATTTCTACATCTCTGAATGTCACACAGAAGCCAAACTGCATCATGCTATATCGGTGTGATGCCAAAGTGTAAGCAGTCTGTGCTGCCACGGCAGTGCTGAACTTCAGCATCCGGTAATATCAATGTGATGCCAAAATGTAAGGATACCCTGCTGCCCCTGCTTCCTCAACTTATACATCCAGCAATATCAGTGTGATGCCAAATTTCTGCATTCAGTGGTGTCACTTCAGTGCCGAACTTCAAACATCTGGCAATATCAGTGAGATGTCAAAAAGTAAGTATTCTGTTCTGCCAATGCAGTGCTGAACTTCAACATCTGGCACTTATAGTGTGATGTCAAAATGTCAGAATTCTGTGGTGTCAGAGCGGGGCCAAACGTTAGAATCCTCCAATATCAGTGTGATGTAAACATATAAGCCTTTTGTACTGCCAATGCAGGGTCGAACTTCAACATCTGGCAATATCAGTGTGATGCCAAATGTCTGCATTCTGTTGTGTCACTGCAGTGCTGAACTTCAACATCTGGCAAAATAAGTGTGATGTCAAATTTTAAGAATTCTGTGCACCCACTGCAGTGCCGAACTTCAACATCTGACAATACCAGTGTGATGTTAAATTGTAAGCATTCTGTGCAACCACTGCAGTGCTAAACTTGAACATCTGGCCATGTGCAATGTCAAAATGTAAGCATTCTGTGGTGTTACAGTAGTGCTAAATGTTAGCATCTCGCAAAATCAGTGTGATGTAAACATAAGCATTCTGTTCTGGCAATGCAGTGCCGAATTTCAACATCTGGCAATATCAGTCTGATGTCAAAATGTATGCATTCTATGCTGCCACTGGAGTGCTGAGCTTCAACATCTGGCAATATCAGTGTGATGCCAAAATGTAAGAAATCTGTGGTGTCAGAGCGGGGCCAAACATTAGAATCCTGCAATATCAGTGTGATGTTAACCAATAAGCCTTTTGTGCTGCCAGTGCAGTGACGAACTTTAACATCTGGCAATATCAGTGTGATGCCAAATGTCTGCAATCTGTGGTGTCACTGCAGTGTGATGTTAAAATGTACGCATTCTGTGCAACCACTGCAGTGCTGAACTTGAACATCTGGCCATATCAGTGCAATGTCAAAATGTAAGCATTCGGTGGTGTTACAACAGTGCCAAATGTTAGCATCTCGCAAAATCAGTGTGATGTAAACATATAAGTATTCTGTGCAGCCACTACAGTGCTGAACTTCAATATCTGGCAATATCAGTGCGATGTAAAAATGTAAGCATTCTGTGCTGCCACTGCAGTCCTGAACTTAAACATATGGCAGAAAAGTGTGATGTCAAACTATAAGCATTGTGTGCTCCCACTGCAGTGCCAAACTTCAAACATCTGACAATATCAGTGTGATGCCAAACTGCCATCATTTTATGCTGCCACTGCAGTGACAAACTTCAAACATCCATCAATATCAGTGTGATGTCAAAAGGTAAGTATTCTGTGCTGCTAATGCAGTGCCGAAATTCAGCATCTGACAACATCAATATGATGTGAAATGTCTGCATTCTGTGCTGCCACTGAAGTGCCAAAGGTAAACATCTGCCAATATCAGTGTGATATCAAAATGGGAGCATTGCTGCCACTGCAGTGCTGAAGTTGAACATCTAGCAGCATCCGTGCAATGTCAATCTATAAGCAGTGTGTGCTGCCAATGCAGTGCCAAACTGCAACATCTCACAATATCAGTGTGATGTAACAATGTATTCATTCTGTGCTGTCACCGCAGTGTCAAACGTAGCATCTGGCAATAT
This sequence comes from Lissotriton helveticus, assembly GCF_964261635.1. Classification (NCBI taxonomy): domain Eukaryota; kingdom Metazoa; phylum Chordata; class Amphibia; order Caudata; family Salamandridae; genus Lissotriton; species Lissotriton helveticus. The sequence goes on along the minus strand of NC_136058.1, from coordinate 226,186,022 downwards.
CATTGTGATATCAAAATTAAGCCTTCTCTGCTCCCACTGCAATGCCAAACTTCAAACATCTGACAATATCAGTGTGGTGTAAAACTGCAAGCATTTTGTGCTGCCACTTCAGTGACGAACTTCAAACATCTAGCAATATCAGTGTGATGTTAAAATGTAAGTATTCTTTGCTGCCAATGTTGTGCCAAATTTCAACATCCGACATCAGTCTGATGTGAAATGTCTCCATTCTGTGCTGCCACTGAAGTGCTGAACATCAGCATCCCTCAATATCAGTGTGATGTCAAAATGTAAACATTCTGCGCTGCCACTGTCGTGCCGCACTTCAAACATATGACAATGTCAGTGTGATATCAAAATGTAAGCATTTTGTGCTGCCACTTTGGTGCTGAACTTCAACATCCGCCAATATCATTATGATGTCAAAATATAAACATTCTATAGTGTCACTGCAGTGCTGAACTTCAGCATTCTGCAATATCTGTGTAACGTCATAATGTAAGTATTCTGCAGTGTCAATGCGGTACGGAATTCAGCATCCCACAATATCAGTGTGATGTCAAATGTCTGCATTCTGTGGTGTCACTGCAGTGTCGAACTTCAGCATCCAGCAATATAAATGTGGTGTTGAACTTCTACATTGGCTCTATCATTCTGATGTCATATGTCTGCATTCCCTACTGCCACTGCAGTGATGAACTTCAAACATCTGGCAATATCAGTGTGATGTCAAAATGTAAGCATTCTGTGCTGTCACTACGTTGCTGAACTTCTAACATCTGGCAATATCAATGTGATGTAAAAATGTATGCATTCTGTGCTGCCCTTGCAGTGTCAAAAGTAAGCATCTGTCAATATCAGTGCGATCTAAAAATGTATGCATTCTCTGCTTCCACCGCAGTTCCAAACGTAAACATCTGGAAGTATCAGTGTGATATCAAAATGTAAGTATTCTGTGATGCCAATCCAGTGGCGAACTTCAAAATCTGACAATATCAGTATGATGTGAAATGACTGCATTCTGTGCTGCCACTGCAGTGCCGAAATCCCGCAATTAAGGGTGGGCGAAGTTGGTGGAGTACCACGGAGTACTCCTATGTGGAATTCTGCGGAGTTGAACAATGTGAACTCCACTCAGTAACTCCATTCTGTCTCATCCCAATTAATAAAACAGAAACCTCACATACCTTTGGTAAAACAACAAGTAAATATCTTTACATGCTAAAATGCATATAGTCATTTCACAAAAGTGAAAAAGAAAATACAGCAAGCAGTGAGAGAGGTGATGATTTTGGTGTCCTCCCTAACTTAGGGGGTGAACCAAGCAGAGTCCTTGAACACAAAGAGCACATCATGCTGAACGATTCTGTGGTGGTCCCATCCTCCTAGGACCACCCCCAAACACAGTTATGGGCAAAAATAAATCCCTACCAAAGGCCCTGCAAAGCATTATGGGATGATATTCTAGAGTGCATTGAATATTATTGTATTCAATATCAAAACATTCTTCAAGCGCTCTCCCGGCACAGCTGAGAGCTAATACTATAATATTCACTGCACTCTAGAATCTCACCCCATAATGCTTTGCAGGGCCTTTGGTTGGCATTGTATTTTTGCCCATAACTTTGCTTGGGGTGGTCCTAGGAGGGAGGATGGGAACCCCTGGCGTGTTGTGAATTGGGAGATTTACTTCCCTTCAGTCCTGAAGGTCCCTGGGGTCCAACTAGCCCACCAAGTACCTCCAGGAAGCGCCACAGAGCTGCGTTGCAGAGTAGTGGTCTGAGGCCATGCCCCTTTTTACACCTCTCTGCAACACAGCTCTGTGGCGCTTACTGGAGGTACCTGATGGGCTAGTTGGCCCCCAGGGACCCTCAGGATTGAAGGCGACCTAATCCCCCAACTTACAACGTGCCAGGGGGCGCGTTTGCACAGTTGTGCAGTGAGGGGGTGGGGCCTGAAACAACAAGTATACAAACATGCCCCCTGGCACGTTGTAAATTGGGGGATTCAGTACCCTTCAATCCTGAGGGTCCCTGGGGTCGACTAGCCCACCAACTACCTCCAGTAAGCACTACAGTGCTGCGTTGCAGAGTGGTGGTCCGAGGCCACGCCCCTTTTTACACCTCTCTGTAACACAGCTCTGTGGCAATTACTGGAGGTTCCTGGTGGGATAGTTGGCCCCCACGGACCCTCAGGATTCAAGGGCATTTAATAGGGACAGGTCCTCAGGGCCAGAAATGGTCCAGGAGGTGGGCCATGCGGCCTCCCTTCAATATTAAAATAAAAAAAAATAAAAAAATAAAGAGGCACAGCCGCAGGAGATGTGGTCCCCAGGGCCAAAATTGGCCGCAGGAGGGGGGGCGCGTGGCCCCCTTCCATTTTTTGGGGCCCTGGCGACGGTGACCCCAAATAATTTAAAAGAAGGGGGGGCACACAGCCCTCCCTTGTGAAAGATTTTTTTTTTTAAAGCCGGCATCGTACCAGAGGCCCCACCCTTCCCTGCAGCACTCAGCAAACACGCCCCCTGGCAGGATGTAAGTTGGGGAATTAATTCCCCTTGAATACTGAGGGTCCCTGTGGGCCATCTAGCCCACCACGTACCTCCAGTATGCACCACAGAGCAGCGATGCAGAGAGGTGTTCAGAGGCCATGGCCCTTTTTACACCTCTCTACAATGCAGCTCTGTGGCACTTACTGGAGGTACCTGGTGGGCTAATTGGCCCCCAGGGATCCTCAGGACTCAAGTGGAATTAATCCCCCAATTTACAATGCGCCAGGGGGCACATTTACACAGTGGTGCAGGGAGTGGGCGTGGGCTGACATAGCAAGTGTGCAAACGCACCCCCTGGCACATTATAAATTGGAGGATTAAGTCCCCTTCAATCCTGAGGGTCCGTGGGGGCCAACTAGCCCACCAGGTACCTCCAGTAAGTGCCAAAGAGCTGCATCGCAGAGAGGTGTTCGAGCTCACGCCCCTTTTTACACCACGCTGCAAATGCAGCTCTGTGGCTCTTACTGGAGGAACCTGGTGGGCTAGTTGGCCCCCAGGGACCATCAGGATTCAAGGGGACTTAATCCCCCAGCTTAGAACGCATCAGGAGGTGCGTTTGCAGAGCGCTGCAGAAAGGTGGTGGAGCCTGATAAACAAATTAGCAATCCTGCTGTGTGGGACTTACTGGAGGTAATAAAAGGGGTAGTTGGCCCCCAAGGTTGACGTTGGGGGTTAACTATCCCTCCTGTTACTTCCGCTAAATCCCACAGAGTGGCATTGCTAAAAGGTGTTTGAAGGCCACAATCACCTTTCTCCACTACTCTGCAAATGTGATTGCTATGTTATAGTTAGAAATTAGCATTTAAAAAACTTTGACATTCACTGAAAAAACCATAGGTTTCAGGGACGTTATAATTAGAAGTTAGCATTTAAAAAACCATTGAAATTTACAGAAAAAAACATAGGTTTCAGGTAGGTTATACTTAGAAATTAGCATTTAAAAAAAACTTAGAAATTCACAGAAAAAACCATGGGTTTCAGTGATGTTATACTTAGTTGGACATTTCACTCATACAAAACCATAGAAATTCCACCATTATAGTTAGTTCAGCTAACTATAACTCGTGCCCCCGCAATGCACTGCTGATAACGTCACATATTACATAATTCATGACATGGTCAGTGACATCACAAATGGCATCACTGATGACATCATCCATGTGAAAATCTGATGCACCTCCTCACACTCTAACATAACCTTTGATACACCCACTGTAAAATACAGATTGCCATTTTCGAAACCATCGACACACCAATACCCGTTACTACATAGGCACTCACTGATTCCTAGGTCTACACACACATCCACTCATTCACCCATACAATCACTCATACAAGCAGTCACTCATCAATACAACACTATCAAATGCACTCATACATGTATACAGACACTCACACACCGCCACTCATCCATGAAATTACTCACTCACCTAGTCAGTCATGCAAAGAATCAATCACACTCCCATTTTCTCGGCTATACAGTTATACACACACCATCTCACTTATTCATACAGATACTAACGCATACTACTCTCTTATACAATCACTGATACAAGTGCACACTCATCAATACAGCCACTCTCAGAATCATGACTCTCATGTATTGTCATTTATATACTCCAACTCTCGCATACACTGCCTTTACATATGTAGTTACTTGGACATGTACCACTGAGGCATCTATTCACTCACCAACACACCCAAGCATACACCTACCTACCCATATAGCTGTTTACCCATACACCCAGTGAATAAGCCACTCACTCATCTATGCACAGTCACACACCTTCCACCCACCCAGACACACACTCAATCTCCCATACAAATACACAGGCAACCAATCGATAACCAATATAGACACTTATGTAGCTACTGACCATCCCATGCAGCAGTTTACACAACAACAGACAGACTGATACAGACATTCACACAGTTTAGTCACTAACCCATGCATTCAGTAAGACACATTTAATCACTCACTTATACAGTCAGTCACACACCTACTAAATCCTCCATCCAGACACTTATACACGCACTCATTCTTCAACACGCCTTGGTATATATTTAAAACATATTTAAACTTTACAGAAACACACAGTCACTGGATGATGTCATGAGTAATGTCATTTTAGATGTCATCAGTGATGTCATCAGTGAAGTCACTGACCATGTCATGAATATTTGACATCATCAGCAGTGCATTTCAGGGGCGCGAGTTATAGTTACCTGAACTAACTATAACGGAAGAATTTCTATGGTTCTATGGTTGTATGAGTCCCTAAAACCTATGGCTTTTTCAGTGAATTTCTAAGGTTTTTTAAATGCTAATTTCTAACTATAACCTGCCTGAAACCTATAGTTTTTTCCTTGAACCGGGGAGCGCCGTGTTTTGCTTCCTCAGCATCCAACCAGCAGTTTGTCAGCAGCCACGGAGCACCTGACCGAGAGGTGTCCCAGGAATACGGAGTCGACCTCCGCATAAACATCACCACCAGTCCTGCTTCCTCTTCAGAAAACAGGTCTGACACAGCTGGGGTCTCGTGACAGCAGTGCTTCAATATCTGCCGTACAGCACCAATATTACAGCCTGTTCAGCTTCAGTCTTGCGCCTTTTTCTTCAGACTCGGTTACCGATTCACAAGATGGCTGCCAACACATCCTGGTTTGGAGTCTTGGCAACTAATTAGGATGAAGCACGTGCTCAGGAGGAGATGTTTGGTTAGGGCAGGGGTTAGGGTCTGCCCAGATATAAATATTTCTTTTTCCTTTAATATTTCAAAAACTCCTGAACAGAGTTACTCCATTTTCAAAAAAGCATACTTTCTAGACCAAGACCTACCTTTTTGCCACCAAATTTGGTGTAATTCTGTTTGGCAGTTTGGGCTGTAGCCTGGTCCAAAATTCCTATGGAAATTAACATGGGGAAAATGCGTATTGGGACCCCCTTTTTTCTCGGCTCCCACTTCACGAATCACCCCAAAACTTCCATGGCAGGATCTGGCCTGAGTGAACCTGTTTTTTTTCAGTCTCTCTCTGTCAGTCAGTCTCTCTCTTTCACTCTCTCAGTCAGTCAGTCTCTCTCTCTCTCGCTCTCTCAGTCAGTCAGTCTCTATTTCTCTGTCAGTCAGTCAATGTCTCTCTGTCAGTCAGTCGGTCTCTCTCTGTCAGTCAGTCAGTCTCTCTCTCAGTCATTCACTCTCAGTCAGTCAGTCTCTCTCTGTCAGTCTAGTCGCTCTCTTCCTGTCAGTCTCGCTCTCTCACCCAGACTCTCTCTGTCAGTCAGTCTCTTTCTGTCAGTCAGTCTCTCTCCCAGTCAGTTAGTCAATCTCTCTCCCAGTCAGTCAGTATCTCCCTCTATTTCAGTCTTTCTATCTCAGTCAGTCTCTCTCTCAGTCAGTATGACTGATTTAGAGAGACTGACTGATAGACAGACTGGCTGACTGACTGAGAGAGAGACTGACTAAGAGAGAGAGACTGACAGAGAGAGAGAGAGAGACTGACAGATACAGAGACTGACCGAGAGAGAGAGACTGTCAGAGAGAGGCTGACTTACAGAAAGAGACAGACTGACTGAACGAGACTGACTGGCTGACAGAAAGAGACTGACTGAGAGAGAGACTGACAGAGAGAGGGAGAGACTCAGAGAGGGAAAGACTGAGAGAGAGAGGGAGAGACTGACAGAGAGAGAGAGAGAGACTGACAGAGAGAGAGAGAGAGAGAGAGAGACTGACAGAGAGAGTGAGACTGACTGAGAGAGCAAGAGAGAGAGACTGCCTTAGAGAGAGAGGGGGAGACTGAGAGAGGGAGAGAGGGAGAGAATGACAGAGAGAGGGAGATACTGACTGAGAGGGAGAGAATGCCAGAGAGGGAGAGACTGACAGAGAGAGAGACTGACAGAGAGAGAGAGAGAGACAGACTCAGACTGACTAAGAAAGTAAGAGAGCGAGACTGACTCAGAGAGCGAGGCTGACTGACAGAGAGAGATTGTCTGACAGAGAGAGACTGACTGACAGAGAGAGAGACTGACAGAAAGAGAGACTGACAGAAAGAGACTGACAGAGAGAGAATGACTGACTGAGAGAGACTGACTGACAGAGAGAGAGACTGACTTAGAGAGACTGATTGAGAGAGCAAGAGAGCGAGACTGACTGACAGAGAGAGACTTGACTGACAGAGACAATGACTGACTGAGCGAGAGACTGGCTGACAGAGAGAGAGAAACTGACTGACAGAGAGACTAACAGAGAGAAAGAGACTGACAGACAGAGAGAGACTGACTGACTGAGAGAGAGAATGATTGAGAGAGAGACTGACAGAGACTGACTGAGAGAGACTGACTGTTTCATTTTCTTACTGGGAACCCGAGCATCTGGGCATTTTGGACGCTTCCTGTGACTGGGTCTCTGCCTGCCTGCCTTGCGGACCCCCCGTCACCGCTGCTTGTCCTGACGCGGCCGCTGTGTGGGGACTGCATTTACCAGGATCACCAGCGGCAGGAGCCGCCCACGCCAGCAGCAGCGCCCGGAGGCGCTTTAAAATCCGCGCCATACCGGTGGAGTTGGTGTTTCATTTTCTTACTGGGAACCCGAGCATCTGGGCATTTTGGACGCTTCCTGTGACTGGGTCTCTGCCTGCCTGCCTTGCGGACCCCCCGCCGCCTCTGCTTGTCCTGACGCGGCCGCTGTGTGGGGACTGCATTTACCAGGATCACCAGCGGCAGGAGCCACCCACGCCAGCAGCAGCGCCCGGAGGCGCTTTAAAATCCGCGCCATACCGGTGGAGCTGGTGTTTCATTTTCTTACTGGGAACCCGAGCATCTGGGCATTTTGGACGCTTCCTGTGACTGGGTCTCTGCCTGCCTGCCTTGCGGACCCCCCGCCGCCGCTGCTTGTCCTGACGCGGCCGCTGTGTGGGGACTGCATTTACCAGGATCACCAGCGACAGGAGCCGCCCACGCCAGCAGCAGCGCCCGGAGGCGCTTTAAAATCCGCGCCATACCCGCGTCGCGGGACGCGAGCGGGACGCCCGGACGAAGCCCGGACAAAGGGCGGACAGTCTTAGACAGTCCGAGACTGTCCGCGACTGGACTGGCCCCGGACCTCTGCCTGTCCTATACCCCATGACAACTGGTGCTTTAACTCTGTGATCTTTATTTTTAATTTCTTTTTGCCCTCTGTATGTTATTTTTCTACTTGGATTAGCCACTTTTCCCACTTGGCCCACTTCCTTTAACCTCCATCCCCATTTACTGTTTTGTGAGCACGCAGATTTTGTGAAGCTAGACAAGGGGGGGGTTATTATGTCGAAGCACAAAACCCCTTCAGTGCCAAATACTCTGGACAACTATTTAGTTCAGGTCGTTAACAACATTAACAGCAAGCGCAGAATGTCGTTGGGGTTAAGTGCTTCTCCTCCTAATAGCGCGCAGAGCCTTTCGCAAGAACCCCCTAATTCTGCACCTCCAACTATGGTTATTAGCCCTGCTGCACTGGACTCAGCCCCTCAAGCTAACGCTAGTGATACCATGGTTGAAATTATATCCCCTGTTGTACATATAGAGAATGACTCTGAGGATGACACAGAAATATTAGCAGACAAATCCCCATCCCCAGTGGCTGTGCCTGCGCATAGAGTAACAAGAGCATGTAGAGTTAGCCAGTCTAAGCGGGGCGGTCTACGATCGAGCAGGAAAAAGATAGCTTCTCCCCCCAAAAGAAAAGTCATTGAGGAAGGGAATGGGGCTCAAGAGGGAAATATGATGTGGGATGATGAGTTCATTAATAAATTAGTTGGTATGATTGATTCCAAGATTAGGTCCGTTATCAAACCACTGATAGCCAAAATAGACAGGTTAACCGCTGAGGTCAACAGATTGGGGGGACTCCAAGCCAAAACAGTGGAGGAGGTGGGTAACATCTCAAAACTAATTGTAAATAGAGCTCCCCCCGCAGTAGCCCCCCTGGGAAGTATGGTGGATGGTGAGGTGTCAACTATGCCTCCACCTACTCCCCACCAAGCGAACATTAACGATCAATTGCCTGCTATAGAAAAATCCTCTAGCCAGATCTATAGCATCATGCATAGAGAAAGGCCCTGTAGAATTGGTTGTAGAAGCCTCTCCCCTTGTTCTCGTTCTGGCTAATGTACCACCTTTGAAAGATGGCCAAATAGAAACCGCACCTTCGTTGTTGAGCAAAGCACTACATTGGTTGACCAGTAATATGCTGATAACTCCTAGGGGCAAACAACAACTTGCTGGAGAGATAACAATGGCAAGAAGGGTGGGCTGGATAGGGACGGGCCCGAAAATATTTGGAGGTGACTGTGTTGTTTTGACTCTATCTAACCCAGAAGTACTCCCAGAAGTATTGCTAAACATGATAGAGCAAGATTTCGCATCGCGACTTGCTCGAGTCAAGAACCTCGAAAATCTATTATAATCTCGTAACTTCAATTGTTTGTTTTACTAATTTTATGTATTTTGAATGTGCGTGGGTATCATAAAGATGCTTGCCTACGTGTTCTACTAATACGATTAATTCTTGTTCCTAACATGGCCGCTGCTTGACTTTCCTCTTCTGCGCATGCGTCAGTCACACTCACGTGACTTCACGTAGAGATAGTTTTTGGAGGGAAAGGGTGCGCATGCGTAATCGCCATGAAATGGCAGCTTAATGTGATAATGAATTGAAGCTCGTGCTATTCCTTATCGTGTCGTTATGTGTAGCACTTACCCGTAATTGCATAGTATATTTTTACAAATGATGAAACTAAAGTACGAAATCATGACATGTAATACATTCGTTTATTTCTATGTACTAATTTGTTTTCGCTTACTTTTCATGTATCCTCGGCACTGAGGGGTGATGGGGCTGGGGAGTCCAACTAATGCGCAGAATCAGTCGATGGTGCGGTGGCATTGAAACCAAGCCAAAGAAGGTTGCTGCCAGAGCCTGCATGGGAAGATGCACCTTCACCCAGCGAGAAAGCCTAACTTGTACCCTATTTGTATACATTGTATTTCTTTCCATTGTATTCCCTGCGACTTCTCGTGGGAACCCCAATCTTGCTAGGCGGCACCTTAGGATGCAAATTAGGCCTTAGAATAGTCTGTTCTGATTGGTGTGTTAACCAAATCCTACCTTAGGACCAATCCAAATTTGGGATTCTGACACTTTGCAACATTTGGGGGGTGGTACCCTGTCCCAAAACAGTATATCTAGCCTAGGTTCACCTAGGGAAATTGTCCGACTTGTCTGAATAGCTGACCTGTCACTGACCCAACGCACTCAATAGGTGACTTGATACAGAGCGCTGCGGAGCACTCTGTCCGAATTTGACCATAGACTAAGGTTTTACTAAACCTTAAGTGCTGGCGGAGCACTTTTGCTGGGAGTTCGCTGACCCAATCGGGGTTCTGATCGATAGCTGCAGAGAGGGTGGAGCGCAGGCGTTGCTTCCAAACTGCGGGTGCTGGTCGTGTCCTGGTGGTCCTGTCCTGATCCTAATCTGGGTTTCCTGTCCTGTCCTGAGGTGTCCATTCTGCACCTGCTGTCCCACTGAGGGTTATCTTTCCTTGAGGGTTTTCCTGTCCTTAACTGACCCGTGGCCAGGGTTGGTTTTCACACCAGTCTAGGTAAATATCGCTCTGAGTCCTTAAAACTGCACCTTCCTATTTTTCTGTCTTTGCTTCAATAAAGACATACCCTTTGCATATGTTAATTTTCCATGCTTTTCTCTGAAAATCATTGCATCTCATTAAAGTCATTTACAGTTTGCATTTCATAGCATGTTTCTATGTTCCCATGCCTTTTAGTATAAATCTCACTATACTGTTTATGAATTAAATGTGTGTTACAATTTTCCTTCTAAATACTGAATTGAAGTAATAACGTTAGAATTATAGCGTGTTGCACTTTTCTACCCTTCCATAGATGTATAGGTTTCCCTAGTGTCTTTTCTCTCGAAATATGACCTAATGATAAAATCCTAATACGTGCATAAAATTCCTAGCATTAAGTACACTCCCTAGAATTTCATTTCCGTTATTTCTGAATTCCCTCATTATAGGGTTAGATGGTTACTTGTATACTCTTCCTATATGGTTATGTGCTCTTCGTTATTCTGATTATAGATTGCCTCATTACTATAAACTGTATGATTGCAGAATCTGAAATCTAAGATAAACTTTTAAAACTTCTCAGTTGTCCGTGGTCATTTCATGAAATAAAGTACAAAAAGTTGGGTTTTGTATTTTGCTGCCTTTCCTTTTACAGCTAGCTCCCTGACCCATCGTGGTCATAGGTACCCATAACGGTGGATGGTAAGTTGGGTACACTGGAAATAAATCGAAAGGGAACTCACAATTATTGGTAGTAGATTGTGTGGTCATCTGATCAATGTATATGATAAAGTAAAGTATATGGGCCCGAAGCCAGAAGTGGCGAAATTATTTGGTCGGGTGACCCGCGATCTCTAGCAGTAATTTTCTGGTAGCATCGAGGATGGTTAGGGAATAGCTAAAGGTTAGGTAGAACTAGTTAGTCTAGCTAAGTCGGATGCTGCTATAAGAGTAGGCGCTTCAAGGGAATTGATCACTCACTTGAAAATCGTTTACTTTGAAAAAGTATGAAATGTTTTAAATTTGTTATTCTTGTTATTATACTGGTATATGTATTAATCCATTCGTACGTAAAACGTCTTGTATGTTGTTAAGGAATCCCCGGGGAATTGAATAGCGAGTGGTGAATAGAATCCACTTGCTTAGAGGTCATTTGCTCTAAGGAAAGTTGGTGCAGGTTAGGCAGAACTGGAAGCACTAACTAGGGTTTTTCTGAATGTATGATTGAATAAATGTTAGTAACGAGGTTCATTGGCAAAATTCCTACTGTGGCATAACCTAGTGAGGGTCACACCGGAAGAGTAGCAGGTTCATCGGAGCTTGAGTGAAAGCAAAAGGGCTCGCTGGTGAAACTTTAGACTTGGATATATCCCGGAAAGGTGGATGAGTCTAGGGAAGTAGCAGGTGCCCCAATGCTAGTGTGAAGGGTAGGCAGAAGAGATCTACTCGTAGAGTGTGAAAAGTAAATGGAAGTAGTTTACTTGCAGCGAAACTAATTCTTTCCTGTCTAGACACTTGAGCACAGTGGCAAATGTGTATTCGTTGTTAAATAACCAAGCGCTGAACACTTTAGAAAGAAAGAAAGTTTCCGTTACCTTGTGAAGGAGGGAGTCAGTCGCGAAGCTGCTCTGACGTCACTCCGTGCCGCGCTGGGATTGGTAGGCGTAGCGAGCTGGTAGCAGAGCTGAAATTGTAAAGGAGGGGTGAGTGCCGAAGCGTGAGAACAGTCTCGCGAAAAAGGGCCGCGCACCCATTGGTCGAAAATATTTGAACTCGTGCATTTCATAGGTCGCACGAAAATAAAAGACGCACTCGGATTGGAAGTGATTTTGTAAACAAAGTCACTCGTAAAAATCGTATGTGGCATTCGTATAGACCGCATACCAGACCTGATCCACGGTATATGGGATTTGAGGACGATCAGTGGAAAGGAGTTAAAAACGACATTATGTACGGAAATAAGAGAAAAGTGTCTCTTGTAAACAAAGTGAAGAATTATTTCAAAAAGGACAAACCGATTAAAACTAGAGAAGGTGTTGTGATTCCACCACCAAATACTCCCGCATCTTTCATGATGTTCGATAAAGGGTACAACACATGTGTATGGTTGGAGAATTGGGCGGAATACACGAAAGATGATGGAGTATTGGCTTTTCCGTTAGAGGGTACCTTTAACAGTAGGATTCTATTCAATTTAAGAACCCGGATGAATGATTTACATCCCAGACCTAGATTAACGCAGTACGAAGCACTAGAGGAATGGGAAATTGAGGCTTTCAGAATGATATGCCCCGAATGGATAAAGGGTTAACTAAATTTTATCCAAAATTAAAGCAGGAAGCCCGAGCCAAAAAGATGAAACAGTGGAGGCAGAATATGATAGTGGAAGGATTGTTTCCCATGATGCCAGCAGATGATCCTTCTGGGGGAAAGAAATGGTTGGAAAAATCTAAACATTGGGTACCCATCGGAGAGTCGGATGATGAATTATTAGATGACCTGTGTATGAGAAGTCCGCCTCCTTATAAGGAAGGACATCGACCTTCCAGTGCAGGAGATATTTCCCGAAGACTTCCTCCCCAGGAAGAAGTTAGGTCCGCAAGTGTAGGAGGGGGTTACCACATACCTCCCTATACCGAGAGTCTAGGACCAGTGGATACCAGAAACATTTACCCCAGAATGTCAGCTAGTGGGGAGACAGGATATTCCCGTGAAGGAGTTTTTGTTCTCGACCTCCCTACGGAGGCGAGATGAGACCCTCAAGTTCAGGAATGCCGTTATTACAGCCACAGTATGAGGAAGAACGAAGATCCCTAGGTACAGGAAGTTTGTTCCCAAGACCAAATTATGGTGAAGGACCTAGTGAGACTCATCCCACTGCCCCAAGTTATGCTCCCACACTGACCCCGCAGGTGTTACATGACAAATCCATAGAGAGATTACTGGAAGAAAAGGAGCGGGAGGTTCTAGTAAAACAGAGAGCTGAGATCATTCAGAATATGTTCCAGTTAAATACCAGTCCTGAAGCATTGACAATCCCAGTAACAATCGGACCCGTGGTTTCATTGTACGGGGATCGGCATGAAAGTCCAAAACCTCCAGTCATTACTCCCGTCATAGCACAGCCCAGACCAGAACCCTTAATTGTAGATGAACAGACGAGTGAGTGTGAATCTGAGGTCTCACTAATGGATCTGCCCATTAGAAATACAGGGAAAAGGATGCAGAAAAGACATAGTGGAGAAGCGTGGCTCAGTGGTTAGAGGCGGCAGACCCGGAAGCTGAGATCGGCCTTGGACCAGGGTTCGATTCCCCACCTCGGCGGGTCTCGGGCTCAAAAATTCCACGGACTCGACAATTCTCGCTCCGGGGCCTACTCAACTCACGGGGTCACACTCTGCGACTCTGGGCAATAGCTTGCTTAATCTCCACTACGGCCGCTCGCGGCGGGATGCCTGGCTTTCACCTTGTGGATACCCTGCCGGGGTATCTCACAGGGGAATACCAGGACGGGTTCCCTAAGCAAGCGCCTTGATGCCTTCGGGTGATACGTGCGCTATATAAGTCGCAATACATTTACATTTACATTTACATTTACATAATCCTTTCAATGCGAGGGAGATTCAAATGGAATCGACTTCGGGTACTAGAAGTGTCACTTTGGTCACACCTGAGGAAATCGAAAGATGGAGTCAAGAATTAGAGAAACAAACTTCGCAAATGAAACCTTTAGACCTCTACAAACTGAGGGTAGAAATAGAAGAATTAATGTCAGGAAATGTAGGATTAGACAGATTAAATACCTACTCTGAAGAAGAGCTGTTGTTTATGTGCAAAAGTCTTACCCGCAATGTCCGAGTACTTCATGAAAAATTGACAGATACTGCTGCTAGTATGGGAATAGACATTTCAAAATCGAAACCCTTGCAGAAACCATACCGAGCAGAATTTTCAGACAAAGATTTGGAAAACCTGAATATATCAGGAAAAAAGGCACAGGTCAAAGAACTATTGACAGTGTTACAGAAATGGGGAGAAGTAGAAAAATGGAAAGCCAGATGGGCTAGGAAAAAAGATGAGGCCAGGTCTAAGCAGGCAACTCCTGAATTCGTCCTAAAGGAAGCAGACAAACCAGAACAATTATGCCCTATGCGCGAAGTGCCAGGAGGAAAATATGTACATGTTCCATGGTCCCGACAGGATATTGTGTCCTTTACCAATGACTTCCCAAAATTGCGAGAAAAGCCAGTCGATTGGTACCGGCAGGTAGAAAGATTTGTAAAAGTGCAAAAGTGCTTGTGGAAGGACCTGGATGGATTCTTCGACATAGTGGTCCCTGTAGATCTGTGGACTGAGTGTAAAATAGCCATAGCCTGGCCTAGTGAGGAATACCCGAGAGATGAAAAAACAGGGGAATCATCGAAGGAAGTGATGAGGAAGTATGAACAAGTAATTCAACATTTGAAAATAAAAGTGCCTGCAAAGGAAACTGATTGGACCAAGATAGATAGAACTACGCAAGAAAGAGAGGAGACAGTGCACTCCTTTTATGAAAGGCTGTTGCAGGTATTTAAGACATACAGTGGTATAGATAACATTGAGATGAAGGACATGACCCACTTCATTTACAGGTTTGTAAACGGTTTAAGACCCGAAATTTGTCAGTGGATAAAGGATAATAAAATCTGTTGGCATACCAAAAAGATGGATGAGGTCCTACGGTACGCAAAGTACTGTGAGGACGAAATGGCAGAAAAGAAAAAGGCCCTGAAGGAAAAGGTGATGTGGGCTCAAGTAAAGCTCGCAGAACAGCAGGAAAAACAATTAAATAAGCTAAATAAAGCAACACAGAACCAAGGCCATGGGGGTGGGGGTGGAGGAAAACCCCGAGCTAAAATGAGTAGAGAGGAAGCGAAAAAGAAATTTCCCTGCCATCAGTGCGGAGAAATTGGACATTGGAGAGACGAGTGTCCCTATTTACAGTCTGATAATGCCCAAACACCTGATTTAATTCCACAGACGCAGAATGAAAAACAAAGAAAGACCCAGCAGCAGGTAAAAATGATTCAAGTGCCCCGAGCGCCAAAACCTATTTTTAAAGGGAAGTCACCACAGGGTGATGATGTAGAAATCTGGGGAGGCAATGAGGATAGAAATACAGCAACTTCGCAGTATTTGTTGAACGACACCTTTTTCTGTGATGACAAGTACTGACGGGGCCTGAGAGGGGAGGACGAGGAGTGCGTACTTGGCGCCTCTTTGCCGGTAGACCAGTCAGGGCCATACATTGAAGGAAAGGTTGATGGAAATGATGTCACTTTTCTATTGGACACTGGTGCTACCCGTTCTACTGTGAGAACAGTGGACGTTCCAAACCTACCCCTCTCGGGAGAAGCAATCCAAGTAGTAGGAGTATCTAATCAATTGATTAGTACACCTGTTACCGAGCCCATGGAGATCTCAATTGGAAATTTTAAACAAATGCACAGATTTGTTGTCTGCGATACCAGTCCGATAAACTTACTGGGACGTGATTTGCTGTGCAAAATGAATTGTACCATCTTTTGCACACCAAAGGGCGTCGAAATTCAAACCCCAGATGAAGACGGTATTTATAAATTAATGTTAGTAAGACCTGACTCAGAAACTAAACGAATGACTATACAAGACTTACCTGAAGAACTCCAGTAGACAGTAAAGTCAGAAGTGTGGGACTTTACAGGAAAGGATGTGGGATTAATGAAAAACATAGACCCCATACAAATAGCCATGAGGGAAAATGCAGTATACCCAAATACCAAGCCTTACAGAATGAGTGCAGAAGTGAGAGCAGGTGTTGCCATTGAAATACAGAAATTGCTAGAAGCAAACATCATACAGGAAGTAATGAGTAGCCCGTGCAACTCACCCATTATGGGCATCAAAAAGCCTAATGGCAAGTACAGAGTAGTACAGGACCTGAGAAAGGTAAACAAGATAGTGGTCCCTTGCTGCCCTATTGTCCCGAACCCAGCAGTGATTCTGTATCAGATCCCCTGGGATGCTGAATGGTTCACTGTGATAGACCTATGTCATGCTTTCTTTTCGATCCAATTGCATCCAGACAGCAAATTTCTTTTCTCATTTGCTTTCAACAGTAACGTGTATGTCTGGAACAGGGTCCCCCAGGGGTACACAGAAAGCCCCTCTATCTTTAATCAGATCTTGAAAAAATGCCTTGAAACTTTAGTCTTACCTGGAAAATCTGTTTTGGTACAGTACATTGACGACCTATTGGTGGCATCTAAAAGCCATAGGGATTGCGTGGTTGACACCATTGCCCTACTGAATCACCTGAGTGAAAAGGGACATAAAGTGGCCCCTGAGAAATTACAGTTCTGTTCGAAATCAGTGAAATATCTGGGACACCAGATAGAAAAAGGTATCAGAAAAGTCACCTCAGAGAGAGTCAGAATAATTCAAAATATGCAGTTACCCCGTACTCAGAAAGAAATCAGAATGTTCCTCGGAGTTGTAGGTTACAGCAGGCAATGGATTGTGGGATTCGCAGTCCTTGCAAAGCCTTTGATACAAATGACAAAGAAAGGAGCAAAGGACCCAGTTGAATGGAATGACGAGAGCTTAACAGCTTTCACACAGTTGCGAAATTGCCTGTGTACAGCCCCTGCTCTGGGGATGCCTGACAACTCCAAGGAGTTTGGCCTATTCTGTGACACTCGTGACAATTGTGCATTGTCAGTCCTGACTCAGGAGCATGGTTTGACCAGAAGGCCTGTGGCATATTTTTCTGCCACTTTGGATCCAGTGGCTGCTGGACTACCTGGATGTCTAAAAGCAATAGCTGCAACATGCACCAGTTTAGAACAAAGTGAGTCAATTATTATGGGACATCCTGTAACTGTGTATGTTCCACATGCAGTTGTGATCCTATTGACGCGTACAAAAACTCAGTATCTCACCTCTAGTCGGCTGACTAAATATGAGAGGATTTTTATGGGTGCTGCAAATATAGTCATTACCCGATGTAACATTTTAAACCCTGCCACTCTACTCCCTGACTCAATGGTAATGGAAGATAAGGGAGATCATGAGCATGACTGCATTGACCTGACAGAGTTCAGTACTAAACCTCGCCCAGACATTAAAGAAACTCCTTTGCCTGTACATGATGAGGAATGGTTCGTGGATGGTTCATGCCTGAGGCATGAACTAGGAGGCCTAAGTGCTGCCTATGCTGTGGTCACGTTAAACAAAATTGAAGAAGCATCTTATCTATTTGGAGTAAAGTCTGCACAAGTAGCCGAATTGATCGCCCTGATAAGAGCTTGCAAAATGGGAAAAGACAAAAGAGTAACAGTGTATACTGATAGTCAGTACTGTTACGGGGTTGTGCATGACTTTGGCCAATTATGGCTACAAAGAGAATTCCTGACTTCCTCAGGTACCCCCATTCGGAATGGAAAAGTTGTCCAAGACCTTTTAGAGGCAATCCAATTACCAAAAGAATTGGCAGTGGTCAAATGTGTTGCTCATAAGAAGGGCCTTGACCCTGTATCTTTGGGAAATGATTTTGCTGATCGGGTGGCAAAACAGTGTGCTATGGAACAAATGAGAATACATCCCAGGCGGGGTGGGGTTGGAAACAGCTGCCAACTTAGAATGTTTGAAGAAGTGCCTACATGGGATGAAGTGAGAGAATGGCAGCATGTGACGCCCTGGGAAGAGAAAGAGAAGTGGAAAGAACAAGGTTGTAAACCGAGACGTGAGGATGGTGTCATTGTGGGCCCAAATGGTATGCCTGTGTTACCCAGACACCTGCTTGCCCCAATGGCTCGATTGATACATGAGGGATCACACATTGGGAGGGACGCCATGGTTCTGGTATTTCAACAGACTTGGTACAACAAGAAGTTCAGGAAAGTAGCAGAATCTCTCTGCCAGAGGTGCTTGACCTGTCAGCAGTTCAACGCTGGCAAGAGAACAGTAGTTGAACTGATGAAAATTGGGAGATCAGGGGGTCCTTTTGTAAGAATACAAATTGATTTCATTACCATGCCTCGTTGTGAGGGAAAAAGGTATGTCCTTGTCATTGTCTGCCTATTTTCAAAGTGGGTGGAAGCTTACCCTGCCACACAGAATGACGCCATAACAGTAGCTAAGCTCCTACTAAAAGAATTGATACCTAGATTCGGGGTTCCAGTCTTTATTGACTCAGATATAGGCGGACATTTTCAGAATGAAATTTTGGCCCAGCTTTGCAAAGCATTCGGGATCACACAAAAGCTGCACTGTGCATATCATCCAGAGGCTTCTGGAGTGGTAGAACAAATAAATGGCACTATAAAAAATAGATTGGCAAAAATGTGTGATTCTACTGGCTTGAACTGGATAAATTCCTTGCCTCTTGTTCTGATGGGACTCAGAAGCATTCCAGATCGAAGAACAGGCCTGAGCCCCCATGAAATATTGATGGGAAGAGTGATGAGACAAGCGTGGGTACCAGGATACAAACTGTTAAGCATTTCTGATGATTTGGTACTTGAATACTGCAAGCAACTGGGTGACCAAGTGCGTTCTATCTCTCGCCAGATTGGGGCAGACGCCGTCGCCAACCCGACAACCCCAGTTCACAAATTGGTTCCTGGTGACTGGGTTAAGATAAAGAAGCATACTCGTTCGAGTTGCCTTGAGCCAAGGTGGGGGAAAAAGCGCCAAGTAATCCTGGTAACAACAACCGCTGTGAAGTGCGCTGGCGTTCCCAAGTGGATCCATGCCAGCCATACCCAGAAGGTGATACCTGATGAGGAACCTGGAGCCGAAGGTTGTCCAGCTGAGGGGTCTACAGACGTTGGTCCTGAAGTAGCTGATATCAGACGGCCGAGCACCAGTCCCATTGAGGGTCCTGTAGGCGTTGGTCCAGAGGTAACTGATGACGTATGGCCAAGCACCAGTACTGCTGAAGATCCCACGGATGTTGTCCCGGAAGTAGCTGATGACGAGCTGCCGAGGATTTGGCCAGAAGATTGGATACCCATAATCGACCTTCCTGGAGACCCACTCAGAACAAGAGAGCGAATAAGAGAAGACAGAGAGTGGAATAGAGAGGTCGAGCAAGGCACAGGCGAAGACCCTCAGATCATTGAGATTCACATCAAAACTGAGGACGAAGAAGAAGGTCAGACAGGGACAGAACAAGTGATCGATACTCCTCCACTGACTCCTGATATCGAAAAGGGACAGACTAGACATAGTGTAATAGTTCGAGCAGAAGAAAATGAAGGGATCGAAGTGCTCGAGCAGGATCAGGCAGAACTAGGAGAACATGTTCAGGATTTAGAACAGAGACATTTGAAAGCGAAACGCAAAAAATACCTGAACAAGGCCAGCTTAGTAACCAGGCAGAAGAAATAGATACAAGACCTGGGACTAGTCAGACAGGGAGGGAAAAGACAGAAATTGAAGTGCCACAAACAAGTGAAAATAAAAGGACATTAGAAGAAAGCCAAATAACAGTGCCAGCTTAAAGACTCAAGAAAAAGAAGCACATTGAGCCAAGGTATATTAAGAGACTAAAATTAAGAATAAAAACAGTCCAAGAGAAACTTGCAGATATAAGAAGAAGTCCCCGATTTGCAGAAATACCTGAAGATAGCTCCAAGAGAAGGAGTGAACGAATAAAAAGACAAAACGAAAAATACCAAAATCCGGAGTGGACCTACTTAATCTTGGAGAACTTTGAGGATCTTGATATTACTGACGAAAGCGACGGAGAACAGATTACTGATTACTCTGCAGAGGAAGAGGAAGAACCGCCGTGAAATTGCTCAGCATAAAAATACCTGGGCAAAGCCACAAAGAGGGGTTGAAAATTTCTTCTGAGCCAAAATGTCTGATTCAAATGTGAGTGGTAGACCTAGCTGCAGTTGTTGCAAAACATGCTGCAAGGTGTGTATATGTAGTATAGTTATAGTAATATTAATTTGGATAGGATTAACAGTTTTCATTCCTTTTATGGTAAGCAAAAATACTAATATTGACCCTACCCAGACTACTGACACTGAAGAACTGACAACACGAAGTGTAGAAAGACGTGAAAAAGCACTCAGACAGACAAAACGAGACTTAGAAGCATCAGATGAGGAAGGACTACATTACCACGGAGTTAGAAACCAGACTCATTTAAATGTTTTCGCAAACCTGTTAGTGCATTATGTAGAAACTATGGAAATAGAAGATTGCTATGTCTGCATGAAGCTACCTACTTCTGTGGCTGAAGGCGTGACATATCATCATCTACCTCTGACCTATGGAATCTCCTGTAGTATTTTAGCAAGTTTATTTTATAAAAGAGGACCGTTACAGTACTATTACTCTAACAATGACGTGATCTTTTCTGAACTTCCTATACGTGGAAATCTGAATCCTGTACATACTAGACGTGACGTTACACGTTATATGGGAGAATATTTCCTGACTATAGGTACTATAGACTTAAATGAAGCACACAGGGACAACTTGACCTGTTCATTACATGAACAAGAAAAGGTATTTTTAAACATGGCAGAGAAAAGAAGGGAGAGTTTCCAAAGAAAGGCAAATGACAAAAGGCAGAAAACACCTAAATGGGCTGAGAACATGGAAAGCACCTCAAATGGCGGGGCAGGGCCTGCTCTGTTGCTGGATTTCGAAAAGAAAGGGAAACTCTGTCTTCATCGTGAGAAGACTGATTATTATAATAACATTTTCATTGGTTCCAGTCAATGTGAGCACAATTACAAGGTAATTGGAGGTTGGGGATTCAAAAATGGGTCAGAGCCTGTGTTTCCTCGAATTTATTATATATGTGGAGACAAGGCTTATTTCAAATTGCCGGATCACTGGTATGGAAGCTGCTACTTTGGCATTGTTTTCCCGAGAATATACCATGTGAATGAAATTGCTGGAAGCAGTGAAAACACTAATGGCTTAGTGCGTAGCAAAAGAGAAAGCGTAGGTGAAATAATGGGTAGTATTTTTAGTGCACTGATACCTGGAGTGGGAGTGGTTCTGAACACTCACAGAATTTGCAAATTGTCCACAATAGTGGATGTGTTGTCTACTGACACAGCTCATGGATTTCTGCTGGTCAATACCGAAATGGTTGCGATCAGATCAATGGTTTTGCAGAACAGACTTGCTCTTGACACCTTATTAGCAAAAGAGGGCGGAGTCTGCCGGATGCTGAAGGCGCAACATTGTTGCACTTACATTCCGGACAAAAGCGTACAGCTCAAAAGATATGTGAAAAACATTACTAATTTGGAAAAGGAACTCAAACCACTCGAGGTTGACAGTGCCTGGAAGAGACTGGTTGATGGTCTCTCCAATGTAGGTCATTGGTTTGCTAGTTTAGGTAAAAGCTTATTACTTAAGGTACTGATGCCAATTGGAGTGATAGGTCTTATCCTATTTCTCATATTCGTCTGTTGCAAATGTCGCAAATACACAAAGAAATACCAAGTGAATGCGAGAGGAGTGAAACGGAGTGCGGATGAACTTGAATTGGAAGAAATGAATAATCAGATTTATAAAAAGGTGAAAAATTCTCACCCTACAAAAACTGAGAAAGAAAAACTGAACCGACTGTTGGAAGAGATAGAGATGTACAAGGTGTGAAAGAAAGTTGGCATCTGGTTCCATTATTTGTGATGATAGTAAATATCATCAAAGAGGGGATTGATAGAGCAAGATTTCGCATCGCGACTTGCTCGAGTCAAGAACCTCGAAAATCTATTATAATCTCGTAACTTCAATTGTTTGTTTTACTAATTTTATGTATTTTGAATGTGCGTGGGTATCATAAAGATGCTTGCCTATGTGTTCTACTAATACGATTAATTCTTGTTCCTAACATGGCCGCTGCTTGACTGTCCTCTTCTGCGCATGCGTCAGTCACACTCACGTGACTTCACGTAGAGATAGTTTTGGAGGGAAAGGGTGCGCATGCGTAATCGCCATGAAATGGCAGCTTAATGTGATAATGAATTGAAGCTCGTGCTATTGCTTATCGTGTCGTTATGTGTAGCACTTACCCGTAATTGCATAGTATATTTTTACAAATGATGAAACTAAAGTACGAAATCATGACATGTAATACATTCGTTTATTTCTATGTACTAATTTGTTTTCGCTTACTTTTCATGTATCCTCGGCACTGAGGGGTGATGGGGCTGGGGAGTCCATCTTGGAGGGCACTAATGCGCAGAATCAGTCGATAGTGCGGTGGCATTGAAACCAAGCCAAAGAAGGTTGCTGCCAGAGCCTGCATGGGAAGATGCACCTTCACCCAGCGAGAAAGCCTAACTTGTACCCTATTTGTATACATTGTATTTCTTTCCATTGTATTCCCCGCGACTTCTCGTGGGAACCCCAATCTTGCTAGGCGGCACCTTAGGATGCAAATTAGGCCTTAGAATAGTCTGTTCTGATTGGTGTGTTAACCAAATCCTACCTTAGGACCAATCCAAATTTGGGATTCTGACACTTTGCAACATTTGGGGGGTGGTACCCTGTCCCAAAACAGTATATCTAGCCTAGGTTCACCTAGGGAAATTGTCCGACTTGTCTGAATAGCTGACCTGTCACTGACCCAACGCACTCAATAGGTGACTTGATACAGAGAGCTGCGGAGCACTCTGTCCGAATTTGACCATAGACTAAGGTTTTACTAAACCTTAAGTGCTGGCGGAGCACTTTTGCTGGGAGTTCGCTGACCCAATCGGGGTTCTGATCGATAGCTGCAGAGAGGGTGGAGCGCAGGCGTTGCTTCCAAACTGCGGGTGCTGGTCGTGTCCTGGTGGTCCTGTCCTGATCCTAATCTGGGTTTCCTGTCCTGTCCTGAGGTGTCCATTCTGCACCTGCTGTCCCACTGAGGGTTATCTTTCCTTGAGGGTTTTCCTGTCCTTAACTGACCCGTGGCCAGGGTTGGTTTTCACACCAGTCTAGGTAAATATCGCTCTGAGTCCTTAAAACTGCACCTTCCTATTTTTCTGTCTTTGCTTCAATAAAGACATACCCTTTGCATATGTTAATTTTCCATGCTTTTCTCTGAAAATCATTGCATCTCATTAAAGTCATTTACAGTTTGCATTTCATAGCATGTTTCTATGTTCCCATGCCTTTTAGTATAAATCTCACTATACTGTTTATGAATTAAATGTGTGTTACAATTTTCCTTCTAAATACTGAATTGAAGTAATAACGTTAGAATTATAGCGTGTTGCACTTTTCTACCCTTCCATAGATGTATAGGTTTCCCTAGTGTCTTTTCTCTCGAAATATGACCTAATGATAAAATCCTAATACGTGCATAAAATTCCTAGCATTAAGTACACTCCCTAGAATTTCATTTCCGTTATTTCTGAATTCCCTCATTATAGGGTTAGATGGTTACCTGTATACTCTTCCTATATGGTTATGTGCTCTTCGTTATTCTGATTATAGATTGCCTCATTACTATAAACTGTATGATTGCAGAATCTGAAATCTAAGATAAACTTTTAAAACTTCTCAGTTGTCCGTGGTCATTTCATGAAATAAAGTACAAAAAGTTGGGTTTTGTATTTTGCTGCCTTTCCTTTTACAGCTAGCTCCCTGACCCATCGTGGTCATAGGTACCCATAACGGTGGATGGTAAGTTGGGTACACTGGAAATAAATCGAAAGGGAACTCACAATTATTGGTAGTAGATTGTGTGGTCATCTGATCAATGTATATGATAAAATAAAGTATATGGGCCCGAAGCCAGAAGTGGCGAAATTATTTGGTTGGGTGACCCGCGATCTCTAGCAAACATACTTCCTCCCCAACGTAGGAGTGCCGATATAATTCCGCTTACGCTTGACTTCTTCTACAGCAAGGGGGGTACAAGAGTGAATCCTAGCGTACTAAGAACTAATTGGAATCTGGTATCGAATAATAGTAGCAGGGGCACCCAAGTGAGCGAATGGGGGATTAACTTGGAAAACAGATTTGCTGCTTTGTCCAATTTAAACGAATGCGATTGGGAGGAGATGTTAACACTGTGCTCATAGGACCAAGGGAGCTTGACAGGAACCTTGTGCCCCCCTCAAGGGGATCTGTACTTCCCAATAGTACCCATGTTAACATAGAAAAGTGGGGGGGGGGGGTCCAAATGTCCCAGGGCCCTCTCCAGGGCTCAGGAGCCTTGTGCGGCTGGACCTTGGTGAGCACCCTGCGATTTGCACTGGACCTAGCGCAGTTTTCCCCTCCTTGGTGACAGCACGCCCTACGGTTGCTAATCCAGGCTCTGACTCTGGAGGTGCGATCGCAAACCAAGATCTTTTAATATTCCAAGACCTGCCATGCCCCTCCGTAGTGGGAGCTAGGTTGTTTATCCTCTCATGGAACCTAGCGGGAATTTCCTATAAGATAGTGTCTCCAGAATGGTGTAAATTTATCAATCAATATGACATTATTTTATTTCAAGAAACTTGGTCATCGATCCCAGTGCACCGAGTTGGGTTCCTTAGCTTTCATGAGTTGGCTACAAAAAACACCAAAGGGCGCTCATCTGGTGGGCTAATAATTTGGGTTCGCCAGTCATTACAATGTAAAATCAGGCATAGGAATTCCCCATCAACAGACATTTTGTCTGTAAACATTACTTGGCCCAATGGACAGGAAATGGCCCTTTTTAACATCTATGCAAGGGGGATTGCGGGAGGTCAAACCTCGGAAGTAATTGCAACCCTAGATCATGAACTTGAGATGCTCACAACTTCGACATCAATAATGGTAGGAGGTGATGTTAATACAACATTCGAACCGCTGGGGCAGGAGGACCAATTTTTTGCAACAGAAGAGGACAGTAAGTGGGGCGTGCCTCAATTGGAACTTCCAGGGGTTCAAAAATGGACAGCAGCGGCCATTCAACTTAAAAGCTTATGTCTGGCGAGAGGCCTAAGAGCAGCGAATGGTCGCACGCCCTCCGATCGCCAGGGAGCCAATACTTTCGATAATGGGAGGTCTTCGAGCAGAATCGATTATTTCCTTGTGGACATCAGGGAATGGAGTAGTCTAATTGATATGAGGATAAGCAATAGTCTGGAAAGCGATCATAATCCACTCTGCATAGAATTTTCTGCCAGTAAGGGCTCAAGAACAACAAGACTGGAGGGTAGAATGGTACCCCTGGATATTGTATCCTCGAACAATCTGAGGCATATAAAATGGGAGAGAGTGATCGAGAATCTTGATAGCTTGGAGACACTCAAAAAGGTGGCTGCTGAGGAAGTGGCGAATATTAATCTACTTAGTAACAATCGCAACTTTCCGATTCTTATGCTAGAGGCCCACACAAATTTTTTTATTAAACTCCAAGGGTATTTTATGAAGCCTTCAAAACCTGCAAACACAAATAAAAATCCTCCCGTAATGGGGTGGTATAATCAGGCCTGTAGATTAGCGCGCAGAAATCTTGGCATCCAACTTAGATCAAGGAATATTCAGGCAGTAAAAGAGGCAAGAGAGAAGTATAGGAATGCCCTGAAAGCAGCCAAGAGGCAATGGGATGAGGACTATTGTCGGGATCTAAAGTCTGCTTGTATGGCAAAGGACCAAAAACGTTTCTGGGCCCTTGTCAAGTGGGATAGAGGAGGGAGAGCTGACACCCCTAAAAACAACGTAGCAACAGACAAATGGATCAATTTTTTTAAACCCCAATATGCTCGTGATCTGACTGAAGGTGACAACATAATACCCCCAATAGTATTTTACCTCCATCAGCCATTTACGGCAAAGGAGGTTAACACAGCTCTGAACTGCGTGACTGCTGGTAGGGCTCCAGGTATGGATGGGATACCAGCTGACATATTTTTGAGTGATCGGGCAGTTTGGGGTCAGTATCTTGAATGGTTAGCAAATTCAGTGGCCATGGGGGCACCCATTCCTAACTCGTGGCTGGGTGCGGAAATAATTCCGGTGTATAAAAAGGGGGACAAAGCATTACCAGGTAACTACAGACCTATCAGTCTTATTGATTCTGTACAAAAAGTGATAGGTCGGTTAGTCCAAAACAAATTGCAATCCTGGGTAGAAGAAAATGAAATTCTGTCACCTTACCAAGCTGGCTTTCGCCCTTGCACGAGCTCAATTGATCAAGTGTTCTTTTTTATTGCCCTTTATTGGAGGAATATGACTTTATCTAAGGGGACCCTTTATGCTGTTTTTGTTGACCTAAAGTCAGCCTTTGACTTAGTCTCCCGGAACAAACTTTGGAGGGTTCTTGCTGATGCTGGGATGAGCCCTGAACTGTTAACGTTGATCGTCCGCTTGCATGAGAATAATTACGCCAGGATCAGGTGGGGGGCCCAGGGTGAGGTGACCGACCCATTCCCTGTCGAGTGAGGTGTTCGGCAGGGGTGTGTCTTGGCACCCACACTGTTTTCTCTTTACATCAATGGCATAGTAGACCATCTGAGCCAGTCCCCCACCGATGCTCCTGTCTTGGCAGGTGCACGTGTTCCTGTTCTCATGTTTACGGACGACACGCTGATAGTTTCCCGAACTCCAAGCGGGCTGCAGAAGGCAGTCAACACATTTGGCGATTTTTGCCGGATGCGTGGCCTTGAATTAAATGCAACTAAAACTAAGTTTATGTGTCTCAACCAGCGAAAAACCTTCAAAGGGAAAATTAATTTTAATGGGGCTCCCCTAGAGGAAGTAGAGGCTTTCACGTACCTTGGAATTTTACTCCAGCGCAATATGGGATGGAAAAACCATATTGATATGGCAGTTTTGAAACTCCATCAAAATGCAGGTGCAATATTAAATAAACATAAAGCTTCAATGACAAAATTAATTAGCCCTGCCCTGGAAATCTATAATTTGAAAGCAGTGAGTACCTCTTT
This sequence comes from Lissotriton helveticus, assembly GCF_964261635.1. NCBI lineage: Eukaryota > Metazoa > Chordata > Amphibia > Caudata > Salamandridae > Lissotriton > Lissotriton helveticus. Next base: position 226,158,940 of record NC_136058.1, on the reverse strand, counting down.
GTATGGGTCGGAACTTTGGGGATTCTCAAATCTAAAGCAATTGGCTATAGCAGAGAAGAGGTTTCTGCGTAGTTTAATCGGGGTTCCCCAAAGTACCCCATCCATTCCAATAGCCTATGATCTGGGGAAAAAGAAAATAGAGGATTTGGCACGGCTTCGTCCACTGTTGTATTGGAGGAGGATAATGACGACCCCTGAATTGTCCCATTATGCCACTGCCCTACGGGATGTTGTTGAGGCAGACCGTTTTCATTGTATTCCCTGGCTGAAGGAATTAAGGGGCTTGTTAGTCAAAATGGATTTAGGTCATTTATGGAACAGCCCCAATGATACAGGGTTCCCTTCTAAGGCATCCTTAAAAAAAATATACTGGGATATGATCTGGTCGCCTGATCATAGCAACGGTTCTATCACTGGGCTGTCTGAAAGATTTTTTGATACCAAGCCTTTACCATTTTACGAGCCGTTTTGGGACATCATTGAACGGCCTTTTGATAGGAAATTGTATTTCCAATTTAGAATTGGTACCCTTCCTTTAAATATATTTACTATCAAATGGTCCCCAACCAAAGGTGACAAATGCAATCACTGCAAAACCATGCTCGAGAACATCTCACATTTTATGTTTGTATGCCCCTTGTATGCAAATCTTCGCCGTAGGTGGCTAAGACCTGGGTGTTTAAATTTGGGCACACGTAGTGGTATGGTGGCGCTAAGAATTCTTGAAACAGACTGCACACCTTGTATTGCTATTGCGGTTGCAAAATTTTTGGGCTGGGCTTGGACTTTACGTTCCCGTGACATCCAGCGACTCGCTGATGCATAATGAATTAGTGTCACTGAATTTTGTATGATCAAATTTTATCCAATGTTAAATTGACCAGTTTTAATTGTTTTTTTTAATGAATTGTTTTAAACTAAATAAGACAGCTTAGTTTAATATGATTTTAATAAGGATTTTTAATTAGAGTGTAGTATTTATTCATTGGAGGTTGTAATGTGTTGCAATGCTTTTATGACATGCTGTCGAAAAAAGCTTGAAAAATTGAAATTGAGACTGACTGACTGAGAAAGAGACTGAATGATTGAGAGAGAGACTGACTGACGAGGAGAGACTGACTAAGAGAGAGACTGATTGACAGAGAGAGAGAGACTGGCTGACATAGAGAGAGAGACTGACTAAGAGACAGACCTCTCTCCCTCTCTGTCAGCCAGTCTCTCTCTCTCTCTGTCAGTCAGTCTCTGTAAGTCAGTCTCTCTCAGTTGGTCAGTCAGTCTCTCAGTCAGTCTCTCTCTCTATCTTAGTCAGTACTATGAGTACCACGGGTCCACACGAACCTCACACACTGTTGCAGGGTGCTAATATATATATTTATTCACTGTATTTGTAATTTATAGAGCGCATATATCACCACAAAGGTCTCATAGCGCTTGCCAATACTCAGGGCAGACAGGTAAACGTGACAGCCAGATGTAAGGGACTGTGCTAGAATAGCCAGGTTTTGAGGAGTCTGCGTAACTTCTTGTGATCTGTTTCCAAGCGGAGGGATATAGGCAGTTTATTCCAAGTTTTGGGTGCTATCCGGGAGAAGGATCTACCCCCATTTCTGACGGTGCGGACCTTCAGCACTGTTAGAAGTTGCTTGCTGTTGGACCTAAGGGTTCTTGCATGTTGGTGTATAGAGAGTTTTTCGGCTAGGTACTGAGGTCCTTTGTTGTTAAGCGTCTTATGGACCAGACAGCAAAGTTTAAAATGGATCCTCTTTTTGATTGGAAGCCAGTGAAGGGTCCTTAGAAAAGGCGCAGACGGAGAACGCGTAGGCAGACTAAGGACCAATCTGGCTGCCGCGTTCCTCAAGACCTGGAGCTTGGCCAAGAGTTCCACATTCGTAGAGGCCAAAAGAGAGTTACCGTAATCCAAGCGGCTAATGATTAGTCCCTGAACTAGGAGCATGTGAGAGGAAAGTGGGATCCACTTGAATATTTTTCTGAGACTGCGCATGAGTCCGTAACAAATGCGGACCAGATTGTTGATGTGATCTGACATAGAAATTTTGGAGTCTAGAATTACACCAAGGTTGTGCGCAGTTGTCTTGGATGGAGGACAAGGTCCTAGGATAGAAGGCCACCAGTTGTTGTTCCATAGTTTGGCTGTGTCCCCAAAGAGCAGAATCTCAGTTTTGTTGGCATTAAGGAGAAGGTGATTGTTCGTCATCAGTTGTTGATGGCTATCATACAGAGTTTGAAACACTTTTTGGTCTCGGTGACATCAGGTCCCACAGTGATTAACAGCTGCGTGTCATCTGCGTAGGACACTGTTTGAAACCCAAAGGATTTAATAACTTTGGCTAAGGGTGACACATAGAGGTTGAATAAAGTAGGGCTCAAGATAGAACCCTGTGGGACACCTTTGTTGATAGATTGGCTATTCGAGGAGAAGTCTCCTGAAAAAAATCCTAGGTTTCAGGGACGTTATAGTTAGAAATTAGCATTTAAAAAGCCTTAGAAATTCACTGAAAAAAAAACACAGGTTTCAGGGACTTTATAGTTAGTTGGACATTTCACTCGTACAAAACCAGAGAAATTCCACCGTTATAGTTAGTTCAGTTAACTGTAACTTATGACGATACAATGCACTGCTGATGATGTCACATATTACATCACTCATGACATGGTCAGTGACATCACTCATGACATCACTGATGACATCTCAAATGACATCACTGATTACATCACTGATGACATCATCCAGTGACTGAGTGTTTCTGAAAAAATTAAATATGTTATATATATATATATATATATATGTCCAAACTATCTCCCCATGCGAAGAGACATTGAGTCGCACACGGAACTTCGTTTTCAATTTTAAGCCGTTTATTTTATTTGGACAGCAGGATTAGGACTTTTTCGACGCGTTTCGTTTCTTCCTGGAAACTTTTTCAAGATGTGTCCTGCACCTAAAAAAACATGCCGTACGTTCCCCAGTCCGATGTTTTAGCATTGTTTCACTTCCTCCGCTGGTATCTTTTTTAACCATTTCCTTTTTGCGCTGCATTATGGGACTTCTTTTTGCGCTGCATTGTGGGACACGAGGTTCAGACGGTTGTTGCTTGTTTGTGACCCTCCGGTGGGCGGTGATTAAAATCCTGTTGAGCATTGTCCATGCAATTCAGTGTTTTCGGCAAAAGGTTCCCCCATGTCAGCTTACTTTTGAAACTGACTCGGGGCCAATACCGAGGTCCAGTCCTCGGCGGCACCTTACTCCCCATCTGTCTTATCAACTCCAACACTGTGGTTCTGGTTTGGAGAGCATGGGCGCTCTTCTGGTGGTGCGTTAACTCTTCGGCAGAACCAAGCCGATGTACATGTCCAAACTATCTCCCCATGCGAAGAGACATTGAGTCGCACACGGAACTTCGTTTTCAATTTTAAGCCGTTTATTTTATTTGGACAGCAGGATTAGGACTTTTTCGACGCGTTTCGTTTCTTCCTGGAAACTTTTTCAAGATGTGTCCTGCACCTAAAAAAACATGCCGTACGTTCCCCAGTCCGATGTTTTAGCATTGTTTCACTTCCTCCGCTGGTATCTTTTTTAACCATTTCCTTTTTGCGCTGCATTATGGGACTTCTTTTTGCGCTGCATTGTGGGACACGAGGTTCAGACGGTTGTTGCTTGTTTGTGACCCTCCGGTGGGCGGTGATTAAAATCCTGTTGAGCATTGTCCATGAAATTCAGTGTTTTCGGCAAAAGGTTCCCCCATGTCAGCTTACTTTTGAAACTGACTCGGGGTCAGTGACATCACTCATGACATCACTGATGACATCTCAAATGACATCACTGATTACATCACTGATGACATCATCCAGTGACTGAGTGTTTCTGAAAAAATTAAATATGTTTTATATATATATATATATATATATATATATATATATATATATATATTCACCAAAAGCTTCCTTCAAAAAAGAAGCAGTAGCACGCACTCACAGGATTCTGTATTTTCCCTACGGACAGGATTTTAAAGCCCATTACTTTTATAATTAATCCTAGTCGATTGAAACAGCAGCAACTAAACTGATTTTTTGTTCCCAGTTTATCAGGAAATAGATATGGAAAAACGAGAAGCTAAACGAAATGAACAATTAAATTCGGTTTTTGATCAAGATGTGATATTACAAGATCAGAATCAACAGAAACGGAATGCTCAGGGTAAAATATCAGACACACGCAGCAAACTAAAATTATGGGAAAAGCTGAGCAAAAAGGAGATTAATAAGTGGTGGGAACTCACTACGCTAAGAAAATATTTAGAGGTAAAAAGAGTCCCCAGGGGACTGAGAATATCTCTAATGCCGAGTCAACAAGAATCTACCAATGAACTCTTGCAAGAATGGGGTGAATATGTACTAAATTCCTCATTGGGTTTAATAGCTATCTTAGTAAAACATATTGAGATAACACTAACCAAGATCAAGGAAGAACTACAAGATCTGGAAATATCTAGCCTCTGTAGAAATGAATTCTGAAATGACCAGTCAGTCAGAATATCTTTATTCGACTTATTTAAAAGCCATACAAAGAGGGAAAAAAATTAAAAACATTTCATACAAGGTTTTTCTTCCTATTTTTTAAAAAACAATAAATACGGACAAACAATTAAGAATATTACAGACAGTTAAAAAAGTATTAAATTCAAAGATGAGTATAAATGGTAAAACATTTGCTTTAAGGCGAATCTAGGCAGACAGCTTTCACCCTTGAGGCGGCTACCAGAAAATTAGCTATACAAAAAGTGATGTGGGGGTTAGGCAGTGATTGTAAAAAGAGCAGGGCCGGTCTCACTTGAGTGAAGCCAGCCTCTTTAAGAATGGGCAACAAGTATTTTTTTCTTGGCTCTAAATACAACCCACAAAACATAACAAAATGCATTGTATCTTGTACAGAAAACTGATCGCAGCTACAAGGCAAGGCTAGTTCCGGCTTCTGCCAGCTTTTAAAAGAGCCTAAATAAAAATGTAACAAATTAAATCTAAACTTAGTTAAAAGGAACCTATGGAAAGGAATTGTAATGAAACCAAGGTAAGGTGCAAGTGAAAAAGAGTTAACAAGTAGGCAATGTTCCCTTACTGACGGTTTCGCCAGTTCACATTCTTCACGGCATGCTTCCTTCCTTCCCATGAAGGACTTCTTTACAAAATCAATGTCATGTATCTTAATATTCTCGGGGGAGAAAAAAAGCTCCGGACGTCCCAGATCTAAAAATGCCTTAGCCAAATAGGCTAACCAAGGGATCTTATTAGATTTGTCCAGGGACAGGACGTCAGACATGATTTTGTGATTTAATGGAAGTTCTTCGTTCAGCCACATTTTCAGCCAAAAGATCAGAGGGGCCATGCTCAGCGTGTCAGACAAAAAATGTAGGCCCACTTCTTTATGGATGGAGTAGGTTGGGGTCGACTGTGGTACAGAAAGCAGGGTTCTAATGAATCTATTCTCTGCTCTCTGGATTGGTTCCAAGTTTACATGCCCCCACAACGCGGAACCATATAACGCAATGGCCACAGATTTACTCTTATAGATGTTTAACAGAGCTTCCATAGGCCTAGCCCATAGCCTACCAGCAAAGCCCAGGAGTGCTGATGATGATCTAATGACAGCCAGCCTCTTTGCTCTTACCTGCGGGCCCCAGGTCCCTTTCTGATCAAACAATACGCCTAGATAGGGAAATGTAGATACCCTGGAAACAGTGTCCCCCCTACATGTAAATGTTTTATTTCTCTTCTTACTGCACTCACGCCCCACCACCATTGTATGTGACTTGGTTACGTTTACCTTAAGATCCAATCGCTCCATAAACGAACCAAAGGCATTCAAAAGGTGCTGAAGGCCAACACCCGTGCGAGCGATCAGTACGGCGTCATCCGCATACAGGAGCGCTGGGATTTTAACGGCTCCTGCATGCGGGACGTCGGCTTCCTGCTCCCCTAGGTGTACGCCCAAACCGTTGATATAAATGGTAAAGAGCAAGGGGGCTAATATACAGCCTTGCCATACCCCCTTTAAAGATTTAAAAAGGGGGGTACATCTACCCTCATTTGTTACACGGACGGCTGCAAAGAGCTCTTGGTGCAGAGTGGCCATAAACGTGACCAAGGCCTCATCAATGCCCATCTCCAACAGGATGGCCCACAGCTTTGACCTATTAACCAAATCAAAAGCCGAGGAGAGATCCATGAATGCGAGAAACACGGACCTCTCCTTGGCCACGGTATATTTGGAGATGAGCAAGTACAAGTTAGCGCACTGTTCAATGGTCCCTTTTCTTTCTCTAAAACCATATTGCAACTCAGACAACCCGCCACAGCTCTCAACATTTTCCCTCAGTCTAGATAAAAGGACTCTACCTAAGATTTTTACAGATGAATCCAAGAGGGATATAGGCCTATAACAGGCGGGATCATCCCGCTGGCCTTTTTTAAAAATAGGGACAATGGTGGAAGTGTCCCATGAGGCAGGTGATGGGTTGCCATTGACTGCATTGAACACATTTGCCAAAACCTCTGCCCACAGTTTTGGCGAATACTTAAAAAAGTCAGCAGGAACTCCATCGGGACCGGGTGCCTTATGCTTTGTAGTAGCCAAAATAGCTTTTTCCACTTCTTGATAGTTAAAAAGGATAGGACGGGCGGCTAAGGGTACCAACGGAACACCTTTGATTGCTTCATCATTATCCCCGTATACATTTTTAAAATGAGACAACCATTTTTCGTCGCGGATAACACAGTCCATAGATTCATTATTATCATCTGAGAAGAAGGGCTGTTTAATAATCTCCCAAAATTTCCTACTATCCTTCAGGACTGCCACTGAAAGGAGATTTTCCCACGCTTCACGTTTAATGGTGTCCTTTCGTTTCTTTAAGGCTAGCTTGTACATTTTCCTTAATCTGGTGATCTCATCTTTTACCCTAGGAGTATTTTTTAGGGCTGCCAGCAGTGATCTGTGGGCTTTTGAACATGCTGAGTCAAACCAGCGCTTATTTCCTGGAATTCCTTTTTTTGGCTTGACTAAAAGATCCTGTGACACCTGGCCACATATTGCCTCGAATGCCTCTACAATTTCTTGGCCCAGCGCACAAGGATTTTTACAAATCTCAACCTGGTCCTTGATCTTAAGGAAGTTTTCTGCATAAAATTTTTCCGGGACCACCTTTGCCCATTTCACTCGCCTGCCTTGGTCAGAAATCCTCAGAGGGTGTACGGGCCTTACTATCATTGGGGATAATCCCATATGGACTCCCCAAGCCACTTCGAGTACTACCGGGTTATGATCACTAAAGTGTGTTTGTACTGTACGATAGTCCATAGCCCGGTTTAAAATACCTTGGGAAACAAAGATATAATCTATTATTGTGCCTTGGTGGACACCAGTAAAAGTTGGCAGTCTGGGGCCACCATCTGGTCCGTGCAAGTCGAAGTTAGCAAGAAATTCTTCTAACTCCTCTCCCTCAGTAGTGTGTTCAAAGTGGGGACCCTCTAGTCCTTCGTCCCCGTCATCGCTACTTCTCCTACAGGCTAGGTTACATGGATGGATATTAAAATCGCCTAATAAAATATACTCAAAGTCGTACTTTGTATTCTGGCTGGATAATTTTAAAATGCTATCTAAATTAGCGATGTTACATCCTCTATGGTCACTGTTCCCTGAATTGTAAAAGTTTATATATATGGTCCTGCTAGTGTTGTTGATCACTCTTTCTACCATTAAGATGTTATGGGAATCGGTGCTAATCTGCCTACAGCTACCCTTCAGGTCTAAGGAGAACAGAATTAAAATTCTGAAATGACCAAATTAAAAGAAGACTTGGAAAGATATTTGGAAAAGCATGAGGAAGTTGTTAAAACAAGGAAACAGTCCAAATTTCAAAGAGACAAGGAAGATTATGCGCAAGTACGCATATTTACATATGCAAAGAAGTTTGATTTATTCAAAGATCGTGATTAAATGGCAAAGGGTGCACAGAGCTCAACAAGTATGACATCATTAACATTGACGGGAGCAAGTGAGAATGACGTAGAATCGAGTGAGGAACAATCTACAAGAAATGTTTTAGGAGACATGAGACTAGTCCTTCAACAAAGACTCTGGGAACAAATTCAAAATCAGTATCAAGCCTCAAGAGGAACGGGAAGAGGGCGCAAATGGGTACCCAGGACATCCGCATCAGCAAAAAAAACAGCAAGAAGAGGCTAACGGAGAAAGTGGGTCAGAGGAGATAGGTACAAAAACAAGGAGCATGCGCCAGAAGACCTTGAAATAAATTGGACGGATATCCCAGATGATAAAGAGGAACTAGTGGTTATGAACCTATTGACATGTACAATCTCAGATAATGAAATATCCTTGTTAAAACATGGGATTAATTTTTGTCCAACATAACCAATGGACATAGCTCAGACACGCATTGACATTCATAAATATGTGATAAAGAATAAACTTGCTAAAATCTTTCATGAGAATCAAGAAATGGCTAATTTCCCAAAGTTGAAAAAGAAACAACGGATATGCCGGCTTTTCTCACCCTGGTAAATTTGGATGTGATGGAAGAGGAAAATATGATCAATGAATCCACGGCATGCCCACAGAAGGGGGCGGGTCTGAGTGGTAAAAAACCTCCCTCACGTTTCTATCCCCAATTAACTCATGGGAACAACATTGATATTTTTCAAGAAGCCGTGGTACAGGATATCTACAAAATCAGAGGAACAAAATACCGGGACAACTTGAAAAGGCAAGAAAGAATAGCCCTAAAGGAATTAATGGAGGACAAATCCATAACTATAAAAATGGCGGACAAGGGTGGAAACATTGTCGTCCTAAACACCACAGATTATGTATCAGAAGCCCACTCACAATTAAAGAACAAAGAATACTACAGGAAATTGTATAAAAATCCAACACAAATATTTAAAGAGAGGTTGGATAAGAAAATCTATGAGTGGCAACATCTAAATCTGATTGATGACGATGAGAGAAAATTCTTGATGACAGAACACCCGATTACTGCAACTGTATATTTCTTAACCAAAGTACATAAAAACCCACTAAAACCACCAGGGCGACCCATAGTGTGTGCTAAGGGATAATTAATGGAACCGGTAGCAAATTACATTGACTATTTTTTAATGCCTTTTGTGCTTAATTTGAGCTCATATATTAAGGATACAACTGACCTTTTGAGACACCTCCAAGAACTACCTTGGCAATCATCCTATATGTTAATTACGATGGATGTAATATCGCTTTACACAAATATTGAAAACAACAACGGTCTCATGGCATGTGTTTTTTTCTTAAAGGAGTGAGATATCCAATTTAAACAACATAACCAAATGTTAATGGAGATGATCGAGATGTGTCTCACCCAAAATGTGTTCCTCTTTGGTGAAGAGATTTACCAGCAGATCAAAGGGATGCGTGATGGGTTTCTCCTTCAGTCCAGGATACGCATGTCTCACAATGGGATGGGGGAGCAACAAATCGCGTGGCATCCCAACAACGACAGATTTGTAAACAAAGTCACAAAGTGGCTTAGGTTCATTGATGATCTCCTAATAGTGTGGGATGGTACGGCGCAGGAATTTGAGGAATATTTCAAAATATTGAACTCAACGGATGCTAAAATAAGATTCACGTACAGCATCAGCAATGAAACAGCTATATTCCTGGCCACGAAGATCTACATTGTAAACAACAAATTAGAAACCAGAATTCATAGAAAGGAGACATCAACAAACGCCACCACCTTACATGCGGATAGTTTCCACAAATCATCGGTGAAGGACAATATCCCATATGGTGAATTTTTTAGATTACGTCGTATCTGCTCTGAACAATAAGAATGGGAGAAACATAGTAAAAATACAGCAAAGAGATTCAAACATCATGGATATAAAGAAGGCGTAATCAAAAAATGCTGGAAACGTACCAATGAGAAAAAAAGACAGGACATTTTGGAAGAAAAACGTAGGAAAGTATCAGAAAACTCAAATGTCACCCATTCGGAAGGCTCAACAGTGAGACTGATTCTGGATCATACCAGGGAATCAAAACGAATAGTAGGAATCCTCAAGAAAATTGGAAGCTCCTACAATTGGATCCAACAGTTGGCAGAATAATAGGAAAAGGAAAACATCCAAACATTCCGTTCCGTCGTGCCTAAAATTTAGGAGACAAATTGGTACATAGCTACCATCAAGATCAGGACAAAAAGAGAGGGACGCAATGGTTAAAGACAAAGGGCTTCCTAAAATGCCACACATGCAAAGTTTGCCAGATTGCTAAAAACACCACAGAAGTTGTGTTACCAAACAACAAACCATGGCAAATAAAGGAACTAATAACGTGTAAAAGCCAATTCGTCGTGTACGTGATCGAATGCCCATGCTTACTTAAATATATAGGTAGAACGAAGTGTAAGCTGAAAAAGAGAATACTCGAACACGTGCGAGCAACGATTAACAAGGACAGGAGTAACGCGGTTGCCAAACATATGGAAGTTAGCCATGTAGGAGACTGGAAATCCCTTACGATTTTTTGCCCTCTAAACAATCCCCCCACATGTGAGAGGTGGGGATCGGGAGAAGAAATTGAGGTGCAGAGAATCTCGTCAAATATTGAACTTTAGAACTTTCACTCCGGGAGGCCTCAATCAAAGTGAGGAATTATATGTTCATCTTTAAAAAGAACTGCGTACATGACAATTATGATATAATGATGTACATCCTTATACAAAAAAACAAATTTCGTTACCCGCGCTGCATCACATTTGGTGATGCAGCGCGGGTAACACTTTTTTTTTTCGGTACTTACCTGACATCATCCATATCCTGCATTTTACAACCCCCCACCCTGCCCCTCCTCTGCCTGACGTCACCGCCCGGTGTAACGCCCTGCACGAGCCATGGCTCTGTGAGGCCGAACATCAACACCTGTCAATATCAGTGTGATGTAAAAATGTAAGCATTCTGTGCAGCCACTGTAGTGCCAACTTCAACATTTGGCACTGTTAGTGTGATGTAAAAATGTAAGCATTCTGTGCTGCCACTTCGGTGCCAAAGTTCAACATCTGGTATTATCAGTGTGATGTTAAATGTATGCATTCTGTGTTACCACTTCAGTGTCGAACAATAAAATCCGCCAATATCAGGGAGATGTAAAAATATAAGTATTCAGTGATGCCACTGCGGTGCTGAACTTAAACATCTAGCAATGTCAGTGTAATGTAAAATTAAAAGCATTCTGTGCTGGTGCTGGGGTCCCGAACATCAACATTGGCTAATAAATAAATAATAAATAAATACCAGTGTGATGTTAAAATGTCTGTATTCTGTGCCGGCACTGCAGTGCTGAACTTCAAACATCTGGCAATATCAGTGTGATGTCAAAATGTCTGTATTCTGTGATGCCACTGCAGTGCTGAACTTCAAACAGCTGGCATAGGACCCGGATCCCCCAGCATGCTCCCCGCTCCCTCCTTATAACCTGACAACCCACTTGAAATCAACAACAGAGATTTGTGTGGGTGTAAAACGGCCATGTTTAATATTTTGACATTTCATAAACATGACAAGGCATTTCAAAATTCATTATATACAGTTATCAACACAATTTTATTCTTGACTTCCTGATCTTCTTCCGCCGGATTCAGATTCTAATCCTCCAGCACTAAGGGGGCTTCCGGCTCCCTTCTTCCAAGCCGTGCATCCACGCGAGGTGGAACCCACCTGCGCCCCATGAGGAGTGGACCCCCAACCTCTGATCCTTGTCCGCCTTCTCCAGGGGCCCACCCTCCGACCACCAGGCTGACCAGGAACCCAGGAGGCACGTAACCTGTCGCCCTAGCCTCCCCAGCCGGGGCCCTATTTCACAGCGGAGAGCTTACCGTCTCCCCCCTCAGTGCTGGCCTAGGGAGTACGCTAGGCGGACTCCCGTCCATTCCGTCGGTCAATTTTACTGTTCCAAGGTCTTTCTACCGCAACACGCTCCTCCAATCCACTGAGCTAAAGGGATCTGGTGGGTGGGAGTTTAAAACTACCCAAGGGGCTGTAGGAGGGAGACGCTTCTGGGAGGCCGCCACCGATCCGGTGCAACAGAGGAAGGAGAGGCCGGGGTCCCTGCCCCTGTAACCTAAATAGGTCACCAAGCTCCACCCTCTGTCACACCGGAAGTGCGTCCTCCTACCCCGGAAGAGTTAAGCGGCCGGTCGCCCATTGGGGCAGACTGGCCGCCCCTATCTAGATAAGGTAGGGGCGCCACACAGGTGATCCGGGCCCACAGGTCCGTCACCTTCTCCACCTGCGCTCTGAATAAAAGACCCTAATCCTCTAACCCAGCTATATGTACCGATGTCCGATAACTGCACTCCATCATTGCGAAACATCACCTCACCGGAAAAACCATTCGGTGCGGAATGTGACACCAGCAGCCCTTCACTGAGCACAACCTGGTCACTTCCCCCCTGAGCCGCCTCTCAATGCCCTGAAACTGTACTCCAACCTTGTGATACTTCACCTTACTGGAGACCATTTGGGTGGAATGATACACAAGCGGCCCGTCACTGAGCACAACCTGGGCAATTCCTCCTTGAGCCGCCTCACCGAGACATTCCAGGCTCTCGTCTTCCTCCCGGGGCCGCCCGCCTCGACACAGGAACTCTGTTCCCTTCAAGCCTACCGGCTATACCACTCGCCACTGACATAGTCGCCTCGTAGCTTGACGCACGAACGAGTGCCCCGTGCCCACGCCACCTTTGCGGGCACACTACTGAACAGGAGAGAAATAGAAAAGTCAAGTATGGTCATTGGCACATCATCAGCATTCCTGACACAACCATTCTGGCCCAATGGGTCTCATGTAATCGTTGGACGACCAGCGCCCGACCTATTCCATTGTGCTGTCTGGTAAGCCTGCCTCTGCAGTTAGCGTTGCCATACCTATCCTGACAGGGAGAGCCGGGAATCCTAACGCGCTCACTCCCAGTCCCGCTAATGCTAACTCAAACGGCTTACCTTGGTACTGCCACCAACCGTCTACACACTACATGTACCACCCCGGGCCTGTCCCACTCCTGCTGCGCGCCTGGGCAACTGTTCTATACATTCCTATTGAAACGCTCCGCCCGTTTTATTCTGTGTATTACTAAGACAACTAAATGAGCACGAGTGACTGAGAGAAAGGTAGTGTATAATTTCCATTATCTCGTGGGATCAGGGATGTCCTGTTCCGAGGATGCTAAGAACTAGGCGGAGATCCCAGTGACCCTGCGCGCTCGCTGATCCAGCTAGTCTAATGTATACGGGGGGTGCATGGAGACAGTCTGCCTGCAAAACCTTAGTCTATCATATCCCAACCAGATGGACCCGTATAGGGTATATGGGGACTACGCGCCAAAGACGAGGGGGGGACTGCAAAAGTCAGACGCCGCAACTCACGACACAAAATGGCGTCCTATGTTATCAGACACGGCGACAAGACCCGTGTAAATCTCGCTACTTCTTATTTACCAAATCTGGCCTTCTTCTCAGGCTGATAATTGCCGAGAGGGGGATCTTGGACGGGATTAATAACGCAGCTTATCATATGGATTCCACTCCAAAATTAGCAATACAATGACTGTATGTACTCGATAAGGAAACTATAAGCCACTGAGACTACTATGCAAGGTAAACAAATGGCGCTAGCCTCATTTGTCTCAGGTGCTAGCAATAAACCTCTTTTTACTCGAAGGTAAGGGAGCACTCCTGCCCTATGCAGTAAGAGCCTGGACCTTTTATTCTGGGCTAGTTACAGTGTTGTGAAGTCACCTCCTCCGAAGGTTGTTCAATAAGCTTTTGAGTGTGTGCTGAGTACCTTAGGGAGCTTGAAAAGCAATAAAGAAGTCCTCTTTCTCCACGACTCAATTATGTAGATTATTTCAAATGAATTAAACCAGCAATTAAAGCAGCCATCGCTTCTAAAAGTAACCCAAGCATGATTCCCTCTATGGTTGGTGTCAGTCCTTATCACCTTAAGGTTATTTCCATCTTAATATACATATCCACTTTATTTTATGAGGAATTAAAACAGTTCATCTTATGTATATTGTATTGGATGTGTATTAACATCTCTGCAGTTTATTTTCATGTGCTATTGTTATGTACCTCGCTGATGCGATAGGCCCTTGCCAGCAAGTCTAACTACGCCTTCCATCATTCTGAGGTAGGAGCATTGAATAACACTGAACCGAGTAACAGTAACCTGTTATTCACAAAACATGGAAATGAGAGAAGCACCGAATGAAGGACTATGTAAAAAGAGGCAAGTATTATGATTGAGCTAATAATAATTATTCTAAAAGGTTTGACTGTCAATCAAAGGAAATGGACGTATATCAGAGTTCTCCCGCAAAAATATTGTTGCTTATTACCCAGATCAGTTGTTGAGGGCGACCTCACCTGGAATATTGGCTCAAAATGTCCCCACACTGCCAAACCCTTATTAAAGGAAATTCCAAAGAGAATTAGCAAGAAGGTGCAAGGTCAGCTGCTGAAATTATATCAGGAAACAGCAAGCATCTTACCATTTATGAGAGGTGTAGTAGGAGAATTTACAGATGCACTGATGAAAGATGTGGCATCTAGCATAAACAGCATACACAGGGCGCATGTGGATACCCTCATCGTTTGAGCAGCCTATGCCCTCCGCGTCCACACCCTTTTCAGTGACATGGCCTTCACACTGACCAAAGCCTTTACCCTAGCAGGCCATTAGCATGATATTCAATGAACTCCTCATTTTCTAATTCCAATCTTAGTAGCCATGTTGGGGTTGAGGCCAGTCCTTTCATGGTCATGTGGACAAGACGTTTTGTCAATGTGAACATTTGCATTGTAATGTTTTCTTAAGAGTGTTTCTTAGGGCCGGATCGCCCGACTAGCAATTTTGTGGTGCTAAAGACAGAGGAAATAAATTGTAATCAGACATACTCAAATTGAAGTTCTGAAGAATTTGTTCAAGGAAGAGAGGAATCTTTCTGAAGATCAAGCGGTCATTGATGTTTCACAGGAGCACAAGCATGTTATGCTGTGGGCTTGCTATTTAAAGAAAGTACCAGACACATAGGCCAGCTGCTTGGCACGTGGTGACCAAATTACTACTATGTCTCCGCGTGTTCTTATTCAGGTGATGTAACATATGCCTATATTCTCAAAAACAACAATGTGTTAGATGCCATCCTCTGGATTAATTGAGTAAGTTTTTGTGGACTGCTTAGTAAATGGTGCATGAAGATCGAATAGTAGTCCTCTCCTCAGTGGCCAAGGGGCAATGGGAACTGAAGATTAAAACATCCATTCGGATATGAACACATTTATTTCGGGACTAAATTAAATTTACTTTGATTTACATTTGAAGACCCCTCGCCTCATAAAGGAGTGCGGTTGAGCACATTGTTACGTTAAACAATGTTCTTTATCTTGTAGTTGAGTTCAACTCCCTTAGGTCAGAGGGAGCAACCCGCCAGCACCCAAGTAACTTACACCCATGTGCAAACATTAGGGTAATTGATCAACGGGTAAACATACAGAGTGCCACACACACACACTGGATTGTTATTCTATAAACACTGACCAAAACCGTGTGAGCACCAACAGGCTTCAACCAGTAGCCAACATGGAGTATGAGGATATCTCAAACATCATGGAAAACAGAGCCAACACCTTTGGTTTCTCGTCTGCAGAAACAAGTCGCATATACACTCTGATACAGGAAGTAGACCCTTCGACAACCAGCACGTTTTCAACTCAGAGCTTACTGGAGCAACTGTTAAAGATGAAAGGCTGAGTAGGCCCCACCGAATCTCTGCTACGCCCGCACACACAAATATTTACTTACAGCACGATTCTCAACCATAAGAGACGTGTTTTTCGCCCTCTTTCCGTGCTTCATGTGTTATGCAGTACGGGACCTCACAGGAAGGATGTTGAATGATGTGCCCCGGGGTACAGGATGTGAACACCATCCCAAGGCTCGCACCCTGGTCTCCCCTCCCTGTATTAAGGCCCCCGGATGTCTGGACACTAACGAAACGGCCTCGTTTCAGGCGGGAAACGCGGTAGCCGGATCCGAGCAGGAAGGACCCACCCCGACTTCCCAGCACGGCACCGGCAGCCCGCGCAAATCGGACATTGGAGTCGTATATTTTCTTGTAGTCCTCAAAGGTTACTTAGTGCCAGGAGCAATATATACAAAAGAAAAATAAACGAAGAAACTCGAAGTAGTTTGTCCCGCCCTTAAAATTCACGTTTTGAAGAAAGGACTTAAAAGAAGGTATGTAGTCCCAAATACAGCATACATTTCTTAAACGACCGTTTCTATATCATTTACAATGTGTATGTTGATGCCCGCCCACAATATAGAACAAATCAGCGACGGTCTACCGTTTGAGCGAAAAGGGGCCATTGCAGATGATCTACTCTAAAGTGTGTGCTACAACGCATCACGGATTTCTATCCTGTCTGCCATCTGGCCAGGCGAGGCCATGAGACCGTCCTGGGGATGTGCTGGAGTATACTCCCCGCACCCCGACCCCTACAGCCCGCCCACGTCCACCAAGAAGGAGCCCGTAGGCCCAGGAGCCCTGCCGGCAGCCGCAGACCACAGGAGGAGACTCAATACTATCGCCCGCGCCGGACACCCCTCCAGCAATCCGCGGCTGCACACAGGCCCCCCGGCACCCCCGACTCCTTACCTGGCTAGATGGACGGCTGCAACCCGACACGCTTCTCCTCCTCGTCGCCTCCCACCACGCGCTCGGCTGTGTTGAATCGTCAACCCGCTGAACCTCCGACCTCCGCCTCTGACTCCGACGAGGGAATTCGAGAATTTGGGAGTTTAAAACTACCCAAGGGGCTGTAGGAGGGAGACGCTTCTGGGAGGCCGCCACCGATCCGGTGCAACAGAGGAAGGAGAGGCCGGGATCCCTGCCCCTGTAACCTAAATAGGTCACCAAGCTCCGCCCTTTGTCACACCGGAAGTGCGTCCTCCTACCCCGGAAGAGTTAAGCGGCCGGTCGCCCATTGGGGCAGTCCGGCCGCCCCTATCTAGATAAGGTAGGGGCGGGGGCCGGGGGGCCGGGTCCTAAGTGCGCGCTCGCAGATGCTCAGCTTGCGCTTGGCAATATCAGTGTGATGTCAAAATGTAAGCATTCTGTGCAGCCACTGCAGTGCCAAACGTCAACACTTGGCAATATCAGGGTGAATTTAAATGTCTCCATTCCAGTGACGGACGATGCAGGTACGAGCGGTGGGGCGGGTTGTACTCCACAAATAACAACGAAAATTACCATTCAATAGAATACTTAAGATGTATTGTAGTGCGCACGAGGACACGTGTGTACATACATTCCATGGACGAGAGATGAAGTTGTAAATTGCCCTGAATCACGCAGTGTTTGCAGAAATAACAGAGGCGGGATAAAAAAACAGGTTCCAATGTTTCAAATTGAGTACTCTGCTTACAAGACCACATACCCTTCTGACATCAGGGGCTCCCGGACAGGGAGAAGTCGGTCCTCCCCACGTCACAGTGCCGTGAATGTTTTATATACACATACATGTCTACGTGTGTTTATATTATACCACGCATATAGATTTATGTTTACATTTATTTTCATATGAGCATTTAATCCACAGCCCTTTTGTGGTGAGACATCCACACGTGTTTGTAATTCCAGATGTGGGAAAACACTGGGATTTAAACCTAAAGTGTTTCACACGTAAGTAAAGAAGCACAGCTGCATGCCCCCCTGTGTTTCGACAAACGTGTTCAGGTGATAGACATGTATGTACAAGCACATTTTATAGGGCAGTCACTGGGTCACGAGTCCGTGCCAGTCTTCTCCTCACACGAGCTCACGTCCCTATAGCCCGCTGCTGCAGGACGGCTTCACGCGAGACAAGATAAACCGGGCTGGCTGCATCCGAGACCCAGAGAGCCACGTTCACGAGTGATGGGCGGGGCCAAGCCAGGTCACATGACCGGTACCAGCCCAGAATCCGAATAGAAATGAAACAGGATGACAAACACCACGCACCCCTGGATGCACTCATAAATTAAACCACTAGTATGCTAATGGTAATAGGACCCGGATCCCCCAGCATGCTCCCCGCTCCCTCTTGATAACCTGAAACCCACATTAAATCATCAACAGAGATTTGCGTGGGTGTAAAACGGCCATGTTTAATATTTGACATTTCATAAACATGACAAGGCATTTCAAATTCCTTATTTACAGTTATCAACACAATTTTATTATTGACTTTCATATTCTTCTTCGGCAAGATTCTGATCCTCCAGCACTAAGGGGCCTTCCAGCTCGCATCCTCCCTGCCGAGCATCCACGCAAGGTGCATCCCACCTGCGCCCATGAGGAGTGGGCCCCAAACCTCTGATCCTTGTCCGTCCTACCCAGGGGCCCGCCCACAGACCACCAGGCTGCCCAGCGACCCAGGAGGCTCGTAACCTGTCGCCCTAGCCTCCCCAGCCGGGGCCATATTTTACAGCGGAGAGCTTACCGTCTCCCCCCTCAGTGCTGGCCTAGGTAGTACGCAAGGCGGACTCCCGTCCATTCCGTCGGTCAATTTTACTGTTCCAAGGTGTTTCTACCGCAACACACCCATCCAACCTACTCAGCTAAAGGGACGGGTGGGTGGGAGTTAGAACTTAAAGGCAGGAAGTGGGGGACGCTTTCGCAAGCCCGCAGCCGGTCCGGTGCAGCAGAGGATGAAGAGACTGAGGTCTCTGCCCCAGGACCCTAAATAGGTCCCTAGTCTCCGCCCTCTGCCCCACCGGAAACGCGTCACCAAGACCATACACTAGAAGGGCCACCCCTTAGTGTTCCAAGCTCAGGAACACCCCTGTACCAAAGGGAAGAAAGAGATCGTGACCCCTTCCCAGTTACATGTTTTACCTCTTTGCATAAGGGCGGGTATGTTACTCCAGATGGAGGAAGAGATATTGCACTGTAAAAAATCTGAACACCATTTCTGTAAAGGATAGTGGAAAGGGAAATTGTAGCCACCAAAGGTTTCCCTCCAAGCCCAGTATACCTCCAGACAGACACCAAGGAAGTAGTGGGTGGCACGAGTGCTGCAGCTAATTACTAACAATTAATTTCCAGTCCGTGGGTACAATCAGTGTATGTCAATTTCAACATGTTTCAAAAGAGAGCACATAATGTTACTTCTGGTTAACAGGAGTAAAGTGTGCAAAGTCCTAATGCCAACAAAACAGTTCCTGCTTAAGCTCTGAGGGAATACCACCCAAGAGATGGTAATTTCCAACACATATGCATTGTACGGTCAGGTGTTCCCACACAAGATGCTCATAAATGGTATAATCAGTCACAGGATGTAAGGCTGGCAAATGTTTTCGGAACACAACTAATCATATTGTTGGACTCAATGTGGGACTGTCATCTTGTGGAACTCTAATGTACTTTTGTCCAAATGTTAAAACACCTGCTGTATCGTGATAAACAAAACAGCGCATTTGTACAAGACATATAACTTGCTCTTGTTTACTTAGCTCGTCCACTTTTTCCCCGTTCACTAAATTGTTATTATTTGTTACATCTCTTGGCAGAACGATCCCACTGGGTGGATAAATATATTAAGTGATTATTTAATTAATATGGACTAGTGTGGTGCAGAGGGTGTCTGTGACCCCAGGGAACGGGGGAGCTCGTGAGGATGGCGTTTTATTTCTGGCCGCCGAGGGCATCCTTCGTGTTAGTCTCGGAAGTTAGTGATAGCTGGTAGACAGAGAGTCATGAAGTCTGGCCATAGAGCATTCCCTGACTGAGACATCCCGCTTCCGTACACAGACGCCATGTTGCGCTCTTCCAATGGCCCAGCCTCGCCAGCACCCGCTCCCTGAAAGGCAAGACAACAAGAGCGCGTGTTCTCTCTATATGTACACGGACAATGCCTGTGATGTTTACTTGTTCTGTCACGTATTATGTGCTATGTTTTGTATGTTGTGAATATCTCACCTGCTGTTAGTCCAGAAGTTCAAAATAAGTAAACAAATACATGGATTTAAGTTTGGCTTTCAGCATACCCGTGATACCTGTATCCTGGGTGTGAGTTATTCGGTGTTACCCACCAAAAATTACTTCTCGCTTACCAAGTCCCACCCTTTGTGCCCCGTCTGCTTGAATCTCACCCTCCCACTTCCGGGTCCCTGGCTGTCGGCTGCTCGTCCCAATGCGAACCCGAAGCATAAAGTTGTACGGAATGTTCGAATTTAATTCTTGTCGTGGAATGACAACTTTTGAGTATCACCGCATCTGGTGCCCCGTTGTAGACGCTCAGTATGATGAATATCATTTTAAGACAACTTTCTATTCGTGACTGATGACGACAAATCCAATATAAACGATACAAACAATATACACCTTTGTGTGTGTCTATATATATGCGCTTAAGGAGCCAACGGTGTGTCCCGGCAGCAACTGCCCGCTCTAGGCCGGACCAACACCACAGACACAACACAAGCCCGTCCACTACAGGCGGCCCCCGGCATGTGTGAATGGGCGGAGAAGACACAACACTCGTGCCTGAAGCACACACCGATGCACCGATGCCCCTAGACAGCGCCTCAAACCACGCCGTGGAAGGCCAACTCCACCGGGCCAAGTCAGGTCCCCCGCCTTCTATCTCTTCTCCCCTCGCCTGGTACAATTAAACCACAAACCTACTCTCGGCCAACGGAGCGACAACTGCCTCTCGCCACCAGCGCCAACATCGTACCCTACTCACAATCACCCCCGGGCATCCCCCGGGGCAAAAAAACGTGTGCACGTGTGCATCACTTTCCTCGACGTGTAATCTCCAAAATGATGTAATTTCTGTGATATATTCGGCGGTATCACTCGATGTACCCCAACGGACTTGGGCATGCGATTGTCTTTAGTTGTCAAGGCTATGGCTTTGCAAGCCCGCTTTCATTAGTGTCCTTCAGCTTGCCAACATTCCTCACGTTTTTTACCACGGGGCAGAATGCGCCATGACGGGAGAGGGCTAGTCACCTCCTACACGGCCACAACCAAGGTGCGCCCTTCCGCTCTCTGTACCGGGCCGCCGGAGGGCAAAAAAGGACACGCCAGGGGCAAGCGTGACCCTTGCTCCCCTCACTCCCCTTCACTCGACAACGATGCACCCAGCGCACTTCCCGTGTGCCTACCCCACCACAAAGCCACGTCGATAGGGAGGTGAACTGCACGCCCAGGGGGCCCGATCAGCAGCCGCAAACCACCAACTCGGGACAGGCTAATAGCCCGCCACTCTCACTATCTACGGCTGCCCACCGGCCCCCTCCAAGCGCACCCCCCACCTCACCTGGCGAGATGGACGCCTCCTCAAATGCCGACGGACACCGCGTAGTCTCGACCGCGCTCGACGTCCCCTCCTTCTGGGAGATCCGGACTCGGCTGCACGCTGACCTCCAACTCCAAACGAGGGGATAATAGTTAAACCAAAAGAAGTTAAACTAAAACTACAAGGAGTTAGAACTTAAAGGCAGGAAGTGGGGGACGCTTCCGCGAGCCCGCAGCCGGTCCGGTGCAGCAGAGGACAAAGAGACTGAGGTCCCTGCCCCAGGACCCTAAATCGGTCCTTAGTCTCCGCCCTCTGCCCCACCGTAAACGCGTCACCTCGTGCTCCGGAAGTATTAAGAGGCCGGTCGCCCCTTAGGGCTGACCGGCCGCCACTTGGTCTAACAAGGTAGGGGCGGGGGCCGGGGGGCCGGGGGGCCGGGTCCTAAGTGCGCGCTCCTTGATGCTCACGCTTGTCATAATCAGCCAACAACTGCGCGACTCCTTTAAGCCCAGGAAGAAGAGAACAAACCATGAAAATACGCAGGCAATTATCCCAGAGGCAGTGTACAAATATGTTCTCAGTCACATATCTATGGTACTCTTCCCTGGGAATGCTTCTATTATTTACATGTAAATATGTGTATAGATGCAGGAAACATGGTCACATACAAACCACCATTTTTTTGTATGTCACTGCAATCAACATCAGCTGTTAAAGCAATGCATGCACCAACATTAAAGGCCAAGAACAGGCGTGCGTTTATTAATATTCTATGGTACTGTGGTGTAATGAAACGTTAATGGATATAAAGAGTAATGTAACAAGATTATGTCCCTGTACGCTTTTGTCCATCAAATTTATATACTAGATGACATGTCATGCCGAAGAAGTTTATTTGTGATACATTAAACTCTGTTCTGGGCAGGAGGGTAGTTTTCCATCAAGGGATCTCAGAGGTTGGTGATTGTGTTCTATTTTTATTAGTGCTTTGAGGCAGCCTCTTGCTTGAGTGAGCGTTATTCAGAAACAACAGATATACTAGGCATCATCACACACAGAAATGGAAACAAACATTCAAATCATGGGAGTCTATTGTAAAACCAATATAACCAATGTACCATTTAAACATTATAAGATATAATGGTGGACAGTGACAACATTTAAAAAGCATTGGTAATGCATCGGTTTCGCTTGTGATTAATAATAAGTTGTTTTTATCAAGCTCCCTGACAAGGATCATGAGAGTAAAGAGGATGTAGCTCAGCGGCCAGAGCTGCTGACTGGAGAGCTGGGGATCCCGGCTCGACTCTCGGTGGCTTAACATTCTGTTAATCTGGGCAAATCACGTTATCTTTCTTTGTGGTAAGTTGCGCTCTAAAAACCTGCTAAAAGACGAAAAGCAGAAATTATTATTAATTAGCATTTGTTAAGCGCATGGCAACCCTTAGGCATCCCAGCAATATGAAAAAATAGTTCCACCAAAGCGGATGCTTATATTAAAAACAATAGATTTCATAAACAAAGCACACGCGTTGTGCAGTCAAAACCGAATCACAAGCCAGTGCTATTAACCATTTTTATTTATATATATGAGGGCCTGGCACCTCCACTAAAAATAAATTGTACAAAAACCATGACAAAAAACAAGCATTGACAAAATTAAAAGGCTTATATTTCCATGCTTGTTTAAGGTTGTTTTTTGTAAAGCCCACTTTACGCATTAATTGATGTTAAGACCTTTTAGAAATGTAAGAATCAGAGTGGCTGGGGTGCAGTATGTGTTATGGCCTACTTTTCGTTTGGTTGAACAGGAGACCTATGCAGGAGTCATGCTTGTACATAGTTCTTTCATAACTGTGGCATCTGCTGTTTCCACTGGTAGATGTGGCAGAAAGAAATGCTACCCTGACACACACCATTGAAGTCCAGCATTAGCTGGAACAGCCAATATGCTTTTCACATTCACTATTAACACACAGAGGGGCATATGTACGAGGAAGTGGTGGAGTGAGGCGTTAGCCGTCATGGCTTAACTCCTCACTCCGCCACTTCTGAAACATAGGGCTGCACCATATTTACAAGGATATGTTATGTTATGTTAAAATAAATGTATAGAGCGCACAGCTACTCAGAGAGTATCCAGGCGCTGAGACAGAAAACCAAAAGCTTAAACCAGGGGAGAAAAAAAGAAACAAAGAAGAAAAGAACCAGGAAAGAAACAGTTAGGTTGTTTGTTGAAACATTTGATGGAGCATTGTGTTTCCCCCTGCACTGCCACTACACTTAGGCATGTAGCACTGACACAGGCACCCTTGCACTATAGTGTAAGGGTGTCTGCATGCAGGGGAGGATTGTTTATGTGTAGGAAGATGTCCCTTCCTGCACATAAACAATCCTAAAATGCCATTTTGTCACTTTTATGTGGGCTGCTTCATGCAGCACACATGAAAGTCACAAAATTGATTTCTTCCTGTACATAAACAATCCATGGCAGTTTGCTTTTTCCATGTGTCCTGCACAAGGCAGCACACATGGAAAAAGCAAGAACGAAGAGAAACAATGCATTTCTTCTTTTCGCCAAGTTATGGTCAGGTTTTCCCTGCTCTTAATTTTGGTGCCGCCACCTATGTCTCTGCCCTTGTAAATAGGGGGCAGCGTCAAAATCCATGGGTGTTGCTGTGGAACGCCCACCGCAACACCCACTGCCCACCCCTTTCATGCTTACCATAGCGTCAAAGGGGGCCTTTTGTACAAGGCAGCGTTAAGTGGCTTAATGCTGCCTTGTAAGTAAGGCTAAGCCCCTATTACCACCACAACGTCGGTAAAAGTGATGTTGTGGTGGCGATAGGGGCTTGTATATATGCCACAGCGTGTGGCAAAAAGTTCCAATGTGTTCTACAGATCTTTCTTATTGGTCAATTGAGATGATGTATTACCAGAGACTGAGCTTTAATTCTCCAATAAAATGTGGATACTATATAAAGTTTCAAAGGAGGAAGACTAAAATAACACACTCTCACGGAATGTTTCTGGTTGCTACACAAACAACATTAAGCATTTGTAAATGCGCAAATAGAGTGCTTTCTACTCATAAGGAGCAGGGCTGGGCTGGGCTGATAACCCAAAGAAGCCCTGGCAATTTTGACGGCCCAGCCCCCCTGTTGCTTTTGTTATTGGTAGCCAATATAGCAGCACAGCTGAAAAACCGGCCCCAGTAACAAAAACGCCCCCACTACTAAAAAATCACCCCCCCACCCTTCCAGCCTCCCAGGGAAATGCACGATGCCCACTATGACCAGACCGGCCCTGCTGAGGGGGCTTTGACATGCTTTACAGTGAGTAGCAGTCTACTCCATGACTCAAGGTTACTGATTGATCCAATGTTTTTTTGTTATGTTTGGTTACCTAAAATGTTCAACTTTGTAAGTTCTAAAATCTAAATGGATTTTTAGTGTACAAAATTAAACTCGGCACAGCAGCGCATGCACACTGCCCTGGGTTTCTATGGTTACCATGATTACCAGACATCTCCAAATATGCTAAAATACCCTCTTTCTAGTTCTCCATTTTTGTTTACCAAATCAGTGCATTCTCTGGGTTCTGAACTGCTTCCTTTGTCCCAGTTGAACAGACACACTTGTATCTATGAAGAATACTTGAAGAACACTATCCTTGCTAGAGAGCAACAGAGAAATTAATACTGAAGGGAGCCCTGGGGCAAGATTAATTAGCATTTAAAATGAGGTAGAGTTTCGACCAGTGCACACTTAGTAACACAGATTTGTAAAAGGTATTCCAGGGCTGTGAACTTGATTTTTGAGCTGACAAACTCAAACGCAATATGCTACCCGTGGGTGCACACACTGAATCGAAACGTTGCTGGTGAATTATAAAGAAAGGTATAGATATGATACAGAGAGGCCAGCGGTGAAATGGGCATGCAAATTTCGCTGCATTGCGCTTATTTGTGATCATTCCAAAGAGGACAAGATGGGTTGGCATGGTAACTAAAGTCTCCCTTTAGAAAGTAGAAGTGATTACCTGAAAGGGAGGTCAATCACTGAATGGGCATTGACCACCACTAAATAGTAACTGGACATATTGCCTAAACTGCCCCAATAATGAAGTATTGATCTTGCCATGCCTCTTCCTGCCCACCTGACCCCTATGGTTGTGCTTCTGTCAGAAGGTCTATGGGACTGCCTGTGCATCATCTGTGTTCTAGTTGTACAGGTGGGTAACTGTATGTCTGGTGGTCTGTCTGCAAGGCCCAGCGGTTTGTGTTCATAGGTGGATGTAGAACTATGTGTATGGATGCCTAAAAGTTTGTGTGCTTTGGTCTGTAGTTGTGAGGTGGTTATTCACCTGACAAAAATTATATTAAAAAAATAACTTTGAACAACATTCAGATAACTTATATTTTTGGAATAAGGTTCTTCGGAGAATTATTTTTTGACCCATAAATGAATCCGACAATTAAAATTAAAATGTTTTGGAGAGTTTTTACAAATAGTATTAACATATTTTGATTCTTTTGGCATAAGTAATCCCCCTCAAAAACATACAGGTAGAGGTCGTGACATTGATATAGTAAAAATGATTGTGGCAATATTTGTTCTGTTTCTACTATGACCTGGAGAGGGTATAGGAACGGGTCGGATGAAGGAAATGACTAAGAAAAGATAAGGAGGCGAGGGGAAAGAGTGCATGAGGGAGGTACAAACAAAAAAGCAGAGAACTAGAAAATAAAAACTAAGTAGATAAAGCAGAGGAAGAAGGCCAGAAAATGAGAGAGGGAGGACAAGCAAGGGAGGAGGAGAAAAGTGCAGTGGTTGAAAATGACCTTAGGATACATAACTAGAAAGACCGGTGTTTACCTGGCGACTCCATGCCACTTTCGGTTTCGTAGTGTGAGTGTGATCTAGTGAGAGTGAAACACACAGGGGAAACGCCTGGGTGAGATAGTAGGTTGAGTTAGCGAAAAGGTGATGTAGAGAGAGGGAGGGAGAGAGCGCGCGCAAGAGAGAGAGAACATACAAGGGGAGCAATGGCAAATGAGAAAAAAATTAGCTAGAGGTAGGGGTGTGCTAAAGAGATTGAGACACATGGCACACTTTAGGGATAACACAGGTTGGTGAACTATAGAGAAGGGAAGTTAAAGAGAGGACAAGACATGCAGAGGGCATTCTAAGGGATTAGATAGAAGGATGAGTTGGGGATAGAGAGTGGGAGCTATGGAAGTGAGACATGCAAAGGGCACAATATCAAGTGAGATATAAATATGTGGCATGGACAGGGGATAAGCTCGACTCAGACATATAGGGCACACCCAGGGTAACATAGAAGTATGAGCTAGAGACAGGAGATGAGCTAGGGAAAGCGAGATATAAAGGGCGCACCGAAGAGTAAAATAAGAGTATGAACTAGAGAGAGGGGGAATAAGACAGAGGGGCACCTAGAGTAGTAGTAGGAGGATGAGCTAGAAAGAGAGAGAGAAAGAGAGAGAGAGAGAGAGAGCGGTAGACATACAGAGGCGCATCGAGGGGTGAAATAGGAGGATGAGCTAGCATCAGAGGAGGAGAGGTACAGGGGCACACAGAGGGATACAAAGGGAATGAGCTGGAGAGAGGGGGATGCATTCAGGGGACACTACTATGGGTGAAACAGAAGGGTGATTTAAAGATAGATGGATACATACAGGGGCACACTGAGGGGTGAAAAGAAGGATGAGTTAGAGAGAGGGTGTTAGCAAGAACGTTTGAGACACACAAAAGTCAAAGTGACTGGTGATGTGGTCGGATGAGGTAGAAAGAGGGAATCAGCTAAATAGGGTGATACAGGAGATACATTGAGGACCAATATATGTAGGATGCTCTAAATGGAGAGAATCTATGAGCTAATCTAATCAATTGGTTTATCAGTTGGGGATGATAAGAGTCCTTACCAATAATAAGTCCAATATCTTGTCAGACCAATATGAAATTGGGCCGTGCCCCTGGTTCCCATTACCTAGAGCAGACAGTCTTAATTTAAGGAAAATAAGTAAAAGTAAAACAGTTAAAATGTCAACATAACAAAATGAAAAGAACACATCTGCTTTCTAAAAATGAAAACAATTCTATTAAGAAAAAGGATACATAAATGATTAGGCTATCATCAGGGGGACCGGAGATATGTTTTAAAAAATATTTTAGGTTAAAAAATGCTAAGAAATAGCATAGCATCTATGGGTGTGCTAGACCAGGAAGTAGGCACATGTTAAGGATGTTCACGATGCACACCAAGTCAGCTTAGCGCAGTATGTGGATCCGGTTCTCATACTACGCTTCAGACTAGGGGCCTGATTTAGATCTTGGTGGATCTGGTCCTGCTATCACTATTCCATGGATTAATCTGTCCGCCTACTAGGTGGTCCGCCCACTCAATTTAGAAGCTAGCAGGTCTAATGACGATAGTGTGTCCGAGTCCTGCCGTCTCAGTCAGAGATTTCCTCCCTCATCGACTACGTCATAGACAAAAAGCGACTGTCGCAGGGAGTTCAGACCATATTTTTGTCTGGCCAATTACAATGTGCCTTCCCACCGATGTAACAGTGGCAGGTAAATTTCCACACCTGAGTTGGCAGTTTCAAAGGGATATAAGGTACAAACGCAGCTTTTTTAATTTTTTCCACTTCCCTTTCCGTCATGAACCCAATCATCCAAGTCCTTCTTTTGCTGCTGCTACTTGAGCACAAAGCAAATCAACTCCGTCATCACCAGAATCAAAGGTAAGCTTCTTTTTACTTGTTTTCTTTTGAATTGTCTATTCACATTTGCTCTAGACTCGTTTTTAAAATTCTGACACAAGCACATGTTTGCTAATGTGTAATGCATATTTGTGTAATGTTGCTGTTTAAGAATTTTTAAGAAACACGCCTGTATTTACTTTTTTTCCTTCTAATATGGTGCAAGCTTCCATCATGAATATTGGACACTAACACAAAATTTGACATTAATCAAAATTCATAAGGTGTTCATTCAGGTGTGTTTAATTATTTTTCGTAAACTATAAAATGATATACATATGCGTCACACATTTTTTGAATAATTAATTTAAATGTTATTTAATTAAGAAATTGCACTAGACAAGGTAACATACTTTTTTAATAATAATGTAAAATCAATGTTAATTCTAAATGTACATTTTGAAAAAATTTATTTATGAAACATTGCCCCTTGTCTAGGGTATTTTCTGTATTTAAATAAATAATTAAATTATTTTTAAGGTGTAATTTATTTTTGTTTAATTAATGCACGTGTTTATTTTTTCTCTTCTTAACTTTAAATAAACACACCTGTATTAACACTTAAAAAAATTTAATCTAAATTGTTTTTTGGTGTAAGTTTCCACTGCCACGATGAATGTTGACACAACATTTTTAATGTACATTAAATTTTGTTTCTAATGTTTGGACTTTACAAATATGTAATTTAAAAAATCTTATGTATTTTCTGTTTTAAACGTAAATAAGAACATGTGTTTCACATTTTCATCATTAACATTTTTAATAATCAATGAATTGCCAGCAAATAAAAATGTTAGGACAAATTCTCATGAACCTTTTTTCAGTAAAAAAAATAAAAAAGGGTTTTCCACAACAACACCTTGTGGCTTTATGCCAATAACTTGCAAAGTTAAAAGGTAACCTCCTCAGGAAGGGGCATCTATTAGGCACAGAGCAGGCACCTCAAGGATTTTTCTTGGGAGGGGTAGGTTTAGGTTTGTTAGGGGTTAAGGACAGATAAGAGGTGAATTTAGAAGGAGGAGTAACGGTAGGATGGGTGGCAGAGGACTGTGTTTTGGATATAGAGGGAGCTGGAGTGGGTGATCTGCTTGTGTCTGTATCTTTGGCAGTTGCATTTGATTCTGGTGTCTGTTGTGTTTGTGTGCTTTTTGGCTTGTGTTTGGTATTTGGGTGAGTGTGTGCATTTGTTTTTTCTTGGTTTTGTTTTGTGTTTCGGTGTGCTTTTGTGTGAGCATGTTGGTTTGGATGAGTGTCTGTTGAGGTGATTGGTGTGGTTTTGGGGGGTGTGTCTGTATGTTTGGCAGTTGCATGTTGGAAAGGACTTTTAAAGCCAGGAGTTGGCAAGGAGATACTAATCCCCTGCGCATGCACTTAACACTTGAAGACGCAGACTTCAAAGGCGCCTGGTACGACTCTGTGTTGGGAGAATGATCTCTTCTAGGAAATATGGTGAGTGTGTGACACCTGTATCTACACACCGATGCGGCCTGTAATGGAATGTGAGTAGTGCCCGGAAGCCAAAAACATGATTATTTACTTTACAATTTTCTGAATTGGGAAATATGCAAATAGAACCTTTCAAATGACAATATCAAATAAACTGCGTTAAATTAGCATCATGGTGCAGTTGAATTTCTCTGAATACTAATAGGTCTCACATGGAGACTACATCTAAAAAGCTATATTTCCCATAACACTGTTCACTGTGTATAAGGTATGGGAAAGAAAGCAAGTAAGGACTGCAACACCCTTGAAAAAGACTTGCTTCCAAATGTGTTGCGGTGCTTTTAAATGCCTTAAAATACTTTCTACTGTTTTACATTTTTTTTATTGTAATCCATATAACAAGACATTTCTCATCTATACATATATCCATAAAATTCATTAAATATATCAAATAATACAAAATTGTTAAATAGCACCAATTAGCCAGAAAGCAGTAAATCCTAAAATCACTAAAACAGTGACAATTTTTAAGCCAGTGTTCAAAAAATGAAACACATGAACAGATCTTGGTACAGCGTCCACTGCTTAAAATGAACCCAGACTAAACAGTTGATTAGACCTTAGAAGCCATAAGCATATAAAGAGAAATCAGCGAGTATGGCCAAAATACTAATTCATCCTGTATTAATTAATATAGCTATATTACAAGAAAATATGAAACGTCATATAATTACTTAAAATGCTGATATTGCAATATATTACGAAACATAGAAGTTGACCATACTGAGAATACCTCCTGAGATATGAGCTAGATTTTATTCAAAATAGGCTGCCCAGACCCTCTCAAACTTTTTAAGTCTGTATATATATATATATTAACCCTGGGCGTAGTACGCGTAGTCGCACTACGTGAAGCTACGCAAAGACGTTCTCGCACTACGCGAGCTTCGCGAGCGTGCGTAGTAGTTTGCTGGACCCATTCACGAGCCGTTTTTCTTGCTCGGGAGGGCGTTGTGCATGTTCGGGGCGCTGTCTGTGTTCTCGGGGGATTGTAGCGTGCGACCTTACCCATGCTATCGGTCTACCTGGTGGATTCATCGTACATTTATGCACTTTGGGTAAGACATAAATATTTGGCATTTTATTTTGATCACTGTTCAAAAAATCAAACTCTTTTTGACATAGCCATCCCTCCTCTAATCCTTCTTTCGTAATTTATAGAATCTCTGATTTTAATTCAAGCGTAGGGTTGCCTGTTCTGTTCTATCTTTCTCTAAAAAGAAGGCTTTCAATCTCACCTTTCTCAGAAACTGCAAGACTTCATTTTTAGTGTCTACTAGATTCTGTAATGTTGTGGGTACAAAAGATAGTCCTTTGTACAAAACTGATAACTCAATTTCTGTTGGGATATAATTAGATAAATTATATATAGGTATGTGGTCTACTTTATCTGTTACCCTGATATTATTCAGATTCAGCGTCTGTAAGTTTTCTTCCGGGTACGGAAGGGTTCCGGATCTTGATTCTGGTATTGTTCTGGTGTTTGGTATGAGGTTTGATATTGGCCTTCAAACAATATCTGTGTATGATCTTTTAATGTTTCTATGTATACTAATTGTGTACTGCTATCTTTCACCTAATTGTCCTTTGACTAAGGATATATATTTTTTCACTCGCTTTATGGTATACAATAGTCGTAGATACTTAATCATCAAAGACCCTCACACTTGACTAAGTGTAATTGAAACCTACATAAACAGGGGGTAATCCAAGTAACCCTTTGGCATCTGGGTAGAGACATATAAACAAAAAAATAGTAGTGCCTCAGGATAAATAAATGAGCTAAAAAGTAGGACGAAGAGATACCTGATTTAACTCTTCCTTCGGATATTCAATCCCTCCAAAAATCAGCATATTTCAACCATCCCTAGTCAAAAGCAAATCAATACGTACATAAGTACTCCTTTTTTAACCATATTTTGCTGTATTTATTCAATCAATTTCATGAAGAAAATAATTTTTTATTTTTTACATATATATAAACAAATACATCACGTAGACATATATATATATATATACACATATTTACATTTAGACATACAAAACACAATGTATATATATTTTCTACTTGCTCTCTTCGCCCTTTTTATCAATCAGGATGCTCATCAAATTGTTATACATTGAGCATTCTCTTAAGTAATCAATCACCCTTCCGGAGCTACTTTGAGGTTTGTAACTCCAACCTCTTTTTTCGCAGCACTCCTAATTAATTTCCTATTGTTTTAATTTTGTTGGGTGTCTTAAATTGTCTGTCGACGCGTTTCAGCCCCAATACTCGTAGGCCTCATCAGGACTAGGGCAGTTGAGTGCATAATTCTCAAATCCACCTAGGGGATCAAGAAATACCTTCTATAACTACACATATAGGAGATCACAAATATATACACATATATACAACTATACATAGGAACAGGCAATCGGCTAACATAGCCCACTTTCATATTGTCTATTAAAGCCTGGAGTGGCGGCCCTTCTACCGAAAAATTAATGTAAAAAAAATAATATATATGCTCCTTTGTATATATGCAACCTTATCCGCCATAATATCGTGTCTCACACAAATACCAAATGAAGAAAAATACACAAAGTCTAGAGAATTCGAAAACCTTATATCCCCAGCGTGCTCAAAAACCAACTAAATGGTTGGTCAGATATGTAAGAAAAGTACCGGTTCGACGCCGTATGTCTAAGGGTACCCAGTATCCATTTCTTGTTTCAAATAAATATGGGGGGCTGCGGACACAAAAAAACCCTCATAAATATAGATGCCTAATCCAGAGCGCTTCTAAATGTAGATAAGGAATAAAGATCACGACTTACAAATGGAGAGGAATACTTGAAAACTTACTTAGACTGGGTGGAACGATCTCCAGACCTCGGCTAAGCCTGGTAATACTCTGTATAATGCTGTCCCCTCTGTAATACAAACGAGTAGGACTGCTTAGTAACTCGTTAAAGTATAATCAGCCCAATATTTAAAGCGAAAACACTTAAACAAGGTTCCTACCTTAATGCGGGAAAAACTCTTCACCTAACTCCAGCAGTCCATCTCCGTGTCACGTCCTTGGCGTACGTAATATTACGTGACACGAGAGGCTTTTTATGCTTCGCACGCACCGAAACTGAGAAGGTGCCTAACTAGCTAACATTGTGTTAGTGTTTATTTGTCACTGACACAGAGACTGCAGATGAGGTTGATCATGGTATGTGTCACATTATGAAGAGCACAACGACAACAGCATGAGGCACAAAGACACTGAAGTTGCTCAAACACACGAACAATGAAATACTCTCTGCGAATTGTTGTGTTTTTTTCATGTCTGATTATTCTTACAGATCCTAAACGGCTTTTGGAAATCCTGAAGGTGTGATTGGATAAACCATGAGTTTGTTCGATATATCCCCCACAGGTTAGGGTCCGCATTAGCGTGCGCATACTGCCATGGGGGTTGGTCCTGATGAAAGCTTCGCTAATAGCAGATTGAAGCAGAAACATGTCAACCACTTTTTGCACACTATGACAAATTGGATGCGTCTGGTCAATTTAGCCAGATAGAATACATCCAACTCACCTGTTTTTACTGTTGCCTGGTTTTCCACCATTAAACTGTTTAGAGAATAAACCGAGGCATCTTTTAAAACTCACTATTTTCACAATCACACACATACCACAGAAAAAACCAGCTCCGCTGTAACCATGTGTTGTAGCACACCAGAGAGGCACTCAACCTCTCTGGTGAGGACCCAATGATGAAGCATGTCACCAACTAGGTTGGTGAGTGAGGGTTCTTTAAACAAGAGTGATTCCTCGTGTTGGCTTTCCTTCCCTGTCCATTGTTTGGCCTCACTCTTTCGTTGTTTTTTTATATTTATTAGGGGGACCAAGAGTGACTCCTTCATTTCCCTCTCTCTCGTGGTGTTATTATGTGATGATAAAGATTATCATCTGGAGGTGGCCGTCATTTGCAATTTTAAAAAGAGTAAATTCAGTAAGGGTGTCAACAAACCTTTTGGCTATAAAAATAAATGTTTCAGGTGCGAATCTGCTACACAGGTTAAGAAAGGTAATTTTCCTGCAACTTCAAAGGAATGCTTCAAGTGCGTTAAACTGGACATTTTTCTACGGTGTGCAGATCTCGGCATAAGGTGAATTTAATTGAGAAAGATAAAGCTGATGGACAAGTCACTCATGAGATCGGAAATCTAGTTCTGATGGTGGGTGTGGAAAATATACAGAACAATGTCTTTCAACTGCCGTAAATAACAAGTTTTCATTACCTCCTAACGTGAAGTACTTATCGATGGAGTCAAAACATTGATATTTGTAGATTCTGGTTCACGATTTCCATTGTATCTGAAGGTCTCTTCAAGGAACATTGGTGTGGATGGAAATTAGAAAAAACATTGACATTAGGGCTCACGGTTACAGTGAAGCTTGCATTATTATTTTAGGATTTTTTTGTGGCTTCTGTGACATATAAAAGGCACACAATTTTAGGAAAGGTCTATGTAGTGGATAAAAGTCAACATGTTTTAGGATGGAGGCATCTGTGTATTCTTGGTCGAATTTTGGATCCATCTTCTGCAGTTCAAGTGTATTGTGTAGCCAGGGATTAAGGTATTGAAAGGACCATTGCACAATACAAAAATGTTTTCAGAAAGGAATTGGGTATGGTGACAGGATTTTCTTACAAGACCAAGTTGAAAAAAGAAGCCTTACCATTTAGACACAGGTTAAGAAATGTTCCTCTTAGTGTAGGAAAATATCTTAGTTTGCTGCTCAAACAGTTGTTGGCTGAAGGTGTAATTGAACCTGTGGATTCTTCTGATTGTGCTTCCCCCATAGTTTTAGTTTTTAAAAAAGTGACTCACTCAGATTATGTGCTGATTTGAGATCGTTAAACAAATGGATAATCATTCATTGTCATCCTTTCCTGAAATACAAGAATTGTTGGAACAGTTGAGTGGAGCAAAGTATTTTACTTTGCTAGATCTCAAATCTGCATATCATCAGATTATTCTAGATGCGTGCAGGCATTTTACCACGTTCATTACTCCTGACAGTGCTTTTAGATATACATGCATGCCATTTGGATTGGCATCTGCCGCATCCGTGTTTCAAAAGTTGATGCTTAATCTGTTTAGGAACATGAATGGGGTGATGGCATTCCAGGACTACATACTTATCCTTGCGGATTCCATAGCATCTGATAATAAGAGACTATCAAAAGCACTGGCAGTGTTACAGGACAGGGGTATGACTTTACAGATGGAAAAATGTTAATTCTTGACTCAAAAAGTTGAGTATTTTGGACATTCCATTTCATCTGAAGATATTATCTCCCAAGCATTGCTTGATACACACCATTAAAAGAATGAATGCTCCTACTGATAAACATCCATTAAGGTCTTACTTAGGGTTATGTGATTTTTATTCAAGATTTGTGTACAAGTTTTCCCATTTAGCTCTTCCGCTCAGGAATCTACTGAAGAAGGGAGTCAAGTTCAGAGGTTGAGGGAACATCAAGAAGTGTATGAGATGCTTAAAAACTCAATTGTTACGGCTGTACCATTATCTCCTTTTAATCAAAAGTTGCATTACTATATGTATTTTAGTGCCAGCTCCGAGTTGTTGGGGTGATACTTACCCAGAAAGGTCAAACAACAGAAAACACTGTTGCCTTTGTATCCAGACCCTTATCATCATTGGAAGTCAAACACTCCACTATAGAAAGGGAGGCTTTGGCATGCACGGGGGCTGTGGAGCATTTTAAAACATACCTGTGGGGTAGGGAATTCTCTATTAAAACTGACCACAAACCCCTGTTGGCTCTTCTCAACAGCATTGGCACGGTTAGATCATCTTCTCGCTAGGTTAGGATTTTCAGATATATGAATACACTTTTAAAACTGTTCATATTCAGGGATCTGTTAATTGTGTGGTGGGTTGTTTGTCCAGACTACCTACATCTTCTATCAAACCAGTTACTGATTTGATGGAAGATTGTGTGGTTGCAGTGATTTATGTTGTGTTGACTTTTTATGATAATGATTTTAAAAAGGAGTCCCGGAGGCAGAGTTATCTGGAGGATGGAGAGTTTACTACTAAGGGGAGGCCTCGTGAAAAGACACCCTCACCATCTTAACAGATATTGTGTAAGGTTAAGGATTTGCATTTTAGTATCTGTGGATTTAATTTTTAAGAAAGAATGTGTTATTCCCCCCAAGTGTATGCGCTGGAATATTATCAAGGTAGCAATTGGTGGACACCTTGGTGAATCCCTTAACAAGAGAAGAATCAGGGAAAAATGTTGATGACCATATATGGACTCTCAAATTTCTGGATTTATCAAGCATTGTTCTGTTTGCTGTAACTCTTACAAAGCTTTAGTCACCTGTAAAGTGTCTCCTGTTATGTCTAAATGGCCAAATATATTATGGGACAAGTTGGCCTTGGATATTTTAGGACCATAGGACAATCTGGCTAGGTGTAAGGTTTTTATTTTTCTAAATGGGAAGAAGTCACGTGGGTGAAACAGCTCACTTTGGATAGTACTTTGTTATTTCTTAAGGAATGTTTCTTTAAGGCGGGGTTACTGTCTTGCATCATCACTGACAATAGTAAACAGTTTACATCTGTAAAATTTCAGAAGTTTATTAGAGGCAATGATACCAAGCATTATAAAACCTTGCTATATGCACCTAACATGAATGGTCTCGCTAAGAGATTTAACAGGGTTATAGTGGAAGCGGTGCAAACCATATGGGCCAACAAACTCAATGTCAAAGAATTTTAAACAAGAACATATACCTGCTTATCATTCCTGTTGGAAATGGCCTTTTTGCAGTGTTGTTTCCAAGTTTTTTTTACTTCTTCCTCCTATTTATCCTGACTTGGTTTTGTTGGCTTTAAGACTGTGTGCCCTTTACATCTGCTGAATAAGTGCTAAATTGCATATGCTCGCTGTGTAAATTGTGATTCTGATTGGTTATCCATGATTGGCATATTTGATTTACTGATAATCCCCTAGCAAAGGGCACTGAGTGTGCCAGAACCTATAAATTAAACGCTACTAGTGGCCTCGCAGCACTGACTGGGCCCCCACATGAGTAGCTATGCAAAGATATCTCAGACCTGCCACTGCAGTATCTGTGCATGTAGTTTTAAACTGCCATGTCGATCTGGCAAGTGTGCCCACTTGCCACACCCCAACCTTTCCTTTTCTTACATATAATGCACCCCTCAGGTAGACCCAAGGTATTCCCATGGGCGGGGCGCAGTGTATGTTAAAGGTAAGACATGTACAGGTGTGTTTTACATGTCCTAATAGTGAAATACTGCCAATGTTGTTTTACACTATTGGAAGGCTCTCTGCCCTCTAGGCTAACATGGGAGTTGCTTTGTAACATCTTACAAGTATAAATTTCCATTGGGACAAGATAGAGAGAAGGAGTTTAGGCTCTCTCTGAGCTCAGAATTTAATAACACGTCTTTATAGGGAGATGGTTTTTAAATTGTGTGTTTGAAAATACCACTTTTACCAATTAGACATTTTTTTGTTTAACCCTTCAGTGTGCCTCTACTGTTTGTGTATTGACTGTATGGTTTTGAAGTGAAAGGAGCTGGGGATGTGCATTCACAGTAGACAGTCACAAAGGGGGTTGATGTGTGTCCTGTCTTTCCTGGGTGACTCATAGCTGGGCTGAATAGACCTTGGTTGCATTTAGAGTGGTGGGAAGAGTTTCACTTGCACCTGCATAGGCTGTGTCTCCTTTGCCCAATGCTGTCTCCACCTCCTGTTTTCATGCTGCACCAGAGAGGACAAAACTGGTTTGGATCAGGCTCAGAGACCCTTTGCACAAAGAGAACACAGAGAAAAGGGGGTGTAAGTATTTAACCTTAAACCCTAGAGAATTTGATTACTTCTGGAATCAAGAAGATCCTCTACCAAGGAGAAGAGCCGGAAAGCTGTGATGAGGAGTACTGCCCCTTTGTTTTGTGTGCTTTACTGGGTTGCGCTGCAGTTGCTGCTTCTGCCAAGGAGCGTACAAAGGACTGGACTTTACTGTGTATCCTGTTTGTGAAGTTTCTCCAAGTGTTTGTGTGTGCTTGTCTCCTGTTAACAAGTCTCAGGGACACAAACGACTTCTTGCAACTTTGCAGATGCTGCTGGACAGTTACAGGGCCTCAAAGGTGGGTTTTACAGCTAATCTCTGCAAGAACTGGTGCGAAGCATCATGAAACTGTGCAAAGCCTCTTGGAACCAACACCGGACGATGTGAAGCCTTGCCAAACAGCTGAAAGCTTCTTTGAACCGACACCAGATTATGATTCGCCTCACCAAGTCCCGCCAACAGCTGAAAGCCTCTCTGAACCGACGACGGACGTCCCAAAGCCTCAAAGCGCAGCCCCCAGCATGGACGGCACGAAGCCTCACAAAGCAAAGCATCACCTCTGGTGCATCATGCATCATACCTGTGCACCAAGTTTTTCCACGTGTCACCCGCAGACCAGAATCATTTTGGATTTGAACGCCTCACTACCCCCTACAGTCCAAATTTGATGCATTACTTCTCCTGCGTGCAGCAGAACTGTTCACTCGCCTCTCCAAGGTATGATGCATAACTGTGTTTTCTAATGCTACCCTTCTCTTTGGCTGTTTGGCCTTGTCGACTTTGACGCACCTACAGGTACTTTGGGGTAAAATCATGCATCCATAGTTATCAATGGACCAAGTTGCTTGAAAGCTTTAAAGGTCATATTTTGAATTGCGTATGTTGGATTTTTGTTGTTTTGGTCTTGTTTGGTTTAGATAAAGACACTTTATTTTACTGAGCTGGTGTGGTATCCATTTGTGGTATTCTCACTGTGCTACTGTGTGTCTTTTGCAAATACTTTACACATTGCCTTTGGGATAGGCCGGTCTTCTCATGCCAAGCTTCTAAGGGAGCAGGCAGGGGTTATATAAAGTGTATAATCCCCTTTCCCTGACTAGAAGGAAGGGTTCCTACTTGCACAAAGGTGTATACCCCTGCCAACTAGAGACCCCCATTTCTAACAATTCCTCACCCAATTTATGTACTGGGTTTTCCCCTTCTTCAATGCTTAAGGGTCGTATTCCATTCACTGTTGTGTCTCCTTCATGGCTAAAGCAACACTTTTCTAATATCCTTGGTCAGAGAAACGAGATCTTATGTGAGGGACACCATGGATCTCATATCGAAAGTGGAAGGCCTATCCTATAATACCGAAAATCATCTACTGGTATCTTTTGATATCGAATCATTGTACACCGTCAAACCTCAAGATGAGGCTCAGGCAGTGATGAGACATACACTAGACCTCCGAGAACGTCCTCATCAAGTTCCTACAGAGTTCATAACAGCTTTAGCAACTCTGTGCCTGAAAAACAATTTTTTTAAATTCACAAATTCCCTATACCTTCAAGTATCAGGAGTAGCAATGGGGGGCAGTTTTTCACCTGAGGTTGCTAATCTTGTGATGGCAGAATTTGAGAACAAGTGGATATATGGCGACACCAACCCCTTTAATAATCAAGTGGGGTTTTTGTGTCGTTATATAGACGATATATTTATGATTTGGGAAGGAGAAGAATTAGAGTTTATGGACTTCCACAATTGGTTAAATTCAAGAACTGATGAATTTAACTTCACTATGTCAAAGGATCGTGATAAGATTAATTTCTTAGATGTGTATATTCAGCATAAGAGCGGTCAGTTAGAGGTCAATTTATACACCAAGCCCACTGACCGCAACACATAATTACACTTTACCAGTTGTCAACCTCGTACATTGCAGGAAAACTTTGCCATTCGGACAGTTCCTCCGTATAAGGAGGAATTGTACCAATAAGGAAGACTACTTCATTAATGCAAACAATCTGAAAGAAAAATTAATAGCTCGCGGCTATCCCAAAAGATTAGTGAAAGTAACTCTCAAGAGAGCGTGGTATACACCAAGAGAAATATTACTTAGTCCCAAAGAATGTGACAAAAATACCCCATTGACATGTGTTTTAACTTTTGATCCTAAAGCAAACAAAGTCAAAAATAATTTCCAAAAATACTGGAAACTTATTGAATCTTTAGGAATCCCCAAACAGCTGTTTGCTTTTAAAAAGGGAAATAACATTCTGCAACAGTTGGTTAAAGCAACAAGAGAGACAGAAGTCCCCGAAAAAGACCTTAGAGGCTTACTGAGTTTACCTCCTGTGATAGGACACTTTCGATGTCAAAATTGTGTAGCCTGTAGACTCACTGAGGATTAGACACAGTTAGATATCGATGGACAGATACACTATCAGAAGGGCTTCTCAAATTGCAATTCTAAAAATGTGCTATATTGTATAAGATGCCCATGTAATACATTTTACATAGGCCAAACTACTCAACCCATAAAAAAACGAATTCTGCAACATAAATCACGAATCAAATGTAATGTACAAGGAGCTCCTTTAGTACAACACTTTCAAAATCAGAACCACTCAGAGAATTACATAAAATGGTTGATACTATGTGTCATAGAGAATGCATGTGGAGTGGACCTCCAAACTAAACTGAATAGATTAGAAGCCAGGATGATTGCAAAATACCACACTGCTACATTGGGCCTCAACGACAAAGATGAAATCTGGGCATTAATACAATGAATCATTTGTGGGTAGAACTATGGGATGTATTGTTAATAACTAGTGCACATGTTATTTTATCTGTAGTTGGCCACTGTTTTCAGACATGTGTATATATTGATGGGTAGAACTATGGACATTTTTGTCACATAGTTGGACACGACTGTAAGGAGTGGCGGCTTTTAAATTAATTTTATTTTATTCTATTTCTATCCTTTGGGAATTGAGTGGTATCATTGTTTAAACATATTTTAAACATACATGAGAGTAGATTACCTTTTACAGTACGTTTATTGGAACTCTCTATACAGAGACTACAGTGCATGTTTAATCCGGGAGGGCCTTCATTCAGAACTAGCGTTCCTTGAGATCTCAGACACACTTTTCTATCCCAGGAGTTAGTCACTTCCTTTAATACATTAGTTTCTTGTCTAAGGCATTTAGGGAAATACCCGATAGTACTCTCTTTATGTTGTTTTACTACCTAGTTAGGCACCTCCTCAGTTTTGGTG
Organism: Lissotriton helveticus; assembly: GCF_964261635.1. Lineage (NCBI taxonomy): Eukaryota > Metazoa > Chordata > Amphibia > Caudata > Salamandridae > Lissotriton > Lissotriton helveticus. Next base: position 226,118,060 of record NC_136058.1, on the reverse strand, counting down.
CTTGCGAAACATAAACAGCCCCCCGTGTCATGTGATATTATGTACGCCAAGGACGTGACACGGAGACAGACTGCTGGAGTTAGGTGAAGAGTTTTTCCCGCATTAAGGGGCCTATTATGATTGCAGTTTTTCCTCATCCTCAGGGCCGGCGGAAGCCACCGCCAGCCCGGAGGATGCGGAAAAACCGCAGCGGACCCACCAAAGACCCACCGCCACATTAGGATGGCTGGTGGGTCCAGGTTTCCGTCCGCAGCTTTTCCGACGCGGTTGGCTTACAACCGCGGCGGAAAAGCTCTAATATGGTGGCGGTGACTCTCAGACACCGTCCGCCATATTAGGAAGGGCTTTAAAAAATGCTTTTCCGCGGCGGGTTTTCCGCCGTGGAAAAGCATGTGTAACTTCACTGCGGGGGCCTGTTGCGGGCCCCCTAGGTGAAGGGGGGTGGGGGTGCACATGGGGGGTACCTATGGTACCCCCCTGCATTTGTATGCAGAAATCGGCAGGCACCGCATGGTGCCTGCCGCTTTCTGCATACAAATGCAATGTATGCATTTTTACCATTGCGGCGGATGCAGCTTGAAGCCGCAATGGTAAAAATAGAGGATGTGACCGCCAGGGTGGCGGTCACATCCTAATTGCACAGGAGGGAACTCCACAGGCAATGCGGAGGTTCCCTCCTCCTCTATGGTGGCGGACGGACTCAGGTCCGTCCGCCATCATAATCGGCCCCTAAGGTAGGAACCGTGTTTAAGTGTTTTTCGCTTTAAATATCGGGCAGATTATACTTTAACAAGTTACTAAGCAGTCTTACTCGTTTGTATTACAGAGGGGACGGCATTATACAGAGTATTACCAGGCTTAGCTGAGGTCTGGAGATCGTTCCACCCGGTCTCAGTACGTTTTTAAGTATTACTCTCCATTTGTAAGTCGTGATCTTTATTCCTTATCTACATTTAGAATCACTCTGGATTAGGCATCTATATTTATGAGGGGGTTTTTGTGTCCGCAGCCCCCCATATTTATTTGAAATAAGAAATGGATGCTGGGTAGCCTTAGACATAAGGCGTTGAATCAGTACTTTTCTTACATGTCTGACCAACCATTTAGTTGTTTTTTAAGCACGCTGGGGATATAAGGTTTTCGAATTCTCTAGACTTTGTGTATTTGTCTTCATTTGGTGTTGCACATATACAAAGGTGCATATATATTATTTTTTCTACATTTGTTTTTCGGTAGAAGGGCCGCCACTCCATGCTTTAATAGACAATATGAAAGTGGGCTATGTTAGCCGATTGCATGTTCCTATGTATAGTTGTGTATATATGTGTATATATTTGTGATCTCCTATATGTGTAGTTATAAAAGGTGTTTCTTGATCCCCTAGGTGGATTTGGAAATTATGCACTCAATTGCCCTAGTACTGATGAGGCCTACGACTGACAATTTAAGACACCCAACAAAATGAAAACAATAGGAAAGTTAATTAGGAGTGCAGCTCCGGAAGGGTGTTTGATTACTTAAGAGAATGCTCAATGTATAACAATTTGATGAGCATCCTGATTGATAAAAATGGCGAAGAGAGCAAGTGGAAAATATATCTACACTGTGTTTTGTATGTTTAAATGTAAATATGTGTATATATATGTCTATGTGATGTATTTGTTTATATATATGTAAAAAAGAAAAAAATGATTTTCTTCCACGAAATTGATTGAATAAATACAGCAAAATATGCTTAAAAAAGGAGCACTTATGTACATATTGATTTGCCTTTGACTAGGGATGGTTGAAATATGCTGATTTTTGGAGGGATTGAATATCCGTAGGAAGAGTTAATTCAGGTATCTCTTCGTCCTACTGTTTAGCTTGTTTATTTATCCTGAGGCACTACTATTTTTTTATTTTTTTGTTTATATGTCTACAGCCGGATGCCAAAGGGTTACTTGGGTTACCCCCTGTTTATACAGGTAACCATTTTGTAGGCACATCCCTGGCTTTTGCAGTAATGCTGGTGGTGGTTAACAGCATTGCTGCATGAAGAGGAATAAAGAAGATACAAACTCAAATAGTTTGCAGTTGCCAGCACAGAACTGGTTGTTTTCGGGAAGAAAAGCAAAGTGAAATGCTGTCAAAGGAATAGGCAGGATTTCCCTGAAAAGAGTTCAGATGGTGGGACCCTACTAAATTGTTTGCAGATGGCAGGAAGATATACCGAAACGTTTTGTCAAATAAACATCCAAACATGCAAAAACACCAAAAAACAGTGTGTTTACTCACACTGACACCTGTACGCAGAACGCTAAGGAAAGATCAACTAAGCGTGTAAGTATCCTTACAAGACTCGCTGCACGAGTGTAAAAAAAAAAAACCAAAAAAACTTGCCAGAGAGTTTCAAACTGGCAGCATGTAACATGAGAGTCATCGGGAGGATCACGGCAGAGGTGTGCAGAAACATAGACACACGCAGCTCCAACAATGGCAGCATGTTGTTTACATGCTTGCAGGATGATTTGTGGCAGACAGAAGCACAAAATGCTTTACGCTCCGGCAAGAATAGTGGCCAGAGCTGAACTGCCGAGGGGTGCAAACAATAAATTCTTAACAGGAATGGAACAGTAAAGGAACTTGGAATGAGCAGCTCGTGCACGAGCGTGAACAAGAAAAGCACTTCAAGAAGCAATTACACATAGCTCACATTACAACAGGGTGCTTGATATATCTCGAGTAACAGGCAGTGCAAGTTGCTGCCTTGCGTTGCTTTGCCCCAGGGAGGGGTTCCATAGGTGGAACAAGGATGTTCCATGCATCCACCCATGGATTTTGGTGCATTCACATATTTACCTTGAAGGGTAGACCTAGGAATGTATCAAAATGCTACTTCTTCTTGGGGAGTTGTAATGAGTAGAAATATCTTTATTTCTCCTGGTTTTTCCCCTTTCCAATTGTAATGCACTCAGCAAAAGGTCATAAAGTTATAATACTAGCAAAGCCAATTTAGCCTGCATTCGTTCCGAGGTTGACAAGTTGAGTACTGTTCAATTGTGACAGGGTGGACCCAGATGTATACTCTCCTATAAACTTCAATATTAAACAGAATAAACCATATGATTTACTATTTAATGGTTTTGTACACCAGCCTGAGTTCTGAAACCTTCTTGAAATGTGCGGGTAGGTCTAGGGCCAGCAGCATCTAAAGAATTTGTTTAATCCACTTTATCCAACGTAGGTCGAGGAGGACAGAGTGTATGTTAGATTTCAGACTATCTACATAACATACTTAAATTAAACAGAACTAAAGCGAACATATTTATATTGTTGTCATTCAGAAAATCATGCATGAATCCAGCCCTTTAGAACTTAATTGGACCTCCTTGATATAAAGATATGCTGAAGCAATAATGAACAGCTATTGAAAATCTGATACAATAAACAACTCAAACCTGCCTATGTCCATGAGAAAAAAGAAGAATGCACAGGGGCCATCTTTGTATCAAACAGAGGCTGCAGAACATGGTATTTCACAAAATCCCTTATTGATTTACCAGACATGATTTATCCCTCAGAATAGAACCACTAAACTGAGCTACCTCCCAGTATGGAAGATTCTTGCACAAACATGGCAAATGCAGGCATGGGACTGCTATGTGCCTGCAGACGGATGCTGCACACAACTTCAGCCATGGTAAGGGCCTTATTATGACTTTGGCAGTCTCGGACAGGGCGATGCGACTAGTGCCACCGCACAGGGTCCTGTCTTCTTGGGTGTGCCATGTTTGCAAGTCTATTATGTTTTTAACCCCTTCACTGCGGGGCCGATTCCCCCACTGTGCTGGGGGAGGGGGTGGCGCGCACAGCGCCCCAGTGCTCATGACGAGCTCAGCTCGTCATGAGCCACGTTTCTTGTGTGCTTATGACGAGCTGAGCTCGTCATGACCACGCCCGTTCCTTAGAACGCCCAGCACAGCAGGGGAATTAGCCCCACGTGTGAGCGTTCTAGCTCAGCTCATCATGAGCACACGAGAACCGTGGCTCATGACGAGCTGAGCTCATCATGAGCGTGGGAGGGGTTAAAGCACCTTCTGCTGCGTTCCTTTCTTCTGGCAATTACCAGGCCTCACATAAATGTCAAGTTAACTCCTGTGATTAATGTTCTTCCTGGAGAGAGATTGGAGTTTTGTGTAGTTGATATTTTGACTTATGTGTAGGTAGTGCAGAGGGTTAATATGCCTGCTGCAAAGAACATGTACCATGTAGATTACAGAGTGCATATAATGTAAATAGACCAGCAGGTTACTGCTTTTAAAATAGACGTCCTTTTGTTACTTGCAATTTATAACTTAAAGTCCTAATATAGAGCAATGAGTTATTAACTTTCATCATAGAACTGCATACACCCTGCAAAGTATAGGAGCATAGATTAATGTTGCAAAAAAGGGTTCATTTGGGTAGAAATCGATTCTAATTATTAAAGAAAACTCCCAACTATGCTGTTTCTTTTTCTACTCTGAGTTTGTGCTTCTCCTCACCAAGCACTCCTAAACTATATGGCCTACAAGTATGGATGACATGTAACTCCTACACTTTTAGTCCTGTTGCTTAGATAACATTTCCTATAAGTTGATTTACACACGTATGTTTGATTGCCTCCGTGTAATAAATGTATGATACAAAATGCTCTCACATCCTTTACTGTAATGTGTGGCGCTATACAACTAATTCAATGCATCTGAGAGAGAGTGGTTATGGAGACTTGGTCACTGTTAAATGGTGCTATTGAGAGAATCTGTGGTGGAGGTGGTCATTGGGGTGGGGGACCAACTAAAATTGTTGCACTGGGCGCCACCAGTCTTAATAAGGCCCATAGTGTGACTACAGGACAAACTGTCAGTCACCCTGTTATTTACACAGAATAACACGGGAAAGGTGGCACTCTATTTGCCAAACTGAAACGTGTGCCGGAGCAAAAACCACGAGAAGTGGCACGGCACTACACGTATGCAAGCGAATAGGGACGTACGTCAAGTGTAAACATGAGCACAGTACCAACACCCACACAGGCTCAGTTGTGCACGCACCCTGGCCCCATGCTGTGCCGATGTACTCAAAGCCACTTGGAATGGAGATCCCCCCCACAGCGTGGACAACACCGGACGTAATGCACAGTCACTGCCAAGCAGTGACTACAGGTTGTCATGAAAAGAGATGAAGCAAGTGCCTAGAGCAAACGCCAGCTCACGCTCATGTACGCTCATCTCTTCTGAGCAATGCATATGAATGTTTTAACAGCTGGAGAAGCTGTCATAATTTCTGCCTACACTTTTGATAGTGTGAATCATTGTCTGAGCATTGCTATGGCTTTGCACATTTGCAGTATATCTTTCCTTTTCAGAGTCATTCCTTTCACACTTTTAATTGTTTTAATGTGTTTATAGTTGTTATCTATATATATAAAAACGAATGTATGTCTGTCTGTCTGTCTGTTTGACCTTTATGCATTACTACACCATTCATCCGATCACCATGAAACTTTGGGAAGTTGTTGAGTACACTCCCGCGAAGGTTTCTGGCATACATTTTTTTAAATATCGGCCCCCCAGGGCCCTCATAATCATTTGAATACTGATGTACGCACTAGACGGAAAAACAAAAAATCGTGTACCCACAAGCACTCGAAAAAATAAATAGAATTAAAACAGCATTCAGCCGATCTCCAGGAAACTTTGGGAAGTTGTTGAGTACACTCCCGCAAAGGTTTCTGGCATAACATTTTTTAAAATATCGGCCCCCCAGGGCCCTCATAATCTTTCGAATACTGATGTACGCACAAGACGGAAAAACAAAAAATCGTGTATCCACAAGCACTCGAATAAATAAATAGAATTAAAACAGCATTCATCCGATCACCAGGAAACTTTGGGAAGTTGTTGAGTACACTCCCGCAAATGTTTCTGGCATAACATTTTTTTAAATATCGCCCACCCAGGGCCCTCATAATCTTTCGAATACTGATGTAGGCACAAGACGGAAAAACAAAAAATTGGGTATCCACAAGCACTCGAATAAATAAATAGAATTAAAACAACACTTTGAAATGTTTTCCATATTACAATGAATAAGTTTCAATAACAATTACACAATGTAAATTGAATGTTATCATAACGAGTTTCCTTGAATTTCCTTTCTAAGGAGATTGCAGCAACGCGCGACGGGTAAGCTAGTAAATATATGTATTTCGGTTTCTCATCGGCAAAAGCTTTCTCCCTCTCAGGCATTCTGAGGCAGCATAAATGTGACATGGCACACTTTAAAAAATGCTAACAAATAAATAAGCTTTTGTAAAGCCTATAGTTCTAGCTTTAATATGCCACTCATGCAATCGCAGTCATGCACAAATGCGCCTTGCATGTGTTGCATGCCCAAATCCTGCTTACGCAAATTAAAGCCAGACATACTGGTATTGTCAATACTGGGAAAATGTAACAAAAAAGATTGCTTTCTGTGTGGCATGCATGGGGGAGAAGTAGACGTGAATGTGGCAAACAGTGTGAAGGTTCAGTTTTCTATTCAGTTTTAAAATAGCCCCTCATGCATTCCAATGGATGCACTCAAAAGAAGTAAAAATGAAACACGGAACAGCCAATAGCACGAGGTGCGAGGGATATATTTCCTTGGGCAGAGCCTACATCTGCACCATCAAACCGGATCTAAAAATCACAGGATTTAGCAACTAAAGTGGTGCTTTTCATGACAAGCACACACAAACCATCTGTAGGACATGCATGCCACATGACTTATGTACGACGCAGGAAGGCAAACAGTTCATTCACAAAACTCAGGAGTGGTCTTCCCTGTCTCAGACCAAATGTTCATGCACTGGGGTACTCACACACACTGCATGTGCACATAGTGCAGGTCACACACTATAGCATGCACTAACCTGTTATGTTAAAAATATGTCCCAGGACTGTTATTATAGGGTGTGCATGGTTCCTTGCAACTCTATGGATCCTAAATATGGAAGTTGAAAGATATATGTCATCACTTATTTACAGACACTGTTTTCTCAGTTTGTGTGTGACTGCTGCAACGATGGACTATCACTTGCTGGAATAGACGCCTTGCCTTAAACATCCTACTAACTGAAACATAGCCCTCACCAGTCCTCTAATAATTTATGAGTAATCTAGGAGTCTCGACATTGCCCAATTTTAAGTGTTCCTTCGAACAGGAATATTTCAGACCCTTGTACCCATGCTGTGAAATTGTACCTCATTTTTTAGTTTTTTTCTCATTTTCTGTTGTTTGCTAATAACCCTTACATTTTACAGGGGTTTAGGCCCTTAAATATGTCCAGTATACTGCTTACAGTGGCAGCTTCTGGAGGGAGTGCTGCCGGCTCTGAGTTGGGGTGGGGAGGGGCAGGGTGGGGGGGTAGTAAACTCCGGCATACGGCCAGACGGAGGTAAGTAAATAAATCAATAAACAAATTACATTGCGCGCGCTGCATTGCAGCGATGCAATGCAGCGTGCGCAATGTCATTCGTTTTATGTATTTATGTACTTACTTACCTCCGTTCGTCCGTATGCCGGAGTATACTACCCCCTACCCGCCCCCCCCCACCCCTCTCCCCGCCTCACAGCACTCCCTCCAGGAGCCGCCATTGACTGCTCATTGCTTGCTCATATTCGTTCACATGTTGTAATAAACAATTTCACATCAAGGTTTATCACATAAGTAGTATGCTTGCACACTAAGGCCATGTGTGCACCAATGACAATCGTACTGAAGACTGGTGTGTCATTTCACCTACCCCATTTTAGCTCATAACTTCCATGAAATGAAAGATTATCAATACTTGAAAAGATTTTCAAGATTAGCACATGCCAGTTCGATAAAAATGATAAAAGCTCTTCTACCCAATTCATTCTAACTCAGTCTTTAACATTTCTTCATAATGATATAGAAAACTGGACATATACAAAGCAGATGTAGAAACGTTTCCTGTCTACTTTTACACAAACATCAATTCCTAGGTGTCATTCTGTATGCACACCATCCAGATCTAAATTCAAAGAGGTAAAGCATTAAAAAGCAAGGGCAAGGATAAATAGCAAAATATACAATTCCTTTGTGTCGATCTTAGCCTTTACTTTACTTTACTTTAAATTGCATAAACTTTGCCTTTTCAATTGAAGTCCAATCTAATGACGATAATTAAACAGAGGACAACATTGGAACAATAGGAGCAGTGAGCAATGTTCAACTGGAGTAAACAGATCCCAAAATACACTGTACAGCCATTTGTTAATAGTTGCGTCTGTTTGACAGCTACAATTGCCTTTATCATAGGAGAATGAAGGGGCATATTATCAAGAACGACGATAAAATTATCTACGCTTTAGCGGCAGGAAACTGCCGCTAAAACGGTGATAATGGGACGGCCATCCGGAGGGAGGAAACTATGGGTCTCCGCAAGGAACCTATGGCAGGCCGATGGGAACAAATGCTAAACACTATGCTGGAGGCTGGAGCTGCAGTGGAGGCAGGGGCGGCGGAGACCTAAACTGACACCACAGGCGGGAGGAGTGGGGGAGCAGGCAGCAACATGGCGGGCATGCCCTTAGGTGTAATGCGTGGCACGGCGGCGATACAGAGCCTGGTACAGAACCTCACGAGCCCACTGGGTGGGTGCGGGCGAAGCAAGGGGAGGGGGAAGGTCGGGGCTGGGGAGGGTTGAGAACTGGGGCAAAAAGTAATGAAACCTGTCAATAGTGTTGTAGTTAATTGTTTGGTTCTACTGCACATGCTAATCTTTTCGGGATGGGATGCCTATGTATTGCTTGCTCTTCTCCTTATAGAGGGGTGAAGAACTGTCCCCTGACTCCTACTCGGAAGGCACGCCAGGACGTTGGTGCCCTGCTTCACACCATTTTAACTGTACTGTCATGATGCCACTGATGAGTCACATTGTTGATACCCCAATCCCTGTGAATACTCGTAGAGCAATTCTAATTGTTAAGCAGTGCATATTGTATTGTTTAAGTTACAAATACCAATAAACAGATTTAAACAAAAACAAATAATGGGCTTGATAATATGTCCTTGTGAATTCCCATGGAAGCCCAGGTTCTGGTGTTAACCTGTGCTGCTGTGGGAATTCACAAGGACATATTGTCAAGCCCATTATCGATGTTTTAGCTGCAGTTTCATGCCGCTAAAGCGCGATCATTTTATCGCAGTTCTTGATAATATGCCCCCAAGTCTCAGAACTGCTATTCTCAGACCATAAAGGTAAGCTTGTTTTTTTAAGAAAAACTGCTGTTTCATAAAAGCCCCCTTTTCTTCTAACTTTACTCCGAAATGTTTGCAATCTGACCTTTTCCCGATGCTCAAATGCCCAATTTGCTGTGTAGCTAAACTATTCTATTTTCAACCAGAAATAACGAATGTTTTTTTTGGGCAATTCACAACATTGCTTTAATTAAATAAATAGATGGTGGCTAAAGCGCTTTGAAGTCCAATAATAGTCTGATTGAGGATGGTCATTGACACTTACTTGCTCAGGCTCAGCTGTGCACTGCACCAACATCAGTGAACATAAATTATTGTATTAGGCACACTCTGCACCTATGCATATGTAAGTGTATGATATATTTTTCAGCAAGCTCTAATAGAAAGATCTGTCTTTGATATAGCATTGCATTATTTAAAATAAGTATTTTTCTCCAACATGAGTAACTGAAAGGGCCTTAAGGGCTCATTAGTATGGCGGAAGGACAGCCACCACCAGCCGTGTGGTGGTGGGCCCTCCGCCATCTGACTGGCAATGTCCCCCCGCCACATTAGAATGGCGGGAGGAGTCGTTCCGCAAGCGTCGCGGGCGCAAAAATGTCCCGCCACGCTTCCTTCACAGGCAATTGTTACGATTGTCTGGTGGAGCGGACACATGGAGGTGAATGGTGGCGGTGCCTAGCAGGCACCGTCCGCCAGATCACAATGCTAGCCTCAGTGTAACCATTCATATTATCAAAAAGTGTGCGTTATGAACATATAAATCATTAAATGTAAAGAGAGTGAAGAAGAATTGAGTGGAATTTACAGAACATAGATTAAAATCTTTAATTACTATGTATAGTTAGGAATAGTTTCATGTTCATGTGCATTTATTGACAGAATTGCAAAGTTACAATGCTTTGTTTACATAAAGAAGGATTTTTGCTATACGGTCGTATTAAAAATCTAAAATTAAAAAGCTTTGTTAACGATATTTAATTTGCCACACTGGTGCAAATTAGGTTGTGATAACCAATCCAGAGGAGAAAATATTACATATATTACATACAACTTCGCAACAACAAAAAGGGATTACAAGAAACGTTCGGATAATTTATTTTTGTAATTATTTGCTTTGACATCTGTTGATTTTTTTTGTGCAGTTTAATAGAGAATATGATTACGGTTCACATCAGTTATTATTAGTGTTAGCATAAGTGTAAGAGATTTAGGTTTAGCATAAGAGATAAGAGGTATAGGTAGCATAAGGTTTGCTGTGATGATTGTAATTATACTATTTAAAAAAAAAATAAGGTTAGCATGGGTTAGAGGTAGACTTGGGTTGATCAAGGGTTAGTGCAATCCCTACAGTATGTCTAGGGCCTCAGTCAAAATCAAGGTAGGGTCAGGGTTACAGGTAGGATAATAGTAGGGGTTAATTTGAAATGTATTTGGCTGAATGCAAATAAAGACCAATGTATTTGCAAAGAAGTACAATTTGCAAAGAAGTACAATTTTGCAGGTTCGTAGTGGCAGACTAATTATTTGACCTACATATTTACTTGTTAGGGATTTTCTGTAAAGTAATTTGCTGTAATGGTGTTTTCTCTTGAATTATATCTCTTCCGAACTACTGTATTAGTTGCCTAAATAAGGCGTATATTTTAAAAACCAAACGTTTTCCCCTTCTAACTTGCATGGCTGGCAGGTTCAACGGTTCATATTAAAAAAAAGACAAAAACAGAAATTAAAGAGGTATTTAGAAATTGGCACACGCAGAACATCTACCAAAAATGGACAGGTCTGCCAATTCGACGGCTCCCTTCATTATTTAGAGGTGGTGGAACTGTTTGATTTCCAATGGATGGAGCTTCAACTGGTTCTTCCCCGAAAAACAATATTGGGCACTCATCCACCAGAAGGTTATTAGATATGGAGCGCCTTCCAACACTTTGTTTCTTGACTGTGACCACCATGTTAAGCTAAGTGGTTATGAAAAGAAAAAAAAATGGCCTCTAGGCGCAGGGAGAAAACACTCAGCTTTGTTTTTCAGTTTTCATACCAAAGACATGGCAGCTGACCACTCTGATATAGCTGCCAGTTGTTATGTTTTTTTGCAAGTTCTTACATCTTGCTAGTGGGAGCAATTTCTGTGGAAAGATCTTAGTTAAGCTCCCCTGGGTGGAGAAGGAATAGCCGCCACTACCCTGGCAGGGTGGTAGACTACCCATCAAACCTCAAATTATTCTCGATTTTTATTGTATCTTAAAATAGTGTGAAGGCATTTAGTGTGGCCAAAAGCCACATGTTTTATATGCAGAACTTGCTGAGCACAGCTGTAGACAGAGGTCAACACCATCAAACCAAAGCCTACCCACCTTACACCACTAAAGAAAGTTGAAAGATCCTCGCTTCATCTATAGCTAGGGGGACTGGATGCAGTATATGGTAAAGTGTGTACACTATGGCCCGGTGTTAATCACCCTCTGATTCAATACTCCTTGCCCATGGGGCAAACTATACATGACATTAAGGGGTATATTTACTAAGTTTTAGCGCTATGTTTGAATCACGAAATTGATGAAAAGCCAGGCAAAATCGTTTTTTACTGATTTACTTTTCAGCTGATAACACTTGGAAGTAGCGCAAAGCAGTGCATCGCACTTCTTTGCATTACTTAGTGCCAAGGGGTTGTCCCATGGGTGGTGCATGGGAATTCCCACCAACAACCCAAGGTTTCTGACACTAAAACCTATTTACTGAGAAAAGTAGATAAGGTTGAGCATCAGAAAATAGCGCCCACTTCAACCAGGCGCTATCACAGAGAAATACTTCCATTTCTCCATTCTTTTCTGACTTTGGATGTGTGCGGCACTGTACAGCACAAATGTAAGGTGGGAACAGGTTAAAAGTGAGTCTCAGCATAGTATTTTGTACTGGAATGGTATCATCCAGTACAAAACCTTTGCTTGACTAACAGAGACACTCTTGCACTGTGGTGTAAAGGTGTGTGCATGGTGCACAGCAGCACATTTATGCGCGGACACTAGGAAAAGGGAGGAGAGTGCCATATTTCTGTAAATATGGCACTCTCCTGCCCTCTCCTTCTCAGGCAGCGTATTATTTATGGCTGCTGCACTGCGCAGCATGGCAATGTGGTACTTCTGGCCCTTATTTGGGAGCCCTAGGCTCATGCTTCAAGAAGTGACCTTTGTGCATGACATGTATGTCTTAATCTATGTGTTATATCTGTTTGTACATCCTGCTGAGCTAAGATACTGTGATAACACTACTCTTTGCAGACATGGAACAGTCAAATGCTTTGCTGAAGGGGGTTTACGTGAGCAAGGTGATTGGACATGCGCCATAGGAAAAAGCTACACATATGCCCCTGAATCAATAAGAGCAGCAGGAGGCTAAATCAGTGTGCGCTGGAGCCAGGTGCCAAGGTATATAATTAAAATGTACTGAAAAACATCATTGTTAATGGTTGTTACAGTTGACTACTTAGTTGCAACCCTCAACAAGCACTTACAATGTAATAGGTCTCACATTTGCGAGAGTTTGAGCTATTGGCATTGTAAATGACAATGACTTTTATTTATGTGTTTTGTAAACCTGCAAGTGGTGCGTAAACACACACTTTGTACTTACAGTCTGCTTTCAAGAAGCAAACCTGGCAGTAAAAGAGGTGCAGTTACTGCCAACCTTGCTTCTCGTAAGCAACGACTACAAGTACAAAGTGCGAGTTTATGAACCGCTTGCAGGTTTTCAAAACACATAACTAAAAGGCATTGTCATTTACAATGCCAATAGCTCAAACTCTCGCAAATGCAAGACCTATTGCATTGGAAATGCTTGTTGAGCTCTGAGACGGAGGCAGCAGCAGCCATAGAAAGGCAGGGACCTTGACGTCAGGCCGTGCATTTCAAAAGCAGGAGGGGACAGCTGCAGCCAAAACAGACCTTGGTCATTGAAGAAAGAATGTAACTGGGGCAGACCTTGAAAATGGGCAGCGCTTTTAACCCTTTGCGTCGACGTCACGGTGGGTGTGTGCTGAGGACGGCCAGTGGCCATCCTGACCACGCCCAGTCATAAATCACCCGCACCGCGTGGAATTCCAGCCGCGGTCAACGGGTTAAGGATCATATCCTGAATGCAGCAAGCAGTGCCTAGGCGAGACCTAACAAAAACAAAAAGGAGTAAGCACGGTAGCGGACAAATAAATTTATTAAGACCCTTCATAGGCTCAATAACAAAAAGAATGATCATTCTAGATTGAAGAAAGTAAAAGAAAAAAATTGTGCAGCATGTGTTAACAAACATAAACTTCGCCCTTAAAAAGGCTGTGTAAAGTGGACTTGGGAGCAGGAGGAAGCAGCACAGGGATGGGCAAAGTGACATACCATGTGCACTCATCCTACTGGGCACAGTTGAATGGCATGCGGCATGGGGTCGGGGGGAGGGGAGAATGGGACCATAGTCCTGCCTTATAGTAGCTGTTTTAGCCTTCCATCCACCTGTTTTTGACCTATTATTAAGCAAAACCCCTATACAGGAATTTGAATGAGAATGGCGGGTTTTAGACTCCTGTTGACTTTTCATCTCGTCACTCTGCAAAAACACTTTAGAAAAAATGCATGTCAAATGAAACTATAGGTATTACCCATCAGAACACTGCTTTCCCTATGGAATTACCATGTAACCACAACAACAAAGATGCTGTGGCAGCTCTTTCATTATGGTTCACTTAAGATGCCATAGGGAAGTTTTTTTAGTTTTTTTATTGTGTATAAAGTTGGCCACAAATAACGAATCTGAACATTCCTGTGCCACAATTAAAATGTACGCTGCTAATCTTGGTTTTAGGGGGAAAAAAATCTCAATTAGTCAAGGGAGGAGATGTTACAGAGACCAAAAAAGGCTTTTATAAAACAGTATTCTAGAATAGTGTATAGAATGATGATACATTTGGCAGGCAGACAGAGGGTTTCATTTTCTATGTGCTTTTTGCAAGTTGATGTAAAACATCTCGTTTTAAAAAAACCATATTGACAATAGAAACATCTGTAAATACCTGGGTGCATTTTTTCACCGGTATCCGTTTTGAGCTTCTACCAACAAAAATCTGATGAGCTGAGAAAATCTGCCCTTGCTCCAACTTTGTTAGCCATTGTTGCTTCAAGAATTCGTTCCTAAAGCCCTTGATTAAAAAAACACTAGACCAACACATGGGCAGAGGGCGCACAACCCACCATTAATGAGAACAAGGGTGCATCTCCGAGGGGGACACTAGTTATGAAAAACATGACAACAAAAGATGACATATGAACTATTGTGAGTAAGGCAAACTGATGCATAAGTGAACCTGAAAATAATGTAATTATTATTGTTAGACCTGTCATCCTTAGGGTGGTCTTTCCCCGGACTTTTGGCATTTTACCTCCTGTCCTGCTGATTTTTTTTTGTTAGCCATAGGACTCTGAGACATTTACCACTGCTAACCAGTGCTAAAGTGCATGTGCTTCTCTCCTGAACATGGTAACATTGGTGTATACCTGATTGGCATATTTGATTTATTAGCAAGTCCCTTGTAAAGTGGTATTACACATATCCAGGGCCTCAAATGCTACTAGTGGACCTGCAGGGCTGATTGTGCCACCCACATAAGTAGCCTTTCAAACCTGTCTCAGGCTTGCCATTGCAGTGTCTGTGTGTTCAGTTTACTGCCACTTGGACCTGGCATTTAAAACTACTTGCCAAGCCCTAAACCACCCTTTTATTACATATGTCACCTCTAAGTAACATTAAGGGCAGGGTGCCATGTAAGTAAAAGGTAGTACATGTGTGCTTAATCTTGGTCCTGGTAGTGACAAACACCTAAATTCATTTTTCATTACTGTAAAGCTTATCCAGATCATAGGCTAACATTGGGAATTCCTTAATACACTGTAAAGCTGTAATTCTTGATAAAACAGGAGCAGCATTATCATGTTTCATATCTTTGGAATGGTAATGATAAATCCTATGCACTGATTAAATTAAATGTAACATTACTCTTTTAGAAATGGCACTTTTAGAAAGTGGACATTTCTCTGTACTTTCTGCTCTGTGTGCCTGACAGCCTGTCTCAAATACACGTTTGGTGTGGTTTACAACTACACTTTGTTCATTGCCTCTAAACAGCCACAGAACAGGACTTATAGGTGTGTCTGAGTACCCATCTACATGCATCTGCATTCTGATGGCATTGCCTGGGCAGGTTAGAAGGGATAATGTATATTAGTTCGCACACTACATAAATAAGATGAAAGGGTAGAGTAAACTTAAGAGAAGGGTCACGCAGGTCCTGATGAAAGCCTAGTGACGTAGTCATGAAATAAGAAGGGCAGAAATATGTTGACCAAGAAGTTCAGAGAGGTTTCCTACTAAATCCCATACATCTCATCCTCGTTATTTGATGTTAATCTTCTATAAGAAATGAAAAACTATCTAATACATATCAATGCAATTTCCTTTCTCATCCTAATCTTAAATGCAGTTTTTTAAATTTCACCCTCGACCCTTTGCACATCCCAAAATATGTGCTCACAATAAAGACCTCTGGATTAGCCTGCCAAGCACCGGTTGATGCTCGTGAAGAAGCGCTTTTATGATGAAGCATGCCATCTAGTGTGGGTGATGGTTTGCATCTTTTTTTAGAATAATTGTTTGGAAGGATTTATTTAAAAGTATTTCTTCAGACAATATCCTGAAGAAGCACAAAAGCAACTATACCATGTAAATAAATAAATGTCCTTTACAAACAAACAAAGAGCCTGTCTATACGGAAATCAGAATTGAGGTCGTGAGCAGTTGAAGTGAAATTCTGAGGTTTCTGTAAATTTATGTTGGGGTGTTATAACCAAAGCTAACCCTTATTTAATTTTAACCTTTTTTCAGTGAATATAATTTTTCTTAATCATCAGCCAACAGTTCCCTGCAACCAACCTCCCTACCCCCACGGTGGACTACCCTCTTTGTGCACAGCCTACAACCACTGGAAGAATGTCGTTGGACACAGGGCCTGACAATAGGCAGGCCCTCTACACAATCTTATGTATGTGGCCAAAGGCACCTGCTTACAGCCTTCAGCTTTGTGCAGAAGAATTGGCTGCAGGGCTTGGCCTTCAGACAGGCATGCGTCTGACCCACAGCAGGCAGGCTAACCTGACAAAACATGACCAAAGACCATTTTCAGCTAAAGTTGTCAATAATAGCTGTAGTGCACAACATTCTTTTTTAGTTGTTTTCATGAATGTGAATCCTGAGAAGCCAGAATAGTCTGTATGACCCAGAAAGGGTCTAGAATTCATGAATCCTGTAGCAAATATAAATTCTTCAGTATTAATTTTAATGCCAAGTGGCAGACCTTTGGCATCTCCCCACAGTCTCACCCTGCTCCCTTATGGCTTTTTTGTTTACATTTTTCTACCACAATGATGAGGGCACCACAATGGTAGCCACAACAGACATTTTGTTATGTCTGACAGCTAATCAGAGGGTGTCGATTTGCAAATCTGCAGTCAAATGAGTAAATTCACAATGAATGAAGGAAGAAACAGTCCCTATCTCAAAGAGGCATTGTTGTGATCCAACGCCAATACCAATAATTGATCAGGGATCGATACTCAACAAGATTACTACAATACACATTCACTGAGTAACCCTGATGTGCTGGGGTTAATTTGTTTCATTTTTTCATCAAAGAGTTCTTTATGGATCCCTATGGGACATCCGAACCCGTAACTAATCCTGATATCAACTCTTCTTCTACTTGGTCGATGGACCAATTAGTTGAGTAGTTGATGGCAATGATGAAATACTAACTTATCAATCATTTAGTCAAAATTAATAACAGACTCTTGATAAGGTTAACAGATGTTTTTTTGGGTTTTTTTGTAACTTTTTATTATAGAAAACGACAAAAATAAAACACGTCAACAAACAAACAAGGCAATATGACAAAAGTATAACCATTAGGCATGTGCTCAAGGAGGACGGGAGATACATAATAACAGGAGATAAATTTGTCGAATACAGGTGAGGGGGGGCGAAGGCGAGATTGCATATAAACAGCACAATATACCACAGCATTGCCGGAATGCAGGTCAGGGCGATTGAGAAGGACTAGGGATCTCTACTTCTGGTGGCGTACATATATCTCCCCGGTATGAGTTCCACTGGTTCCAAATCTTTCCCCACTTTCTGGGTCTACCTCTTGCTATATACACCGTTTTCTCTCTGAACATACACCAGTCCATACTCTCTTTCCAGGCAGTCACTGTAAGCGGCCTCTGGGACCCCCATAATTGTGCAATATCTCGTTTGGCTACCATATTAGCAAGAGTCACCCATCGAAGCTGCGACACACCATAATCGTTTGGGCCCCACACGTTCAACAGACATTGCCGGGCTTCTGGCATCATCACAACATCCGTTACCTCATTCATCACTTCATGTATACGATTCCAAAAACGCATCACCTCAGGGCATTCCCAGATTATATGAAGATAGGTGCCAAGGAGACCACAACCACGCCTACATAAGCCATCAGCGGAATAGCCCATATGGATCAAACGGGTGCTGGTGACATAGATTCGATGGAGGATCTTGAGTTGGACCAGGAGACGGGCCGGAATAGCAACCTCCCTGGGAGAGGAGACCGCGGATTGCCAGTCCTCATCATCAAGTTCAATACCATCAGCAATCCAGGCGTCCCGCAGGCGATCAAGCAAACTCGATCGGTCATTAATCATCTTTTTATAAAACAATGAGATGGTACTATCCGGCACATGACCATCCAATATACGGTCTTCGAGGGGGGAGGATTCCGGAATGTCACTACCCACAGGAAACACAGAATTCAAGGCATGGCGTATTTGAACATAATGAAAAAATTCCCTGTCACTCAGCTGATATTCCACTTTTAAGTCCGAAAAGGTCTTCACCCCACCGTTAACCCAAAGATCACACACTTTACTAATACCGATCGTGTCCCATTTATCAATCCCCTTCGTCTTCCATAGACAAACCAGTTTTGTGGAGGCATAAAGCGGAGCAGCGCCGGTTAATCTGTTGCTCCAACCCATAGCTGCAGTCCCGCTATGCCATACACGTACGGCTATTGTGGTAGGTCCCGAAAGTCGTGAACGGGAAGATCCCGAGTAGAGCGCCCTGTTGTAATCACCACCCAGGAGGAGCCACCTATCCATTTCAAATGCTGGATTCAGTGCCGGACCATACATCCCATGGTTGATGGCAGCAAGTTGGGAAGCCCAATAATACCGTCGAATATCCGGAAGTGCTATGCCGCCATCATATCTCAGATCTCCCGAAAATATTTCGACGGGATCACATCAAAACTGTTCTGAAGTGCATATAGGAATCACGGTAAAGACATCATTTTAAAGAGGGCCGCACGCCCTAAGGGAGACAACGGTAATTGATGCCAGCGCACTACATCCAAGCGCAACCGTTGGAGTGGCTGGAGTAGATTGCGTTCATAGCGAACCTCCGGGTCCAACGAGATAAACACACCCAAGTATTTAAAACCAGACTGTGACACCTGGATGGGGCAGCCCCGCGGAAAACGAGGGACACACCCGCGAGCACATAAATATAGGATTTTGACCAGTTAATAACCAGGCCAGAGTACTTCCCGAAGGAGTTAAGCATGTCGAACAACACGTTAAGCGATTTGTGGGGAGATGTGAGGTACAATAAAATATCATCCGCATACAAGGAGATACGGTCTTCAAAGTCCGGAGTCCAACGTATACCATTTATTGAGGGCTCCTACCGTAGCCAAGCAGCAAGTGGCTCCACCGCAAGAGCAAAGAGAAGCGGGGATAACGGACAACCCTGCCGTGTGCCCCTCCCAAGAGCAAAAGGCATAGAGACCCGACCATTGACCACTACCTGCGCCAGTGGCGTTTCATACAGACGTTTGACCCAACTAATAAAGCCAGCGCCAAAACCAAATTTGGCGAGTGCGGCCCAAAGATACGACCATTCAATTGTGTCAAATGCCATCGTGGCGTCCAGGGACGCCAAGATGGCCAGTTCGCGTAACGTCTGGGCCCTCGTGAGAACACCATGCAAACGCCGCAAATTCAATGCCGTGTTACGACGAGGGATAAAGCCCGACTGATCCGGATGAATAAGGTCGCTGATCACCGTAATCAGACGATTAGCGAGTAACTTGCCAAGAATCTTAGGCTCCGCATTTAAGAGCGAAATAGGTCTATAGGACGCGCAACGATCCCATGGCTTGCCCTCCTTGTGGATTACCACAATGGTCGCAGGTCGCTGATCTCGAGGGAGGGAGCCATTTTCTCGCGCAGCCAAAAACATATCTCGAAGATAAGGTGCCAGCGTATCAGGTCGTAGCTTATACAATTCGATAGGGAGGCCATTGGGACCCAAAGCCTTGCCAGAGCGAATAGAGCGCATCGCAAGAGCCACCTCATCCACCGAGGGCGCGGCATCCAAACCGTTCCGATCAGAGTCTGACAAACAAGGAAGTGCGATAGTAACGACTGAGAATCCTCCTCCGGCCTATCAGACACCGAGGTATACACCTCTCGGAAATAATCAACAAAGCATTCAACAATTGCAACAGGGTCTGTCATACCATCCAATTTCTGAATCACAGGAACCACACGACTCGCTCTCTCCTTTCTATCCAGCCAGGCAATCAATTTTCCTGCTTTGTCGCCCACATCATACAACCGTCCCTGCTGTTCTCTACTCATCATCTTGGCCGCATCAGAAACCAAAGTTTTATATTCCAACTGCTTAAGGCGGAGAATATGCAATGCGTCTCGAGTTACATCTCGCTCCAATGCAGTCTCTAGTTCAGTAATTTCCGTCTCGAGACCGACAATTGCCTCATTCTTACATTTCTTGGCACATCCAATCAAAGACAAGGCCTGCCCCCTGATGACAGTCTTAAAAGCTTCCCACAACGAAACAGGCGAGGACACGGAACCCACGTTTTCAGCAAAGTACAAATCCAGTGATTTAATCAATTCAGTGCGGGTTTTGGGGTTAAGAAGATACCAGGGGTTAATCGGGGCCTACCCTCCCTTCAGCGCCTGTGCTCAAATTAAAATGAAACCAGAGAGGGGAATGGTCTGATATACCCCGAGCCAGGTGTCTAATCTCACCAATCGAAGGGGACAGGGAAGCCGGAACTAGGATATAATCCAATCTAGAAAGGCTACCATGCGCTCCCGAGTGGAAAGTAAACTGTGTCTGGTCCGGATGCATAATAACAGATGGATTTTATTTCAAAGTTTAGAAGGTCAATGCTCAGTTGCAATTTGGTCACAATCAAAGCTTTGTAATCTCAAAACAGGAGATATTATGCATTTTATACAGACTCATTGTGCAATGACATTATGCAATGAAGGAGTGGATAGCATGAGAGACAAAAGGTTTCAGCAATTTATAATGCCAAACAGTAATATACCTAACAGAGGGATAGATAAAGAGACAATAGGTTCATCTAAGATAATACATATCAATATATTGTTGAAGGAGTGGATAGGTGGAGAGACAAAAGATTCAGAGACAAATACATTAAGGCTGAGATTCTGAGAGCGATATAGGGTAAATACAAACCTAACGGTCTGTGGGAAAAATGACCCCCTGAACCCAGGAGATGATTGGAGGTTCCCCAAAGATAATCAGGAAGCGCAAGATACAGGAACAGGATTCAGGACAAGATAGGAACAGCTAGGCCTCCCTGTAAACCGAAGGACAGCGACGCATCTCCCCTCTTCTCTCTTGTCAGCCCAAGCTTCCATATCACACCCCTAAAGGCACTCTAATTATAGTCTAAATTGACATGTCCATCCCTCAAATGTTTCAATTTACTCTCTAACTTGCACAGGGATTGGTGGGTTTGGGGGGTGGAGGTTGTCACGCCACCATGACTTTACATTTATTCAACAACTTTACTGTATTCAACAATTCCCATGGTCTGAATCTCACCGTATTCATATGTTCCCTACATCAGTTACATTTTTACATTCATTAAAGTTTATTCGCAGAGATCATCTCTGGTCTCACGCTTGGGTACAGCAGTTGACAGGCGACCGACACACTGTCCTTCACTTCTTCATGTAATCCGCAGTTCACAGCACATCTTTTTCTCCTCATTACAGAACAAACTCGCTCCTAACAGCTCCCCCCTCCCACCATAGACAATTTAACCCAAAAGGGTGTCTTCATCCAGTTCACTAAAGCAAAGGAAAATGAACATTTATTAATTATATGATAATGAAACCATCACTGTTTACCTCCCACCATTCACTACTTCCCAATATTGTTACCAAGCTTAAGCCTAGTGCAAAAAGGAGCATTAATCATTATTTTATAACATGATGCTAAAAGCGAAATACTTAAACACATACGGCCTATTCATGCAATTTCTTTTAAACCACAAAGTTATTACATTATTATTCATTTACATATTATTTCAGGCATGCGCAATGCAGTAACCCCATGTTCATGTTGGGTGCTTTTTGTTTTTAATATATCTACTTATGGTTAGTACGTATTATGGGGGTACTCAATTCGAGCAGGTTTCATTTTCGTGAAACCCTGCTCCATCAGTTGTGAAGAGCTTTCTGCTCGTATGTGATGCAATGATGGTGGAATCTCACTGCTGTGATATTTCACTGCATTGTGGCATTGTTTGAGAGTGGAGTTCCTTGAGGGGCAGTTGACTACTGGCCAGCAAGGGATTGGTCCATTTCCAGTTGTTGCCCTACACTAAAGCCTCTTACCTATATTTATTCATGTTGTCCTGTACGTTTTATTGACAACATATTTGGCGATGATCTGGCAAGTGAGGTGTGGACAATGGCAACTTGTGTACACGCGGAGAGGACAACAGCTGAGGTGAGGCACCTGTAACAAGCCTGCAGTGGGTGTGCAGCAGGATCATCATCCATTAGAGGTGTTGAGGTGGCAAGTTCTTCCCTCGCAAAGTAAGTGGGAAGATTGTGGGCTCAGTACTAGATCGAGTACTGTTAGAGAGCTGTTACGGACGTCACGCTCTGTCGTAGCATCCTTCGGCCATTTCCTCTACATGCCAAAGAGAGACTGCGCGGTCTAGCATATCCGTGATGTAAGACACTGTCTTGACATAACAGCATTTTTTGAGATACCCAACGTCAGGAAACGGCGCAGTGGGGTACAGACAGTACAGTCTAGTTAGACTGCGATGCAAGATGCTGTCACAATGCAGCAGCCATATTGAAGCTTTGGGCACAGTTCAGCTGTTTCTTTATGAATTACACTCTGAAATGTGATGGCCACTGTAAAGATATCACACAGGATGTCCACTATGACAGAGGCACACGTATAATATTACTGACAAAAGTGCATATTCGATGATGCGCACACCTTGTGGTTTGGCTGCGCATTTTCGGTGAGGGCTCACCTTTTCCAAGGTACTACTAACAATACTCAAGGTGGCAGCAGTGTACATAACAGTGATGTGCACACTTCAATGTGTGATGCTCATATGGTCATAGACCAAATTATCCGCTTTACTGCTTTTCATAATATTTCCAACAAGTGTTGTGTAGAGGTGCATATTAGGAAAAGGCGTTTTCCACCAAAATATATATACTATGTTTGTTACTTTTGTACAATGGGGCTTGTATTTTTATATAGCATGGAAGAAGCTTCTGAGAGTCCAATTAGTGTGGTTGCGCCTGTTGTCCCCCCCTCCATGTGTCAGTTGTTCCACCTCCATGTTTCCTAGTGCAAGCAGGATCACAAGATTGAGAGAGAAGTGTTGGCCGCTGCATGAGGTGTGGAGTATTTTAGAACCTATGTCTGGGTCACACATTTCATCTTAAGGTCAGACCACAAGCCCCTTGTTAAAATACTTCTCCCTGGTGGATCTGGTAAGGGCTCTGTAAGATTGGCATGGCTGGCCACCAGGCTACAGGAGTATTGGGATGTGATAGAACACATTAAAGGTTGGAAGAATTTGCAAACAGATTGTCTATCCAGATTGTCCATGAATTAGAAACTGGTGGATGGTCCTGCTGTAGCTAACAATGAAATTGAAGGAGCTGTTGCTTCTGTGCAGGATGTTGTACTGTTACCTTCATAAAACAAGATTAGTGTCAAGCTATAGATGTTGATGAAGCTCTTAAGGAGGTTATGCGAATGGTGAATTCTGGGAAAAGGAGGGAGAGTTGTGTTTTGGTTTCTGCGTGGAATTTGGTCAAGATGTTGGATGAATCGTCTATGTGTGGAAACATTATATTGATGAGAGGGTGGAGATTTGTGACACCCCTGAGCTTGAAATCTAAACTTATAGCAATGGCCCATGAGGGGCATTTAGAGCAGAGTTTGACACAGAAACGTCTTAAAGCACAGTTCTGGATGCCCAAAATGCAGATTGGGTTGTAACGTGCGGTGTGTACAAAGAGGGTGATAAAAAGGCTTCGGGTAGTACACAGTCTGTCATTCTGTCATGAGACACATAATGAATCAAGGTAAACCCTGGCATAGTGTGTGTATTGATTTCAATAGTACCATATAAGAAATGCAGAGTAATTGTGGATATGCTATGTTGTACATGGATGTACAAGTGGTTGCATGTGAAGTTTATGGGTGAGATCACCACCAATGCCCCATCCGCAAATATTTTTGGAGGAGGGTGACCTGTCTATTCTCATAACGGACAATGGCACACAGTTGATTTATCACAACATGGTAAATGTTTCTGCAGGAGCATGGTATCAAGCATCATTGCACTTCTTTGTACAGCCCACAGGGAAATGGTATAATGGAAAGGGCTAATTGTTTGATGAAAGGGCTCATTCAGATGGCGAGTGAGTCAGGATGGTAGAAAGTTCAAAAGTTAGCCCCTGCGCCCCAATGCATGTTGTGGTATGCCTTTCGGTGGTGACTATACGTTGAGCAAAATACCCAAAAAGAGAGTCCCTTCTTTCAAAGAAGGAAAAAACTCTCCTCTTGTTAGGACTGAAAAGAAAGAAAATCTTTTTCTTTCAAATAACCCTCACCCACCCCAGTTTCCTCTTGGTGGAATACTTTATCATAGGGTCCGTTCCTGCCCTCTATGGATAGGGGCATGCTGCTACCTTCGCAGACATGGGAGCACTTAATAGAAAAATAGGGGTGTTCCTGTACACCTATACACCAATGTGTTTTTTTTTAAGATGTAGTGGGTTTTGAGCTGTATCGAAGTGAACGTTAAAAATACCAAGATAATGGGACAAAAACTCTTTATTTTCCTCCCTTAGTTAATATGCTAAAATCTGGGGACAGACGGGAAATACTTGAGGCATATTTACCTACTGTTTTCCTGATTGGTCGACTTGTTTCAAACCCTACCCTAAGGCTTATCGTCAGGACCTCAAAGGAGAAATGATGCTACCACTCCTGATGCTGTAATAAATACAATTAAAGTGATAAACACAAATTAGAAAACAAAATGTATCCTCCTAGGACCACCCCAAGCACAGTTATGGGCAAAAATGCAATCCCAACCAAAGACCCGGTAAAGCATTATGGGACGAGATTCTAGAATGAAGTGAATATTATTGTATCCAATATCAAAATATTCCTCAAGGGGCAGGCTCTGGGGCTCAGGTGAGAGCTAATGTTATAATATTCACTGCACTCGAGGAGGATGGGACCACCACCGAATCGTTCAGCATGATATGCTCTTTGTGTTCAAGGCATCTGCTTGACCTCCCCCTAGGTGAGGGGTGACCACAAAATCATCACCTCTCTCATTGCCTGATATTTTTCAAAGTTCACTTTTGTGAATTGGTTATATGCTTTTTAGCATGTAAAAGTAAAGTTGTTTTATCTTAGGGTTGGGGTGCAGCTCCAATAATTCCGACTCCACTGTGTAGCGGAGTTGGAAATATTGCATGAATTCCGTCTTTTCAATTAAATGCTTAGTTATCAAATCTCTGCAACCTCCGCTAAGTTCATGTTTCAAACCCTACCCCCTTCAATTATTCCCTCCAATACCATTAACCTTTGATTTAAAGACCCTTTGTATATTTCCTGTTGTTAGGTGTATGAATTTGAGTATGAGTATTTGCGTTTAGATTCACCCCTGTGCAATATTTTCTGTGTTCCCAAATTTATTGTGTTTTTATGTATTTTTATCAATATTTTTATAATGAATAAACTGTGCTTATTTTGAAATCACTGTTATCTCATATTTTTAAACCTTTGCATTGCTCTTAGTTTCCAAGTCCCCAATGGTTGTAACTGTGTTTTTTGTCTTAAATATATGTTATTCCTCTACGCTATTGAGAAGTTGATGTTCGTTAAATTGATTTACCTGAAGGGAAATTTTCTTGACATAAGGACATGGTATGCCACCTCATTTGTGCCAGAGTACGCTGTCAATGAAAGTCTGAGTAATGCCCAGACCCTTTTTCGGCTTGGGAACAGATCAATAAATACAACCTTTAGACCAACCATAGACTTTGTTATTAGAAATGGCCTTTGGAATGGATGCTGCCATAGCCTGAGTGAACAAGCTGCCACTAGTGGCCCCTTTTTCTTGAATTCCCATTCTCGGCTCCCTTAATTCAAGACTGAGAGCACTGCACAGATTGTATGGCTGCTATGAAAAAGGAAAGGCACAGCACTCTGTAATAGAAACAGAATATTTGAAATAATGACTTTCCGCTGAAGTAGCAAGACAAACTGAATAATGCAGGATGAGGGACTTCACTAAACATATTTTTTAATATTTAATTGATCAAGGCACATGCTTCATGTCTCGTAGTAGTGATCAATTACCATTACTGTACATAAGTGCGAGCTTTGTTTACATGCTCAGTCTGTCATCTTTTACTCATTGTGAAACCTCTCTGTTTGCCATTCATCTCAAATCTTAATCAAAAGATTTTTGTGGAAAATATTTTTGATGTCCTTATCAAGCAGGTGCAACATCTAAGGCCCCTTCTGCCTCTGCTGGCTTTTATTGAAAAGGATAAGTACACCACCCTGTGATTGAAAAATGTGATTTGAAAAGGGACTTGCTTCTCTTGTGACAAAATCATGAATGTTATGTTATATTGATGTTTATAGCATACTATTCACCCAAGAAGGCATCCAGGTGCTTAATGGCACAATGATCTTTCCAAAGTTCTTTGTCATCTGTTCGCTTTGAGGACTCCATCACATTTTGTTCTCCATATTTAACAGATCTTTTGTGTGGAAATATAGATGTCCATGCCAATCAGCAACAACTTTCAATGTCCTTTCTGTTATGTCCTGGCTTGAATGGAAAAGGAGAGGTATATTACCCTGAAGTAGAATTGCTGTCAAATTAAAGACTGATGTGTTACTCAAGTGGCAAATTGAATAATGGTGTGCAGTCTTTCTGAAGTTATCTGGTATCGGTTTGATTCTGAGACCTCTCTGTTTACCTTTCTACTCAAATCGTGTTCTTCTTGTCTAATACCACACTTCTGCTCTTTGGTTCTACCCAGCTCCTATTACAGATAACCACTTAGGTAACACTGTATCTTGAGAGCCTGAGCACTGTTTCAGAAGAATCAGATATTTCGGTTGTCTTTTCTGTTCTCTTCCTTCCATATGAGATGTGCTAGGGCTATGTCGGTGACTGATGTCCATGTTTCAATATGTTTCCTAATTCACCCTTCTCCACTTACTTTTGTTTAACATTCTTCCCAATAGTTGTGAGATTTATCATACAATGGTCTAATTTCACAAGCAAAATGTATCATAGTAAGTGGGTTAAAGAGAGTAACCAGGTCAAACGTCCTATATCTGCATCATCCTGGCTCTGGAATACCTCAGAGACAGGCAAGGAGGCAGCAGGCAGTTGTATTTCTTGTTTGGGATCTGCCACTGACTTTGTTTTCTTTTATCTAAGTGAAAAGACATTTAGCTTAATCACATTGTTGAAAATAACCTAATGTCAGGCTTTGCCTTGGTTAATGTATCGGGGTCTAATACATTGGCCATGGGCTAATCCCTCTTCCTACCCATAGCCTGTGTTTGGCATACTTCCCTTCCTAAATCCTTCTTGCTTTTTCTTTTTTTAAACTTCGCCAGCTGAACTACTGTCAAAATCCAACAAAAGATTAAAAAAAAATCTAAATTTGAGAAATGTGACTTAGTAACCAACGTGCTACCAGTAGTGTCAGAGATGCGGAAACAAATTGGCAGGTCAAACACACAGCAAGTTAAACAATTAAAAATAATATATATGAATCACTACTTACCAACAGATGCTTGAATCTCCAGACAGAGGTGCTGCAGGATTTTCCTCTGATGTCCAAAAACACTTGCCAACCCTGATGTAAATATATCTCTCTCGGAGGGTGCAGCCCTTCTTAGGCAAGTCACCCATAGCTAACATACAAGAAGGTTTGCAAATAAAAAGAAAAATCAGTGTTGCAACCTCCTCCACAGAGAAGATGCTGCACGACTGAAGGCAGTAGCAAAATAATGCAAAAAAACTAAAGCCATCGAGAATGTCCTTGTGTAATGTAACTGGTGCTCATGCAAAACGCTCCAAAACCTTTGGGGGAGTTTATGCTATACAATACTGCAAAAAATAAATAAGTAGAAGTAATAATTAAAAGAACAAAAAAAAAAGTAAAAAACGTAAAAATAATGTAATAAAGTAGGTTATTATTTAGGGCGGGCAGTCACCCACCTCATGGAAAATATATACATACTTAACAGGTTGAATCCTAAAGTCAATAAATTAACCCAAGCTTACACCCTGGTAGCAATGGCACACAGTAGACTAGCCTAATTTAGGGTTATGTATAAAGTATGTATGCAGTAACAAAACAGTAATAAATAAAACACCAAATAATAAAAATCCCAAAATGAATTAGAAAAAAGGAGTACATTTTAATGAACAAAATTACACCAAAACTGCAAACATCCAGTAAGAGGAACTGGAGGAATGATCTTTATAGTTTGAGATAACAGAAGCACCAAAGAGGACTAACCGGAAATGATAGTAATGGAAGTAGGAGACCAGGACCTAGATACATTTTTAGACCATCACGAGGGAGTGCAGGTCAGATACAACACGCAGGTTTGCCCCAGTCAAAGATTTTAACTTCTGAGTTGGTCTTTTTCAATGGACCTCCAAATGTTCCAGTGGGGCAAGACTGAAGCTGTAACCAAGGAAGATGCATCGAAATTGAACACCCGTGCCCTGAGGTCCCAATGGCTCTGGAGGTCGTAGAAGTTCAAAAAAGTTCTAAATCCAAATTTGCACCTCTGGTGTTTAAAAATTATAAATGATGGCATATGAAGTGAACTGAACCTTTATCTCTACCATATATACAATTATAAAGGTTTTTGTATACTTTAACATTCTTTACCTTTCAAAAAGGTACCATTTATCTTTTATTTCTTATTAAAATGAAAAAGAAAATGGGTCATATGTTTCTTATCTACAGTGTGTTATCAAACTTCTAGTTACTAAGGCCACATCTCTTTTTGTATCTCACTTGTAACACTGTTTACAAACCTATAATTCAGGTTATGAAATCAATCCTGTGTTT
Source organism: Lissotriton helveticus (assembly GCF_964261635.1). Lineage (NCBI taxonomy): Eukaryota > Metazoa > Chordata > Amphibia > Caudata > Salamandridae > Lissotriton > Lissotriton helveticus. Next base: position 226,089,164 of record NC_136058.1, on the reverse strand, counting down.
ACAAGCCGGTCTAAGCCTATTAAACTTTACCATAAGAGCTACAATTTGCTTTAATGGAGTGCTAATATTTTAACACTTATCAATAAATGTGCATGCAGCGATACTTGAACTTGTTGGCTTCTGTATATTTTGGAACTTGGAACTTGGAACAGAAACTTTACTTAAAATGTGTGTCTCTCGACTTTGGCTGCCATCATATTCAACTAAATAAACAGACTTCATTTGGACACAATGCACAGCCGGTACTTCAAGTGCACATTATCATATATATGAACATCCCAGAACACAAATGTTGTATCTGGACACACTCCTACAGCATGCAAATTAAAATGTAACTGGAAAACTTCGTTTTTATCCTATGACGCTGTTGAATTGAGCTAAATGGCCAAAGACGTGAACGCCTTCTCATTGTGGCGCTGCGGCCAGGGAGACTGACTCCGGAAGCTGGGGATCACGGTTCGATCCCCGGCACCGGCAGCAGATTAGCCCAGCACCATGTGACTCTGGGCAATAGCTTGCTTAATCATCCCGACGGCCCCCAGCGCCTAGAGACCCTTACGGGTGATTGTGCGCTTTACAAATGTGGATTATTATTATTGACCCATTACTATTTCAAAGGAATGTGTGTGCATGTATCCTACTTAAACACTTTGAAAGCTACACATATGTTGTCTCAGATTGTGCACAATTAGATACGTCTGTTTGATACACAATTCACCACCAGTAATTCTAATTATAGTACTTAAAATGAACACCTACACTTTATATTTCATTTACTGTGAAACTATGATGTGAAAATGTTTTTTTAAGTATTTAATGCAACCTTTTAAAAATGCCCTGTTAATTTTGCACAAAAGAACTGTCACTTTTGATTGGGGCACCACCCATGACCATATATTTATGCATGCCAAAACGTAGTACTACCCCACTACAATTACATATATGTCTGTAAATGTGTGGAAGTGTGTAAAATCACTTAGTTCCTCACTGAGAAATATTTGCAATTGTGTATGTTGCAAAGCACTGTGTGTTATGCGGTTTATACTAAGTGACAGACCAGACTTATAATGAAATTCTACTCGCTAAGAACAAAAAAGATAAAATAGATTCTGAAGCCAAAGTGCAAATGTCGCTTTCTCCAGGCTTCCTAGTTTGCGGATAAATTTCATTTCTTCTCCTGAGACCCTTGTTTGTAGAGCTTAATAGTCAAATCTTTCATTGTAATTTTGACTTTGCCTGGCTGTGTATTTTTCCAAAGCATGACTGACACCATGATTGAATTCATTGGAGAAATCGCTTTCACTCACGTAACCAGGGGGTCATGACATTTTGGGGTAAATTGACGAAGGCTTGCACAGACGATCACACAGTACTGCGCAACTTTGCACAGTGATTGCAAGCATTTGTAATCTACTATTTAAATGTTTAGAAGAAAACGAACGCTGGGGGATAGTAACAAAAACCATACAACGCTATGACCCTTAAACCAAAATATTTCTCACAAATGTCATCAAACAAAAATATTCTTATCTTTATATCTCACAATATTATTATTCCTTAACAACATATACAAATAAAGCACAATATCCTTTTTCTTAATTTCCATGCTGTTCATTGCAATACCCTCATAAGCTTCATTGTGTATGTTTCTAAACGTGTTATTTACAATGTAGGTTGGTCCACATTTCTTGTATTTTTTTCCATCAACCCGATGTCCAAAGTAAAGTATCAGCTATTTCGGATGATGCAGTTCATCACTTTGCAATAGCATTGCTCAGGACCAGATTTCTTCGAACAAATGTATTCTCTAAAGGGGGGTATATTACCTAAAGTGTATGAATATAGCTCACTGCAATAAAAGGCAGCAAATACAATTCCAATTTAAAACAGTACACAAGTGATAAAATGGACTAAAACATGTACTTGAAGATTATAAAAAGTAAGAAGATTAAGAACGTGCGCTCAATAATTAACACTAATGAAGTTAGACAATAAATAAACAAATTGTCGCAAATAAACAATTTCACAAATTGCATGTCTAATGATAAAAAACTGATAGATAAAATTGAACAATAAATAAGCAAATCAATGCAAATAGGTCAGTTTTGAGAAGTGCATGCCACAGTGCAATCACTAGGGAGGCATTTAGTAAGTGTCAAGGTATAGCATAGAATTATCAACATATAAAATTGGGCAATATGTGAACAGGTTATCATAAGTAAGCCAATTTTGGTAGGTGCATGTCACAGTGTGTTCCCTTTAACAGACATTGCACAAAGTGTAAAAACTTAGCCCTAACGTCAACTCTAAGGGGAAGATGTACGACCGGTAAAAATAGCGACTCGCAAATTGCGTCAAAATGTGACTCTCAATTTTGAAGTCACTAAATGATACCTACTAACAAAAGAGAACCTGTGATTGCGAGCCGCTAATGACCCCCATCGCTATTTTAGGTTGTGACTATTTGCTGTAAACACTCGCAAATAGCGTACTCTTCAGAAAAGTGTATACAAATAGCGAGCGTGGCAAAAACATGCCCATATTGCGCACGCAAATTACGATTGAGAAAAAACATGGAAAAAACTTCCTGGTTGAGCTGAAGGACCCCAAAACAGGAAGTGGTGTCCAAGGATAGTCCTGAGAAGGTTCACTAGCACATGGTCAGGTGCAGCAGCACAGTTCAGCACTGCTGTTTGGCAATCACTGAAACCATGAGCAGCAACGCCAGTGACAAGGGTAGCAAGGAGCGCTGAGGAAGCTCAAGTTCTCGGAGAAGGAGCTTGACATAAGCCTCGAGGAATACTGCAATCACCATTTGGAGCTATTTGGGAAGGTCTCACACAGTCTTCCTGAGGCAGACAAGAGAAAGAGCTGGTGTGGAATGCAGCAGCGTATCAATGCCCTGGGTGTGGCACACAGGTCCCTGGATGACATTAAGAAGCGTTGGTACGACCTGCACTCCAGGGCCAAGGAGAGGGTTGCAGCACATCTGCAAGAGGCACAAGGGACTGGAGGATGGCCATCCACTGCATCAGAACCATCTGCAGGTGAGGTCAGGGTGGAGAGTACCCTTGAGAGGGCAGCTGTTGTAGGATTTGGGACCCTTGATACATCACAACCAGCAACAAACCCTGGAAAGTTTGAAATGTGTTAGAAATGTGTAAATTACCACTTAAATCTGTTTGCTCATGCATATTAATCATCCACACCCAAAAATCCATTGCCACAAAAGATTCAACCCAAATGCTGCATCATGGGAGATGTAGTCAGTGACACATACAGTGCAGTTAAGGAATTATTTGATCTGATAAGCATTGCAACAACAATGTAGAGTGACTCACATATTTAATTTTCTCCTTCCATCTTAGGCCACATAGACACACTACTGGGAGGAGAGCACAGTGCTGAGGACACAGAGGTTCAGGCGCTGATGGAGGAAGGGTGGGATGGGGGAGAAATGAGTGGGCCAAGTTGCACACAAGCCCCAGCCCCAGCTACCACATCCCAGGCTACAGCCAGTGTGACACCAGCCTCACATCAGTCAGTTTCATTCCGACGCTCTCCAGCCACCAGGGTGTGGCAAGTGCAACCAACACAGCAGTCCTTACGGCATCTGCAAAGTCAACACCCTGCTGGAGCACACAGTCAGGTCTTGTTTGGGGGCCTGGAACAGGTGATGTTAAGAATATAACCCCTGCAACAGAAGCAACAGAGGGTAATGAATCTGAATCTGCCACAGGGCTTCCGCAACATCACTGACAAAATGACTGAAAACAGTACCGTCTGGAAGCCAAATTTGATTCCCTAACAGGTACCATTGCCGATCTAGCAAAATAATTGGTGGAAGAAAGGGTGCAGCACAGGTGCATGGAGCACAGCAGGGAACACAAATTGGACACTTTGAGCAGGCCCATTTGGAGGCTTGTCCATGCGATGAGCCAACACACCAAGTTCACCCTGGGGCTCCAGGTGGAGATGGGCCACTTTAGAGGGGATGTTGCTTGGGCCCTTCAATAGATCACTGCAGCAGTGGAAACACTGCAAACCAATATGTTTGTCAGTGGTAGTGCTTCGGAGGGTGCAGGCAGTAAGATGTCAAGTTGCAGTAGCGTCTCAGCCACAGAAACACCTGTAATGCGTCAGAGCAGCAGCCACCAGGCTCGGATTGGAGGTGGCAGCTCTGGCCAGGCTTGCTGGAGGAGCAGAAAGTGATTTGTGTAGGGTCACTGCACAATGTTTGGGCCACATATCAGAACTAAATTGTGATGATGTAACCACAATGCAGTTACTTTTCGTTTCAGACCTACATTTGGATATGGGCCGGTTGTCCTGATTTTGTTTGTGCAAACTTGCACAATAAAGCACTAATTGAAAGTCACAATTTGTCCTGTCTTATGTAGAGGGTAGTGGGTAATTACTTTGGATGTACCTTGAGAAACAATTGTTCGCTATCTGGTTCCTGCGCCAATTCTCCCCTCTGCTGCAGAGCTACTTCCCTTTGCTTTTGGGCAGGTGGTCCTGGGTCCTTATCCTCTGATTCTGATGCAGACACATCCATGGGCAATCCAGCCCTGCAGGCCATGTTGTGAATCATGGCACATGTAGCCACTATTTTGCAGACAGTCTCAGGTGCATACTGCAGAGCTCCGCCACTCTTGTTGAGGCACATGAGGCACGATTTAAGGTTGCCAAATGTGTGCTCGATCACGGTCCTGGTGCATCTATGTGCTCTGTTGTAGCACCTTTCATGTGCATTGTTGGGAGACAGGTACGGTGTGAGGATCCATGGCCGCAGGGCATACGCACTGTCACCTGGTGAAAGATATATGATAGTGAGACAACATGCACACAGACATAAAAGTGCAAATACATTTAGCTGGGGACCGGAAAGATCTGTACCTAGTAGGAATCCTTCATCAAAGTCACTTCTTTTGAATTTCTGGTATATCCCACAGTGTCTGAAAATCTATGAGCCATGGGTGCTTCCAGGATATTTTGCAACCAGATCTGTGCTGATGTTTTTTGCATCACAGACAACTTGGATGTTGAGTGGATGTGTGCTTTTCCTATTACGGAATATTCTATGCGGATGGGGGACATTTGGGCAAATGGGTCCCATCTATGCACCCTATAACCTGTGGAAACCTTACAATTCTGTAAAAGTTCAGTTTTGTATTTTCAATTTCCTCATCATCCCTGGGCAGGTTGATGTGTTGATGGATGTGGTGCAGCATGGCATCTAAGAAATTGTGAAAGAAATGCGAAAGTGCACTCTGCGACACACCTCCTGCCACTGCAATGACAGCTTGGTAGCTACCAGTGGCCAATAGGTGGAGGGAGCACAACACCTGCACATGTGTGGGGATTGCATGGCTGTGCAGGTTCTGCTTTCCAGTTGTGGCTTCATTGTGTCTATAAGGTCTAGGATGACAGTGCTACTCAGCCTGTACATGTCATAAATCTCTTCCTCCGTCTTCAAAATATCTTCTGCACTGTGTCAATGAGACTGATAGGTCTGTAGTTAGTTGGAATCGGGAGGGGGCCCCTTTTATAGATGGGAATTATTTCGGCCCCCGTCCAGGAGTGGGGATTGGGCATCCCTTCCAAGATGGCATTAAAATGCACCTCGAAGTACGGCCCCCACACGTCAACATTTGACAGGAATAAATCTCAGTGTATTTTGTCAATGCCCGAAGCTTTATGGAGTACATTATTTTTGATGGCAAATGTTGTTTCGTTACTGGTAATAGATGCATGTCCCCCTTTGGCTCTTGACATCTGATTGCCTATCCTGGTTTGCCTTTCTATCACAATGGGCATGGAGGTGGAGCTACTTCCAGTGTACAGACTTGAGAGGTGCCAGTTCCACTCTCTGCAGCGATGTTATTTTCTATGGCAACAATGCCTTCTCTATTCCCTGTAGCTACTATGTTCCAAAAAGAAGAGTGATCATTACATTTAACTGCAGTTGATAGGGACTCTCATCTACCTTGCTTCGATTCCTTTTTTGAGGTGTTGATAGTCTTTTTGTAGACATCTCTCGAGTCTTGAAATACAATTTTGTTGTGGGCCTTAATCGAGTTAATGAGGTCATGTTTAGCGACTCTACAATTGTTATTATACCATGACGGGGGCTTTTTCCTTACTCCCCTAGTTTTGGAAGCTACATAAAATATATTCTTGAGGTCATTAAATAATAGGGTGTGGATCTCAATGATCTACTCCATAGGTGCAGCCAGGCCCTTGGAGAAATCTAGGTTAATTAAGTCACCAAGGGACCTTTCAGCCATTTGATAGATGGATTCTACTGATTCATGTGGTTGCTCTATTGTGCTCCATTTAATTCTCTGTCTGTTTGTTGCCAGTTGGCTCATTCGATCAAAATGATCGTATCTGATGTTTGTTGTCTTGCTAAAAGGTTAATTAAGTTTGAGAGAAAGAGCATTGTGATCATAGTAATGTCTCTGAACTATTGACATATCACTTACATATGGCCAGAATCTAACATCGACTAGTATATCGTCTAATAGGCTGGTGGACCCAATTCAGTTAAAAGTGTGCCTTCCCTTCCTGTCAGATGGAGTTCTGCCATTGCAGGCACGAACACATTGATTTAAAGTTAGGGCATTAATTTGCAGCGCCAAAAGGGACCATTTCTTAATGGATGGCAGCACCAAGTCTGGAACAGTCAAGGCTCTGCCCTCCTCCTGTAAACTGTTGCTGGTGGTAACATCTAAGGACTCAACTGGCAACTAAAATTGGCACCCACTATGTTGAGGGCTCCTCCTGGCTGAGCTGCCTTTTGTGTGGTGAGCATCTCTACAATTGGCAATTCATGCCCATTTCCCATACGCCAAATATATAATATAGATAAAGACATCTAGTTTTTGTGGAAATGAGAGATTAATGCAAAGAGTATCATCTGTGACTATCTCTACCAGTTTCAGTGAGCATTCAAGATGCACTCATACCTAGATGGTCAGTCCCAAGAGGGTCTGCCCCTTCCCTTCCTGCTGACAATTGCTTCTTTTCTATAGGAAACAAACCCAGAGCATTGCGTTTTTGAAATTAGCCAGGTTTCTAACAGGAGGCAAACATCAAGCTGCCCAATAAATTGGCCCCAGTCCGTACAATCGAGTTTCAATCCTAACCCAGCAACATTCCATGAGAGTACCCTGACTGTGCATTTGAGTTGCACGGCTTTCACAAAATTCTTTGTCCCTTCCCTCATAGGTGGCTTGCCATGATTAGTGCCCGCTGGTTTAAGGCCCTCTCTTTAAGCATTCCAGCGATATTATCACTGCTGGGTCTATTAAATCCCTGTTTGACGACAATAAAATGAATCCCGATGGCCACTAAACCCAGCATGTGGTCAAGGGGGAGCGCAGGAGACTGGTGCAAATTTTCAGTTTGAGAGTATGAGAAAGAGGGATCTGTGGAAATATTAGATGGTTTACCGTATATATCTGCCTTTGAATCAGGGAGTTCGATGATGTCAGACTCCCTTCCCCAGCATTTATGGTGATGTAGTGTAGTTCCTATATTCCCAATAGGCTCTGCGCATTGGAATAGTATATCCTGTAGTTTAGACGTAGGACTGAAGTCGACGAGGTCTCTACCGAATATATTAAACTTAATTGTGTGTGTGCCAGCTAGCTTAGAGGTCACTAGAAACTTTCTCGAATGAACAAGAAGGGATTTGTTTCTGACAACCGCTTAAAACATGACAACTTTGTTCCCAAAGAATAAGAAATATATCTCTAGAGTCGCGGAAACAATAGATAGTTATTTCACTCAGTCAATCGTGCATGCTTCGTTTCACCAGAGGTGCAGAGAAATAGAGAGACGGGCGTTTTCAATAAAAAGGAATTTATTGAACAGTCTTCTTTCTCAGGCATAAGAAATGAACTGCTGCAATCGTAATACTTGCTGTAAAGTACAAAGCGTACAATACGAAGAGTACTATAAAATAATACTGTAAAAGCATGATATGATTTCTAAGCCATAAAATACCTACAATGCATAAAATACATACAGTGATAAATAATGACTAAAAGTACTCAACTGGTGCTTCTAAAATACGCCTACCCCGGTGTACCTAACCTAGGTCTAGTACAAGGGAAGAAGTAAGTAAGGTGTAGCCTAGTTTTAGTATTCTTTGCCAAGAATCTAATCCAAGAATTCTCTTAGGGTCTAATCAGCTCCGTACCTTGGTTTTTAGAATGTAGGAGGTCTGGTATCTCTCTCTCAGGACTCGATTTCCCAGCAACTCGCAAGGGTAGCCTGGAAACATTAGAGCCGGATTTCTCGGCAGGAGAAAGTACAGCGTCTCTCAGTGCGTCAGCTGGAGGGTCGGCTTCATTCGGCACTTGCTGCAGCAGTGCGCGTCGGGCAAGTAGATAGTCGAACTGCTCCAAACCACCGTGTGTTTGTTTGGACAAGTGTGGGCATATTTATACCTTGAAGGTGACGAGTTTGATGTACGATTGGACATAATAACGTCATTAGAGACTTAATTCTCTGAAAACTCCATGAGTCCTTTGATAGATTAATATTCATGCAGGGGGAAGTCCCTGACTGCTGAAGGCTGGTTTTTCCAAGAAATCGTTGTAGATTTTCGGAACTAGTGGAAGTAGCCAAGCCGTATTAGGACTACTTGAGCTATGTCTTAATATGGTTATGATTTCTCTGTCTATATGAGGATACGATATTTTATACCTTTATAAGGGCATGAATCGGGAAAATTACACTAGGGTCCTAAAACGCTATACAACAGTGACTCCTTCAATATCAAATCCTTTGGCCTTCCCTCATGACCCAAACAGGACTGGGACGTCTCTTCTATGATGAGTTAATCAACCCCCTCAAATACATCAAAGAAATTAGCAACAGGGATGGTAAAGTTCCTATTATATCATTGTGGAGCATTGTAGAATGACATGTTATTTTGCAAGTACACGGGCAAGTGATTGTAATGATCCCTATTGGTATTGAATCTGTTTTTTATTAGAAATAAACTAGGGAAAAGAGAACAAAATTTGAATTCCCTTCCTTTCAGTGCGCATCATCAATTAACATCTTTGTACCATATTAAGTTCCCGGAAGTTAATGATAATGCAACCCCCTGGTCATTCTGGCATTCCCCTCCCAATCCACCCAACTATACATGCAAAAAGAATGTTGTGGGCCAGGGAGAACAGAAAGTTTCTATTTTTTGCAAGCCAATTTAAACAGTTTGTTATGTGTTTTGGTCTGGCCTTCTCGCAGTTTAGGAACACCAGACCAGATATGCCTATCACATATGGAGAGGACTCGGGTACTAGAATGATGACTGCGGGGTTTTGACAATTATCTTGTTCAGCAGTTCCAGGGCATTAATTTCTGGTTTCCTTCTGATCGGTTAGATCCCCAGCTGGTTCTCAACTATAAGCTGGCCAGAAGATATTGAGTTCGCGATAGATGGTGGTGTCTTATTATGGTTATGATGTCTATGCCTATATAAGGATACAATATTTTATACCTATATAAGGGCATGAATCGGGAAAATTACACTAGGGTCCTAAAACGCTATACAACACCCACTCCACATATTATGTCTGATATTACTAAATCTATAAGCATAAAAAACATAACCAAAGCATGTGTTCATAATCCCACTCAAAATACATGAAATGTATTAAACATGGTTTATACACATACATGAGTATTTGTCTTGCACGCATTTTACAAGTAATAGCTGTCATTAAAAAATGCTATCTAACTGAAACATGAAATGACAGTTATGAAATGGCTCTAAATTTACAGAAGAAAAAAGGTCGAGACCATTCCATAGCATAATATATAAACTGTTATCGTTTTCATGAGATAATGCCAAATATTTGTCTATTGGAAGTATGAAACAAATTTCTTGTTCTCTAAGAATAGTTCTACTTTAAGCAGATTACTTTGTTCCAAGGGAAAAGTTCTATTCTGAAAAGGGAAAAAGAAAGAAAATTTCAAATGTAGATTACTGAAACATACAGTTCCCAAGTTAGAGGGTTTGTTTTGAAAAATCGAAGGCCGAATTTCAGAGTTCAAGGAACGCTGTGTGCACTTTCAAAAGTTATTCTCGGTGTCTGGAGAAAACATCAAATCATCTACGCTGGGAAAGAAACCGTCTACCACAGTTGGTGAAAGTGGAACTACTTCATCAAGTAGATCAAATGTGCATAGATGTGAAGCATTGCCGTCAGCGTCATTCGCATTAGCAATGTTCGATGTAGATGGTACCTGTGGGCCTGTTGTTCCACGTACCTCACCAATAGCTGGATTTGCTGGTGAGATTTCAATAAATGCCGCCATCAGGTTTGGCAGCCGTCGGGGGCAACACGATGTATGAGTCGTTACAGGACCCAGCAAGGTGTCAACGTCCGTTGGCAGTGCTGATGGAAGTGTAAGACAGATGTCTAACACGCATTCTTCTCCGCAAAGCAGGCATCGTAGAACAGGAAAGATGCAATCTTGCTAGATTGGTCTGAATGAAAGAATCCAAGTGGTATTCAGATCTCGTAAACGAGGCAAGCCAAGAATCTGTGTAATTCTGTCACAATACCGCTTGGCCAGGAGAGCCTGTTCCATTGTAGTCTGGGTATCGTTGGTGACTGGACTTGCTATATTGGAGCAGGAGAAATAAAAATAGAATTCCTGCTACGAGTCCCAAAAGTAGAGGCAGACCGCCGAACACAGAGTGCATGAAATTTGGAAAAATGCCAAGGACTGCTTCGAATGGTGTCAGTCCCGAAAAGATCGTCTTAAATACATGTGCAATGCCACTGGTATCGGACATGTTTAAGATTTGACCTAACATTTCTGCGAAATGTACGGGGCAGTTTGTTGATAATAATGCATGTATCTCTGCAGAAGTCCTTGCAACTTGCAGATCATACGTTTCTCTAGACGAGGTCAGTGGCACAGTTTGTTGTAAAAGAATGGCTTTCATTCTGCTTAAAGTATCAATTCGTATAGAAGAGATATTCAGTAACGGCCATAACGCCGTCTCCCTGTCTGTATTACTTTTTGGATATAATACTTGCATACAACAAGTGACCCTGGCTGACACACAAGAAAGGTTATTTAAAGAACCTTCGCAGGCTCCATGTAAATTAAAACCTTCACAGAAAAGTGTACTGCTTAGTGTGTTTTTACAATATTTTGTACTAAGAAAAACCTCCTTTTCCCCACACCAACATTTGTGTGTGCATGGTAAATTCCAGGTTGACTTAATGTATCTTTTACCCAACCTTTCATACAGGCCTGCTGGTATATGCTGTTGACAATACTGAAATTGGAAAATCGTCATTGGTATCGTGATGGTGCCATGTATTATCCATTCAACGACAGTTTTCTCAGAAACTGTTTATGGTAATCTTTCCAGTTTTTCAATGCTCAGCACCGTATAGTCTGCTCCTCTTTGTGCCAGAGAGATTTGTTTATCTGTAAGGTTAAAGATAGTAAACAATGATGTGGTATTGATTAGACACCATGGCACATAGCCTGAGCGGAGGTTTTGCAACGTCCAGCCCAGTAGCACCATAGAACGCAATTGAGACTGGCCATGTTGTAACATTAGCAAACCCTGTTCTATATTGTCAATGGCAGATGATACAATGCCGTCCAAAGAATAAATTCTGGAGGACAGAGTCGTTAACCCATTGTCCACTACAGAGAGTGCTTTCTCTAAATTAATACGATCAATTTCTCGTATTTTTTCTGCAGTTTCCATTTGTGTTATTTTCCAAGCTTCATTGTAAGCAGAATATATACCGGCGTATATGAAACGTTTTTGACGTTGTTTACGAGGCCCAAGTAAGAAGTCTCGTAAGTCAACACCTTTTTAAGTAAAGTCAAGTGTTGTTTAATTTCAGAGAGTGTGGATTTCTGTAGCCAATCAAGGCATAGTTTTCCTACACTGTATGTGGTGACTATCCCTGGATGTTGTCTCTGGGAGTATCTTGGATCTGGCCTATTCATTTTGAACCCTTCTGTTTTGTTCATGAGTCTATCTTGACAGTTATTCGTGACTATGGGCCAGATTAACCATTGTTTCCAATCAGGATCGGTTCTGTTGTGTTTTAAAATCTGTTTCACGTCTACCTCCTCATCTGCAGTGTTAATATATGGCAGGTGTGGGTTTAGGTATGCATGGTTTATTTAAGTCTTTTATCTTAGCTAAGCCAAGACATGATGTTTGTTGAACAGTTGAACAGAATTTGTTCTGGTATAATGCAGGCTCTGAAAAAAACTTCTAAACCTTGCACCTGCCATTCATTTGTGCCCCAGACAGTTTTTGTCTCAATATTGTCTCTCCAAAAGTTGTACCCTAATGTAGAGAGCTGAGCATAAAAGTTCGCAGAATGAATTTGTTTAGTATTGGTCAACTTGGTTTTCATTCCTGTCTTATTTATATTTTTAAAATAAAGCGTTTCTGGATATGTCACATAAAAACCTGTAAAGTATGGAAATTTCTCATAAAATGTTTTAGAGCTGCCTTTTGGTGGAGTTGGACAATGTTCCCATTGATTGTAAGTAAAAACATTTCTATGATTTACAGATTTGTGCAAAAATTGGTGACCAAAATGATTATAACAATACAGTTCTTCATCACTTGTTGAACCTTCTAGGTGTTCTTTTTTTTAAAATTTTGCTGACATTTCTAATTCTGACATCATATTATTAAAAGGTTTCAAAGTCCCAAACATCAGAAAAAGTGCTTGATGAAACAAACTCACTTAAAGTAACCTTAAAATGGCGTAGAATTTTCAACAGTTCCACCGGGCCAAAAATGTCATAATCAGTTGTGTCCGATGCTATACCACCAGGCATAGGAACGGCTGTGATATTCACTGATGACAGGTCTCTTCGCTCATGATGAGATGACTTGTAAGGTTGCAGGAGCAAGTTGATGTTCTTACTTGCTGTGCCCATTGTACAGTATTTTCCATCTATTATCTGTCCCAAACCTAAAACAAGAATGAGCCATAGCAGCAGAAAAAGTACACCTAATCCTCAAGTTCATGAAAGTGTTCTGTTATTTTTTTCTTTAAAATGTTTATTTGCTGGCGTTATTTCTGGTTCACTGGGATCCTCAGAAAAGTTATCAAAGTTGATAAAATAGCCAGAGGCAGTTCTGTCACTTGTTGGGATTGCGTCCTTGTTCTTTGAGATCACTGGAGTTGCTTCCTCCTTTGACATGTTTGTATAGTCAGATGCTACATCATTGTAGACAGGACTTTCCTGACAAACTGTTATTTGGGTTTCAAGAGGTACAAGTACAAGTTCCATAGCTTTGTTGCTTAGTCCTTCTTTTCTTACTGCAGGTTTATCAAAGGTGATAAGTCTCTCAGTTTGAACCTCTTGGATTGTAGCAAGATTTGGTCGTCTGCTACATCTTGGGAGTCCACTGGGCCTACTACTTATTATCGGCCACATGATGTGGTTTTACCAGGTCAGTTGATACTGTTCTGTTCTCCCTTTTTCCAACAAGCGGCAGTAGTAACACTGATCTTGTTCCAATAATTGCTAAGACTGTTACTGCTTTCCTATAAGAAGGCCCAAACACCTTCTTTACCGTAATCTTTTCCCTGACTAGATCCCCAATCTTTGGAATCCAGACAGGTCTTGCTGGGACAGGTTTTTTTTCTACAGTGGTCGTTGGGCTTTGTGTTGTGTTACTCAGACTTCTTCTTGTTTCATTTAGGTCCTGTAAAACAGCCAAACGGTCTTTGATATCAAAGGGTTTCTGGTCCACCACTGAAGTTTGACAATCAAGATCCTGGATAAGCATTCTAGTACCAAATAATAACTCATATGGAGTGATTCCCCCAGAGAATTTCTTGGCAGATTTTTAAGACTACGTTGGACACTATTAAGATGTTTGACCCACCCGTCACCCGAACCTAATACCCGAGCTGTTATAGATTGCTTTATGTCACATTTTTTTCTTTCCACTACCGCATTTTCCTCAGGATGGAAGGGACTCGAAAACTGCAATGCAACGCCCAAGCTGGCCATGGCCTCCTTGTAAGCTCGAGAGCTAAAAGCAGGACCCTGGTCAGAATGTAGCGTGCCGATTGCGTATGTGCCGATAAAGACTCGCAAATCTTTTATAACAGTTCTGGCGTCAGCCAAGCGCTGGGGCCACATCCAAATGAATCTTGTGCAGGAATCCTTTGCGACCATGATATATTTATAGTTACCATCCCTCTGTAAGGGACCACAGTGGTCGAGGTAAACACATGCTAATGGTTTATCTGGAATTAGAAGGGGCGTCCGTGCAGGTATTTAAACTGTGGATACTTTTATTTTTTGGCAGATCTCACATTCTAGAACATAGTTTCTAGTTTGCTTCCTCATGCGAGGCCACCAGTATCTCTGTTTTAACAATGATACCGTGGTGGAAACTCCTGCGTGTGCAGAGGCAAGCCCTTCATGTGCTGCTAAGATTAGTCCTAACCTATGTTCTTTGTTTGGGATTGCCCTATCCCCCACTCCAGGGATTCGAGCAAAAGGAACATTGTTTGCAACAGTTATATATGCGTACTTCACTGGAAGGCCTTTCGGGAGTGTCTTACCACTGTCTTTTACTGAAGCAGTGACAGATTGCATTATTTTGCTGTCTATTTTTGTTTTTGAACAAGTAATTGCAGCTACGGAAGCCGTTTGCACAGCTGCCTTCGCGGCCTCATCAGCCAATGAATTCCCTGCAACGTGAACTCCATCATGCTGATGCCTCAGTGTATGAATCACGTGAGTCTTTGTATTTCTTTTTGCAAAATAACTACTTGTTCCCAAAGCAGTTTATGCTTAATTGTGCCACCTTTAGCGTCTTTGAAGCCGTTCTGAACCCAGTTCTGCAAGTATTCATTGTAAGTTTGGACGCAGTAATACGAATCGCACACTATGAGTGTGGGGAATTCGCAAACGGTATTTTCAAGTGCCATCTTGAAAGCCTGTAGTTCAGCTCGCTGAGCTGCACAGTCTTCGATTGATTGAGTTTTAGTGACCATAGGTTTAAATTTACCTTCGCGCCAGTGACCTTTAACAATCGTGCACACAGCACTGTAAGCTTATTTACCCCCAATTGCGGGTTGTGCTGATCCGTCTGTATATATTATACAGCCATAATGTTCAAGTGGCAAAATTTCAGTCGGCAGAGGACATTCTAATTCGTATTATAGGAATTCTTGTGTTTTTAAATACGGGTCAAAAACGTATTCAACATCTGTTGCAGCAACAGAATTAACCCATTGTATCCATCTCGGATGTAAAGCTTAGCATTTGGAATGCTTGCTTTTGTCACTGCCTCTAAGGCAGGTAAAGGTGTAATGATTTTAATGCATTTACCCTATGCGATGGCTCTTCCTTTTGGTACAGCAGTCTGAACCTCTGTCAGTATCTTTTCTGTTGAAGTGAATTTCATTTCAGCTTGTGTGTACAAGTGTGACTTGTATGCTATTGGTACCGTCTCACATTCGTTTAAGGTTAGGTATGTGAATCCGCATCTCCCTGGGATTATTCGGATCAGTAAGTTGCACATGTTGTCGCGTGTTTGTAACTGTGTTTTTGCTAACATGTCTGTTTGCACTAAACGCAAAATTTCTGTATGTTTTTGTGTCAAATTAGTAGGTTTGAAATCAGGTTTGATTAGTTCGTAAAGAGGTTTAACCCTTTCTGCTTAATTTAGAACATAAGTACTTCCAAAATTCAGGAAACCTAGAATTGACTGTAAGTTTTTCAGCGTTTTTGGAGGTTGGAGCAGCGCACATTTCTCTAAAAAGTTTGCTGCCAGGATTTTGCCTTCACTTGATAACTCATATCCCAAAAATAGGACGTTGAGGTGGGCAATTCGTGATTTCTTAAAATTGAATTCATACCCTTCAGAAGCGAACCCCAGTATGATGGTGTTCACTCTTTGTACGTCCAAATCATCATCTGTAAGATAGAAGTCATCGACATAGGACAATGCCTCATCATCGTACATTTTTAGTTACTCTTGCTGAAATAACCCTGGACTATTCTTGAATCCCTGGGGGAGGCGGCAAAATTGTCGCTGTGTCCCCATTATTGAGAAAGCGGTCAAATATCTGCTTTCAGGTGCAATGTTTTGACAAAAGAAACCATTTGAGATATCTAATGTAGTTTTATATTTTTTGCACACAATGTTATTCATCAGTGCTGCACTATGTGCATTTTGTACTGCAAAAGTTTTGCAACAAGAGTTTAGATGTCTGTAATCCAAAACTAGACGATATGAATTGTCTAGTTTGGAGACAGGAAACAAAGGATTGTTTGTTGATGAGGTACATGTTTCAATCACCCCTTGGTATTCAAGTTGATTTAAGATCTCCCTGACCTGGTTTTTAGCTTCCTGTTTCACAGGATATTGCCTTTGTATTGTCAGTTGAGTTTTCAACTGGATTTTATGGTGAGGGCAATCCTCATCATATCCTACATGATTTTTGTATAGTGCTGTGGCCTGGGCTACAGCCCATTTCCTGGCATATGTGTATATTTTATGAATTGGAATGTGATTTGAGAAGGCTGGCATAATTATATCTTCGCCATGTGGGCACTCCCTGACAAATTCAGGTGGCCAGTCTTGTTCAGCTAATAGGATGTCATAACCCTTAGAGAGCTTTTCCCAAAAGAGTGCTCTAATTTTTCTTGGTTTGTCCCCCTCCATGCGGAGTGTTACTTCATATAACTTATGTGGTACAATAACCCTGGTATCTGCAGTTTCAACTTGGATGCTTTCATTCAAGTCCACTGTCCCCAGATGATCCTTCAGGATCTTGCGAGCTATGATTACCTCTGCTGCACTGTCTAGCATTGTTTGGGCCCACCTCCCGTTCTTGAGTTGTGTCCTCATGATCCTCGGCATGTCTGATCTTTAGACTTGCTACCTTCTTTTTGGTGAATTGAGTTTTCTTATTTTTTGGAACGTGTTGTTCGTCTTTGGACTTCACTCGTTCTTCTTTTTGTTCTGATTGTCCTCTTCTTTCGGATTTCTGTGAGGAAGTCTGAAAGGTACGAGAGGAATGTATATCATTATCTTGATATCTATCAGGTTTTCTCAAATTATCCCTATTTCTTAGGTTGTACCTCTTTTCAGAGGGCTCCTGTTGAGGAGACCTTCCTCTGGACTGAAAACGCTTCTCTCTAGGAAGTGTCTGTTTGCTATTTTCCCACTTCTTTTTAGTAACGGTGAGATTATTTTTAATAAAAACTTTTTGAGGATTTTCAGTTAGTTGGGGTTTTACCGGTTTCCCACCCAAACTATCTCTTCCTAGTTCTTCATATGATTTTTTAATAATCCTGGCAAGTTCAAAAGGTTGCTCTGTTATATCTGTTTCTTTTAGTTTTTAGCGGGTCGCCACTGATGCTGCTTCACCTTTTATGTTGGCTAATAGTATAGCCGAGACCTGTTTGATATCTTTCAGTAATTTCATACCCAGATTTAAGGCCGGTCCTGGACCGTATTCATTTTGAATCTGTCTTAGAACATCTGGTATTACCGCCATAGACAGGACACCATGTGTTTTTGTGTAGATTGAAGCAAAGACTGTACCCCATGTATTGCAGTCCTCTATATGTGGTGCAATTTCCATTGGTAAACAGAATGTTAGAATCCTGTGTTTCTCATGAGGTGTACTATCAGTAAATACTGCCTCTATTTGAGTAAATTTTTGAGCTAACCGGAATGGAATTTGTTCCCGTTTTGCGGGTAATTTACCAATGACTGTCTGTAATATCTGTGGTGTAATTTTGTTTCTGTTCCATTGATGAGGGATGTGCTGTGGAATACTTACAGCTGATTGGACTGTTAAAGTCCTCATGACATATTGAACCAACTGCCTGTGTATTTTAATCAGCTGTTTTAGCTGAGCTAACAGTTCAGGAGCTGTAATTCTTTCAATGTCAGGATGTGGTGTATAGCTGGCTAGTACCGGCCATGTGGCTCCTGGTCTACCTAGTGGACCGAGCCTGGTAATGTGATTTTGATGTTGTAGGGCGCCATTAAACCAGAGCTGATGCTCTTGGTAAGTTAGTGGAATTTTAACGTCCTCGAAAGGAACGTATTCCGCTGGAGGTTCCTCTACTTTGTAATAGTGGAACTCGTGTGTTACTGCATTTGCTGCAGGAAACAGAATCCATGAATAGAATACCTCTGTCTGCCGATATTCATGTGCCTCTATAACAAATATTACTTTACCACCTCTTGATGATACTTCATTTTCTATAAGCTTTTTAGTAATGGTTTTCCTGATATTTACCGGGATGATTATAGCATCCGGGTCATTTTGTTGGAGACTTGTGTCGTCTAAAACTGCCTGAGCTGCTAATGCAGCTCTCTCCCTTTCGTCGTCACTCTCCGTCATTTTTGTTGACCGAAAGTGTTGCAGAACAAGTTTCAAGGAGCCAAAGATTAGGTGCACAATATTTTGGAAAACTGTATCCTTCAACGTTGAACAATCTAAAAACTAATACATAGGATTTTTTCGTCCTACTCAGTTTAAAGTGGATATTTTATCCTTTAACCCACTCCAGACGTCTATTGAAGTATTTTACGGGAAAAAGGGGTCTGTGTGAAAAGCACAACTGAGTTACTCTAGTATCTAGCATTAAATTATCGCCTTACCAAACGTTGGGCGCCATGTAGTGTAGTTCCTATATTCCCAATAGGCTCTGCGCATTGGAATAGTGTATCCTGTAGTTTAGACGTAGGACTGAAGTCGACTAGGTCTCTACCGAATATACTAAACTTAATTGTGTGTGTGCCAGCTAGCTCAGAGGTCACTTGAAACTTTCTCGAATGTACAAGAAGGGATTAGTTTCTGACAACCGCTTAAAACATGACAAATTTGTTCCCCAAGAATAAGAAATATATCTCTAGAGTCGCGGAAACAACTGATAGTTATTTCACTCAGTCAATCGTGCATGCTTCGTTTCACCAGAGGTGCAGAGAAATAGAGAGACTGGCGTTTTCAATAAAAAGGTATGTATTGAACAGTCTTCTTTCTCAGGCATAAGCAATGTACTGCTGCAATTGTAATACTTGCTGTAAAGTACAAAGCGTACAATACGAAGAGTATTATAAAATAATACTGTAAAAACATGATATGGTTTCTAAGCCATAAAATACCTACAATGCATAAAATACATACAGTGATAAATAATGACTTAAAGTACTCAACTGGTGCTTCTAAAATACGCCTACCCTGGTGTACCTAACCTAGGTCTAGTACAAGGAAAGAAGTAAGTAAGGTGTAGCCTAGTTTTAGTATTCTTTGCCAAGAATCTAATCCAAGAATTCTCTTAGGGTCTAATCAGCTACGTACCTTGGTTTTTAGAATGTAGGAGGTCTGGTATCTCTCTCTCAGGACTCGATTTCCCAGCAACCCGCAAGGGTAGCCTGGAAACACTGGAGCTGGATTTCTCGGCAGGAGAAAGTACAGTGTCTCTCAGTGCATCAGCTGGAGGGTCGGCTTCCTTCGGCACATTCTGCAGCAGGGCGTGTCGGGCAAGTAGATAGTCGAACCCCTGCAAACCACTGTGTGTTTGTTTGGACAAGTGTGGGCATATTTATACCTTGAAGGTGCTGAGTTTGACGTAAGATTGGACATAATAACGTCATTAGAGACTTAATTCTCTGAAAACTCCATGAGTTCTTGGATAAATTAATATTCATGCAGGGGGAAGTCCTTGACTGCTGAAGGCTGGTTTTTCCAACAAATCGTTGTAGATTTTCGGAACTAGTGGAAGTAGCCAAGTCGTATTAGGACTACTTGAGCCATGTCTCAATATGGTTATGATTTCTATGCCTATATAAGGATAAGATATTTTATACCTAGATAAGGGCATGAATCGGGAAAATTACACTAGGGTCCTAAAATGCTATACAACAGTGACTCCTTCAATATCAAATCCTTTGGCCTTCCCTCATGACCCAAACAGGACTGGGACATCTCTTCTATGATGAGTCAATCAACCCCCTCAAATACATCAAAGCAATTAGCAACAGGGATGGTAAAGTTCCTATTATATCGTTGTTGAGCATTGTAGAATGACATGTTATTTTGCAAGTACATGGGCAAGTGATTGTAATGATCCCTATTGGTATTGAATCTGTTTTTTTTTAGAAATAACCTAGGGAAAGGAGAACAATGTTTGAATTCCCTTCCTTCCAGTGCGCATCATCAAATAACATCTTTGTACCATATTAAGTTCCCGGAAGTTAATGATAATGCAACCCCCTGGTCATTCTGGCATTCCCCTCCCAATCCACCCAACTATACATGCAAAAAGAATGTTGTGGGCCAGGGAGAACAGAAAGTTTCTATTTTTTGCAAGCCAATTTAAACAGTTTGTCATGTGTTTTGGTCTGGCCTTCTCGAAATTTAGTAACACCAGACCAGATATGCCTATCACATATAGAGAGGACTCGGGTACTAGAATGATGACTGCGGGGTTTTTACAATTCTCTTGTTCAGCAGTTCCAGGGCATTAATTTCAGGTTTCCTTCTGATCAGTTAGATCCCCAGCTGGTTCTCAACTATAAGCTGGCCAGAAGGTATTGAGTTCGCGATAGGTGGTGGTGGAGGAGCAGTGCTTATAATAGGCTTATTAGAGTTACAATGAGCATCTTCTTCACTTACTCCATCCCCCTATGGGTACGGTGATGATTTTAAAATAACCTTATGGGCTTGTTCTATCACTGCGAATCGTGCCAAGATTGGCATCAATTCTGTATTAAATATTCTGTTATCTCCATTACAAGCTGTGCCACCCAGCTTTGTTGTAAATCAAATCCCTTCCCAGTAGGACCAGTGGTTTCACTTAGCAATTGGCTGGAGCAGAGACATCTGTCTGGGAGTCACCTGCATCCCTAGCTTTGGTTGTTTATTGCAGACAACCCTTATCCCTTTTTTCACTGATTGTTGAAAATTAATAAAGCAAGCTTCAAGGTTAGACAGCATGTTTCTATGTACCTATGGGATTTTTTTTTCTATTTTTTTTCTTATGGGATTTTTAAAGCGCATAGCTCCCCAAGGGCTTCCCATCACTAGAAGTCTGTTGGGAGCATCAGTTGGTATGCCATTAACCCCAGTTGCCACGCTTATTTTCACCTTGTCATTGTAGTTGTCATCTACTGGTTTGAATGAACTTGACCTAGATACTAATGGCACCAATTCACGCACCACTGACCCCAGTTATAGTCTCCTCTCTACCAGAGTAATTTCTGTGGCCACAGAGCCAATTGGCCTTTGCAACATTAGGTCAATCGATGTCGGTTTGGGGGGAAGAGTGACCAACAGGGGCCCACCAGCACATTTCTGCTATCCCAAAAAATCCTTGCTGTAGATTGTGGAACACTCTGAATTTTACAGTATAATATTATTTGGATGCAGGAGTTACAAATGCCCCTTATTATAAGACAGAGTATTGGAGAGGATATTTGTACACTGCCCCAGTGAGTAATGTGGGCCACCTGATGACAGGGGTGAGCATTTGAATAAAGAAGAGGTCAATTTTGTGGAGTTTTAGAATTCAATTAGGTCACGCACCTTGTTAGAGAATAGGCGGCATTTGAGTGGTGGTCCTGCCGAGCCTCATCCGGCCATGGGCGCAGACAGTGGGACAGTGTTGCACTTATGTGTGCGGTTTCCGGCTTCTCTCTGGTGGAATGGGTAACAGAGTTTCAAGTCATCCAGTGGTGCTCCTTGTTGCACAGCGCTCCCCTCACACATCAGCAGCCAGGCAGGTAACCAGGTGCTTTATTACTTCTGATAGAGCTACCTTTCCAATAAGTTATCCTAATTCTGGCCTACTCATCTGAGCCAATTGTGTACCCTCTGCTTCTTGGCCATCTCATTGTCTTGGATCTAAAATTATATTCCTTAGTCATTGGGTCCTACAGAATCAAGGCTATTAGTGCCTACAGTGTCCACTTGATACAACTGCAGCTAACCTTCTTAATGAAAACTGGAAATTGATAGTTCTCAAAGTTGTGGTGTCTTGTAACATGTCGGGCATTGAACACAATATATTTTAGCCATTTTAAAATAAGATAGATACTCCTCAAAGAAAAACATAATATAGCCTTATAGCCCGCCGTAGCGGGCTATACCAGCTATTAAAGGCTCGCTGAATCGTTAAAGGCCCGAGCCGAAAGCGAGGGACTTTAACGAGACAGCGGGACTTTAATAGCCAGTATAGCCCTGCTACGAAGGGCTATAAGGCTATTAGAACATTCTGCCACTAGAGGGCAGAATGTTCTAACAAATTAAACAAAGGGTTCTCGAAGCTCGAAGGGATATAAATCCCCTCGAGCTTCGAGAAGCCTTTGTATAACATTGGAATGTTGCTCTGCGGGCCTTTACCAGCCCATAGAAGCAGGGAGCACTCCATTGTCTGCAATGGAGCTCCCAACATTCCAATGTTCTAATAATAGTAAGCCTAAACATTTAAACGCAAACATCATCTGTTGATGATGTCAAGGAACTAATGTCTACACCTAAAGCTTTCGCATTGAATCAAACACAACCCCAGAATTAACTTAGCAGTGTCAGCAATAACTTAGCACTGACTAGCCAGTTCACTGAGCTTAACACTCTAATAATGGAAGAGTATACCTGTAAACTAACTATACCCCTTAGACAATGAAATATGAATCCCAAGATCTTTTCATGCACACGTGAACCTAAAATTACCAAACATATATCAAGTTTGATTAGTAATCTGAGGAACAAGCTTGTTTAGTGAAAAATGGATAACATGTTCAAGGAGAGACTAGGAATTCTTAAAGTCATCCATCCTACTAGTTGGGGATTTGTCTAACTCACCAAAGAATGAGGTTTGTTATTGGGATTTGACAAATGATTGGGATAACCATGAGAGCCAAGGAAGATCCACTGACAGACATGGATTGGAAAACAAAAACCATTAAGGACTAGAATGGTATTGAGGGCATCAAAGCAGCTTCTGATTCTTCAACTGAATAATCTCATGATCAATAGCAATCAAATGAATGTGTTTTAAGAGTGCTTATAGAGAGTGTTCACTGCTTTTGCTTCTGGATCTTGCCTTCAGCTAATGAATAACAGTGTTTAAGTAGTTAGGGTGTAAGCAAAAGGTTTAACCATAAAGGTATGCCACAATCAGAAGACATACCAATTGCTCCTGTCTTGATGATCTTTAGAATACCCATCTTTCATGGCACTGGCTAGTGATAGATTATACTCCACCCACCTTTTAGACAAATTCACCAGCCTTAGCAAAAGCCAAATATTTGTCCATTCTATGTGTAATGCAATAGTTCTGACATCTGATAATATCTTCTCTGGGGCAAGATGAATGCTTTGTAGTCTTGTGGAAAAGTAAATTTTGTCATGTTCTGTGTCCCTACGTGTCATCCATCATATGTTATGTGTGCATGACCAATATGCATATGTTATTCCCCATGTCCGATTCAAGACGCAATTATAGTTGTGTCCACTTCTGGTATGTCATTTTCCAGTCCTCGTGAATACTACGAATATCAGGCTTATGTAAAGTAATGTTGCCACGCTTCTCAGTGTGCACGTTATTTCATTATAAAGTCCCCGTTTCCAGGCCTCAACAGGGCCTGGACATCAGATTCAGCTCCTGTCTCCTGAGCCTCGCTGAGGAGCGATCCAGCCCCCACCTGTATCCTCGACCTTTCACTTACTTCCTGCCTCGCAGTGCCCGGTGCAGCCTGGCTCTGCCTCTAAGTCTGCCAAGACTATGTTATGATTCCAGCTATCAGTTTAGTCCTCCTTCTCTGCATTCCTAAGCTACTGAACTGCATCAATAGTTTCCGTCATTGTCTAGCCTATGCGGCTCCATGTTAAGAGAAATACTGTATTTAATGGTCATTTAATATTCTTCATCACGCACTACATGAAGAATAATGCATGCTCCAGTCTTAGAGTCAGTTAGCTTTTCCCCTCATGACTCTTAGTTTATATCAACATGTTCCCTAAACATTAGATACTAGATACTGTTTAGGTACATGTCGCTCCGACCCTCCAGACTTCAGTCTCTGCTCCTAGCACAGAGTTCATAGCCCCCAGCTTCTCCTCGTAACACGTCATTGCCAGTTTGCGCGCACCACCAGGTTAGAGGTCCCGGCTCCTTAGGTAGCCCCCTCCAATGTTTCCGCCCATTTCATGACATATTCTATTACGTTTGCATCACATGTCTATGTATACGCCCTGTTACACCTCCTTTGTACCGTTATCTTTCGCGACTGCTACGCGTCACGCCTTCTGCTCCACCCACTGCTACGCCTACTGCAATGTAATGTTATGTGTTTGCGCTATGTATATATGCTCGTGTATTGTTATTAAAAGTTAGCGCGCTCATCCCAGATCGAGCCCCAGCAGCTGCTGGGCCCTGTCATCTTATTCCTATGCAGGTTGTCCTGTTCCTGTCCTTATGCTGTATTAAACCTGCAAAACTCCTACTACCTCGAATCTTGACTCTTATTTATTGAGCTATCTGTTATGATATATGTCTAGTCAAAAATAGGGTATTATTTATTTATTTACCACATAATGGCGCCCGAATAGGGACTTGCCCTTTCCCCACGCGTCGGTGAAGCCACGCCGACCCCCTGACCCTCTGCAGTCGTGACGGAACTCTTCTGCGCAGTGGCAGATATTTCTGCTCAAGTATCCCTCAGGCCCACGGAGGAGACGGAGGAGGCGGTCCAGCATCCAGACGAGACGGTGGAGGAACGCGGCGAGTCCCGACCAGAGCCCAAGCCAAGAGTCCAAGGTCCGAGGTATCCGGAGGTCCACCCGTAACTGAAGTCCGAAGTCCGAAGTTCGTCGTCGTAGCAGTCCAGTCCAGTCCGAGGCTTTCCGTTCTTGCTGCCCGGTGAGTAACGTTACTGGGGTGGTATCTAGACAGGGTCAATTTAATTGACTCTGGTCTGTGGGTTGGTGGTACACAGTCCCACAAACGAAGTGTCCACTTCGGTGGATGCGGGTCCTGACGTGTCTCTTTAAGAGACCGGTAAGTTTCGTACTGTTTCAACAGTGCATCTAGTTTCTGTTCTAGTCAGTTCTGTTCTCGAGAAATTTCAAGTATTTTCCGGTGGTATTCTGTTCGAACTGTTATTCATAATGTTCTTCATGTATTTTAATGTTGTGGTATGAATGGGAAATAAGTATCGTGTTTATTGTGTATTGTATTGTGTCTAGATTACAGTTCAGTCATGCCCATATTTTCCAAGTTACGTCAGTTAAAAACTAGAAAGGGTCTGCTGGAAGCAGCAGTTCCCGTCCCGCCCAGGGACAGTCCAGGTCACTTTATGTATCAGAAACATGGCATAAGTGCCATATTGTATCTAGATTTATGGGTAGAGTATACCAAACAGTTAGAAGAAAAGTATAGATGGCCCGTATCGGGTACATGGGATGCCGAATGCATCATGCGAGTAGAAGAAGCATTATGGAAAAAGAAAGCCAGACAGTCGCAAAAAGATGCCATCGAGTTATGGCGCAAAGAAGCTCATAAAAGAACCGAAAGAGAAATCAGAAAGTCAGAACTAAGTAGAGAATCCCAAGAACGAGCCCAAGAAAGAGAATTAATCGAGATAGGTGAACGAGTTAGAACTGAGCAATCAGACAGACAGAGGCATGCCCTTATTAAGGGTATGTATCCTCTTCTTGCTGAGGGCTTGCCAAAAGCGACCCCGGAGGCATCCAGTAATTTCCCGCCACCATTAGTTCCGACCAAGCTACGTCACAAACCGACCGCAGCTGATATTTTTATTTCGTCCTATCTGGACGACACAGTCCCCGAATATGCAAATCCTGTTCGCGCTCCGCCAGTCCCTGTAAACCAGGTAATTCCTGCTCCTCCAGACACCGGGGTGCCCTTAACAGCCCCCCCGGGTCAGCCCGCCATACAAGTCCAGCCCACGTTACAATTACCGACCCTGCCAGGACGGAAAGCATCAGTTGATGATTCTAGTTTAGGGGCCGCAGGAGGAGGTCTTCCTCAAACTCCGCCGCCATACAAGCGTTTATCAGCACTCGAATTACATGCTCAAGCATCACAGCGTACTCCCAAGAGTAATAAGTCTGTTGCAGAGATCAGGCAAACCCTTGGCGAATGTGTCTATGACCCAGTTCCAGGCGAGTTTAATATGGTTTTATATTCCGTACGCGTAAGGAGAGTGACCGAGTATCTAGTCACCCTGCCGAATATGAAAGAAGATCTAGACAGGATATATCGTTTCATCCGTACAGGGGATGACCCACAAAGTATTAGTGATGCCATGTCTCAAAGGAAAGCCGAGATTCAGCGCATGATATTAAAGTTCTTAATTAATTGTCTAATAAGAGAACAAGATTATCCGTCTAAAGACCCGGAAGAAATGAAAACTCTAACAAAGTGGAGTGATAATATAGCCGAAGGAAAGCATAATACTATTGGTGCCATGGAAAGTATGTACAAGAAAATCCGTAGAGAGATAATAAAGATACACGAACAGCGTAAAGCAGCACAAGTAAGCGAGAAAGAAAGTACCTCTGATCCTGAAGAGGAAGACGACGAGAATACTGCCAGAATAGCGTATGTAGGAAAACCTAGATTTCCAGATCGCCATTTACGTCTAGAACACAAGTCTATTTTCCATCATCCAGCACCAGAACAAGGTTCCCTAGAACAAGTATTCCAAGCTACTGATCATATTCTGAAATCACGAATCGGTTATAGTGAATTAAGTACTATGCATGAACAGGAACTAGTTCGGTCAGCAGTCCGATGGATTACTGATTCTACCACTTTTCCAGACGAAATAGTGGCACAAATGTTTCTGAAATTGCCCCCAGCCGAGCAGCGACTGGTGGGTATGTATATGATTCAGCACCTCATTACTCTGTATGAGGGTCAACATTCTGATCCAGGCCCGTTACATGATATCTTGAACGAGTTACTCCAGTATAGATGGAGAGGTCTAGGTACCGATTTAATTAGTGTCATTCTAGAACAGCGTCACAAATATAGAACATTCTTGAACCCGCATTTTGTTCATGTCTCACCCCCAGAAAGTAAATCATTCTACATAGACAGACAGAATCCGTTACGAGAAGTCCACCCAGTCAGAGGAACGGGTGGCGAAATGCAGCGAGTGTTTGTATACACTCCGATCACAAAGATGGAACTCCTCGAAATGAAGAAATTAATTCCCTGTCATGACAAAGATCCAGCAGGGTTCCATAGAGAATTAAAAGACATGCTCCGTATGGGAGAATACACTTACCCAGATATCATTAAAATGTTAAAGGTTCTGCTACCCGCAGGGGTGTATGAAAAGCTAAAAGAAAAAGAATGGGAGGTGGGAGAGAAAAAGATAGATTGGGCAGTCCTAGAAGCAGAAGATAAGATACGTGTACCAGGTACTGGTCTAGGAGAGAAATGTAAAGAATTACCAGAATTATTGATTCAAGTTTTACCCAGATTATTAACAACTAGAAAAGAAGACTGGGATGCAATCTCAGCCTGTAAACAGAAACAAGATGAAGATATTAGTGATTTTTATTCGAGGTTTGAAAAGTGCTTTAGTATCAACAGTGGCCTCAAGACAAGTAGTGAGTCATACCCTCACCTTTTCGTTACTAAATTAGTCGAGAATTCAAGCTCACAAGTTAAAAACCGAGTTCTGAAAGTCGAAAGCACCTGGCAAGCAAATACTCCGTCCCAGATGCTCCAGATGCTTCAGTACCACCAGAATAGAATCAGGGAAGAGCAAGAACACGAGAGAAAACGTATGAAAGACACGAAAATGAAAGTACTAGTTGCACAATCTGTTCCTCAAGACAGTCAGAAGAGGGGTCCGAATCAAGCCAGTCATCCTGCAGCTCCCGTTAAAGGGAACTGCAATTATTGTAAACAGCCAGGTCATTTTATAAATGAGTGTGCAGTTCTGAAACACAACATAGCTACTGGTAAGACTAAAGAAAGACCACGTCCGCCTAGACAGGAACAAGTTCCACAGATTCCTCAGCCACAGAATGCACCACAGACAGTTACAGTACCGCAGCCTATTGCTGCAACACAGCATGTTACACAGCAGATGTACCAATATGCACAGTCTGAGTATCCAGAGTACCAGCCATATTCATGAAACAGCCTAGAGAGGGAGGTAGGCTTGCCTCTCATCGAGATACCTGTAGATCAAGAAGGTCCCTATGTTCACAGTCAAGTATTAGGGAAAGACAGAAAGTTTTTGATTGATACAGGGGCAAGTAGGACCACAATTAGTCATGCCGAAGTTCCAGGGGCTCCGCTCTCAGGCTCAAGAAATGTTTCCCTTGGATTTTCAGGAAAGCCTATCGTTAATGAGATTTCAAAGCCAGTCACTCTAGAAGTAGGTCCATTGTCCCGCACTACTGATCTGTTACTTACTAAGTCATGTCCAGAAAATCTATTAGGCATTAAAACACTGAAAGAGTTGGGTGCAGTTATATGCTGTTCCCCAGAGGGAATACGATTGTTCCTACGTGACTTTAAGGGTCACTATGTATTACGAGATTTTGATTCAAGACTGTCTAAAGTTCCGCAGCATTTATGGGCGCAAAGTCCAACTGATGTAGGTTACATGCAAATCACACCCCATCGTGTAACTCTCAAACCAGGTGTAGTGTTACCACGAATCAGGCAGTATAGATTGCCATCTGAGGCTGTAGCAGCCTTATCCAAAATTATAGACGAGCTCATGGCTCAAGGAGTAGTTGTAGAAACTGACTCCAATGTATGTAACTCTCCGATCATTCCAGTCATGAAACGTACTGATCCAAATGCACCCCCAGTATATCGATTAGTGATTGATTTACGAGAACTTAACAAATGTATTATTCCACAGTACCCAGTTGTCCCAGATATCTCTTCCCTATTGACAGCCATTGATTCCGAAGCCATGTTCTTTACAGTAATCGACCTTAAGAACGCATTTTTTAGTGTTCCTATTCATCCAGACAGCCAGTTTCTTTTCGGATTTTGTTTAAATGGAAGGAGCTATATGTTTACACGAGCTCCTCAAGGTTTCACAGAAAGTCCTAGTATTTACAGTCAAGCACTTAAGAGACAACTAGACAACATTCACATGCCAACTGACACTGCCCTGCTCCAGTATGTCGATGATCTACTGATCACAGCCCGTTCTGAACGTGACTGCGAGCGAGCGTCACTGACGGTTCTGTATTTCCTAGCCGAGATGGGGCACAAGGTGTCCCCTTCGAAGCTTCAATTCTGTGTCCAGCAAGTGGTCTACTTAGGACACTTACTGTCCAAGAGGGGTAGGCAGTTGACACCAGACCGTATCCAGCTAATAGCGAGTCTTCCTCAGCCCAGGACCCAGAAGGAGGTACGTGCCTTTATCGGCCTTACTTCTTACTGCAGACAATGGATTCCTCAGTATGCATTTCTAGCCAAACCACTGATACAGTTAACGACACAGGAGGCAGCCGAATCGACTGTTCTCCCTTGGACATCTGAACATACACTTAGTTTCAATGAGTTAAAGAAAGCTTTATGTCAAGCTCCAGTTCTAGCTACGCCGAACTACAGTAAGCCTTTTACACTTTTCGTCACTGAACGCGAAGGTACAGCATTATCTGTTCTCACACAAGATCAAGCAGGACAATACAAGCCCTGCGCTTATTTTTCGAGCACATTAGATCCTGTAGCCCAGGCTTTGCCTGCGTGCCTCAAGTCAGTTGCAGCCACAGCACTAGCTATCAGACAAAGTGATTCCATAATTTTAGGACATACCTTGACAGTACAAGTTCCACATTCCGTGGAAGTTCTTTTAAACCGAACACAAACACAGCACTTGACAATTGCACGTTTAACAGGTTATGAATTGACACTGTTCCAACCACACATAGAAATCAGACGCTGCAACGTCCTGAATCCTGCTACACTGTTACCATCAGTTAGTTCAAATTCTGCCACACACGATTGTGTGGAAGTAGTTAACATTACGACAAAGCCAAGACAAGATCTGACAGATATTCCGTTACCAGATCCTGACCTGACACTTTATGTGGATGGTTCATGTATGAGAACTAGTACAGGAGATCTAGTAGCCGCGTATGCAGTGACTACTGACACTGAAGTTATTGAGACACACCGTATTGATACTCTGTCCGCTCAAGCAGCAGAGCTAGTTGCTCTGACACAAGCCTGTATACACGCCAAGAACCTGAAAGTTAATGTTTACACAGATTCACGTTACGCATTTGGAGTCGTTCACGACTTTGGAGTGCTCTGGCAAGAGAGAGGTTTCATGACTTCTCATGGAACCAAGATTCAGCATGGTCTCCTTATTCAAGCTCTGTTAGATGCCATACACTTACCGACATCTATTGCTATCATGAAGTGCAAAGCACATACGAAAGTTACTGACATTATTTCTCAAGGTAATGATCTAGCAGATCGCACAGCCAAGTTTACAGCCCAGGCTCTAGACAGTCCAGTTAACATGACACACACTCCAGATCCGACTACATGTATGACAGTTAAGGACCCTACACAAGATGTCATAGATATCCAGTTACATGCTACTCCCGATGAAATCAAGAAATGGTCTGAACAAGGAGGGGTCCAGACAGATCAAGGATGGTTAACAAAGGGTAGAGCCACATGGTTTCTCCCCGACTCTATGGTTCAAGTCATCATTAATACCGCACATAGTCCAGCACATTTAGGAGAAAAAGCTATGTTAGACAGTATCCAGAACATTTGGTTCAACAAGCATTTACGAGCTGCAGCCAAGCAGAAAGTCCGTACCTGTATGATATGTTGTCAGTTTAATCCAGGTAAAAGTGTCCCGGTGGAACAAGGTGGTTTCCAGCCTCCTGACCACCCTTTTGAGGTCCTCCAGATGGATTATATTCAGATGGAGCGATGTCGAGGTTTCAAGTATGTCCTTGTAGTTGTATGCGCTTTGTCCAGATGGACAGAAGCATATCCAGTCCCAGATTACACAGCCGCGACCACTGCCAAACAGTTGGTTCGTGAATTCTTCCCTCGATATGGACTCCCTAGAGTCGTATATTCTGATAACGGTCAGCCATTCTCATCTGAGTTGATGAAGCACGTTTCCCTGTTGTTAGGGTACCAGTGGAAGTTTCATTGTGTACGCCATCCTGAAGCAGCCGGTCTAGTCGAGAGACATAATCAGACTCTGAAAATCCGAATTGCTAAAATATGTAAAGATAAGGGTGTGGACTGGCTAGTAGCTCTGCCAGTTGCTTTGTTTTATATGCGCATGGTCGCACATTCCAGATCAGGTCTGTCCCCGTATGAGGTCATTTTCGGCCGCCCCCCTAACATGTGGGGTACTCCTAGACCCCGAAGTATTACTGATGTTTCATGTAATATGCTGACAGATTACCTAGCTTCCTTGATGTCTGCCCTCAACTCATGTCGTTCACAGGTTGCCGCCGCATTTCCAGACAATACCGAGGTGGCACCGCATGAAATCGTTCCAGGTTCGATGGTGCTCGTCCGGAACTTTGACAGATCAAGTCCGCTGGAGCCTCGTTGGAAAGAGCCCCGACAGGTCCTCCTCACCACCCGTACAGCCGTGAAATTGGAAGGACGCCGCGGCTGGGTGCACCTTTCTCATGTTAAACTTTTTAAAGGACTGAAACCCGTCTTTAAGAACATTTCCCAGGATTCGAAGGATTGCCAGAATATTGCTCTCAAGGACTGTCCCGCAAATGACATTGATACAACCCCTCCCTTGGTAGAGAAAACTCCGCAGCAGGAGTATAAGCAAAAACTCCGGTCTAGTAAAATAAGTCAGTCAGTTTGATTGTATAAGTCCTCCCCTAGGTGAAACGGTTAGACTGTTTCTGACATGTATAAAATAGACCCCCATAGTGAGAGAGTTAGTCAAAACTCAAACCGATGTATCGTTTTTCTGAGTTTCATATTATTCATCAGCATAATGATTTCCTGCACTAGTTACGCATTTTTCCTGTGTTTTCCAGTTCCTCATGTAAATAAGCCTTCTAATGTTACAGTAGAACACACGTTTAGTGATCTGCCTCCTCATGAATATTCATACCGCCTCGCTATGCGCAATAACTCATTTATCCGCATGTTACATTATTCACACCAGACCAGCAATGCCACTAATTGTTGGGTGTGTGGTCGACTCCCCCCTTTCCAGACATCGAAGGGAGTTCTGCCACTCTTCCCTTATCCTTTTTCACATAATGGTTCGTGTGGAGCATGGTCCACGTTAACGTCATCCTCAACAGATATGTCTTCTCTTGACAGCATATGTTTCCCAGACAAGCAAGGTTTCCCCCACAGAACAGGTTTAGATCTAGAAAATGAAGTGTATAATTTAGGTAACTATTCGTCGAATTTCATGGTCCTGAATGTTCAGTCTGATACTACTCCAGACTCACCTGCTATTTCAGTATTACCAGTCAAAGGCGAATTATGTGTCCGAAATAAGGGTTCCGTACACGTAGGACATAGTGATTGTACTACTATTGTCAAGTATAGTGACAGTGGGAAATCTATTTTTAAAGCTTCACGTCATTCTTATTTTGTTTGTGGTCAAACTGCATATGTTCGTCTGCCCCTCGATTGGGAGGGAACCTGTTACATTGCCTTCCTACTGCCACCTGTTTTTCTAGCCCCACCTGACTACCATAGGAATTCCTACCTAGTACATACCAGACACAAGAGAAACCTCCCGATTGTCGATTATACTGAAACTGCTGCAGAGCAATTCATTGATATTGATAAAGGTGTGTTCCCTTATTTAGGTACAGTTGTAAATAGTAAGCTAATTCGTAGGTTAACAAGAACCCTTGAAGCTGTAGTAGATGAGACTGCCTCCGCTCTAGGTAACTTAACCGAAGAGCAATCCTTTATGAGAATCGTTGTGCTCCAGAATCGTCTCGTCCTTGACGTCATACTGGCCGATAGGGGCGGGGCCTGTAGACTTATCGGATCTAGTTGCTGCATTTTCATTCCAAATAACGCGCCGTCTGTTTATTCAGCTATAACCAGACTTCATAAAATAGCCCATCTATTACACCAAGATCCAGGCACCTGGACATGGTCCGGTTGGTTCTGGAATATAATTTCCGCCTGGGGATGGAAAGTCCTGTCCCTTCTAGGTATAGCAGTAGCGATCATATTCAGCTGCTGCCTCTGTATACAATGTGGCCCTGCGATTTGCGGCATGTGTGCTACCTCTTGTATTCCTAGTCCCAAGCCCCGTTCTAAATCCCGTTCCAAGACAATCCAAGATGAACAAATGGTACTGTATGAAATGATAGATGGTATCATGAATATTGATGTTTCCTGATGGAAACGTAGTGACAAGGAGGGAATGTGGAAAAGTAAATTTTGTCATGTTCTGTGTCCCTACGTGTCATCCATCATATGTTATGTGTGCATGACCAATATGCATATGTTATTCCCCATGTCCGATTCAAGACGCAATTATAGTTGTGTCCACTTCTGGTATGTCATTTTCCAGTCCTCGTGAATACTACGAATATCAGGCTTATGTAAAGTAATGTTGCCACGCTTCTCAGTGTGCACGTTATTTCATTATAAAGTCCCCGTTTCCAGGCCTCAACAGGGCCTGGACATCAGATTCAGCTCCTGTCTCCTGAGCCTCGCTGAGGAGCGATCCAGCCCCCACCTGTATCCTCGACCTTTCACTTACTTCCTGCCTCGCAGTGCCCGGTGCAGCCTGGCTCTGCCTCTGAGTCTGCCAAGACTATGTTATGATTCCAGCTATCAGTTTAGTCCTCCTTCTCTGCATTCCTAAGCTACTGAACTGCATCAATAGTTTCCGTCATTGTCTAGCCTATGCGGCTCCATGTTAAGAGAAATACTGTATTTAATGGTCATTTAATATTCTTCATCACGCACTACATGAAGAATAATGCATGCTCCAGTCTTAGAGTCAGTTAGCTTTTCCCCTCATGACTCTTAGTTTATATCAACATGTTCCCTAAACATTAGATACTAGATACTGTTTAGGTACATGTCGCTCCGACCCT
The DNA here is from genome assembly GCF_964261635.1 of Lissotriton helveticus. Classification (NCBI taxonomy): domain Eukaryota; kingdom Metazoa; phylum Chordata; class Amphibia; order Caudata; family Salamandridae; genus Lissotriton; species Lissotriton helveticus. The sequence goes on along the minus strand of NC_136058.1, from coordinate 226,055,046 downwards.
CCAGACTTCAGTCTCTGCTCCTAGCACAGAGTTCATAGCCCCCAGCTTCTCCTCGTAACACGTCATTGCCAGTTTGCGCGCACCACCAGGTTAGAGGTCCCGGCTCCTTAGGTAGCCCCCTCCAATGTTTCCGCCCATTTCATGACATATTCTATTACGTTTGCATCACATGTCTATGTATACGCCCTGTTACACCTCCTTTGTACCGTTATCTTTCGCGACTGCTACGCGTCACGCCTTCTGCTCCACCCACTGCTACGCCTACTGCAATGTAATGTTATGTGTTTGCGCTATGTATATATGCTCGTGTATTGTTATTAAAAGTTAGCGCGCTCATCCCAGATCGAGCCCCAGCAGCTGCTGGGCCCTGTCATCTTATTCCTATGCAGGTTGTCCTGTTCCTGTCCTTATGCTGTATTAAACCTGCAAAACTCCTACTACCTCGAATCTTGACTCTTATTTATTGAGCTATCTGTTATGATATATGTCTAGTCAAAAATAGGGTATTATTTATTTATTTACCACAGTCTGCTAGTATCTGATTCTGTCACTTTTTCTAATTCAAGAAATGCAGAACCTGCTAAACGCAAGGTAGACTCTGATCACTTCCTATCATCTCTGATCCTGCCCAGGGGGACACACAAGACAAATATTTCAACAAAATGTTGTTTGTAATGCTAAGAACTCCTAATCCACTTCGTGAATCAAAATGAATCTTGGTTATCCATAATTCAGAGCCCAAAACAAAGCAAATTAGGGCTTTAATTAAATATGTCTGGCAATAGATCAGCCACCAACATTTGATAGCTTTTGCACCCATCCACCTCATGCACCTGCTACTTTATTTACAGGCCAAGTAGGTGATGGGTTTCCCAGCAGTGGAGCTACCACTAGCTCTGTGATGGGGAAAACCTTTTTGATCAGGCATCCAAAGTGCAAGAGGGGCCAGCAGAAGCAGTTCCTCCATTGTCCAAGCTTTTTGACAGCCAACCTGCTACACTGTAAATTAAACCCTGAGTTATCTTACTTCTACCTGTTTGGGGGAAACACCTCCAAATGTTGTTTGGGCTTCAGATGTACCTGAATAATGTGTAAGTCCTAAAACAGTAACTAGAAAGAGCTTATATCTAGCCAAACAGTGATAAGGAACTGTGATGTATTCCTATAGGTACTGTATCGATTCCCCTATTCCTGACCCTGGTTTGGTTAATAATTAACTAGCAGCCATCCAACGGTGCAAAAACCGTTATCTGATTAAGCCACACCACGGCACAGAAGCGCGTTATCTGATTAGGTCATAACGCATGCCATCTAATTAGACAAGCGATATTCCTCCAGCCCCTGATAAGGCATACGGAGTTCTCAAAACAAATCAAACCTACAGCGACCTGGGAAATTCCCATAGCCATTGTTTTGATTTCACCGAGAACTTCAGCAAAAGAATGTGCGAACGAGCCCGTTCATATGACATCCTTATTGACGTATATATGTCCATCCTTACGTCAATCTCGGCACCTTTCAGGTATAAATATTACCGACATTGCCTTAAGCAAACACATGCGGTGGTGACGAGATCGGAGCAGCGAGACGTGCTGAGGAGCCCAGCAGAGAGCGAAGCCCACAGACGCTGCCCCGCCTTCCTGACGCGCTGAGAACAAGACGCTGCCTTTCTCCTGCCGAGAAATCCAGCTCCGGCGCTTCCAAGCAGCCCTCGCAGGCAGCTGGAATATCAAGACCTGGGATAAGAGATACCAGCCCTCCATCATTCTAGATCTCAGGTACAGAACTGAATAACCCCTTGCAGAGAATTCTCGAGTCAGTCCCGTGGCAAAACAAACTTAACTTAAACTGCTACTTATCTACTCCCGCCCACGTATTAGGCTTAGGTCAGGTACATTGGGGTAGGCGTGGTTAGAAGCACCAGTTGAGTACGATTAGTCAAATGTATATATGTATGTATCTATTTTATCCATTTTAAAGTATCATATGGCTCAGAAACCATATCAATGCTTTTACAGTATTATTTTATAATTCTGTCTCTACTGTATGCACTTTACTTAACTACAAGTATTGCAATAATAGCGATTCATTTCTCTTGTATGAGAAAAGAGACTGATCAATAAATAACATCTTTTATTGAACCACGCCCATCTCTTATTTCTCTACAAACTGGTGAAACTAAGAATGCACGTACTGACTGAGTAAAATAAGTTGTCTATTGTTTTCACACGACTCTAGAGATACACTTTTGATTAGGGGAGAGCAAAGTTGTCATGTTCTATGATTGTCAGAAACTAAATCCCTTCTTGTCTATCCAGGGAGGTTAAAATCCTCCTTGCCTATTCGAGAACGTTTCTAGTGAACTCTGAGCTAGCTGGCAAACACAAAACTTTAAGTCTAATATCGTCGGTAGAAGACCTAGTTAACCTCTGCCCTAGGTCTATACTATTGAAGATATTATTCCAATGCGCAGAGCCTATTGGGATAATAGGAACTACACTACATGGCGCCCAACGTTTGGATAGGCGATAAAACTAACGCAAGACATTAGAGTAACTCAGTCGTGCTTTTTCACACAGAACCCCTTTTTTCCCATAATACTCCAAAGACGTCTGGAGTGGGTGAAAGGTCATATCCGCCAAACCTCGCAGGAGGAGACTCCTATGTATGGTTCTTGGTTTATTCAACGTTGAAAGATACACTGTTCCAAAATATTGTGCATCTAATCTTTGTTTCCATAGAAACCTGATCTGCAAACAAACAGAATAACCTTCCTGTCAGTAAAATGACAGAAAGTGAAGACGAAAGGGAGACAGTTAGACTAGCAGCTGAACTCCTAGAAGCAGACAATACTCTGCTAGAAAATGACCCAAATGCAATACTCATCCCGGTCAACATAAGGAAATCTATAACCTTAAAACTTATAGAAAATGGACTGACACCAAGAGGTGGTGCAGTCATATTCGTAATTGAGGCACACGAATATCGGCAGACAGAGGTATTCTATTCATGGATAAACTTTCCAGCAGCAAACGCTGTAACAAAGGACTTCCACTATTACAAAATAGAGGAACCTCCTAGTGAGTACACTCCTTTCGAGGAAGTGGAAATACCACTCAAATTCCAAGAGCACCTGCTCTTGTTTAATGGCGCCCTAAAACATAATAATCACATCACCAGGCTCGGTCCACTAGGTAGACCAGGAGCAACGTGGCCGGTCCTAGCCGGATATACACCACATCCAGACATTGAAGAAATGCCTGCACCAGAGCTTTTAACACAGCTAAAACAATTAATAAAAATACATAGACAATTAGTCCAATATGTAATGCGGACTTCAACAATCCAACCAGCAATTAAAATTCCACACCTGACCAGTCATCAGGGGAACACAAATAAAATTACACCACAGAACATACAGTCCTGTCTAGGTAAGGTACCCGCAAAACGGGAACAAATTCCTTTCTGGCTAGCACAAAAAATAACTCAAATAGAGGCGGTGTTTCCAGATACCACCCCTGTTGAGAAACATAGGATTCTGACTATCTGTCTTCCAATGGGAATCGCACCACATGTGGAGGACTGTGACACTTGGGGAACAGTCTTTGCTTCCATTTACACAAAAACACATGGTGTACCATCCATGTCAGTAATACCAGATGTGCTAAAACAGATTCAAGATGAATACGGTCCAGAACCCGCCTTAACTCTCGGTATGAAATTACTGAAAGATTTCAAGCAGGTCTCGGCAATATTATTAGCCAACATAAAGGGAGAAGCAGCAAATGTGGCGATTTGCCAGAGGTTAAAAGAGACAAATATAGCAGACCAACCATCTGAAATTGCCAGAATCATAGAAAAATCCTATGAAGAACTAGGAAGAGATAGTTTGGGTGGAATACCAGTGAAACCCCAACTAGTTGAAAGTCCTGAAAAGGTATTTATAAAAAATAATTTAAACAATCAAAAAAAGAGCTGGGATGGAAATAAACAATCCAATCCTAAAGAAAAAAGATTCCAGTCCAGAGGAAGGTCTCCTTGGCAGAGAGAAAGATCTCCCGACCAAGGACGCAAGTCTCCCCAACGGGAGCCCTCTGTGAAAAAATACAACCTTAGAAATAGGGATAATATAAAGAAACCTGATAGATATCAAGATATTGATACACGTCCCTCTCAATCTTTTCAGACTTCCTCGCAGAAATCGGAAAGAAGAGGACGATCAGAACAAAGGAAAGAGCACGTCAAGTCCAAAGACAAAGAACCTGCTCATCTGAATAAAAAATTACAATTTCCAAAAAAGAAGGTAGCCAGTATTAAAGTAATCAACAATGCCGAGAATACTGAGGACACAGCTGAAAAACGGAGAATGGGCTCAGACAATGCTAGACAGCGCAGCAGAAGTGAGCATAGCTCGCAAAGTCCTTATGAATCATCTGGAGACAGTGGACACGAATGAATACATTCAGGTGGAAACTGCAGATACCAGAGTTAGCAAACCTCATAAAATATATGAAATAACATTGCGTATAGAGGGGGATAAGACTAGAAAAATAAGGGGACTATTTTGGGATAATTTGTCCAAGGGCTATGACATCCTTCTAGCTGAACAAGACTGGCCTCCAGAGTTTGTCAGGGAGTGCCCACATGGCGAAGAAATAATTATGCCTGCCTTCTCAAACCATATTCCAATTCATAAAAAATATACACTTGCTAGAAAGTGGGCAGTAGCTCAAGCCCCTGCCTTATAGAAAAATCATGTGGGATGGGATGAGGACTCTCCTCCTCACAAAATCCAGTTAAAATCACAACCTACTGCCCAGAGGCAGTACCCGATTAAGCAAGAAGCTAAAAAACAGGTAAAAGAGATCCTAGATCAACTTGAATACCAGGGGGTGATTGAAACTTGCACCTCACAAATGAACAACCCTTTGTTTCCTGTCTCCAAGCCAGACAATTCATATCGTCTTGTTTTGGACTACAGACACCTTAACTCATGTTGCAAAACATTTGCAGTACAAAACTCGCACAGTGCTGCACTAATGAATAACATAGTGCGCAAAAAATACAAAACAACCTTAGACATTTCTAATGGTTTCTTTTGTCAAAATATAGCACCAGAGAGCAGATATTTGACGGCGTTCTCAATAAATGGCACGCAAAAGAATTTCTGTCCTTTGCCCCAGGGGTTCAAGAACAGCCCAGGATTATTCTCAGCGAGAGTAACAGAATTACTACAAACATATGATGACGAGGCATTATCTTATGTCGACGACATCTATCTAACAGACGATGACTTGGATACTCACTTGAAGAGAGTGAACACCATAATACTTGGGTTCGCAGCAGAGGGTTACAAATTCAACTTTACAAAGTCAAGAATTGCCCATCTAACAGTCCTGTTTTTAGGATATGAACTATCAAGTGAAGGCAAAAGCCTGGCTGACAATTTCCTAGAGAAATGTGCTGTAATCCAAGCACCCAGAACACTAAAAAACCTACAATCAATTCTAGGCTTCCTGAATTTCGGAAGAACTTACATTATAAACTATGCAGAGAGAATTAAACCTCTCTATGATCTAATAAAACCAGATTTTAAAAGAATCAATTGGACTCAAAAACACACAGAAATGTTGAGATCTTTACAAACAGATATGTTAGTTAAAACAAAATTACAAACACGTGACAACACACGAAACCTTGTGATTCGAGTCATCCCAGGAAGATGCGGATTCACATACCTGACCTCTAATGAGGGAGAGAAGGTACCAATAGCATACAAATCACATTTGTACACAAAAGCTGAAATGAAATTTAGCCCAACGGAAAAAATTCTGACCGCGGTACAGACTGCTGTAGCAAAGGAGCAGGCCCTAGCACAGGGTAAACGAATAATCATCGTGACACCGATACCAGCCCTAGAGACGGTAACAAAGGCAAGCATTCCGAATGCTAAAGCACTCCATCCAAGATGGATACAGTGGGCTAACTCTCTTGCTGCAACAGACGTGGTATACGAATTTGATCCCAATTTAAAAACACAAGAATTTCTCCAATATGAATTCGAATGTCCTCCGCCGACCGAAATTCTGCCTCTAGAAGACTACGGCTGTATAATATATACAGACGGATCAGCACAACCCGCAGTGGGGGGTAAGCAAGCCTACAGTGCTGCGTGCGCGATTGTTAAAGGTCGCTGGCACGAAGGAAAATTTAAACCTGTGGTCACTAAAACGCAATCTCTAGGAGACTGTACAGCTCAAAGAGCTGAACTACTGGCATTCAAGATGGCGCTTGAAAATACCGATCGAGAATTCCCCACACTTATTGTGTGCGATTCGTACTACTGCGTCCAATCTTACAATGAATACTTGCAGATCTGGGTTCAGAATGGTTTTAAAGATGCAAAAGGTGGCACAATCAAACATAAAATGCTTTGGGAACAAATAGTTCTTTTTCAAAAAGAACTACAAAAGACTCACGTGATACATACACTGAGTCATCAACGTGATGGCGTTCACGTTGCAGGGAATTCATTGGCTGATGAAGCAGCGAAGGCAGCAGTGCAAACGGCTTCCGTAGCTGCTATAACTCGGTCAAAAACAAAAATAGACAGCGAAATATTACAGGCTGTCAGCGCTACAGAAAAAGATGCGATAGAAACACTCCCGAAAGGCTTTCCAGTAAAGTACTCATACATAACTGATGCAAATAATGTTCCGTTTGCTCGAATCCCTGGAGTGGGGGATAGGGCAATTCCAAACATGGAACATAGGTTAGGGCTCATTATAGCGGCACACGAAGGACTCGCTTCTGTACATGCTGGCGTTTCAGCCACAGTATCATTATTAAAACAGAGATATTGGGGGCCACAAATGAGAAGACAAACAAGGAACTATGTTCTAGAATGTGAAACATGTCAACGAATGAAAGTATCAACAGTGAAACGACCAGCACAGACGCCCCTTCTAATCTCAGATAAACCATTAGCATGTGTTTACCTGGACCACTGTGGTCCCTTACAAAGGGATGGTAACTATAAATATATCTTGGTCGCAGTGGATTCCTGCACGAGATTCATATGGATGTGGCCCCAGCGATCGGCTGACGCCAGAACTGTTATAAAAGATTTGCGAGTCTTTATCGGCACATACGCAATTGGCATGCTACATTCTGACCAGGGTCCTGCTTTTAGCTCACGGGCTTATAAGGAGGCCATGACCAGCATGGGCATTGCATTGCGGTACTCTTGTCCATTTCATCCCGAGGGAAACGGAATCGTAGAAAGAAAAAACCGTGACATAAAGCAATCTATAACGGCAAAGGTATTAGGTTCGGGAGCTGGGTGGGTCAAACATCTAATAAGTGTCCAACGTAGTCTAAATAACCTGCCAAGGAATTCTCTGAAAGGGTTCAGTCCGTACGAACTATTGTTCGGGACTAGAATGATAATCCAAGATCTTGATAGTCAGACTTCAGTGGTTAAAGACAAAAGCTTTGATATCAAAGATCGTTTGGCTATTTTGCAGGACTTAAATGAAACAAGAAAAGACCTGAGCAACATAAAACTGAAACAACAGCCAACAACCACTGAAGAGAAACCACCTGTCCCAGCAAGGCCTGTCTGGATTCCAAAAGTCGGGGATCTAGTCAGAGAAAAGATCGCGGTAAAGAAGGTATTTGGGCCTTCTTACAGAAAAGCAGTTCCTGTCTTGTCTGTCAACGGGACAAGATCAGTAGTACTACCGCCCCTTGCTGGTAAAAAGGAGAACCGAGTTGTATCCATCGACCTGGTTAAACCACAATCATGTGGCCGATAACAAACAGTAGGCCAAGTGGACTCCCAAGAAGTAGCAGAACACCAATGTTTGCTACGAATACAGAGGCTCAAAATGGAAGACTGATCACATTTGGGAAATCTACAGTGAATCAACAAGGACTATGCAACAAAGCAATGGAACTTGAACCTCTTAAAACCCAAATTAAAACTTTTCATCAAGAAACAACAACCTATGATGATGTAACTGCAGACTTTGCTAATGAAACAAAGCAAGATCCCAAAACAATTGGAACAATTGACAGAACAGCATCCGGCTACTTCATCAACTTCGATGATTCATCTGAAAACCTGAGTGAAGCAAAGAAACAGCCATCAACAAAAACTTTTAAAGACAAAGCTAAGGAACTTTTTCAACAGCTGAAAGAAACCTATCTGATCTCTCCATGGATTGAATTTTGTGTGGCATTCGGTGCATTTATCCTCATTCTTTGGCTCATCCTAGTACTATGTTTGGGACATTTCATTGAGGGGAAATATGCTAAAATGGACACAGCAAGCCAGAAAATCAACTTGGTCCATAAACCACACACATCTTCACACATCGAGAAAAGAGAACTTTCTTCAGTAAACTTCACAGCCAATCCTATACCAGGCGGTGTAGTATGGGACAAAACTGATTATGAAATCTATGGTCCGGTTGAAATCCTGAAGTATCCACACCAATTCAAGATCTCATTGAGTGACTTTGTAAAACCAAGCTCATTTGCAGATGATTGGGACTTTGAAAGTATCAATGATATGATGTCTGATCTTGTTATGTCTGCTAAATTCACAGAACATGATTATTTGCAGGGTTCGTCTAATTATGATCAGATGTTCTGCTACAACCATTATGGTAACCATTATCTACATAAATCTGCTCAACCTAGAAATGTTTTAAATTATAACCAATGGGAACATTGTGCTACTCCTCCAAAAGATAGCTCAAAAACATTTTATGATAAATATTCATACTTTTCAGGGTTTAACACAAGTAATGCAGAAACATTTTATTTCAAATTGTCGAATAAGACAGGTATGAAGACCATGCTTACAAACACAAAATTGATATATTCCGATTCATTCTTTGAACAAATGAATACATTTGGGTTTGATTTCTGGAAGAATAATATTGAAGCAAAAACTGTTTGGGGTACAAGAGATTGGCAAGTACAAGGTATAGAATCATTGTTTAGAGCCTGCATGATCCCAGAACAAATTATATTTTTGAACGACACTATTCAACAAACTACCTGTCTTGGCTTAGCCAAAATCAAAGATTTGAACAAACCGTCTATTCCAAAGCCAACAGTGAACAGTAATAGCTCTATAGATGTTGAGATAGACGTAAACCATATATTAAACCAAAACAGAACACATCCAGAATGGAAAAAATGGTTGATCTGGCCCACAGATACAAATAACTGTCAAGACAGATTCCTGAACAAAGAACAGGGGTTCACATTGACTAGGCCAGACCCTAGATATTCCCAAAGACAACATCCAGGGATAGTAACAACCTACAGCGTGGGCAAGGTCTGCCTTCAATGGCTACAAATGTCCACACTGGCTGAAATTAAGCAACACCTAACTTTACTTACAGAAGGTGCTGACTTGCGTGATTTCATATTGGGACCACGAAAACAGCGTCAAAAACGTTTCATAGCGGCCTCTATATATGCAGCTTATAACGAAATTTGGAAAGTAACTCAAATTGAGACAGCAGAAAAAATACGGGAAATTGACCGTATTAATTTGGAAAAATCACTTTCTGTGGTGGACAATGGGTTAATGACTCTGTCCTCCAGAATATATTCTCTGGACAGCATTGTGTCTTCAGCAATCGATATAATATCGCAAGACTTACTGATGTTACAACACGGTCAGTCCCAATTGCGTTCTATTGTACAGCTTGGCTGGACGTTACAAAATTTGCGTTCTGGCTATGTCCCTTGGCGTTTAATCAACACAACGTCATTATTTAATATCTTTAATCTCACTGATAAACAAATCAGTTTGGCACAGAAGGGTGCTGACTATACAATTCTGAGCATTGAAAAACTTGAGAGATTACCATTGACAATGTCAGAACGACCTGTCATTGAATGGATAATACATGGAATAATAAATATTCCGATAACTACTTTCCAGTTTCAATTCTGCCAAAAATATATACCGGCAGGCCAGTATGAAAGGTTGGGTAAAGGATACATTAAGTCAATATGGAACTTGCCCTATACACACGAATGTGTCAGCAATAAAGGCCAGAAAGTGTTTCTCAGTGGCGATAATTGTGCAAGATCACTGAGCGGTACACTTCTGTGTCAGGGTATTAGTTTGCACGGAGCCTGTGAAGGGACTTCAAATAACCTTTCATGTTACCAGCTAGGCACACCTGCAACACGAATAGAACCATTCTTTAGGAGACTCTCGAACGGGAGTTACATCCTAATTGTAGATCGCAGATGTTGTAGTTTGCTGCCTGGAAAACTTTATCTCATAGATGTGACTAGGAAGGTCATGTGCTGTGAACATGTATTGTTCCCCAGCGACTCTGCAGACAGGGAGGCAAGGTTATGGCCCGATTTGAAAATTGCTTCTATTCGAATAGATACTCTAAGCAGAATGAAAACTGTGCTCCTACAGACGCCGACGAGGCTCAAGTCATCAAAAGAAACGTATGATCTCCAAGTTGCAAGGACAACAGAAGAGATTCATTCATTGTTATCAACTAATTCCCCCATACATTTCGCAGAAATACTGAACGAAATCTTAAATATTTCTGATACCACTGGTATCTCCAGTGTATTTAAAGCAGTGTTTTCGGGTGCTTTAACTCCATTCAAAGCCATCCTGGGTATTTTTCCAGACTTTGTCCATTCCATTTTTGGCGGACTTCCTCTCCTTTTAGGACTAGTAGCGGGTATTCTATTTTTGATCCTGTTATTTCGCTATGGCAAACCGTGTCACAGACAAAACACCTGCGACAAGGGAAGAAATGATCGTAGCCATTGGCTACCGGGACCGGGTAACTAAAATCCTTGGACTATCCCGGCTTAGAGACCTGAACATGACTTGGTTTCTTTCATTTAGACCAATGTGGCAAAGTTGTGTTATGCCTGTATTAAGATGCTTGCTATGCATTGTGCTGTCCCCAGCGGCTACCAATCCTGATGACGGCATTCGTGGAGTCTTCACCACTACAATTGAGGGGTAGTGAAGTACGAGATGAAAGCAGCATCGATCAGGTACGACCTTCAGTCAGCTATGCTGATCAAAACATCAAAGGAGGCAATCATGCTCAAGCTCATGAATGCATGGTAACAACTTTTTCCGAATTAGTGGAACTTACGCAAGAAGCTGTTGACAGTTTTTTCAACAGTCTAAATGATATGATGTTTTCACCAGAACAGCAGGAATAACTTTGAGCAAATTGGCACTCGGAGTTCCCTACATGCTGAATTTGGCCTTCAACTTTTTAAAGAAAAGCGATATGAAAAATTCTCTCATAATTTTTTCAGACTGCAAGCACTTTTTCCCCAATTCCAAAATATTTACGATTTTTGGGACACTTATCTTCTGCTTAAAGTAGACGTTATTCTTAGAGAACTAAATTTCTATTTTTAGGTAGTCACAAGACATTCGCTATGCTAGCACTGTTATACATAAATTTATGATTGTGATGAAATGGTCTCGCATTTTTTTTTCTGTATTTAGAGCCATTTCATGTGTAATTTTCGCGTTTATTGATGCTGAATTTAGAAATATGCGTTATATGTTTAGCATTATTAGACAGCTTGTGCATATAGTATACGTGACAGTATATGTGATTGTGTTTCATATATTCTATAAAATCCAATTTCCGGAATGCATATAAATGTATTTTTGGGGTGGTACGGTATACACAAACGCTACTGATATTCACTATGCCTAGATTTGTAAATATGGACATAGTCTACGTGGAGTGGGTGTGATGTATTCCTATAGGTACTGTATCGATTCCCCTATTCCTGACCCTGGTTTGGTTAATAATTAACTAGCAGCCATCCAACGGTGCAAAAACCGTTATCTGATTAAGCCACACCACGGCACAGAAGCGCGTTATCTGATTAGGTCATAACGCATGCCATCTAATTAGACAAGCGATATTCCTCCAGCCCCTGATAAGGCATACGGAGTTCTCAAAACAAATCAAACCTACAGCGACCTGGGAAATTCCCATAGCCATTGTTTTGATTTCACCGAGAACTTCAGCAAAAGAATGTGCGAACGAGCCCGTTCATATGACATCCTTATTGACGTATATATGTCCATCCTTACGTCAATCTCGGCACCTTTCAGGTATAAATATTACCGACATTGCCTTAAGCAAACACATGCGGTGGTGACGAGATCGGAGCAGCGAGACGTGCTGAGGAGCCCAGCAGAGTGCGAAGCCCACAGACGCTGCCCCGCCTTCCTGACGCGCTGAGAACGAGACGCTGCCTTTCTCCTGCCGAGAAATCCAGCTCCGGCGCTTCCAAGCAGCCCTCGCAGGCAGCTGGAATATCAAGACCTGGGATAAGAGATACCAGCCCTCCATCATTCTAGATCTCAGGTACAGAACTGAATAACCCCTTGCAGAGAATTCTCGAGTCAGTCCCTTGGCAAAACAAACTTAACTTAAACTGCTACTTATCTACTCCCGCCCACGTATTAGGCTTAGGTCAGGTACATTGGGGTAGGCGTGGTTAGAAGCACCAGTTGAGTACGATTAGTCAAATGTATATATGTATGTATCTATTTTATCCATTTTAAAGTATCATATGGCTCAGAAACCATATCAATGCTTTTACAGTATTATTTTATAATTCTGTCTCTACTGTATGCACTTTACTTAACTACAAGTATTGCAATAATAGCGATTCATTTCTCTTGTATGAGAAAAGAGACTGATCAATAAATAACATCTTTTATTGAACCACGCCCATCTCTTATTTCTCTACCAACTGGTGAAACTAAGAATGCACGTACTGACTGAGTAAAATAAGTTGTCTATTGTTTTCACACGACTCTAGAGATACACTCTTGATTAGGGGAGAGCAAAGTTGTCATGTTCTATGGTTGTCAGAAACTAAATCCCTTCTTGTCTATCCAGGGAGGTTAAAATCCTCAATGCCTATTCGAGAAAGTTTCTAGTGAACTCTGAGCTAGCTGGCAAACACAAAACTTTAAGTCTAATATCGTCGGTAGAAGACCTAGTTAACCTCTGCCCTAGGTCTATACTATTGAAGATATTACTCCAATGCGCAGAACCTATTGGGATAATAGGAACTACACTACAGAACAGAATCTGAAATGGACAAGGACTGTGACAGTTGACAAAGTATTAATAGGGAAATTTGGAAACAGTACTAAAGAAATTTAAAAACAAATCAAGAAAGAAGATAGGGGATCTAGGTGACTCTTCCATTACATCACAGATTACAAGTATCAGGGTATTCCATTCTACAAAATCCCCTGAGAGACTGGGCCACAGTGTTTTCAGTGTTATATTGCGAAAAACTTTTATCATTGACAAATCTAATTGAATTTCCCAGCACAGGAACCTATCAACAGTCCGAATGACCTGCTATAGAACAACAACTTCTCAAGGGATCAAACAAATAGGTTACTTGGTTAGAATGTTTGTGCAGATGAACATTCCAGATTTAGTTTTGGATGAGGATGTTTGGGAATAATGTCTACACCACCTGCAACTTAATCTCCACTGTTGTGTTTGGTATATCCTCGAACGTCATGCATGAGTACCATTAATAAGCACATATGAGATTATGCCACCAGATCAATGAGAGCTCACTCTGTCCCAGAATTTGTATACCACGGAAATGGAACCCACGGTTCTGCAGTAGTCAGAAACGGACCTCTAGTCCAACATTGTGCTATTGATACACCATTATGACTGAACCTAGGACGGTCTAACTCGGAGCTGGGGAAGCGAGTTTGAGTCTCGGCAGGGACGCTCAACATCCTGTTAATCTGGGCAAATCACTTCATCTTCCCGTGCCTAACAAAAATGAATGTGTCCATCTGTAATGTAACTGGTGCTCATGTAAAGCGCTCTGATACCTTCGGGGCTAGTTTACGCTATATAAAACTCCACACGAAAAAAAACCTTTGCATGTGGTGCAAAGAAATTTAAACACTCTTGTTATGTTAAATCAATGTGAAACACTCTATTACCAGGATAGATTGTCCTGGACTATCAGAACCCCTTCTTACAAGGGAGAAGATTTAAACGTTTTGTACGCCTGAATGTAAAACTCTGCTCCACTCACTGAGTTTGCGGAATTCGGCAACTCTGCCATCCCCACAGAAAACACGGAGTTACTGATAAACTCCAGAGTCCGCAACAGAGCGTTTTTTTTTCTTAGCACACTTTAAATGTCCTTTCTCGCATGCAGGAGCAACTTGCCGGGCGCTACAAATCGTCCATGAGATTTTCAGGGCCGTTCGCGGGCACCACGAGTTTTGCCAGCCAACCGCATGCTCCTGCAAGATTTTGCATTCGCAAGCACATAATTCGAGCGTACCAGCGACTTCCGGCATATTCTTCTGCCTTACACGATCCCAAACGGACAGGATCTACCATGGCTGTAAACTGGGGAAGATTCTATCCTCGAGAAGCATCAAAATCTTCCCAAAATGATGATTGGATTGGATTTAAAAACCTTCTCAAATAGACATTTGTTGTTGTGTTTTTTGTGTGCGAGGAGTCCTTTTTTCACTTTTTTCCAACTGGAAGAAAGTGCCCCAGAGCCTCCACCTTCCTGTTCCTATCCAGCAGGCTCCTCCCAGTGCTTTGTCCATCTCATGTTCACTTTTCATTTGGATTTGGAGCTGTTAGTATCCATCTTTGTGTCTGCTGCATAACCCATAAGATTTAAGGACTTTGTATCTGAGATTTCACAAAGAAGTTGAAAAACTGGTGTTGTTTTTAACCATGGCCGGAAAACTCCGGTCTGCCCGCGGAGTGTGCAGAGTTTTGCTCACTCCACGTTCCATGGAGAATGCAGAGTAGGCAGAACTCTGCACACTCTGTGGTGGAACAGAGTTGGCCCACCGCCCGCCTCCACCCCAATATTAAAAATGAATTAAAGTATAATAAAAAGTAAAGTAAAATGACTTACCTTCACTGTGGCATCCCCAGGCTGCCGTCCTCCTCTTCCTTGTGTTTCAGGGTGATCTGTGCCTGCGTGCGCACCTGCGCAAATGCATTCCTTGCAAGAAATACGCGGAAGCGCGCACATGAGCAGATCACCCTGAGACGCGAAGAAGAGGGGGACGGCAGCCCGGGGACGACGCAGTGAAGGTGTCTGTTTTTACTTTACTTTATTGTATTTTTATTTATTTTTAATATGGGGTGGAGGCTGGTGGTGGAGCAGACCTCCACAGAGTTTGTCCCCTACTCTGTAGACATCCTCGTGGTGCCGCTCCGCCACCTCCGCCCAGCCTTAGTTGTTTGTTTGATTGGGGCCATGCACCTGGATTTATTTCTACTTTTAATGGAATTTTAAAATTGTTGTTTCAGTAGTGGGTGGCCTATATTTAATTTTTCTTCTTTTGTAAAGAGAAAATGTTGCACAGTTTAAGACATTGTCTCCATTTTTTAATACATTTGCAATATTGATTTAATTCACATTGTGGCTAAAGTCTGATAACTGGCCTTCCAACCAGTAGGCCCAGTGCTAGGCATGGGTGCATGAAACAACTGTTTCTGTGTTGTCTGTTGAATTTGAAACATCATTTAGATCATGGATGGAATTGGATTTTTGTGGTATTTCACATGTTTGTTTCTTCAAAACAGTATATAGGTGGGGTAATTCCTTTGGAGGATGTGTGTTGTTGTAAACATTTTTAGCCCTGATAATTTTCGTTCTTGGCATTGCTGGATTAATGCTCTGTTTTATCATGCTTGCTTTGTCGGCCAGTGTGTGTGTGTATGCGCGCGCGTGTGTGTGTGTGTTTGCCATAGGCCACCATCTGCTTTTGTTCCACATGCCACATGGCCTGGGGCCATTTTGTATAGTCAGTGTTCATAGGATTGCATCTGTTTTCCAGGCCTCCTGCCTGTTGGTGGGACCATGTGGCTGGTGAACATTTTGTAGAGACAGCCAGTGTGCTTTTGCCATAGGCCTGCATGTCTTTTTTGTTGTGGCATGAGTTCTTGCTGGTTTTTGTTGTGACCATGTGGCTGGCTGCCACTTTGTGTAGCAAACTAGTGTGCTTTCCCCATAGGCTTGCTTGTGTTCTTTGTTGTGGCCATGCCCTCTTGCTGGTTGTTGTTGCTGTTGTGACCATGTGGTCGGTGGCCATTTTGTGTAGGCAGCAAGTGTGCTTTCCCCATAGGCCTGCATGTCTTCTCCTTCATCGCCTTCCTGCCTAGTGTTGTTGTTGTTGATGACCACGTGGTACTGGCTGGCAGCCATTTTGTGCATCCAGCCAGTGTGGCCCTTTGCCATAGGCTTGCATCAATGGTTGAGCAATGAGATAGCAGATGAATAACGTATTATTATATCTTTGAGGATATCTTCACTTATTAATACATTTAAAAATGTTATTTTTTACACTTTTTTAAAGTAAATTGGTAAATATTTTGTTTTAAATTTTTGTAAACAATTTTGCTTTTTTTGTACTTACTATTCACACTACATCTGGCATCAGTGAATTAACCCCACGTCTGCTACAAGTGCACAACAGCATTCATTGTCTCAGGATTATTCCTTCCATTGCCATTTGTCAGCTGCACCTCCGCAAGTGCCACTTCCCACGTGACACACAAAGCGAACAGTTACATCTGTATGTTGTTGCTCTTTCTTATCCTTCCTGAGCGTACAATCAGTCACCATGAAGTTTATGTTTGTGTGGTTTTCTGTTTTATGAATGGATACACTGAATTGTTAATTATTTATAATAAGAGTAACCAGTGACCACACTAAATGATATTGTGTTTGTTTGTACTACTAATTGAACTGCAACAATGCCACATTTACAGACGTTCTTCTTGCTTCTTTTTTTTAGGAGCACAAGATCACTCAATCAATCAGGAGTTTCAATAGCGCTGCTACTCACACGCTAGGGTCTCAAGGTGCGGGGGTGGTGCTGCTGATCCGTCTGGGCATAGAGGATCAGTCAAAGACCCAGGTCTTGAGATCTTTCGTGAATTGGGTCAGTGACAAGAAACAAGAGACAACAGACAACATCACCCATAGTACTGTCAGACAGAAGGCCTGTGCACGACGTTACGCATGACCCACACATCACACATGCTTTTCTTCAACTTGTGTGAAGCTAAGTGCCACTGCTAACTGACAGCTTCAAGATCGCCCCAAAGTAGGGTGATACCAAAAAAGTGGCTAGTGAGAAGAAGAAGGAGTTTACCATCACTGGTGTGTCAGCCCAGATCTTTTGTGGAAGAAAAAACTGTGCCCACCACACCGGCCTCCAGGGAGAAAGGTAGGAGAGCACCCCTGCATCAGTGGACCCACCCCAATCTAGGCCCAAGCCCATGTCTGTTACAGAGGCAGCCAGTCTAACTACGGTATCGCTGACGAGCAGTGAAGTTGAAATTGACTAATCTCAATCGTAAAGTAGTACCCAATCATTGCAGGAAACTCAGAGAAGTGGACAACAACGACAGCCGCAACCACCAATAGTAGTTTCTCCCAAAGTAAGAGCAGTTTAGGAGATTGAGCTTAATGCTGAGGAAGTAGAGGAATCTGACTTTCAGAAGATCTATTGTCTTCCAGATCTCCATCTAGAAAAAGAAGGGTTAGTGGTGCATCATCTTCTTCTTCAAGCCCCCCTTCTGATGATCTAGACTCTACTTGGATCCCGCCTCAGTCTGAGAGTGAGACACTCCATGAGACAAGGCTAGGAAAAAGGAAGATTCCAGAAAGCCTAAGAGTCATGGAGGCTGATGTAGAAGAGGAGGATGACGATGAGCCAGTCATCATGGATGTTAGCCCAACCCCAGTAGAGACAGATGTTACCCCATTCCAATTTCCCAAGAGGGATGTGGCAGTGACACCACAGATACAACCACGGCCAGCTGCCATATTTGCAAAGTCCCGGCAGCGACCTCCATCCACAACCACCTCAGTAGAAGTAGGTACTATTGTAGAGAGTCAAACTTCAAAACTCCCACCTACCACCTGTTCATCCAACATTGACAGTGGCACCAGAGTGAGAAAGTTGAGCTTCCCAGTTTTGAACTTCTTTTCGGTTAGCAAGTAGGAGGTGAACATTACCTTATGATCCATTTGCAGAGCAAGTGTTAGTCAGGGTAAGCTTGGTATAAACTATGGTACTGAGGGCCAAACAACCCATTTCAGAAAGCACAATGTGACCCGTTGGGAGGCGCACCTTGCTGGCCAAAAACCAAAAACCTGCATGTGTTGTTGGTGAAGTGGCTGAACAGGGAATCTGAATCCAATCTGATCACGGTGGAAGGTGAAGAAAAGGACGACATTTTTGTTCTGCAAAGCAGCGCTCTCCCAAGCAGTACAGTAGTATCGCCCACATCAGGAACATCGCAATAGCACTAGACTCAGGTCAAGACACCAAGGCAAAAGAGGACAGTAGCTTCCCCTCTTAAAAGCACATTGAGCCTACCAACAAGTTTTTTAATGGTGCTCAGAAGCATGCGGCAGTAGCCATGTTTGCCATGGAGAAATCACATACAGCTGCAAAAAATTTGGAAGACTTTACCAGCAATGAATTTGAATGGCTGCAACCAAGAGGGTTTAAGATTGCATTTGTTGCCACAGACAATGGCGGTAATATAGTTAAGGCCAAGGCCAATGGTGGCTATTTCAGGGTCCAGTGTTTGGCGCACTGCATCAACATCATTGTACAGGATTATCTAAAAAAGAAGACCAAGTAAGCAACTTACTGTCCACTTGCAGACAAATCTGCACTCATTTCAGCCATTCATATAAAGCCCGGAAACAGCTGAGGGTAATTCAGCGTGATAATAGAATGGCTGTGAAAGAACTCATACAGGAGGTGCCAAAAAGCTGGAACTCCACTTATTACATGCTTGAACGGCTGTTTGAGCAGTACAGATGGGTCAATGAAAATGTTATGCAAAGAGGGGATGCAACTGTGAAAAGCATGAGCATTGAGATGGACCAATGGAGCCTAGTCAAAAGCTTGACAGAGCAGCTGTTTCCATTTGAGGTGTTCACACGGGAAGTCAACAAGGAGGACACTACCATGGGCCAAGCTATCCTGTTGTTGCACATACTAAAGAAACAGCTAAAGGAGGTGTCTGCAATGTACCTAGGTGTGGAGGAAAAAAAAGATGCGCATGACTTGGTGGATGAGTTTAATCCTTTGGTTATCTGCTAATACAAGGGTTCAAAGAGAGATTGTGTCATCCAAACATTACTGTCCACTTTCATTCCTTTTTTTGACTGTGATGTTGGAAATACATCACAACGCAGTGAACTAAAAAAAGAATAGCAAGGAATTTGAGGCCCTCGCCTGCAGGATACAAGTTCCATGGGGCAGCCTTCAAGTTCAGAGCCTGAGGGCAGTGCTGTTGGCTCATAACAGCCAAAACCAACAACAAGAACACCATCAACAACAAGAATAGGAGCATCAGCCCCAAAATCTGCAACTGAGTAGTTTCTACTGGCAGGGCTAAAGTCCAGTGCTGAGGCAAAGGCAAAAGCAGTTGAACAAGGTGAAGCACCTGCAAT
The DNA here is from genome assembly GCF_964261635.1 of Lissotriton helveticus. NCBI lineage: Eukaryota > Metazoa > Chordata > Amphibia > Caudata > Salamandridae > Lissotriton > Lissotriton helveticus. The sequence continues at coordinate 226,035,486 of NC_136058.1, read as the reverse complement.
GACCATTGAGCGGATGGTCCAGGCCTGTCTGGATGACCCAGCACAGGTTTACCTTGATCGAAACCCATTGGTATGGGAAGAGACATCAATGGCCAGTGTTCAACAGGCTGGCAATAAACTATCTGGCTTGTCCGATCTCCGCTGAAGCCAGTGTCTCTGCTCAGCATGTTTTCAGTGCTGCTGGTGCAGTTCTCACAGTGAGAAGGACCAGTCTCTCATCCCAAAATGTGGCAAGATTAACCATGATCAAATTGAATCAACACTTTATACCACTGGATTACTCCATACCTGAAGTATGACAAGAAGAAGATGAGGTCATGGAAGTAGTGTCTTAGATGACCTACTTCTTGGCGAACCACCAGAGTTTGAGCACAAGCTCTACTTCCTTGACTATCAAGCCTGGGAAAATAAACATTGAACGTTCTCTCTCAGTCTCTATTGCTGATCCGCTTTTTTTCTTTGACACCTGGGGGAACATTATTTACTTTTATTTGTTTGTGTCTAATTGACTAATTCATCCCCACCGTCCTACTCTTGACACATTTTATAGCCGGATTGGAGTTGCAACTGTGTGCAGTGACGAAGTCCCCCATACCCATTTCCCTCAAGGGCATTGGATATAGAGAATACAAACAAATGTGTGCCTGCCTCCAACCCTGGGCAGTGACTATCTATCCTTTCCTGGTTTATTACCCTAACCGGACTGCCCCACAGTGTTTGATTTACATTGGGCAATGTCTACTTCGTGAACAAAATGGATCTGCATTCTGCACTATACCAAGATCATAGTGATCACACTTGAAGAACAAGTAAATGGCATGCATTACATGCTCAGTGATTGTTGTTTGTTGTGAACTTGTGATGTGTTGAGAGATGATTCATGTGGTGCCAGGCAGAGTGACACTGTGTGTTTTTTTCTGTAACTATTATTTTTACAATGGGTTTGTTATAATTTACAATGCTGGTGGCCTACCAACGGCTGATCAATTTTTCCCTGAAGGTGATTTGATTTTCCTTCCCTTTTAAGAGATAGCAAGATTTCGTCACAAGGTCCACTTCACACTGCTTTGTTTTATTGTTGTATGCTTTGTATTCCTCAAAGAGTGCTCAAGGAGTCAGACTCAACCAGTCCCTTAAATAACGCAAACACAAATCTATCCTACACAAATAATTACTCAATGTTTCTCTTGTTGTACAACAACAAAATTGTACTACAGGTCGATCTATTTCAATTGACTCAGGACACAGTTGGTACGGAGTTGGACACCTTACTCACAGTCAGGAGGATCAGAGATGATGGAACAGCTCAGGGTGTGGGCATGACTACTTCGAGAACTGCCACCAGAAGAAGGAATTTTACAATTCCACTGAAACCAACTGATTTGGTGATGACTTTGAAGTGGCCTAAAATTAAACAACAGACCTACGCAACTCTGAGTGGGGGTGAGTGGGGGTGAGTGGTGACAGCGGTGCATTGACTTTAGTACTTGATTGGGAAAATGCTATGTTGCTGTCTGGCTCAAATTTGAAGCTAAGTGGTGGTTGGGTGGGGAGCCTGTTGCTGAAGGAAACTTGAAACTGCCATTTAGTCAACAATGATAATCACAATATGCACATGCTGATAAACTGATAATCATAACAGTTGGGAGTTTGAGTAGCCCAATACCAATAGTTGCAGACACTTTTTGTGTGATTTTTCGGTTGTTTTAAAATTGCCCTCACCTAATTGTTCACACACCAGGCATAAAATGAATGAGTGCAAAAAATACTATTCTTCTCTTCTCTCTTGTGCCGCCTCTGAGTCTTCTCGGTGCACTCCTTATGCATGTTAACTTCTTTCTCATTGATTCTTCAATATGATTTTTGTTTTTCAATCTACAGGCCCTCTTACCCTGTGCTATACTGGAAATACAACATAACACTAACACACTCACACGTGCCTTACCGAACCGCATCTGCCAGGCACCCAAGATTGATGCACAGTCCAAGAGGAATGCAGATGCAATTTGGCAATGCAGTATAATTGTTTTTATTTAGTAATCATTAGAACTGTGTGTGGTGTTTACTTGACTCCTCAGATGATTTAATTCATAATATATTTACTATCTTTCAAAGCTTGGTACCACAGAACATTTGGATCTAAAATGTAACTTAGGTTTCTCAGGTATACACAGATGATTTGGTTTGGTTTACCTGTACTACTCATCATTCCTTAGTTTCCTTTTCCTCCCATAACAGATGTATAATGGTCAGATGCTCATTGCCAAGATGAATGTTGTCCTCGAGTAGTGTTTGTCTTTCTCAAACCTTTACCTAAATCCCCCTTCCCATCCATTCATCGAATGCCTAACCCTCTTTCACTGGGCTGTGTCATTTATTTAGATGTGACATAATGCCTGCGCTGATACTTGAAGGCCCTTACCTAACTGCAGGGGAAATGTCCGGCTGCCGGTGAAAGTGAGTCTGAGGACTGCCTGCTGTTTGTGACTTTGCTGCTTCCCCCTAACCTGACGCAGCGCTGCCTGGAGGAGAGCTCTCCAGCCCGCTTGGGATTTGCACTGTGCTGGCTGTGGGGGAAGTGCCCGGCTGCGGGTGGGAGGACGTCTGTGGCTTGCCTGCTGTAAGGGACTCCGCTGCTTCCACCTAAGCTGACACAGCACTGCCTGGAGGTGAGCTTTCCAGCCCGCTTTGGATTTACACCGTGCTGGCTACCTGAGCCTGAAAGCACCCACCGTGGGGGCCCTGAGAGCACCACCCCCAGATCCTGCCTGGCGGTGAGGGAGCACCGCGGCCAGGTTGGTGAAGCACAGACAAACACTGTCTGCTTTGGTGCCCAAAACAGGACAGGGGTTTGGAGCAAATTGATGCACATGGGCCGGCGCTGTAGGGGACCCTCACAGTGGATTTACCCGAAGACGAGGAACAATACCCTACGGTGATCGTACCTTAAAACTGGACACCATCTGATGATGTTTGCCATACTTTATGAAAATTTATGAAAATGTACCGGATATACTATCATCCTGGAAAAATACAAACAGCCTTGAGTAAGCCCTGGCTTTACTCGCCACACGGGGCGAAACACGTGTCAGCTGTTCTTTTTGCTCTTCTTAAAACAACATTTTCGAAAGAAAAAATAATAATAAAAATTGATGGAATAAAGTGAAAAAGCATAAATAAAAAGAACTACTTTCAGTCAGTGTTTTATTTCCATGAAGAAAATACACCCATTGATGGGATGAACATAATATTTTCATAGGAGGATTACATGCTCACAACTTTTCTGTTTACTTGCTTCTCTTGAGGCTGGGGAGGTCCAGAGCCTTGAGCAACAATCCTCCGAGACGCTAAGGAATTCATACCTAGACTCAGGATTCCTGGATCCTCCTCTCTTTTACAAATTCTGGGGGCCCCCTGAGTTGTTGGGAGGGTGCGCCCCATGTTAGAAGCTGCCCCCGCCGAACACAACAATCAGCTTATCTTGCAACCTCCAAGCACTGAGGTGTGGTCGGCGACAGGCACTCCTGTCGGCCTCCTTGAACATTATAATTGCGGGCTGCGCTGGACACATATTGTGAAATCCATTCTCCCTGAGCCTCCCGCCGGGTCTCCTACATTGTGGTTTCTGCAGAGCGCATTACTTGAACCATCCCAAAACAGAGACTCTGTCCCTTGTTCGAAATGGGGAAAACTGATCAGAAGCAGCCAAATCTAAACTTTGAGGGCAGATGCACGGGTCCTGGCAGAGAAGTGCAGCAAGATGCTGGTGATCAGGCTACCCAAACAGAGGCTCCTACTGTACAGGACGAGGACATTAAATCATTACTTCAAGAAGTCAAAACTAGCCTGAAGACCATTGACTCTAAAATTGAACATATTGCACTGCGCCTAGATCAGGTCAAACGAAGCGTCGACTCTCATGATGGCTCAATCACCCACTTAGAGGCGCGTGTCTCAGATGCCGAGGACTTCATTGCTGAGACACAACAGCAACTGGATGGATAAGGTCTTGGACCTCATACGTGTTAAAAAAGGACCTCAAATCGCGTTCCCGTTGGAACAACCTGCACATTACGGGCATTCATGAGACCACTGTGATGGCCAGAGAGGAGGACTACCTGGAAGCACTGCTGCGCAAACTTTTTGGCTTAGCATAATCTGACTGCTTCACAGTAGAGTGTGCCCATCATTCCCTGGGGCCGCCGCCCCCCCGGGAGCTGCGGCAAGACCAATCATCGCCTGCATACTAAATTATTGAGACCGCGACACCATCCTGAGGAAAGCGAGAGAGATGAAAGAAGTACAACATCAGGACTAACTGTCCAAAATGCCAGACAGGACTTTCTATAGGCTAAGCGACTGCTTCATCAACTCAACATCACATATGCTCTCTTGTACCCGGCCAAGTTGCGAATTGACACAGAGGGCAATTCACGCTATTTCACGGACCCTAAGGCGGCTATGTCCTTTGTGAAACAATTGAACAAGGACCGCACCAGCACCTTGCAGACGGAGTGTGAGAATAGCCCCCTAAGTGACAATGACTATTTTTTTTTATTTTCATTGCTGACCTCTGGGAGGCACATGTAATGCTGCATTTTTGATGATTCCTATTTTCCGCCACATTGTGTTTCTTTGCATTTTGCAGGGGAACAATGATCTGACCACAGGGCCTGTCGCTATTATCGTACACTTTTGCCTGCTCACCCAGCCTTCTGATAGGGGATGGTCCGGCTGAGCCCTCGCTCCCAAATGGGATGAATCCCACTTGTTCTTTGTTCCTCATCTGTTTGTTGCTCTGGGGAGTTGGGGGGAATGTATCTTAACCTGATTGGCAGTTCGGAGAGGGAGGAGGGAGTATTAGGCTTGATGTAGTTAGGGGCTTGGAATTTGCCCATCTTCGATGGGTTTGTGTTACTTCAAACAGTTGGTTATATTCAGCACATAGCATCTATTGTCATAACCAACAACAACACATTATACAGTGGAGACCCCAACTAGGGCGGCGGCCGACACAACACCAGTGGTACACCTACATATATTGCAGAACACTGGCATGGCCAAGGTAATGTTTATTACTTGGAATATTAGAGGAATCAATGACCACCATAAAGCTAGGCTCATCCACGCCTACTTAGCCAAACACAACACTGAAATATATTTCCTACAGGAAACACATCTTGCCTCCACTAACACTGGTAGACTTAAGGCCTGTCATTGGGGTGATTGCTACTCGGCGGCATACTCCAACTATGCCAGGGGGTCACTATTCTGATTGGCTTACAATAGCGCAATCACCAAATGTACACCAATAATGCTGGCAGATACGTCATACTAACAGGCACACTTTACTCCCAACCTCTTATCCTTGCTGCCATTTATGGCCCCAATCTGGATGGCCCAGATTTTTTCCTGAACATTTGGAGACTGCTCCCACCCATGGCTCATATCCAGTCATATGGGGCGGCAACTTTAACATAGCACTGCTCAGCACTATTGATAGATCGGGTGTGCGAACACAGCATCCACTAGCTACTGTTACCCTACACACAAATGCATGAGAATGCCCTAGTGTACCTCTGGCGACACGCTCACCCTGCGGAAACTGAAGGCACTTGTATATCTACCGCACATGGCTCTTGGTCACGTAACGATTTATGGCTCACAACAAGGGACGTGGCCTGCTGGACCTCGTCAGTCGAACACATACCTCGCACCTAATCCAAACACACACCAGTATGTCTTACACTAAAGCTGCCACAAACCCGTCAGTGCATGTTCTCATGGTGTTTACCTCCTCATGCCTTACGAGACACTGTGTTTAAGGAAGAATTGCGCAGCGCCATCACTGACTTATTTGAACTCAACACCGGCTCAGTCGAATCTCCTTTAATTCTTTGGGAATCGTTTAAGGTGGTAATAAGAGGGGTATGCATTGCAAAACAGGCTTGAGTCCTCCGGGCCATGCGGGACACCTTGAGATGCTTGGAGACTGACATCCAAGCTCTAGATCAGGTTTACTGTTCCAACCCCAACCCGGATACACTTGCTGACATTAGGGTCAAAATCACTGCGTACCAATCAGAAGTCGAACGTGAGATTAACTGCCTGGGCTGCGAGGTGACTGCCCGCAGATATGGCAAGGGTGAGCGCCCCAGTAAGACCCCTTCCACTTTGCTGCTGAAACTCCATTCATCCACCTATATGATGGAGCTGTGCACCGAATCTGGTAATAATAGCGACGATATCATAGAAACAATTACTACCTTTTATTCTTAGCTCTACACCACGGGATCTAGACAGGACCCTGACTCCCTACAACAGTACTTCGACTTGATTGAGCTCCTACGGCTCAGTCTGGCCCACCGCGAATATCTTGATGCCCCATTCACAAATGAGGAAATCACTTAGGTCATTGCGAGTCTCCCTGCTGACAAAACACACGGCACGGATGGCCTTACCCCAGCGTTCCATAAAGAGTATGCCACAATTTTAATACCCCACCTAGTGGAAATGTACAATGAATCCATTAAAGTCAGACGCCTTCCCCCTTCGCTTCGCGAATACTGAAACCAGATAAACTGCCAACATCTTGCAACTGGTACTGTCCCCTCTCACTCATCAATACAGACAATAAAATACTGGCCAAAATATTAGCATATCAACTACTAACCCTCATGCTGCTAATATTAGACCCAGACTAATCTGGCTTTATTCCAGGTGAGACACCTCAATAACCTTAGAACTATTTTTTCCGTAATGCATCAAATTAAGCCCACCTTACCTGCAGTGGCAGTGCTCCTGGACGCCACTAAAGCATTTGACTCCCTTGTGTCGCTCTTTCTGTTCTCTCTCCTGGCCCGCCTTGCCCTCGGCCAGGACTTGATTTGCAACATTACACTGCTATACACCCTCCCTACTGAGTGCATCAAACTGAATGAGCAGATTACCGAACCCATCGTAATCACTAGAGGTACACAGCAGGGATACCCACTTTCGCCCCTGCTTTTTGTCATTGCCATGGAACCCCTTGCTGCTCAGCTGCGACAACACCACACTCAACACGGCATTGGGTTCTCTGCCCGTACTCTTGCTACCTCTATGTATGCAGACGATGTCGCATTATACATCCGTGAGCCACACAAGAATTTAGATTCCATGACCAGGGAAGTCAAACGTTTCGGTGGATACTCGGGCATCCACATCAGTTGGAGCAAATGCATCTTATTCCCTCTTACGGATGCAACACAACCTTGCCTGACAGAGTTTCCACTTAAATGGGCAACTGTCAGCAAGATGGCAGGTGCGTGAGTGGTGCGTAGGTCACTCTCCGACCACTCTGGACATCGAGCGGCATATCAAGCGTTAGCGCCCCGCTGAGCCTCAGGAATCACGGGGGATTGTAGCGGTAAACCCCCTTGGTTTTTTAATGATCAGCCTCTCAGTATCAAGTGATTTTCTCCGACGCGCAGCGGAGCTCCGTTTCCACATTGCATGCAGCTGAGCGTACCTGGTTGCTTGTCGGACGTGGCTGACCGACAAGCTGCTGGGGGATAACGTGAGTCCCTGCAGGATGGCTCCATGGAGAGTCGCACCAAAGGAGGGAGCTGCTGCTGCTGGGAAAGGGACTGTGAATTGCCTGCTTTAAAGGAGCCTGAAGAGGCTGTTACACCACTTCAGAACAACGCGGAGAAGGCTGTGCCCAGGAAAGGGACTCCCAATATGGATCGACATCTGCCAGAGGGGGGTGCACGGAAAAAGACCCCCGCTGTTCCTGGGATGTTTGCAGGCAAACCGGTAAGCGGGAAACAGAGCAAACAACCAAATCCGCTGTTAGAGGGAATCCCTAGAACAGGTACTGGCTCCGGGACTGTATCTCCATCTGTTTTTGCTACTGCCATTACCAAAGACCGCAACATTGTAGCTATCCCAGAGGAGTTGGTGTCTCAGGATCCCCTCATTGCTAGAGAAACTGCCAGTGTCCAGTATATCCCAGGTGTTGCAGATATACAAATATTGGGTCCAGATGCAGCATCTATCACCAGAGAACAGCTGGGGGGGCAGGCCTAATGGAAACCCACAGCGAGGGTATCCGTGATCCCCAAGAGATAGGAGATATGTTGCCAGGCACTCCAGACGGGGAAAACTTTTTTTCACTGGCAGAAGAGTCAGATCTAAATAATGCTAGTGACCCCGACAATACGGACATAGATGAAAAAATGGAGCCTGTTCCCTCAATCAGTTTAATATACTCAACTCTTAAGGCAATGCAAACTGAGGCTCGGCTGGAGCATAAAAGGGCACAATTGGCTACTAGAAAAATCTAGGGCGCCATCCGCAAGACAACTAAAGCCTGCTCAGAGGTGGTAGCAAGAACAACCGCCCTGGAAGAGCGTGTAGTCAGGCTGGAGGCTGGTTTGGAAAGCAATGAGCAAAAAACATCTGCTAACGATGCGAGAATGATGGATATTCTATGGTAACTGGAGGAATCAAAAAATATGCAGTGAAGAAACAATCTACGCTTGTTGGGCATCGAAGAAAAAGCAGAGGGGAGTGATGTCCGTGACTATGTGCTAAAGCTCTTGAAATCAGCTTTTCCAGAATTATCTCAATGGAACTGGGAAGCAGAGATCCCGCGTATACATAGATTCCCCTTAATGGTTAAAAGCAATCCTGGCCCCAACCCAAAGCCAGAGCAATTTTAATATTCTTTGGTAACTTTTTTTTGCGGCAAGCGATATTCGAAAAAGCTAGACCAGACGCCAAAAAATCTGCAGAGGGGTAGACTTTCTTCGTTTGGCTGGACTTCTGCCACAGTACTCTGGAAAGAAGGTGGCGTCTGCAGCAGTTGATCAGCCCTTTCCAAAAACATGGATGTGAAGTGTAGTTGATGAACCCTGCATGGTTGAAAGTGATTTATATGGGGCGGGTTAGGGTATTTACATCTGAGATTCAGGCTGAGAATTACCTAAAGGAGCTAACCAATGGCTGATTGAGTCTGAGACTTTTGGGATTTCCCCTTTTCTCCCTTCTTGTTCAAAGGGGGTGTTAGATGTAATTAAGGCTCAGCTGGTGATGGAAAATTCTTAATTAGCGGTGTATGTTCCTTTTTCTTTTTTGTTGTTAGATATTTTGTATCTCGTGTCTCGAGGGTCCGGGCTGGGCGTAGTGGCTCGTATATCTCTGATTGGGGTTTGTTTTTTTTGGGTGGTGGGCTAGGGAGTGACATGGGGAGCACACCAAACGCAGGAGGCATCACAAGGGTCTGAGGACCTTTTTTGCCCTAGTAAGGGGTCTGGGTGAGGTTTGGGGGGTTGGGGGTGTGGATCCTACCAGGGACGAAGGGAACTTCTGGGGGTATAGGTATATATTTGCTGGGGTATGCTAATTCTTATTATGTTGCTCAGAGTTATATAGCATCTGTTTTTGTTCATTATATACAATGGGGTGTGTTAGGATAGCCTCTGTTAATATCTGTGGACTAAATGACCCTGCCAAACGATGTAGGATAAGGGTGAGACATCCGATTCTTGAGGGCAGATATCATCTGCCTCCAAGAAACACATGTAGAAGCCAGTAGGAATCAAATTATGGAGTTGGATGGGTTTCAATTGATTCTGTGGACCACACAGGAGGTTAAGACAAAAGGGGTCGCTATATTTGCACGTCGGGGTATGGCAAACTTTACTCGCTCCATCTCTGATAAATATGGGAGGTGGGCGATCACGCATTGTACTATTGACAGCAGTATGTTTACATTATGTTCTATCTATGGACCAGTACTAGACGATCTTGAAATGTATAACTGGTTGGGTTTAGAACTGGTGGGCTGGCCTTCCCCGATCATACTCTGTGGGGACTTTAATATCAACCTGGGTTGTGCGATCGCCAATCATCCAGAAATAGTGTATCAAGGGCGGAAACCAAAGGTTTTTCAGATCTCTTAGTCAACTGAAAGCGCTGCATGGGTTGGGAGACATGTGGGCACAAGCCGAAGGGAATGATCCAGGGTTTAACATATTTCTCGGCCCCGCATAGGACACACGCAAGGTTGGATTATTTTTTTATTTCTCACTGCTTGGTGCAGGGCAGTAAAATCACTAATTTTTCCAGGGTAATATCCAACCATAACCCTCTGGTATTGGAAGTAAATATTAAAAGGCAGAAACAACTTACCAATTGGACCTTTAACAGGGTGCTATTAAGCAACAATTCATATATAGAACTTATGGATATGTGGATCACTAGGTTTCTTAGGGAAAACAGGGGTATTACGGGCATCCAAAATGTTTGGGATACTCTGAAAGCCAGGATTAGGGGTGAGACTACACAGTTTGGTTGGGAGTCACAGAAAAAAGAGAGGAATAGGACCAAGGAATTGTATGATACATTGGCCAAAGCTGGGAATCACTTGGTGAAGGCTCTATCAGATGGAGGGGATGCTTAATTGGCTCGAACTGGGATCTTAATTGCCAAATCCACTATAACGGAGATCTCATTTGCTAAATCTGCAGGCATATAGCTCGCTTGGCGGTCCAAGCTCTATGAGAGAAATGAAAGGGTGGGCCATATGTTATCACTGCGGATCAGAGAAAAAGAAGCACAAAATCGGATTACAGACATTATAGACCCAGATATAGGTCTAGTAACTGACCCAGGGGAAATTCTTTCTGTGTTTCAGAAATGTTATCAGAAGCTGTATTCTGAAGATATAAGTGATTATTGTAGGATACAAGGGGGAATTAAGAGATTTTTCAAAGAGGTCAGAGTTGATGCATTATCATTTATAGACCTTAAAACTCTGGACGCCCGATCAGTTTGGGGAAAATAACCCGGGCGCTAGACTTCCGTCTGGTAAAGCAGTTGGCCCTGATTTTCTTCCAGGTGAACTTTTGAAGACCTTTCGGACACAGTTGGCAACCATAATGCTGGAAATGTTTCGTACAGTTCAGAGTGAGGATACACCTCCAGCGTCATGGTGTAATGCTAGGATAGTGGTATTCTTAAAAAAAGGCGACTGACCCGGCCCATTACATTAATAAATAGCTACTACTACCACCACCATGGCACCTTGGAAAACCATGCAGCCCTCGCTTCATCTAATCAGGTAAGAGAACTGTGGTTGATTAATTGTTGAACTACAATCATTCTATATACAATTGAAATCCACACACCCATTACCTTTGAGTCCTTAGGGGTTAATATAGTTGCAGACTAGGAGGAGAAAGTAGAAGGACATGGGAGGGTACCTTATAACTATTTTGTTGTTAACACTGTCAGCAGATTTCAAAAACTGGCTGCGGTAATGGCAACATTGCAAAGTAAAACAGTAATTCTGCAAAAAAGATTTCAATCATAATGTACAACTATAAAAAATGTATTTCCCTAAACAAATATAAATAAACTAGTAAACCCACAATCGTCCCACCACTCTCCCTAACCCTAACCAATGTCCAAAGTAGTGTCCAAATCCAAAAACTAAATTGTCCATAAAGAAAATCTTATAAATGCCCCAAATCCCACATTCCCACCTCTCCCAAACAAGTCCCACCCACCAAAAAAAGGATTAAAAAAGAGCAGAAGAGTTGGCCTAACAGAGGACTAGGAGCTTCCTTACGTGCCTCTCCAATGTGTCCAGACATTCCTCCTCCTTTGCTTCCAGGCACACTAGCCTCTGTAAAATTTGGCGCTGAAATGCTCGAAAATAGCGGGGAGCAGCAGTGGCAGAATGGCGGCACGTGGCTGCCTTTGGCCCGGGGCGATGGTGTACCGGAGGCAGGGGGCATGGCTGGGGCCCAGAGCATTTGCAGCTGCTGCCACCTCCTCCTCCTTAGCCACCAACCACTGGTGCTCATCCCTGATGGCCTCCAGCTTCCTCTGCCAGGTCCAGGCTGCTCTCTCCTGCCTTTTAGGTGGTGTCGGATTGGCAGGAATAGCTATATCATGAAAGAAAAAAGAGAAATTGTAAACAATGTTCTTAGCAAAACACATAAAAATATATAGTGTCACAGTAGCAGTACATTTGCTGGTATCCTCTGGACATTTGATTTTGATGTGATTAAAATGTCAGCCTTTCAGGCAATATGCACTATGGAGTATCCACATTTTCTTCTCTTTCTTGCTGAGCTAAATGAATGTAGGCATGCTAGCTCAGCTGGCGCCCTAGACAGACATACTTGTGTTGCGTTACTTTGCTACTGTCTGTAGGTGACGGCTGCAATGCCAGAAACCGGTCCCCGGAAGCTTGTTTCCTTTCCAGTAAAGAATTGGCTTGGTAGTTTGGTCTGCCCTGTTCCCATGATGCACTGGGCCAGGGACAGACTAATGTGCATGTAGCCAGGTTCTGAACTGGGATGGTGCAGTCAGCTAAAAAACGGTGATGGATCAAGCCCTGATCTTTTGACTGGGTATGAGTGTTCTGCTTAATTCAGATGCTCTGTCCATCACCACCCCCTTTTCTGAATCGTTTTGGCCACTATAGGAGTGGAAGGGTATGCTCAGACATGAGTCCCTTGCTCACTGCACCATCAGGATTCAAGCAAGCCGGGCCGAAGACGGCTGCAATGCCAGAAACCGGTCCCCGGAAGCCTGTTTCCTTTCCAGTAAAGAATTGGCTTGGTAGTTTGGTCTGCCCTGTTCCCATGATGCACTGGGCCAGGGACAGACTAATTTGCATGTAGCCAGGTTCTGAACTGGGATGGTGCAGTGAGCTAAAAAACGGTAATGGATCAAGCCCTGATCTTTTGACTGGGTATGAGTGTTCTGCTTAATTCAGATGCTCTGTCCATCACCACCCCCTTTTCTGAATCGTTTTGGCCACTATAGGAGGGGAAGGGTATGCTCAGACATGAGTCCCTTGATCACTGCACCATCAGGATTCAAGCAAGCCGGGCCGAAGACGGCTGCAATGCCAGAAACCGGTCCCCGGAAGCTTGTTTCCTTTCCAGTAAAGAATTGGCTTGGTAGCTTGGTAGTCTGATGCACTGGGCCAGGGACAGACTAATTTGCATGTAGCCAGGTTCTGAACTGGGATGGTGCAGTGAGCTAAAAAACGGTGATGGATCAAGCCCTGATCTTTTGACTGGGTATGAGTGTTCTGCTTAATTCAAATGCTCTGTCCATCACCACCCCCTTTTCTGAATCGTTTTGGCCACTATAGGAGTTGAAGGGTATGCTCAGACATGAGTCCCTTGCTCACTGCACCATCAGGATTCAAGCAAGCCGGGCCAAAGACAGCTGCAATGCCAGAAACCGGTCTCCGGAAGCTTGTTTCCTTTCCAGTAAAGAATTGGCTTGGTAGTTTGGTCTGCCCTGTTCCCATGATGCACTGGGCCAGGGACAGACTAATTTGCATGTAGCCAGGTTCTGAACTGGGATGGTGCAGTGAGCTAAAAAACGGGGATGGATCAAGCCCTGATATTTTGACTGGGTATGAGTGTTCTGCTTAATTCAGATGCTCTGTCCATCACCACCCCCTTTTCTGAATCGTTTTGGCCACTATAGGAGTGGAAGGGTATGCTCAGACATGAGTCTCTTGTTCACTGCACCATCAGGATTCAAGCAAGCCGGGCCGAAGACGGCTGCAATGCCAGAAACCGGTCCCGGGAAGCTTGTTTCCTTTCCAGTAAAGAATTGACTTGGTAGTTTGGTCTGCCCTGTTCCCATGATGCACTGGGCCAGGGACAGACTAATTTGCATGTAGCCAGGTTCTGAACTGGGATGGTGCAGTGAGCTAAAAAACGGTGATGGATCAAGCCCTGATCTTTTGACTGGGTATGAGTGTTCTGCTTAATTCAGATGCTCTGTCCATCACCACCCCCTTTTCTGAATCGTTTTGCCCACTATAGGAGTGGAAGGGTATGCTCAGACATGAGTCCCTTGCTCACTGCACCATCAGGATTCAAGCAAGCCGGGCCGAAGACGGCTGCAATGCCAGAAACCGGTCCCCGGAAGCTTGTTTCCTTTCCAGTAAAGAATTGGCATGGTAGTTTGGTCTGCCCTGTTCCCATGATGCACTGGGCCAGGGACAGACTAATTTGCATGTAGCCAGGTTCTGAACTGGGATGGTGCAGTGAGCTAAAAAACGGTGATGGATCAAGCCCTGATCTGTTGACTGGGTATGAGTGTTCTGCTTAATTCAGATGCTCTGTCCATCACCACCCCTTTTTTCTGAATCGTTTTGGCCACTATAGGAGTGGAAGGGTATGCTGAGACATGAGTCCCTTGCTCACTGCACCATCAGGATTCAAGCAAGCCGGGCCGAAGACGGCTGCAATGCCAGAAACCGGTCCCCGGAAGCTTGTTTCCTTTCCAGTAAAGAATTGGCTTGGTAGTTTGGTCTGCCCTGTTCCCATGATGCACTGGGCCAGGGACAGACTAATTTGCATGTAGCCAGGTTCTGAACTGGGATGGTGCAGTGAGCTAAAAAACGGTGATGGATCAAGCCCTGATCTTTTGACTGGGTATGAGTGTTCTGCTTAATTCAGATGCTCTGTCCATCACCACCCCCTTTTCTGATTCGTTTTGGCCACTATAGGAGTGGAAGGGTATGCTCAGACATGAGTCCCTTGCTCACTGCACCATCAGGATTCAAGCAAGCCAGGCCGAAGACGGCTGCAATGCCAGAAACCGGTCCCCGGAAGCTTGTTTCCTTTCCAGTAAAGAATTGGCTTGGTAGTTTGGTCTGCCCTGTTCCCATGATGCACTGGGCCAGGGACAGACTAATTTGCATGTAGCCAGGTTCTGAACTGGGATGGTGCAGTGAACTAAAAAACGGTGATGGATCAAGCCCTGATCTTTTGACTGGGTGTGAGTGTTCTGCTTAATTCAGATGCTATGTCCATCACCACCCCCTTTTCTGAATCGTTTTGGCCACTATAGGAGTGGAAGGGTATGCTCAGACATGAGTCCCTTGCTCACTGCACCATCAGGATTCAAGCAAGCCGGGCCGAAGACGGCTGCAATGCCAGAAACTGGTCCCCGGAAGCTTGTTTCCTTTCCAGTAAAGAATTGGCTTGGTAGTTTGGTCTGCCCTGTTCCCATGATGCACTGGGCCAGGGACAGACTAATTTGCATGTAGCCAGGTTCTGAACGGGGATGGTGCAGTGAGCTAAAAAACGGTGATGGATCAAGCCCTGGGCTTGTGACTGGGTATGAGTGTTCTGCTTAATTCAGATGCTCTGTCCATCACCACCCCCTTTTCTGAATCGTTTTGGCCACAATAGGAGTGGAAGGGTATGCTCAGACATGAGTTCCTTTCTCACTGCACCATCAGGATTCAAGCAAGCCGGGCCGAAGACGGCTGCAATGCCAGAAACCGGTCCCCGGAAGCTTGTTTCCTTTCCAGTAAAGAATTGGCTTGGTAGTTTGGTCTGCCCTGTTCCCTTGATGCACTGGGCCAGGGACAGACTAATTTGCATGTAGCCAGGTTCTGAACTGGGATGGTGCAGTGAGCTAAAAAGCGGTGATGGATCAAGCCCTTATCTTTTGACTGGGTATGAGTGTTCTGCTTAATTCAGATGCTCTGTCTATCACCACCCCTTTTTCTGAATCGTTTTGGCCACTATAGGAGTGGAAGGGTATGCTCAGACATGAGTCCCTTGCTCACTGCACCATCAGGATTCAAGCAAGCCGGGCCGAAGACGGCTGCAATGCCAGAAACCGGTCCCCGGAAGCTTGTTTCCTTTCCAGTAAAGAATTGGCTTGGTAGCTTGGTAGTCTTATGCACTGGGCCAGGGACAGACTAATTTGCATGTAGCCAGGTTCTGAACTGGGATGGTGCAGTGAGCTAAAAAACGGTGATGGATCAAGCCCTGATCTTTTGACTGGGTATGAGTGTTCTGCTTAATTCAAATGCTCTGTCCATCACCACCCCCTTTTCTGAATCGTTTTGGCCACTATAGGAGTTGAAGGGTATGCTCAGACATGAGTCCCTTGCTCACTGCACCATCAGGATTCAAGCAAGCCGGGCCGAAGACAGCTGCAATGCCAGAAACCGGTCCCCGGAAGCTTGTTTCCTTTCCAGTAAAGAATTGGCTTGGTAGTTTGGTCTGCCCTGTTCCCATGATGCACTGGGCCAGGGACAGACTAATTTGCATGTAGCCAGGTTCTGAACTGGGATGGTGCAGTGAGCTAAAAAACGGTGATGGATCAAGCCCTGATATTTTGACTGGGTATGAGTGTTCTGCTTAATTCAGATGCTCTGTCCATCACCACCCCCTTTTCTGAATCGTTTTGGCCACTATAGGAGTGGAAGGGTATGCTCAGACATGAGTCTCTTGCTCACTGCACCATCAGGATTCAAGCAAGCCGGGCCGAAGACGGCTGCAATGCCAGAAACCGGTCCCCGGAAGCTTGTTTCCTTTCCAGTAAAGAATTGACTTGGTAGTTTGGTCTGCCCTGTTCCCATGATGCACTGGGCCAGGGACAGACTAATTTGCATGTAGCCAGGTTCTGAACTGGGATGGTGCAGTGAGCTAAAAAACGGTGATGGATCAAGCCCTGATCTTTTGACTGGGTATGAGTGTTCTGCTTAATTCATATGCTCTGTCCATCACCACCCCCTTTTCTGAATCGTTTTGGCCACTATAGGAGTGGAAGGGTATGCTCAGACATGAGTCCCTTGCTCACTGCACCATCAGGATTCAAGCAAGCCGGGCCGAAGACGGCTGCAATGCCAGAAACCGGTCCCCGGAAGCTTGTTTCCTTTCCAGTAAAGAATTGGCTTGGTAGTTTGGTCTGCCCTGTTCCCATGATGCAATGGGCCAGGGACAGACTAATTTGCATGTAGCCAGGTTCTGAACTGGGATGGTGCAGTGAGCTAAAAAACGGTGATGGATCAAGCCCTGATCTTTTGACTGGGTATGAGTGTTCTGCTTAATTCAGATGCTCTGTCCATCACCACTCCCTTTTCTGAATCGTTTTGGCCACTATAGGAGTGGAAGGGTATGCTGAGACATGAGTCCCTTGCTCACTGCACCATCAGGATTCAAGCAAGCCGGGCCGAAGACGTCTGCAATGCCAGAAACCGGTCCCCGGAAGCTTGTTTCCTTTCCAGTAAAGAATTGGCTTGGTAGTTTGGTCTGCCCTGTTCCCATGATGCACTGGGCCAGGGACAGACTAATTTGCATGTAGCCAGGTTCTGAACTGGGATGGTGCAGTGAGCTAAAAAACGGTGATGGATCAAGCCCTGATCTTTTGACTGGGTATGAGTGTTCTGCTTAATTCAGATGCTCTGTCCATCAGCACCCCCTTTTCTGATTCGTTTTGGCCACTATAGGAGTGGAAGGGTATGCTCAGACATGAGTCCCTTGCTCACTGCACCATCAGGATTCAAGCAAGCCAGGCCGAAGACGGCTGCAATGCCAGAAACCGGTCCCCGGAAGCCTGTTTCCTTTCCAGTAAAGAATTGGCTTGGTAGTTTGGTCTGCCCTGTTCCCATGATGCACTGGGCCAGGGACAGACTAATTTGCATGTAGCCAGGTTCTGAACTGGGATGGTGCAGTGAGCTAAAAAACGGTGATGGATCAAGCCCTGATATTTTGACTGGGTATGCGTGTTCTGCTTAATTCAGATGCTCTGTCCATCACCACCCCCTTTTCTGAATCGTTTTGGCCACTATAGGAGTGGAAGGGTATGCTCAGACATGAGTCCCTTGCTCACTGCACCATAGGATTCAAGCAAGCCGGGCCGAAGACGGCTGCAATGCCAGAAACCGGTCCCCGGAAGCTTGTTTCCTTTCCAGTAAAGAATTGGCTTGGTAGCTTGGTAGTCTGATGCACTGGGCCAGGGACAGACTAATTTGCATGTAGCCAGGTTCTGAACTGGGATGGTGCAGTGAGCTAAAAAACGGTGATGGATCAAGCCCTGATCTTTTGACTGGGTATGAGTGTTCTGCTTAATTCAAATGCTCTGTCCATCACCACCCCCTTTTCTGAATCGTTTTGGCCACTATAGGAGTTGAAGGGTATGCTCAGACATGAGTCCCTTGCTCACTGCACCATCAGGATTCAAGCAAGCCGGGCCAAAGACAGCTGCAATGCCAGAAACCGGTCTCCGGAAGCTTGTTTCCTTTCCAGTAAAGAATTGGCTTGGTAGTTTGGTCTGCCCTGTTCCCATGATGCACTGGGCCAGGGACAGACTAATGTGCATGTAGCCAGGTTCTGAACTGGGATGGTGCAGTCAGCTAAAAAACGGTGATGGATCAAGCCCTGATCTTTTGACTGGGTATGAGTGTTCTGCTTAATTCAGATGCTCTGTCCATCACCACCCCCTTTTCTGAATCGTTTTGGCCACTATAGGAGTGGAAGGGTATGCTCAGACATGAGTCCCTTGCTCACTGCACCATCAGGATTCAAGCAAGCCGGGCCGAAGACGGCTGCAATGCCAGAAACCGGTCCCCGGAAGCCTGTTTCCTTTCCAGTAAAGAATTGGCTTGGTAGTTTGGTCTGCCCTGTTCCCATGATGCACTGGGCCAGGGACAGACTAATTTGCATGTAGCCAGGTTCTGAACTGGGATGGTGCAGTGAGCTAAAAAATGCTAATGGATCAAGCCCTGATCTTTTGACTGGGTATGAGTGTTCTGCTTAATTCAGATGCTCTGTCCATCACCACCCCCTTTTCTGAATCGTTTTGGCCACTATAGGAGGGGAAGGGTATGCTCAGACATGAGTCCCTTGATCACTGCACCATCAGGATTCAAGCAAGCCGGGCCGAAGACGGCTGCAATGCCAGAAACCGGTCCCCGGAAGCTTGTTTCCTTTCCAGTAAAGAATTGGCTTGGTAGCTTGGTAGTCTGATGCACTGGGCCAGGGACAGACTAATTTGCATGTAGCCAGGTTCTGAACTGGGATGGTGCAGTGAGCTAAAAAACGGTGATGGATCAAGCCCTGATCTTTTGACTGGGTATGAGTGTTCTGCTTAATTCAAATGCTCTGTCCATCACCACCCCCTTTTCTGAATCGTTTTGGCCACTATAGGAGTTGAAGGGTATGCTCAGACATGAGTCCCTTGCTCACTGCACCATCAGGATTCAAGCAAGCCGGGCCAAAGACAGCTGCAATGCCAGAAACCGGTCTCCGGAAGCTTGTTTCCTTTCCAGTAAAGAATTGGCTTGGTAGTTTGGTCTGCCCTGTTCCCATGATGCACTGGGCCAGGGACAGACTAATTTGCATGTAGCCAGGTTCTGAACTGGGATGGTGCAGTGAGCTAAAAAACGGGGATGGATCAAGCCCTGATATTTTGACTGGGTATGAGTGTTCTGCTTAATTCAGATGCTCTGTCCATCACCACCCCCTTTTCTGAATCGTTTTGGCCACTATAGGAGTGGAAGGGTATGCTCAGACATGAGTCTCTTGTTCACTGCACCATCAGGATTCAAGCAAGCCGGGCCAAAGACAGCTGCAATGCCAGAAACCGGTCTCCGGAAGCTTGTTTCCTTTCCAGTAAAGAATTGGCTTGGTAGTTTGGTCTGCCCTGTTCCCATGATGCACTGGGCCAGGGACAGACTAATTTGCATGTAGCCAGGTTCTGAACTGGGATGGTGCAGTGAGCTAAAAAACGGTGATGGATCAAGCCCTGATATTTTGACTGGGTATGAGTGTTCTGCTTAATTCAGATGCTCTGTCCATCACCACCCCCTTTTCTGAATCGTTTTGGCCACTATAGGAGTGGAAGGGTATGCTCAGACATGAGTCTCTTGCTCACTGCACCATCAGGATTCAAGCAAGCCGGGCCGAAGACGGCTGCAATGCCAGAAACCGGTCCCCGGAAGCTTGTTTCCTTTCCAGTAAAGAATTGACTTGGTAGTTTGGTCTGCCCTGTTCCCATGATGCACTGGGCCAGGGACAGACTAATTTGCATGTAGCCAGGTTCTGAACTGGGATGGTGCAGTGAGCTAAAAAACGGTGATGGATCAAGCCCTGATCTTTTGACTGGGTATGAGTGTTCTGCTTAATTCATATGCTCTGTCCATCACCACCCCCTTTTCTGAATCGTTTTGGCCACTATAGGAGTGGAAGGGTATGCTCAGACATGAGTCCCTTGCTCACTGCACCATCAGGATTCAAGCAAGCCGGGCCGAAGACGGCTGCAATGCCAGAAACCGGTCCCCGGAAGCTTGTTTCCTTTCCAGTAAAGAATTGGCTTGGTAGTTTGGTCTGCCCTGTTCCCATGATGCAATGGGCCAGGGACAGACTAATTTGCATGTAGCCAGGTTCTGAACTGGGATGGTGCAGTGAGCTAAAAAACGGTGATGGATCAAGCCCTGATCTTTTGACTGGGTATGAGTGTTCTGCTTAATTCAGATGCTCTGTCCATCACCACTCCCTTTTCTGAATCGTTTTGGCCACTATAGGAGTGGAAGGGTATGCTGAGACATGAGTCCCTTGCTCACTGCACCATCAGGATTCAAGCAAGCCGGGCCGAAGACGTCTGCAATGCCAGAAACCGGTCCCCGGAAGCTTGTTTCCTTTCCAGTAAAGAGTTGGCTTGGTAGTTTGGTCTGCCCTGTTCCCATGATGCACTGGGCCAGGGACAGACTAATTTGCATGTAGCCAGGTTCTGAACTGGGATGGTGCAGTGAGCTAAAAAACGGTGATGGATCAAGCCCTGATCTTTTGACTGGGTATGAGTGTTCTGCTTAATTCAGATGCTCTGTCCATCAGCACCCCCTTTTCTGATTCGTTTTGGCCACTATAGGAGTGGAAGGGTATGCTCAGACATGAGTCCCTTGCTCACTGCACCATCAGGATTCAAGCAAGCCAGGCCGAAGACGGCTGCAATGCCAGAAACCGGTCCCCGGAAGCCTGTTTCCTTTCCAGTAAAGAATTGGCTTGGTAGTTTGGTCTGCCCTGTTCCCATGATGCACTGGGCCAGGGACAGACTAATTTGCATGTAGCCAGGTTCTGAACTGGGATGGTGCAGTGAGCTAAAAAACGGTGATGGATCAAGCCCTGATCTTTTGACTGGGTATGCGTGTTCTGCTTAATTCAGATGCTCTGTCCATCACCACCCCCTTTTCTGAATCGTTTTGGCCACTATAGGAGTGGAAGGGTATGCTCAGACATGAGTCCCTTGCTCACTGCACCATAGGATTCAAGCAAGCCGGGCCGAAGACGGCTGCAATGCCAGAAACCGGTCCCCGGAAGCTTGTTTCCTTTCCAGTAAAGAATTGGCTTGGTAGCTTGGTAGTCTGATGCACTGGGCCAGGGACAGACTAATTTGCATGTAGCCAGGTTCTGAACTGGGATGGTGCAGTGAGCTAAAAAACGGTGATGGATCAAGCCCTGATCTTTTGACTGGGTATGAGTGTTCTGCTTAATTCAAATGCTCTGTCCATCACCACCCCCTTTTCTGAATCGTTTTGGCCACTATAGGAGTTGAAGGGTATGCTCAGACATGAGTCCCTTGCTCACTGCACCATCAGGATTCAAGCAAGCCGGGCCAAAGACAGCTGCAATGCCAGAAACCGGTCTCCGGAAGCTTGTTTCCTTTCCAGTAAAGAATTGGCTTGGTAGTTTGGTCTGCCCTGTTCCCATGATGCACTGGGCCAGGGACAGACTAATGTGCATGTAGCCAGGTTCTGAACTGGGATGGTGCAGTCAGCTAAAAAACGGTGATGGATCAAGCCCTGATCTTTTGACTGGGTATGAGTGTTCTGCTTAATTCAGATGCTCTGTCCATCACCACCCCCTTTTCTGAATCGTTTTGGCCACTATAGGAGTGGAAGGGTATGCTCAGACATGAGTCCCTTGCTCACTGCACCATCAGGATTCAAGCAAGCCGGGCCGAAGACGGCTGCAATGCCAGAAACCGGTCCCCGGAAGCCTGTTTCCTTTCCAGTAAAGAATTGGCTTGGTAGTTTGGTCTGCCCTGTTCCCATGATGCACTGGGCCAGGGACAGACTAATTTGCATGTAGCCAGGTTCTGAACTGGGATGGTGCAGTGAGCTAAAAAATGCTAATGGATCAAGCCCTGATCTTTTGACTGGGTATGAGTGTTCTACTTAATTCAGATGCTCTGTCCATCACCACCCCCTTTTCTGAATCGTTTTGGCCACTATAGGAGGGGAAGGGTATGCTCAGACATGAGTCCCTTGATCACTGCACCATCAGGATTCAAGCAAGCCGGGCCGAAGACGGCTGCAATGCCAGAAACCGGTCCCCGGAAGCTTGTTTCCTTTCCAGTAAAGAATTGGCTTGGTAGCTTGGTAGTCTGATGCACTGGGCCAGGGACAGACTAATTTGCATGTAGCCAGGTTCTGAACTGGGATGGTGCAGTGAGCTAAAAAACGGTGATGGATCAAGCCCTGATCTTTTGACTGGGTATGAGTGTTCTGCTTAATTCAAATGCTCTGTCCATCACCACCCCCTTTTCTGAATCGTTTTGGCCACTATAGGAGTTGAAGGGTATGCTCAGACATGAGTCCCTTGCTCACTGCACCATCAGGATTCAAGCAAGCCGGGCCAAAGACAGCTGCAATGCCAGAAACCGGTCTCCGGAAGCTTGTTTCCTTTCCAGTAAAGAATTGGCTTGGTAGTTTGGTCTGCCCTGTTCCCATGATGCACTGGGCCAGGGACAGACTAATTTGCATGTAGCCAGGTTCTGAACTGGGATGGTGCAGTGAGCTAAAAAACGGTGATGGATCAAGCCCTGATCTTTTGACTGGGTATGAGTGTTCTGCTTAATTCAGATGCTCTGTCCATCAGCACCCCCTTTTCTGATTCGTTTTGGCCACTATAGGAGTGGAAGGGTATGCTCAGACATGAGTCCCTTGCTCACTGCACCATCAGGATTCAAGCAAGCCAGGCCGAAGACGGCTGCAATGCCAGAAACCGGTCCCCGGAAGCCTGTTTCCTTTCCAGTAAAGAATTGGCTTGGTAGTTTGGTCTGCCCTGTTCCCATGATGCACTGGGCCAGGGACAGACTAATTTGCATGTAGCCAGGTTCTGAACTGGGATGGTGCAGTGAGCTAAAAAACGGTGATGGATCAAGCCCTGATCTTTTGACTGGGTATGCGTGTTCTGCTTAATTCAGATGCTCTGTCCATCACCACCCCCTTTTCTGAATCTTTTTGGCCACTATAGGAGTGGAAGGGTATGCTCAGACATGAGTCCCTTGCTCACTGCACCATAGGATTCAAGCAAGCCGGGCCGAAGACGGCTGCAATGCCAGAAACCGGTCCCCGGAAGCTTGTTTCCTTTCCAGTAAAGAATTGGCTTGGTAGCTTGGTAGTCTGATGCACTGGGCCAGGGACAGACTAATTTGCATGTAGCCAGGTTCTGAACTGGGATGGTGCAGTGAGCTAAAAAACGGTGATGGATCAAGCCCTGATCTTTTGACTGGGTATGAGTGTTCTGCTTAATTCAAATGCTCTGTCCATCACCACCCCCTTTTCTGAATCGTTTTGGCCACTATAGGAGTTGAAGGGTATGCTCAGACATGAGTCCCTTGCTCACTGCACCATCAGGATTCAAGCAAGCCGGGCCAAAGACAGCTGCAATGCCAGAAACCGGTCTCCGGAAGCTTGTTTCCTTTCCAGTAAAGAATTGGCTTGGTAGTTTGGTCTGCCCTGTTCCCATGATGCACTGGGCCAGGGATAGACTAATGTGCATGTAGCCAGGTTCTGAACTGGGATGGTGCAGTCAGCTAAAAAACGGTGATGGATCAAGCCCTGATCTTTTGACTGGGTATGAGTGTTCTGCTTAATTCAGATGCTCTGTCCATCACCACCCCCTTTTCTGAATCGTTTTGGCCACTATAGGAGTGGAAGGGTATGCTCAGACATGAGTCCCTTGCTCACTGCACCATCAGGATTCAAGCAAGCCGGGCCGAAGACGGCTGCAATGCCAGAAACCGGTCCCCGGAAGCCTGTTTCCTTTCCAGTAAAGAATTGGCTTGGTAGTTTGGTCTGCCCTGTTCCCATGATGCACTGGGCCAGGGACAGACTAATTTGCATGTAGCCAGGTTCTGAACTGGGATGGTGCAGTGAGCTAAAAAATGGTAATGGATCAAGCCCTGATCTTTTGACTGGGTATGAGTGTTCTGCTTAATTCAGATGCTCTGTCCATCACCACCCCCTTTTCTGAATCGTTTTGGCCACTATAGGAGGGGAAGGGTATGCTCAGACATGAGTCCCTTGATCACTGCACCATCAGGATTCAAGCAAGCCGGGCCGAAGACGGCTGCAATGCCAGAAACCGGTCCCCGGAAGCTTGTTTCCTTTCCAGTAAAGAATTGGCTTGGTAGCTTGGTAGTCTGATGCACTGGGCCAGGGACAGACTAATTTGCATGTAGCCAGGTTCTGAACTGGGATGGTGCAGTGAGCTAAAAAACGGTGATGGATCAAGCCCTGATCTTTTGACTGGGTATGAGTGTTCTGCTTAATTCAAATGCTCTGTCCATCACCACCCCCTTTTCTGAATCGTTTTGGCCACTATAGGAGTTGAAGGGTATGCTCAGACATGAGTCCCTTGCTCACTGCACCATCAGGATTCAAGCAACCCGGGCCAAAGACAGCTGCAATGCCAGAAACCGGTCTCCGGAAGCTTGTTTCCTTTCCAGTAAAGAATTGGCTTGGTAGTTTGGTCTGCCCTGTTCCCATGATGCACTGGGCCAGGGACAGACTAATTTGCATGTAGCCAGGTTCTGAACTGGGATGGTGCAGTGAGCTAAAAAACGGGGATGGATCAAGCCCTGATATTTTGACTGGGTATGAGTGTTCTGCTTAATTCAGATGCTCTGTCCATCACCACCCCCTTTTCTGAATCGTTTTGGCCACTATAGGAGTGGAAGGGTATGCTCAGACATGAGTCTCTTGTTCACTGCACCATCAGGATTCAAGCAAGCCGGGCCGAAGACGGCTGCAATGCCAGAAACCGGTCCTGGGAAGCTTGTTTCCTTTCCAGTAAAGAATTGACTTGGTAGTTTGGTCTGCCCTGTTCCCATGATGCACTGGGCCAGGGACAGACTAATTTGCATGTAGCCAGGTTCTGAACTGGGATGGTGCAGTGAGCTAAAAAACGGTGATGGATCAAGCCCTGATCTTTTGACTGGGTATGAGTGTTCTGCTTAATTCAGATGCTCTGTCCATCACCACCCCCTTTTCTGAATCGTTTTGGCCACTATAGGAGTGGAAGGGTATGCTCAGACATGAGTCCCTTGCTCACTGCACCATCAGGATTCAAGCAAGCCGGGCCGAAGACGGCTGCAATGCCAGAAACCGTTCCCCCGAAGCTTGTTTCCTTTCCAGTAAAGAATTGGCATGGTAGTTTGGTCTGCCCTGTTCCCATGATGCACTGGGCCAGGGACAGACTAATTTGCATGTAGCCAGGTTCTGAACTGGGATGGTGCAGTGAGCTAAAAAACGGTGATGGATCAAGCCCTGATCTTTTGACTGGGTATGAGTGTTCTGCTTAATTCAGATGCTCTGTCCATCACCACCCCTTTTTTTCTGAATCGTTTTGGCCACTATAGGAGTGGAAGGGTATGCTGAGACATGAGTCCCTTGCTCACTGCACCATCAGGATTCAAGCAAGCCGGGCCGAAGACGGCTGCAATGCCAGAAACCGGTCCCCGGAAGCTTGTTTCCTTTCCAGTAAAGAATTGGCTTGGTAGTTTGGTCTGCCCTGTTCCCATGATGCACTGGGCCAGGGACAGACTAATTTGCATGTAGCCAGGTTCTGAACTGGGATGGTGCAGTGAGCTAAAAAACGGTGATGGATCAAGCCCTGATCTTTTGACTGGGTATGAGTGTTCTGCTTAATTCAGATGCTCTGTCCATCACCACCCCCTTTTCTGATTCGTTTTGGCCACTATAGGAGTGGAAGGGTATGCTCAGACATGAGTCCCTTGCTCACTGCACCATCAGGATTCAAGCAAGCCAGGCCGAAGACGGCTGCAATGCCAGAAACCGGTCCCCGGAAGCTTGTTTCCTTTCCAGTAAAGAATTGGCTTGGTAGTTTGGTCTGCCCTGTTCCCATGATGCACTGGGCCAGGGACAGACTAATTTGCATGTAGCCAGGTTCTGAACTGGGATGGTGCAGTGAACTAAAAAACGGTGATGGATCAAGCCCTGATCTTTTGACTGGGTGTGAGTGTTCTGCTTAATTCAGATGCTATGTCCATCACCACCCCCTTTTCTGAATCGTTTTGGCCACTATAGGAGTGGAAGGGTATGCTCAGACATGAGTCCCTTGCTCACTGCACCATCAGGATTCAAGCAAGCCGGGCCGAAGACGGCTGCAATGCCAGAAACTGGTCCCCGGAAGCTTGTTTCCTTTCCAGTAAAGAATTGGCTTGGTAGTTTGGTCTGCCCTGTTCCCATGATGCACTGGGCCAGGGACAGACTAATTTGCATGTAGCCAGGTTCTGAACGGGGATAGTGCAGTGAGCTAAAAAACGGTGATGGATCAAGCCCTGGTCTTGTGACTGGGTATGAGTGTTCTGCTTAATTCAGATGCTCTGTCCATCACCACCCCCTTTTCTGAATCGTTTTGGCCACAATAGGAGTGGAAGGGTATGCTCAGACATGAGTTCCTTTCTCACTGCACCATCAGGATTCAAGCAAGCCGGGCCGAAGACGGCTGCAATGCCAGAAACCGGTCCCCGGAAGCTTGTTTCCTTTCCAGTAAAGAATGGCTTGGTAGTTTGGTCTGCCCTGTTCCCATGATGCACTGGGCCAGGGACAGACTAATTTGCATGTAGCCAGGTTCTGAACTGGGATGGTGCAGTGAGCTAAAAAGCGGTGATGGATCAAGCCCTTATCTTTTGACTGGGTATGAGTGTTCTGCTTAATTCAGATGCTCTGTCTATCACCACCCCTTTTTCTGAATCGTTTTGGCCACTATAGGAGTGGAAGGGTATGCTCAGACATGAGTCCCTTGCTCACTGCACCATTAGGATTCAAGCAAGCCGGGCCGAAGACGGCTGCAATGCCAGAAACCGTTCCCCGGAAGCTTGTTTCCTTTCCAGTAAAGAATTGGCTTGGTAGCTTGGTAGTCTTATGCACTGGGCCAGGGACAGACTAATTTGCATGTAGCCAGGTTCTGAACTGGGATGGTGCAGTGAGCTAAAAAACGGTGATGGATCAAGCCCTGATCTTTTGACTGGGTATGAGTGTTCTGCTTAATTCAAATGCTCTGTCCATCACCACCCCCTTTTCTGAATCGTTTTGGCCACTATAGGAGTTGAAGGGTATGCTCAGACATGAGTCCCTTGCTCACTGCACCATCAGGATTCAAGCAAGCCGGGCCGAAGACAGCTGCAATGCCAGAAACCGGTCCCCGGAAGCTTGTTTCCTTTCCAGTAAAGAATTGGCTTGGTAGTTTGGTCTGCCCTGTTCCCATGATGCACTGGGCCAGGGACAGACTAATTTGCATGTAGCCAGGTTCTGAACTGGGATGGTGCAGTGAGCTAAAAAACGGTGATGGATCAAGCCCTGATATTTTGACTGGGTATGAGTGTTCTGCTTAATTCAGATGCTCTGTCCATCACCACCCCCTTTTCTGAATCGTTTTGGCCACTATAGGAGTGGAAGGGTATGCTCAGACATGAGTCTCTTGCTCACTGCACCCTCAGGATTCAAGCAAGCCGGGCCGAAGACGGCTGCAATGCCAGAAACCGGTCCCCGGAAGCTTGTTTCCTTTCCAGTAAAGAATTGACTTGGTAGTTTGGTCTGCCCTGTTCCCATGATGCAATGGGCCAGGGACAGACTAATTTGCATGTAGCCAGGTTCTGAACTGGGATGGTGCAGTGAGCTAAAAAACGGTGATGGATCAAGCCCTGATCTTTTGACTGGGTATGAGTGTTCTGCTTAATTCATATGCTCTGTCCATCACCACCCCCTTTTCTGAATCGTTTTGGCCACTATAGGAGTGGAAGGGTATGCTCAGACATGAGTCCCTTGCTCACTGCACCATCAGGATTCAAGCAAGCCGGGCCGAAGACGGCTGCAATGCCAGAAACCGGTCCCCGGAAGCTTGTTTCCTTTCCAGTAAAGAATTGGCTTGGTAGTTTGGTCTGCCCTGTTCCCATGATGCAATGGGCCAGGGACAGACTAATTTGCATGTAGCCAGGTTCTGAACTGGGATGGTGCAGTGAGCTAAAAAACGGTGATGGATCAAGCCCTGATCTTTTGACTGGGTATGAGTGTTCTGCTTAATTCAGATGCTCTGTCCATCACCACCCCCTTTTCTGAATCGTTTTGGCCACTATAGGAGTGGAAGGGTATGCTGAGACATGAGTCCCTTGCTCACTGCACCATCAGGATTCAAGCAAGCCGGGCCGAAGACGTCTGCAATGCCAGAAACCGGTCCCCGGAAGCTTGTTTCCTTTCCAGTAAAGAATTGGCTTGGTAGTTTGGTCTGCCCTGTTCCCATGATGCACTGGGCCAGGGACAGACTAATTTGCATGTAGCCAGGTTCTGAACTGGGATGGTGCAGTGAGCTAAAAAACGGTGATGGATCAAGCCCTGATCTTTTGACTGGGTATGCGTGTTCTGCTTAATTCAGATGCTCTGTCCATCACCACCCCCTTTTCTGAATCGTTTTGGCCACTATAGGAGTTGAAGGGTATGCTCAGACATGAGTCCCTTGCTCACTGCACCATAGGATTCAAGCAAGCCGGGCCGAAGACGGCTGCAATGCCAGAAACCGGTCCCCGGAAGCTTGTTTCCTTTCCAGTAAAGAATTGGCTTGGTAGCTTGGTAGTCTGATGCACTGGGCCAGGGACAGACTAATTTGCATGTAGCCAGGTTCTGAACTGGGATGGTGCAGTGAGCTAAAAAACGGTGATGGATCAAGCCCTGATCTTTTGACTGGGTATGAGTGTTCTGCTTAATTCAAATGCTCTGTCCATCACCACCCCCTTTTCTGAATCGTTTTGGCCACTATAGGAGTTGAAGGGTATGCTCAGACATGAGTCCCTTGCTCACTGCACCATCAGGATTCAAGCAAGCCGGGCCGAAGACGGCTGCAATGCCAGAAACCGGTCCCCGGAAGCTTGTTTCCTTTCCAGTAAAGAATTGGCTTGGTAGTTTGGTCTGCCCTGTTCCCATGATGCACTGGGCCAGGGACAGACTAATTTGCATGTAGCCAGGTTCTGAACTGGGATGGTGCAGTGAGCTAAAAAACGGTGATGGATCAAGCCCTGATCTTTTGACTGGGTATGAGTGTTCTGCTTAATTCAGATGCTCTGTCCATCACCACCCCCTTTTCTGAATCATTTTGGCCACTATAGGAGTGGAAGGGTATGCTCAGACATGAGTCCCTTGCTCACTGCACCATCAGGATTCAAGCAAGCCGGGCCGAAGACGGCTGCAATGCCAGAAACCGGTCCCCGGAAGCTTGTTTCCTTTCCAGTAAAGAATTGGCTTGGTAGTTTGGTCTGCCCTGTTCCCATGATGCACTGGGCCAGGGACAGACTAATTTGCATGTAGCCAGGTTCTGAACTGGGATGGTGCAGTGAGCTAAAAAGCGGTGATGGATCAAGCCCTGATCTTTTGACTGGGAATGAGTGTTCTGCTTAATTCAGATGCTCTGTCTATCACCACCCCTTTTTCTGAATCGTTTTGGCCACTATAGGAGTGGAAGGGTATGCTCAGACATGAGTCCCTTGCTCACTGCACCATCAGGATTCAAGCAAGCCGGGCCGCAGACGGCTGCAATGCCAGAAACCGGTCCCCGGAAGCTTGTTTCCTTTCCAGTAAAGAATTGGCATGGTAGTTTGGTCTGCCCTGTTCCCATGATGCACTGGGCCAGGGACAGACTAATTTGCATGTAGCCAGGTTTTGAACTGGGATGGTGCAGTGAGCTAAAAAACGGTGATGGATCAAGCCCTGATCTTTTGACTGGGTATGAGTGTTCTGCTTAATTCAGATGCTCTGTCCATCACCACCCCTTTTTTCTGAATCGTTTTGGCCACTATAGGAGTGGAAGGGTATGCTGAGACATGAGTCCCTTGCTCACTGCACCATCAGGATTCAAGCAAGCCGGGCCGAAGACGGCTGCAATGCCAGAGACCGGTCCCCGGAAGCTTGTTTCCTTTCCAGTAAAGAATTGGCTTGGTAGTTTGGTCTGCCCTGTTCCCATGATGCACTGGGCCAGGGACAGACTAATTTGCATGTAGCCAGGTTTTGAACTGGGATGGTGCAGTGAGCTAAAAAACGGTGATGGATCAAGCCCTGATCTTTTGACTGGGTATGAGTGTTCTGCTTAATTCAGATGCTCTGTCCATCACCACCCCCTTTTCTGATTCGTTTTGGCCACTATAGGAGTGGAAGGGTATACTCAGACATGAGTCCCTTGCTCACTGCACCATCAGGATTCAAGCAAGCCAGGCCGAAGACGGCTGCAATGCCAGAAACCGGTCTCCGGAAGCTTGTTTCCTTTCCAGTAAAGAATTGGCTTGGTAGTTTGGTCTGCCCTGTTCCCATGATGCACTGGGCCAGGGACAGACTAATTTGCATGTAGCCAGGTTCTGAACTGGGATGGTGCAGTGAACTAAAAAACGGTGATGGATCAAGCCCTGATCTTTTGACTGGGTGTGAGTGTTCTGCTTAATTCAGATGCTATGTCCATCACCACCCCCTTTTCTGAATCGTTTTGGCCACTATAGGAGTGGAAGGGTATGCTCAGACATGAGTCCCTTGCTCACTGCACCATCAGGATTCAAGCAAGCCGGGCCGAAGACGGCTGCAATGCCAGAAACTGGTCCCCGGAAGCTTGTTTCCTTTCCAGTAAAGAATTGGCTTGGTAGTTTGGTCTGCCCTGTTCCCATGATGCACTGGGCCAGGGACAGACTAATTTGCATGTAGCCAGGTTCTGAACGGGGATGGTGCAGTGAGCTAAAAAACGGTGATGGATCAAGCCCTGGTCTTGTGACTGGGTATGAGTGTTCTGCTTAATTCAGATGCTCTGTCCATCACCACCCCCTTTTCTGAATCGTTTTGGCCACAATAGGAGTGGAAGGGTATGCTCAGACATGAGTTCCTTTCTCACTGCACCATCAGGATTCAAGCAAGCCGGGCCGAAGACGGCTGCAATGCCAGAAACCGGTCCCCGGAAGCTTGTTTCCTTTCCAGTAAAGAATTGGCTTGGTAGTTTGGTCTGCCCTGTTCCCATGATGCACTGGGCCAGGGACAGACTAATTTGCATGTAGCCAGGTTCTGAACTGGGATGGTGCAGTGAGCTAAAAAGCGGTGATGGATCAAGCCCTGATCTTTTGACTGGGTATGAGTGTTCTGCTTAATTCAGATGCTCTGTCCATCACCACCCCTTTTTCTGAATCGTTTTGGCCACTATAGGAGTGGAAGGGTATGCTCAGACATGAGTCCCTTGCTCACTGCACCATCAGGATTCAAGCAAGCCGGGCCGAAGACGGCTGCAATGCCAGAAACCGGTCCCCGGAAGCTTGTTTCCTTTCCAGTAAAGAATTGGCTTGGTAGCTTGGTAGTCTAATGCACTGGGCCAGGGACAGACTAATTTGCATGTAGCCAGGTTCTGAACTGGGATGGTGCAGTGAGCTAAAAAACGGTGATGGATCAAGCCCTGATCTTTTGACTGGGTATGAGTGTTCTGCCTAATTCAAATGCTCTGTCCATCACCACCCCCTTTTCTGAATCGTTTTGGCCACTATAGGAGTTGAAGGGTATGCTCAGACATGAGTCCCTTGCTCACTGCACCATCAGGATTCAAGCAAGCCGGGCCGAAGACGGCTGCAATGCCAGAAACCGGTCCCCGGAAGCTTGTTTCCTTTCCAGTAAAGAATTGGCATTATAGTTTGGTCTGCCCTGTTCCCATGATGCACTGGGCCAGGGACAGACTAATTTGCATGTAGCCAGGTTCTGAACTGGGATGGTGCAGTGAGCTAAAAAACGGTGATGGATCAAGCCCTGATCTTTTGACTGGGTATGAGTGTTCTGCTTAATTCAGATGCTCTGTCCATCACCACCCCTTTTTTCTGAATCGTATTGGCCACTATAGGAGTGGAAGGGTATGCTGAGACATGAGTCCCTTGCTCACTGCACCATCAGGATTCAAGCAAGCCGGGCCGAAGACGGCTGCAATGCCAGAAACCGGTCCCCGGAAGCTTGTTTCCTTTCCAGTAAAGAATTGGCTTGGTAGTTTGGTCTGCCCTGTTCCCATGATGCACTGGGCCAGGGACAGACTAATTTGCATGTAGCCAGGTTCTGAGCTGGGATGGTGCAGTGAGCTAAAAAACGGTGATGGATCAAGCCCTGATCTTTTGACTGGGTATGAGTGTTCTGCTTAATTCAGATGCTCTGTCCATCACCACCCCCTTTTCTGATTCGTTTTGGCCACTATAGGAGTGGAAGGGTATGCTCAGACATGAGTCCCTTGCTCACTGCACCATCAGGATTCAAGCTAGCCAGGTCGAAGACGGCTGCAATGCCAGAAACCGGTCCCCGGAAGCTTGTTTCCTTTCCAGTAAAGAATTGGCTTTGTAGTTTGGTCTGCCCTGTTCCCATGATGCACTGGGCCAGGGACAGACTAATTTGCATGTAGCCAGGTTCTGAACTGGGATGGTGCAGTGAGCTAAAAAACGGTGATGGATCAAGCCCTGATCTTTTGACTGGGTGTGAGTGTTCTGCTTAATTCAGATGCTATGTCCATCACCACCCCCTTTTCTGAATCGTTTTGGCCACTATAGGAGTGGAAGTGTATGCTCAGACATGAGTCCCTTGCTCACTGCACCATCAGGATTCAAGCAAGCCGGGCCGAAGACGGCTGCAATGCCAGAAACTGGTCCCCGGAAGCTTTTTTCCTTTCCAGTAAAGAATTGGCTTGGTAGTTTGGTCTGCCCTGTTCCCATGATGCACTGGGCCAGGGACAGACTAATTTGCATGTAGCCAGGTTCTGAACGGGGATGGTGCAGTGAGCTAAAAAACGGTGATGGATCAAGCCCTGGTCTTGTGACTGGGTATGAGTGTTCTGCTTAATTCAGATGCTCTGTCCATCACCACCCCCTTTTCTGAATTGTTTTGGCCACAATAGGAGTGGAAGGGTATGCTCAGACATGAGTTCCTTTCTCACTGCACCATCAGGATTCAAGCAAGCCGGGCCGAAGACGGCTGCAATGCCAGAAACCGGTCCCCGGAAGCTTGTTTCCTTTCCAGTAAAGAATTGGCTTGGTAGCTTGGTAGTCTAATGCACTGGGCCAGGGACAGACTAATTTGCATGTAGCCAGGTTCTGAACTGGGATGGTGCAGTGAGCTAAAAAACGGTGATGGATCAAGCCCTGATCTTTTGACTGGGTATGAGTGTTCTGCTTAATTCAAATGCTCTGTCCATCACCACCCCCTTTTCTGAATCGTTTTGGCCACTATAGGAGTTGAAGGGTATGCTCAGACATGAGTCCCTTGCTCACTGCACCATCAGGATTCAAGCAAGCCGGGCCGAAGACAGCTGCAATGCCAGAAACCGGTCCCCGGAAGCTTGTTTCCTTTCCAGTAAAGAATTGGCTTGGTAGTTTGGTCTGCCCTGTTCCCATGATGCACTGGGCCAGGGACAGACTAATTTGCATGTAGCCAGGTTCTGAACTGGGATGGTGCAGTGAGCTAAAAAACGGTGATGGATCAAGCCCTGATATTTTGACTGGGTATGAGTGTTCTGCTTAATTCAGATGCTCTGTCCATCACCACCCCCTTTTCTGAATCGTTTTGGCCACTATAGGAGTGGAAGTGTATGCTCAGACATGAGTCTCTTGCTCACTGCACCATCAGGATTCAAGCAAGCCGGGCCGAAGACGGCTGCAATGCCAGAAACCGGTCCCCGGAAGCTTGTTTCCTTTCCAGTAAAGAATTGACTTGGTAGTTTGGTCTGCCCTGTTCCCATGATGCACTGGGCCAGGGACAGACTAATTTGCATGTAGCCAGGTTCTGAACTGGGATGGTGCAGTGAGCTAAAAAACGGTGATGGATCAAGCCCTGATCTTTTGACTGGGTATGAGTGTTCTGCTTAATTCAGATGCTCTGTCCATCACCACCCCCTTTTCTGAATCGTTTTGGCCACTATAGGAGTGGAAGGGTATGCTCAGACATGAGTCCCTTGCTCACTGCACCATCAGGATTCAAGCAAGCCGGGCCGAAGACGGCTGCAATGCCAGAAACCGGTCCCCGGAAGCTTGTTTCCTTTCCAGTAAAGAATTGGCTTGGTAGTTTGGTCTGCCCTGTTCCCATGATGCAATGGGCCAGGGACAGACTAATTTGCATGTAGCCAGGTTCTGAACTGGGATGGTGCAGTGAGCTAAAAAACGGTGATGGATCAAGCCCTGATCTTTTGACTGGGTATGAGTGTTCTGCTTAATTCAGATGCTCTGTCCATCACCACCCCCTTTTCTGAATCGTTTTGGCCACTATAGGAGTGGAAGGGTATGCTCAGACATGAGTCCCTTGCTCACTGCACCATCAGGATTCAAGCAAGCCGGGCCGAAGACGGCTGCAATGCCAGAAACCGGTCCCCGGAAGCTTGTTTCCTTTCCAGTAAAGAATTGGCTTGGTAGTTTGGTCTGCCCTGTTCCCATGATGCACTGGGCCAGGGACAGACTAATTTGCATGTAGCCAGGTTCTGAACTGGGATGGTGCAGTGAGCTAAAAAACGGTGATGGATCAAGCCCTGATCTTTTGACTGGGTATGAGTGTTCTGCTTAATTCAGATGCTCTGTCCATCACCACCCCCTTTTCTGATTCGTTTTGGCCACTATAGGAGTGGAAGGGTATGCTCAGACATGAGTCCCTTGCTCACTGCACCATCAGGATTCAAGCAAGCCAGGCCGAAGATGGCTGCAATGCCAGAAACCGGTCCCCGGAAGCCTGTTTCCTTTCCAGTAAAGAATTGGCTTGGTAGTTTGGTCTGCCCTGTTCCCATGATGCACTGGGCCAGGGACAGACTAATTTGCATGTAGCCAGGTTCTGAACTGGGATGGTGCAGTGAGCTAAAAAACGGTGATGGATCAAGCCCTGATCTTTTGACTGGGTATGAGTGTTCTGCTTAATTCAGATGCTCTGTCCATCACCACCCCCTTTTCTGAATCGTTTTGGCCACTATAGGAGTGGAAGGGTATGCTCAGACATGAGTCCCTTGCTCACTGCACCATAGGATTAAAGCAAGCCGGGCCGAAGACGGCTGCAATGCCAGAAACCGGTCCCCGGAAGCTTGTTTCCTTTCCAGTAAAGAATTGGCTTGGTAGCTTGGTAGTCTGATGCACTGGGCCAGGGACAGACTAATTTGCATGTAGCCAGGTTCTGAACTGGGATGGTGCAGTGAGCTAAAAAACGGTGATGGATCAAGCCCTGATCTTTTGACTGGGTATGAGTGTTCTGCTTAATTCAAATGCTCTGTCCATCACCACCCCCTTTTCTGAATCGTTTTGGCCAATATAGGAGTTGAAGGGTATGCTCAGACATGAGTCCCTTGCTCACTGCACCATCAGGATTCAAGCAAGCCGGGCCAAAGACAGCTGCAATGCCAGAAACCGGTCTCCGGAAGCTTGTTTCCTTTCCAGTAAAGAATTGGCTTGGTAGTTTGGTCTGCCCTGTTCCCATGATGCACTGGGCCAGGGACAGACTAATTTGCATGTAGCCAGGTTCTGAACTGGGATGGTGCAGTGAGCTAAAAAACGGTGATGGATCAAGCCCTGATATTTTGACTGGGTATGAGTGTTCTGCTTAATTCAGATGCTCTGTCCATCACCACCCCCTTTTCTGAATCGTTTTGGCCACTATAGGAGTGGAAGGGTATGCTCAGACATGAGTCTCTTGTTCACTGCACCATCAGGATTCAAGCAAGCCGGGCCGAAGACGGCTGCAATGCCAGAAACCGGTCCCGGGAAGCTTGTTTCCTTTCCAGTAAAGAATTGACTTGGTAGTTTGGTCTGCCCTGTTCCCATGATGCACTGGGCCAGGGACAGACTAATTTGCATGTAGCCAGGTTCTGAACTGGGATGGTGCAGTGAGCTAAAAAACGGTGATGGATCAAGCCCTGATCTTTTGACTGGGTATGAGTGTTCTGCTTAATTCAGATGCTCTGTCCATCACCACCCCCTTTTCTGAATCGTTTTGGCCACTATAGGAGTGGAAGGGTATGCTCAGACATGAGTCCCTTGCTCACTGCACCATCAGGATTCAAGCAAGCCGGGCCGAAGACGGCTGCAATGCCAGAAACCGGTCCCCGGAAGCTTGTTTCCTTTCCAGTAAAGAATTGGCTAGGTAGTTTGGTCTGCCCTGTTCCCATGATGCACTGGGCCAGGGACAGACTAATTTGCATGTAGCCAGGTTCTGAACTGGGATGGTGCAGTGAGCTAAAAAACGGTGATGGATCAAGCCCTGATCTTTTGACTGGGTATGAGTGTTCTGCTTAATTCAGATGCTCTGTCCATCACCACCCCATTTTCTGAATCATTTTGGCCACTATAGGAGTGGAAGGGTATGCTGAGACATGAGTCCCTTGCTCACTGCACCATCAGGATTCAAGCAAGCCGGGCCGAAGACGGCTGCAATGCCAGAAACCGGTCCCCGGAAGCTTGTTTCCATTCCAGTAAAGAATTGGCTTGGTAGTTTGGTCTGCCCTGTTCCCATGATGCACTGGGCCAGGGACAGACTAATTTGCATGTAGCCAGGTTCTGAACTGGGATGGTGCAGTGAGCTAAAAAGCGGTGATGGATCAAGCCCTGATCTTTTGACTGGGTATGAGTGTTCTGCTTAATTCAGATGCTCTGTCCATCACCACCCCTTTTTCTGAATCGTTTTGGCCACTATAGGAGTGGAAGGGTATGCTCAGACATGAGTCCCTTGCTCACTGCACCATCAGGATTCAAGCAAGCCGGGCCGAAGACGGCTGCAATGCCAGAAACCGGTCCCCGGAAGCTTGTTTCCTTTCCAATAAAGAATTGGCTTGGTAGCTTGGTAGTCTAATGCACTGGGCCAGGGACAGACTAATTTGCATGTATCCAGGTTCTGAACTGGGATGGTGCCGTGAGCTAAAAAACGGTGATGGATCAAGCCCTGATCTTTTGACTGGGTATGAGTGTTCTGCTTAATTCAAATGCTCTGTCCATCACCACCCCCTTTTCTGAATCGTTTTGGCCACTATAGGAGTTGAAGGGTATGCTCAGACATGAGTCCCTTGCTCACTGCACCATCAGGATTCAAGCAAGCCGGCCGAAGACAGCTGCAATGCCAGAAACCGGTCCCCGGAAGCTTGTTTCCTTTCCAGTAAAGAATTGGCTTGGTAGTTTGGTCTGCCCTGTTCCCATGATGCACTGGGCCAGGGACAGACTCATTTGCATGTAGCCAGGTTCTGAACTGGGATGGTGCAGTGAGCTAAAAAACGGTGATGGATCAAGCCCTGATCTTTTGACTGGGTATGAGTGTTCTGCTTAATTCAGATGCTCTGTCCATCACCACCCCCTTTTCTGAATCGTTTTGGCCACTATAGGAGTGGAAGGGTATGCTGAGACATGAGTCCCTTGCTCACTGCACCATCAGGATTCAAGCAAGCCGGGCCGAAGACGGCTGCAATGCCAGAAACCGGTCCCCGGAAGCTTGTTTCCTTTCCAGTAAAGAATTGGCTTGGTAGTTTGGTCTGCCCTGTTCCCATGATGCACTGGGCCAGGGACAGACTAATTTGCATGTAGCCAGGTTCTGAACTGGGATGGTGCAGTGAGCTAAAAAGCGGTGATGGATCAAGCCCTGATCTTTTGACTGGGTATGAGTGTTCTGCTTAATTCAGATGCTCTGTCCATCACCACCCCTTTTTCTGAATCGTTTTGGCCACTATAGGAGTGGAAGGGTATGCTCAGACATGAGTCCCTTGCTCACTGCACCATCAGGATTCAAGCAAGCCGGGCCGAAGACGGCTGCAATGCCAGAAACCGGTCCCCGGAAGCTTGTTTCCTTTCCAATAAAGAATTGGCTTGGTAGCTTGGTAGTCTAATGCACTGGGCCAGGGACAGACTAATTTGCATGTATCCAGGTTCTGAACTGGGATGGTGCAGTGAGCTAAAAAACAGTGATGGATCAAGCCCTGATCTTTTGACTGGGTATGAGTGTTCTGCTTAATTCAAATGCTCTGTCCATCACCACCCCCTTTTCTGAATCATTTTGGCCACTATAGGAGTTGAAGGGTATGCTCAGACATGAGTCCCTTGCTCACTGCACCATCAGGATTCAAGCAAGCCGGGCCGAAGACAGCTGCAATGCCAGAAACCGGTCCCCGGAAGCTTGTTTCCTTTCCAGTAAAGAATTGGCTTGGTAGTTTGGTCTGCCCTGTTCCCATGATGCACTGGGCCAGGGACAGACTAATTTGCATGTAGCCAGGTTCTGAACTGGGATGGTGCAGTGAGCTAAAAAACGGTGATGGATCAAGCCCTGATATTTTGACTGGGTATGAGTGTTCTGCTTAATTCAGATGCTCTGTCCATCACCACCCCCTTTTCTGAATCGTTTTGGCCACTATAGGAGTGGTAGGGTATGCTCAGACATGAGTCTCTTGCTCACTGCACCATCAGGATTCAAGCAAGCCGGGCCGAAGACGGCTGCAATGCCAGAAACCGGTCCCCGGAAGCTTGTTTCCTTTCCAGTAAAGAATTGACTTGGTAGTTTGGTCTGCCCTGTTCCCATGATGCACTGGGCCAGGGACAGACTAATTTGCATGTAGCCAGGTTCTGAACTGAGATGGTGCAGTGAGCTAAAAAATGGTGATGGATCAAGCCCTGATCTTTTGACTGGGTATGAGTGTTCTGCTTAATTCAGATGCTCTGTCCATCACCACCCCTTTTTTCTGAATCGTTTTGGCCACTATAGGAGTGGAAGGGTATGCTGAGACATGAGTCCCTTGCTCACTGCACCATCAGGATTCAAGCAAGCCGGGCCGAAGACGGCTGCAATGCCAGAAACCGGTCCCCGGAAGCTTGTTTCCTTTCCAGTAAAGAATTGGCTTGGTAGTTTGGTCTGCCCTGTTCCCATGATGCACTGGGCCAGGGACAGACTAATTTGCATGTAGCCAGGTTCTGAACTGGGATGGTGCAGTGAGCTAAAAAACGGTGATGGATCAAGCCCTGATCTTTTGACTGGGTATGAGTGTTCTGCTTAATTCAGATGCTCTGTCCATCACCACCCCCTTTTCTGATTCGTTTTGGCCACTATAGGAGTGGAAGGGTATGCTCAGACATGAGTCCCTTGCTCACTGCACCATCAGGATTCAAGCAAGCCAGGCCGAAGACGGCTGCAATGCCAGAAACCGGTCCCCGGAAGCTTGTTTCCTTTCCAGTAAAGAATTGGCTTGGTAGTTTGGTCTGCCCTGTTCCCATGATGCACTGGGCCAGGGACAGACTAATTTGCATGTAGCCAGGTTCTGAACTGGGATGGTGCAGTGAGCTAAAAACGGTGATGGATCAAGCCCTGATCTTTTGACTAGGTGTGAGTGTTCTGCTTAATTCAGATGCTATGTCCATCACCACCCCCTTTTCTGAATCGTTTTGGCCACTATAGGAGTGGAAGGGTATGCTCAGACATGAGTCCCTTGCTCACTGCACCATCAGGATTCAAGCAAGCCGGGCCGAAGACGGCTGCAATGCCAGAAACTGGTCCCCGGAAGCTTGTTTCCTATCCAGTAAAGAATTGGCTTGGTAGTTTGGTCTGCCCTGTTCCCATGATGCACTGGGCCAGGGACAGACTAATTTGCATGTAGCCAGGTTCTGAACGGAGATGGTGCAGTGAGCTAAAAAACGGTGATGGATCAAGCCCTGGTCTTGTGACTGGGTATGAGTGTTCTGCTTAATTCAGATTCTCTGTCCATCACCACCCCTTTTTCTGAATCGTTTTGGCCACAATAGGAGTGGAAGGGTATGCTCAGACATGAGTTCCTTTCTCACTGCACCATCAGGATTCAAGCAAGCCGGGCCGAAGACGGCTGCAATGCCAGAAACCGGTCCCCGGAAGCTTGTTTCCTTTCCAGTAAAGAATTGGCTAGGTAGTTTGGTCTGCCCTGTTCCCATGATGCACTGGGCCAGGGACAGACTAATTTGCATGTAGCCAGGTTCTGAACTGGGATGGTGCAGTGAGCTAAAAAACGGTGATGGATCAAGCCCTGATCTTTTGACTGGGTATGAGTGTTCTGCTTAATTCAGATGCTCTGTCCATCACCACCCCATTTTCTGAATCATTTTGGCCACTATAGGAGTGGAAGGGTATGCTGAGACATGAGTCCCTTGCTCACTGCACCATCAGGATTCAAGCAAGCCGGGCCGAAGACGGCTGCAATGCCAGAAACCGGTCCCCGGAAGCTTGTTTCCATTCCAGTAAAGAATTGGCTTGGTAGTTTGGTCTGCCCTGTTCCCATGATGCACTGGGCCAGGGACAGACTAATTTGCATGTAGCCAGGTTCTGAACTGGGATGGTGCAGTGAGCTAAAAAGCGGTGATGGATCAAGCCCTGATCTTTTGACTGGGTATGAGTGTTCTGCTTAATTCAGATGCTCTGTCCATCACCACCCCTTTTTCTGAATCGTTTTGGCCACTATAGGAGTGGAAGGGTATGCTCAGACATGAGTCCCTTGCTCACTGCACCATCAGGATTCAAGCAAGCCGGGCCGAAGACGGCTGCAATGCCAGAAACCGGTCCCCGGAAGCTTGTTTCCTTTCCAATAAAGAATTGGCTTGGTAGCTTGGTAGTCTAATGCACTGGGCCAGGGACAGACTAATTTGCATGTATCCAGGTTCTGAACTGGGATGGTGCCGTGAGCTAAAAAACGGTGATGGATCAAGCCCTGATCTTTTGACTGGGTATGAGTGTTCTGCTTAATTCAAATGCTCTGTCCATCACCACCCCCTTTTCTGAATCGTTTTGGCCACTATAGGAGTTGAAGGGTATGCTCAGACATGAGTCCCTTGCTCACTGCACCATCAGGATTCAAGCAAGCCGGCCGAAGACAGCTGCAATGCCAGAAACCGGTCCCCGGAAGCTTGTTTCCTTTCCAGTAAAGAATTGGCTTGGTAGTTTGGTCTGCCCTGTTCCCATGATGCACTGGGCCAGGGACAGACTCATTTGCATGTAGCCAGGTTCTGAACTGGGATGGTGCAGTGAGCTAAAAAACGGTGATGGATCAAGCCCTGATCTTTTGACTGGGTATGAGTGTTCTGCTTAATTCAGATGCTCTGTCCATCACCACCCCCTTTTCTGAATCGTTTTGGCCACTATAGGAGTGGAAGGGTATGCTGAGACATGAGTCCCTTGCTCACTGCACCATCAGGATTCAAGCAAGCCGGGCCGAAGACGGCTGCAATGCCAGAAACCGGTCCCCGGAAGCTTGTTTCCTTTCCAGTAAAGAATTGGCTTGGTAGTTTGGTCTGCCCTGTTCCCATGATGCACTGGGCCAGGGACAGACTAATTTGCATGTAGCCAGGTTCTGAACTGGGATGGTGCAGTGAGCTAAAAAGCGGTGATGGATCAAGCCCTGATCTTTTGACTGGGTATGAGTGTTCTGCTTAATTCAGATGCTCTGTCCATCACCACCCCTTTTTCTGAATCGTTTTGGCCACTATAGGAGTGGAAGGGTATGCTCAGACATGAGTCCCTTGCTCACTGCACCATCAGGATTCAAGCAAGCCGGGCCGAAGACGGCTGCAATGCCAGAAACCGGTCCCCGGAAGCTTGTTTCCTTTCCAATAAAGAATTGGCTTGGTAGCTTGGTAGTCTAATGCACTGGGCCAGGGACAGACTAATTTGCATGTATCCAGGTTCTGAACTGGGATGGTGCAGTGAGCTAAAAAACAGTGATGGATCAAGCCCTGATCTTTTGACTGGGTATGAGTGTTCTGCTTAATTCAAATGCTCTGTCCATCACCACCCCCTTTTCTGAATCATTTTGGCCACTATAGGAGTTGAAGGGTATGCTCAGACATGAGTCCCTTGCTCACTGCACCATCAGGATTCAAGCAAGCCGGGCCGAAGACAGCTGCAATGCCAGAAACCGGTCCCCGGAAGCTTGTTTCCTTTCCAGTAAAGAATTGGCTTGGTAGTTTGGTCTGCCCTGTTCCCATGATGCACTGGGCCAGGGACAGACTAATTTGCATGTAGCCAGGTTCTGAACTGGGATGGTGCAGTGAGCTAAAAAACGGTGATGGATCAAGCCCTGATATTTTGACTGGGTATGAGTGTTCTGCTTAATTCAGATGCTCTGTCCATCACCACCCCCTTTTCTGAATCGTTTTGGCCACTATAGGAGTGGTAGGGTATGCTCAGACATGAGTCTCTTGCTCACTGCACCATCAGGATTCAAGCAAGCCGGGCCGAAGACGGCTGCAATGCCAGAAACCGGTCCCCGGAAGCTTGTTTCCTTTCCAGTAAAGAATTGACTTGGTAGTTTGGTCTGCCCTGTTCCCATGATGCACTGGGCCAGGGACAGACTAATTTGCATGTAGCCAGGTTCTGAACTGAGATGGTGCAGTGAGCTAAAAAATGGTGATGGATCAAGCCCTGATCTTTTGACT
Source organism: Lissotriton helveticus (assembly GCF_964261635.1). Classification (NCBI taxonomy): domain Eukaryota; kingdom Metazoa; phylum Chordata; class Amphibia; order Caudata; family Salamandridae; genus Lissotriton; species Lissotriton helveticus. The sequence goes on along the minus strand of NC_136058.1, from coordinate 225,992,982 downwards.
GGGTATGAGTGTTCTGCTTAATTCAGATGCTCTGTCCATCACCACCCCTTTTTTCTGAATCGTTTTGGCCACTATAGGAGTGGAAGGGTATGCTGAGACATGAGTCCCTTGCTCACTGCACCATCAGGATTCAAGCAAGCCGGGCCGAAGACGGCTGCAATGCCAGAAACCGGTCCCCGGAAGCTTGTTTCCTTTCCAGTAAAGAATTGGCTTGGTAGTTTGGTCTGCCCTGTTCCCATGATGCACTGGGCCAGGGACAGACTAATTTGCATGTAGCCAGGTTCTGAACTGGGATGGTGCAGTGAGCTAAAAAACGGTGATGGATCAAGCCCTGATCTTTTGACTGGGTATGAGTGTTCTGCTTAATTCAGATGCTCTGTCCATCACCACCCCCTTTTCTGATTCGTTTTGGCCACTATAGGAGTGGAAGGGTATGCTCAGACATGAGTCCCTTGCTCACTGCACCATCAGGATTCAAGCAAGCCAGGCCGAAGACGGCTGCAATGCCAGAAACCGGTCCCCGGAAGCTTGTTTCCTTTCCAGTAAAGAATTGGCTTGGTAGTTTGGTCTGCCCTGTTCCCATGATGCACTGGGCCAGGGACAGACTAATTTGCATGTAGCCAGGTTCTGAACTGGGATGGTGCAGTGAGCTAAAAACGGTGATGGATCAAGCCCTGATCTTTTGACTAGGTGTGAGTGTTCTGCTTAATTCAGATGCTATGTCCATCACCACCCCCTTTTCTGAATCGTTTTGGCCACTATAGGAGTGGAAGGGTATGCTCAGACATGAGTCCCTTGCTCACTGCACCATCAGGATTCAAGCAAGCCGGGCCGAAGACGGCTGCAATGCCAGAAACTGGTCCCCGGAAGCTTGTTTCCTATCCAGTAAAGAATTGGCTTGGTAGTTTGGTCTGCCCTGTTCCCATGATGCACTGGGCCAGGGACAGACTAATTTGCATGTAGCCAGGTTCTGAACGGAGATGGTGCAGTGAGCTAAAAAACGGTGATGGATCAAGCCCTGGTCTTGTGACTGGGTATGAGTGTTCTGCTTAATTCAGATTCTCTGTCCATCACCACCCCTTTTTCTGAATCGTTTTGGCCACAATAGGAGTGGAAGGGTATGCTCAGACATGAGTTCCTTTCTCACTGCACCATCAGGATTCAAGCAAGCCGGGCCGAAGACGGCTGCAATGCCAGAAACCGGTCCCCGGAAGCTTGTTTCCTTTCCAGTAAAGAATTGGCTTGGTAGTTTGGTCTGCCCTGTTCCCATGATGCACTGGGCCAGGGACAGACTAATTTGCATGTAGCCAGGTTCTGAACTGGGATGGTGCAGTGAGCTAAAAAACTGTGATGGATCAAGCCCTGATCTTTTGACTAGGTGTGAGTGTTCTGCTTAATTCAGATGCTATGTCCATCACCACCCCCTTTTCTGAATCGTTTTGGCCACTATAGGAGTGGAAGGGTATGCTCAGACATGAGTCCCTTGCTCACTGCACCATCAGGATTCAAGCAAGCCAGGCCGAAGACGGCTGCAATGCCAGAAACCGGTCCCCGGAAGCTTGTTTCCTTTCCAGTAAAGAATTGGCTTGGTAGTTTGGTCTGCCCTGTTCCCATGATGCACTGGGCCAGGGACAGACTAATTTGCATGTAGCCAGGTTCTGAACGGGGATGGTGCAGTGAGCTAAAAAACGGTGATGGATCAAGCCCTGGTCTTGTGACTGGGTATGAGTGTTCTGCTTAATTCAGATGCTCTGTCCATCACCACCCCCTTTTCTGAATCGTTTTGGCCACAATAGGAGTGGAAGGGTATGCTCAGACATGAGTTCCTTTCTCACTGCACCATCAGGATTCAAGCAAGCCGGGCCGAAGACGGCTGCAATGCCAGAAACCGGTCCCCGGAAGCTTGTTTCCTTTCTAGTAAAGAATTGGCTTGGTAGTTTGGTCTGCCCTGTTCCCATGATGTACTGGGCCAGGGACAGACTAATTTGCATGTAGCCAGGTTCTGAACTGGGATGGTGCAGTGAGCTAAAAAGCGGTGATGGATCATGCCCTGATCTTTTGACTGGGTATGAGTGTTCTGCTTAAGTCAGATGCTCTGTCCATCACCACCCCTTTTTCTGAATCGTTTTGGCCACTATAGGAGTGGAAGGGTATGCTCAGACATGAGTCCCTTGCTCACTGCACCATCAGGATTCAAGCAAGCCGGGCCGAAGATGGCTGCAATGCCAGAAACCGGTCCCCGGAAGCTTGTTTCCTTTCCAGTAAAGAATTGGCTTGGTAGCTTGGTAGTCTAATGCACTGGGCCAGGGACAGACTAATTTGCATGTAGCCAGGTTCTGAACTGGGATGGTGCAGTGAGCTAAAAAACGGTGATGGATCAAGCCCTTATCTTTTGACTGGGTATGAGTGTTCTGCTTAATTCAAATGCTCTGTCCATCACCACCCCCTTTTCTGAATCGTTTTGGCCACTATAGGAGTTGAAGGGTATGCTCAGACATGAGTCCCTTGCTCACTGCACCATCAGGATTCAAGCAAGCCGGGCCGAAGACAGCTGCAATGCCAGAAACCGGTCCCCGGAAGCTTGTTTCCTTTCCAGTAAAGATTTGGCTTGGTAGTTTGGTCTGCCCTGTTCCCATGATGCACTGGGCCAGGGACAGACTAATTTGCATGTAGCCATGTTCTGAACTGGGATGGTGCAGTGAGCTAAAAAACGGTGATGGATCAAGCCCTGATATTTTGACTGGGTATGAGTGTTCTGCTTAATTCAGATGCTCTGTCCATCACCACCCCCTTTTCTGAATCGTTTTGGCCACTATAGGAGTGGAAGGGTATGCTGAGACATGAGTCCCTTGCTCACTGCACCATCAGGATTCAAGCAAGCCGGGCCGAAGACGGCTGCAATGCCAGAAACCGGTCCCCGGAAGCTTGTTTCCTTTCCAGTAAAGAATTGACTTGGTAGTTTGGTCTGCCCTGTTCCCATGATGCACTGGGCCAGGGACAGACTAATTTGCATGTAGCCAGGTTCTGAACTGGGATGGTGCAGTGAGCTAAAAAATGGTGATGGATCAAGCCCTGATCTTTTGACTGGGTATGAGTGTTCTGCTTAATTCAGATGCTCTGTCCATCACCACCCCCTTTTCTGAATCGTTTTGGCCACTATAGGAGTGGAAGGGTATGCTCAGACATGAGTCCCTTGCTCACTGCACCATCAGGATTCAAGCAAGCTGGGCTGAAGACGGCTGCAATGCCAGAAACCGGTCCCCGGAAGCTTGTTTCCTTTCCAGTAAAGAATTGGCTTGGTAGTTTGGTCTGCCCTGTTCCCATGATGCACTGGGCCAGGGACAGACTAATTTGCATGTAGCCAGGTTCTGAACTGGGATGGTGCAGTGAGCTAAAAAACGGTGATGGATCAAGCCCTGATCTTTTGACTGGGTATGAGTGTTCTGCTTAATTCAGATGCTCTGTCCATCACCACCCCCTTTTCTGAATCGTTTTGGCCACTATAGGAGTGGAAGGGTATGCTGAGACACGAGTCCCTTGCTCACTGCACCATCAGGATTCAAGCAAGCCGGGCCGAAGACGGCTGCAATGCCAGAAACCGGTCCCCGGAAGCTTGTTTCCTTTCCAGTAAAGAATTGGCTTGGTAGTTTGGTCTGCCCTGTTCCCATGATGCACTGGGCCAGGGACAGACTAATTTGCATGTAGCCAGGTTCTGAACTGGGATGGTGCAGTGAGCTAAAAAACGGTGATGGATCAAGCCCTGATCTTTTGACTGGGTATGAGTGTTCTGCTTAATTCAGATGCTCTGTCCATCACCACCCCCTTTTCTGATTCGTTTTGGCCACTATAGGAGTGGAAGGGTATGCTCAGACATGAGTCCCTTGCTCACTGCACCATCAGGATTCAAGCAAGCCAGGCCGAAGACGGCTGCAATGCCAGAAACCGGTCCCCGGAAGCCTGTTTCCTTTCCAGTAAAGAATTGGCTTGGTAGTTTGGTCTGCCCTGTTCCCATGATGCACTGGGCCAGGGTCAGACTAATTTGCATGTAGCCAGGTTCTGAACAAGGATGGTGCAGTGAGCTAAAAAACGGTGATGGATCAAGCCCTGATCTTTTGACTGGGTATGAGTGTTCTGCTTAATTCAGATGCTCTGTCCATCACCACCCCCTTTTCTGAATCGTTTTGGCCACTATAGGAGTGGAAGGGTATGCTCAGACATGAGTCCCTTGCTCACTGCACCATAGGATTCAAGCAAGCCGGGCCGAAGACGGCTGCAATGCCAGAAACCGGTCCCCGGAAGCTTGTTTCCTTTCCAGTAAAGAATTGGCTTGGTAGCTTGGTCTGCCCTGTTCCCATGATGCACTGGGCCAGGGACAGACTAATTTGCATGTAGCCAGGCTCTGAACTGGGATGGTGCAGTGAGCTAAAAAACCGGTGATGGATCAAGCCCTGATCTTTTGACTGGGTATGAGTGTTCTGCTTAATTCAGATGCTCTGTCCATCACCACCCCCTTTTCTGAATCGTTTTGGCCACTATAGGAGTGGAAGGGTATGCTCAGACATGAGTCCCTTGCTCACTGCACCATCAGGATTCAAGCAAGCCGGGCCGAAGACGGCTGCAATGCCAGAAACCGGTCCCAGGAAGCTTGTTTCCTTTCCAGTAAAGAATTGGCCTGGTAGTTTGATCTGCCCTGTTCCCATGATGCACTGGGCCAGGGACAGACTAATTTGCATGTAGCCAGGTTCTGAACTGGGATGGTGCAGTGAGCTAAAAAACGGTGATGGATCAAGCCCTGATCTTTTGACTGGGTATGAGTGTTCTGCTTAATTCAGATGCTCTGTCCATCACCACCCCCTTTTCTGAATCGTTTTGGCCACTATAGGAGTGGAAGGGTATGCTGAGACATGAGTCCCTTGCTCACTGCACCATCAGGATTCAAGCAAGCCGGGCCGAAGACGGCTGCAATGCCAGAAACCGGTCCCCGGAAGCTTGTTTCCTTTCCAGTAAAGAATTGGCTTGGTAGTTTGGTCTGCCCTGTTCCCATGATGCACTGGACCAGGGACAGACTAATTTGCATGTAGCCAGCTTCTGAACTGGGATGGTGCAGTGAGCTAAAAAGCGGTGATGGATCAAGCCCTGATCTTTTGACTGGGTATGAGTGTTCTGCTTAATTCAGATGCTCTGTCCATCACCACCCCTTTTTCTGAATCGTTTTGGCCACTATAGGAGTCGAAGGGTATGCTCAGACATGAGTCCCTTGCTCACTGCACCATCAGGATTCAAGCAAGCCGGGCCGAAGACGGCTGCAATGCCAGAAACCGGTCCCCGGAAGCTTGTTTCCTTTCCAATAAAGAATTGGCTTGGTAGTCTAATGCACTGGGCCAGGGACAGACTAATTTGCATGTAGCCAGGTTCTGAACTGGGATGGTGCAGTGAGCTAAAAAACGGTGATGGATCAAGCCCTGATCTTTTGACTGGGTATGAGTGTTCTGCTTAATTCAAATGCTCTGTCCATCACCACCCCCTTTTCTGAATCGTTTTGGCCACTATAGGAGTTGAAGGGTATGCTCAGACATGAGTCCCTTGCTCACTGCACCATCAGGATTCAAGCAAGCCGGGCCGAAGACAGCTGCAATGCCAGAAACCGGTCCCCGGAAGCTTGTTTCCTTTCCAGTAAAGAATTGGCTTGGTAGTTTGGTCTGCCCTGTTCCCATGATGCACTGGGCCAGGGACAGACTAATTTGCATGTAGCCAGGTTCTGAACTGGGATGGTGCAGTGAGCTAAAAAACGGTGATGGATCAAGCCCTGATATTTTGACTGGGTATGAGTGTTCTGCTTAATTCAGATGCTCTGTCCATCACCACCCCCTTTTCTGAATCGTTTTGGCCACTATAGGAGTTGAAGGGTATGCTCAGACATGAGTCCCTTGCTCACTGCACCATCAGGATTCAAGCAAGCCGGGCCGAAGACAGCTGCAATGCCAGAAACCGGTCCCCGGAAGCTTGTTTCCTTTCCAGTAAAGAATTGGCTTGGTAGTTTGGTCTGCCCTGTTCCCATGATGCACTGGGCCAGGGACAGACTAATTTGCATGTAGCCAGGTTCTGAACTGGGATGGTGCAGTGAGCTAAAAAACGGTGATGGATCAAGCCCTGATCTTTTGACTGGGTATGAGTGTTCTGCTTAATTCAGATGCTCTGTCCATCACCACCCCCTTTTCTGATTCGTTTTGGCCACTATAGGAGTGGAAGGGTATGCTCAGACATGAGTCCCTTGCTCACTGCACCATCAGGATTCAAGCAAGCCAGGCCGAAGACGGCTGCAATGCCAGAAACCGGTCCCCGGAAGCCTGTTTCCTTTCCAGTAAAGAATTGGCTTGGTAGTTTGGTCTGCCCTGTTCCCATGATGCACTGGGCCAGGGACAGACTAATTTGCATGTAGCCAGGTTCTGAACTGGGATGGTGCAGTGAGCTAAAAAACGGTGATGGATCAAGCCCTGATCTTTTGACTGGGTATGAGTGTTCTGCTTAATTCAGATGCTCTGTCCATCACCACCCCCTTTTCTGAATCGTTTTGGCCACTATAGGAGTGGAAGGGTATGCTCAGACATGAGTCCCTTGCTCACTGCACCATAGGATTCAAGCAAGCCGGGCCGAAGACGGCTGCAATGCCAGAAACCGGTCCCCGGAAGCTTGTTTCCTTTCCAGTAAAGAATTGGCTTGGTAGCTTGGTCTGCCCTGTTCCCATGATGCACTGGGCCAGGGACAGACTAATTTGCATGTAGCCAGGCTCTGAACTGGGATGGTGCAGTGAGCTAAAAAACCGGTGATGGATCAAGCCCTGATCTTTTGACTGGGTATGAGTGTTCTGCTTAATTCAGATGCTCTGTCCATCACCACCCCCTTTTCTGAATCGTTTTGGCCACTATAGGAGTGGAAGGGTATGCTCAGACATGAGTCCCTTGCTCACTGCACCATCAGGATTCAAGCAAGCCGGGCCGAAGACGGCTGCAATGCCAGAAACCGGTCCCAGGAAGCTTGTTTCCTTTCCAGTAAAGAATTGGCCTGGTAGTTTGATCTGCCCTGTTCCCATGATGCACTGGGCCAGGGACAGACTAATTTGCATGTAGCCAGGTTCTGAACTGGGATGGTGCAGTGAGCTAAAAAACGGTGATGGATCAAGCCCTGATCTTTTGACTGGGTATGAGTGTTCTGCTTAATTCAGATGCTCTGTCCATCACCACCCCCTTTTCTGAATCGTTTTGGCCACTATAGGAGTGGAAGGGTATGCTGAGACATGAGTCCCTTGCTCACTGCACCATCAGGATTCAAGCAAGCCGGGCCGAAGACGGCTGCAATGCCAGAAACCGGTCCCCGGAAGCTTGTTTCCTTTCCAATAAAGAATTGGCTTGGTAGTCTAATGCACTGGGCCAGGGACAGACTAATTTGCATGTAGCCAGGTTCTGAACTGGGATGGTGCAGTGAGCTAAAAAACGGTGATGGATCAAGCCCTGATCTTTTGACTGGGTATGAGTGTTCTGCTTAATTCAAATGCTCTGTCCATCACCACCCCCTTTTCTGAATCGTTTTGGCCACTATAGGAGTTGAAGGGTATGCTCAGACATGAGTCCCTTGCTCACTGCACCATCAGGATTCAAGCAAGCCGGGCCGAAGACAGCTGCAATGCCAGAAACCGGTCCCCGGAAGCTTGTTTCCTTTCCAGTAAAGAATTGGCTTGGTAGTTTGGTCTGCCCTGTTCCCATGATGCACTGGGCCAGGGACAGACTAATTTGCATGTAGCCAGGTTCTGAACTGGGATGGTGCAGTGAGCTAAAAAACGGTGATGGATCAAGCCCTGATATTTTGACTGGGTATGAGTGTTCTGCTTAATTCAGATGCTCTGTCCATCACCACCCCCTTTTCTGAATCGTTTTGGCCACTATAGGAGTGGAAGGGTATGCTCAGACATGAGTCTCTTGCTCACTGCACCATCAGGATTCAAGCAAGCCGGGCCGAAGACGGCTGCAATGCCAGAAACCGGTCCCCGGAAGCTTGTTTCCTTTCCAGTAAAGAATTGACTTGGTAGTTTGGTCTGCCCTGTTCCCATGATGCACTGGGCCAGGGACAGACTAATTTGCATGTAGCCAGGTTCTGAACTGGGATGGTGCAGTGAGCTAAAAAACGGTGATGGATCAAGCCCTGATCTTTTGACTGGGTATGAGTGTTCTGCTTAATTCAGATGCTCTGTCCATCACCACCCCCTTTTCTGAATCGTTTTGGCCACTATAGGAGTGGAAGGGTATGCTCAGACATGAGTCCCTTGCTCACTGCACCATCAGGATTCAAGCAAGCCGGGCCGAAGACGGCTGCAATGCCAGAAACCGGTCCCCGGAAGCTTGTTTCCTTTCCAGTAAAGGATTGGCTTGGTAGTTTGGTCTGCCCTGTTCCCATGATGCACTGGGCCAGGGACAGACTAATTTGCATGTAGCCAGGTTCTGAACTGGGATGGTGCAGTGAGCTAAAAAACGGTGATGGATCAAGCCCTGATCTTTTGACTGGGTATGAGTGTTCTGCTAATTCAGATGCTCTGTCCATCACCACCCCCTTTTCTGATTCGTTTTGGCCACTATAGGAGTGGAAGGGTATGCTCAGACATGAGTCCCTTGCTCACTGCACCATCAGGATTCAAGCAAGCCAGGCCGAAGACGGCTGCAATGCCAGAAACCGGTCCCCGGAAGCTTGTTTCCTTTCCAGTAAAGAATTGGCTTGGTAGTTTGGTCTGCCCTGTTCCCATGATGCACTGGGCCAGGGACAGACTAATTTGCATGTAGCCAGGTTCTGAACTGGGATGGTGCAGTGAGCTAAAAAACGGTGATGGATCAAGCCCTGATCTTTTGACTGGGTGTGAGTGTTCTGCTTAATTCAGATGCTATGTCCATCACCACCCCCTTTTCTGAATCGTTTTGGCCACTATAGGAGTGGAAGGGTATGCTCAGACATGAGTCCCTTGCTCACTGCACCATCAGGATTCAAGCAAGCCGGGCCGAAGACGGCTGCAATGCCAGAAACTGGTCCCCGGAAGCTTGTTTCCTTTCCAGTAAAGAATTGGCTTGGTAGTTTGGTCTGCCCTGTTCCCATGATGCACTGGGCCAGGGACAGACTAATTTGCATGTAGCCAGGTTCTGAACGGGGATGGTGCAGTGAGCTAAAAAACGGTGATGGATCAAGCCCTGGCCTTGTGACTGGGTATGAGTGTTCTGCTTAATTCAGATGCTCTGTCCATCACCACCCCCTTTTCTGAATCGTTTTGGCCACAATAATAGTGGAAGGGTATGCTCAAACATGAGTTCCTTTCTCACTGCACCATCAGGATTCAAGCAAGCCGGGCCGAAGACGGCTGCAATGCCAGAAACCGGTCCCCGGAAGCTTGTTTCCTTTCCAGTAAAGAATTGGCCTGGTAGTTTGGTCTGCCCTGTTCCCATGATGCACTGGGCCTGGGACAGACTAATTTGCATGTAGCCAGGTTCTGAACTGGGATGGTGCAGTGAGCTAAAAAGCGGTGATGGATCATGCCCTGATCTTTTGACTGGGTATGAGTGTTCTGCTTAATTCAGATGCTCTGTCCATCACCACCCCTTTTTCTGAATCGTTTTGGCCACTATAGGAGTGGAAGGGTATGCTCAGACATGAGTCCCTTGCTCACTGCACCATCAGGATTCAAGCAAGCCGGGCCGAAGACGGCTGCAATGCCAGAAACCGGTCCCCGGAAGTTTGTTTCCTTTCCAGTAAAGAATTGGCTTGGTAGCTTGGTAGTCTAATGCACTGGGCCAGGGACAAACTAATTTGCATGTAGCCAGGTTCTGAACTGGGATGGTGCAGTGAACTAAAAAACGGTGATGGATCAAGCCCTGATCTTTTGACTGGGTATGAGTGTTCTGCTTAATTCAAATGCTCTGTCCATCACCACCCCCTTTTCTGAATCGTTTTGGCCACTATAGGAGTTGAAGGGTATGCTCAGACATGAGTCCCTTGCTCACTGCACCATCAGGATTCAAGCAAGCCGGGCCGAAGACAGCTGCAATGCCAGAAACCGGTCCCCGGAAGCTTGTTTCCTTTCCAGTAAAGAATTGGCTTGGTAGTTTGGTCTGCCCTGTTCCCATGATGCACTGGGCCAGGGACAGACTAATTTGCATGTAGCCAGGTTCTGAACTGGGATGGTGCAGTGAGCTAAAAAATGGTGATGGATCAAGCCCTGATATTTTGACTGGGTATGAGTGTTCTGCTTAATTCAGATGCTCTGTCCATCACCACCCCCTTTTCTGAATCGTTTTGGCCACTATAGGAGTGGAAGGGTATGCTCAGACATGAGTCTCTTGCTCACTGCACCATCAGGATTCAAGCAAGCCGGGCCGAAGATGGCTGCAATGCCAGAAACCGGTCCCCGGAAGCTTGTTTCCTTTCCAGTAAAGAATTGACTTGGTAGTTTGGTCTGCCCTGTTCCCATGATGCACTGGGCCAGGGACAGACTAATTTGCATGTAGCCAGGTTCTGAACTGGGATGGTGCAGTGAGCTAAAAAACGGTGATGGATCAAGCCCTGATCTTTTGACTGGGTATGAGTGTTCTGCTTAATTCAGATTCTCTGTCCATCACCACCCCCTTTTCTGAATCGTTTTGGCCACTATAGGAGTGGAAGGGTATGCTCAGACATGAGTCCCTTGCTCACTGCACCATCAGGATTCAAGCAAGCCGGGCCGAAGACGGCTGCAATGCCAGAAACCGGTCCCCGGAAGCTTGTTTCCTTTCCAGTAAAGAATTGGCTTGGTAGTTTGGTCTGCCCTGTTCCCATGATGCACTGGGCCAGGGACAGACTAATTTGCATGTAGCCAGGTTCTGAACTGGGATGGTGCAGTGAGCTAAAAAACGGTAATGGATCAAGCCCTGATCTTTTGACTGGGTATGAGTGTTCTGCTTAATTCAGATGCTCTGTCCATCACCACCCCCTTTTCTGAATCGTTTTGGCCACTATAGGAGTGGAAGGGTATGCTCAGACATGAGTCTCTTGCTCACTGCACCATCAGGATTCAAGCAAGCCGGGCCGAAGACGGCTGCAATGCCAGAAACCGGTCCCCGGAAGCTTGTTTCCTTTCCAGTAAAGAATTGACTTGGTAGTTTGGTCTGCCCTGTTCCCATGATGCACTGGGCCAGGGACAGACTAATTTGCATGTAGCCAGGTTCTGAACTGGGATGGTGCAGTGAGCTAAAAAACGGTGATGGATCAAGCCCTGATCTTTTGACTGGGTATGAGTGTTCTGCTTAATTCAGATGCTCTGTCCATCACCACCCCCTTTTCTGAATCGTTTTGGCCACTATAGGAGTGGAAGGGTATGCTCAGACATGAGTCCCTTGCTCACTGCACCATCAGGATTCAAGCAAGCCGGGCCGAAGACGGCTGCAATGCCAGAAACCGGTCCCCGGAAGCTTGTTTCCTTTCCAGTAAAGGATTGGCTTGGTAGTTTGGTCTGCCCTGTTCCCATGATGCACTGGGCCAGGGACAGACTAATTTGCATGTAGCCAGGTTCTGAACTGGGATGGTGCAGTGAGCTAAAAAACGGTGCTGGATCAAGCCCTGATCTTTTGACTGGGTATGAGTGTTCTGCTAATTCAGATGCTCTGTCCATCACCACCCCCTTTTCTGATTCGTTTTGGCCACTATAGGAGTGGAAGGGTATGCTCAGACATGAGTCCCTTGCTCACTGCACCATCAGGATTCAAGCAAGCCAGGCCGAAGACGGCTGCAATGCCAGAAACCGGTCCCCGGAAGCTTGTTTCCTTTCCAGTAAAGAATTGGCTTGGTAGTTTGGTCTGCCCTGTTCCCATGATGCACTGGGCCAGGGACAGACTAATTTGCATGTAGCCAGGTTCTGAACTGGGATGGTGCAGTGAGCTAAAAAACGGTGATGGATCAAGCCCTGATCTTTTGACTGGGTGTGAGTGTTCTGCTTAATTCAGATGCTATGTCCATCACCACCCCCTTTTCTGAATCGTTTTGGCCACTATAGGAGTGGAAGGGTATGCTCAGACATGAGTCCCTTGCTCACTGCACCATCAGGATTCAAGCAAGCCGGGCCGAAGACGGCTGCAATGCCAGAAACTGGTCCCCGGAAGCTTGTTTCCTTTCCAGTAAAGAATTGGCTTGGTAGTTTGGTCTGCCCTGTTCCCATGATGCACTGGGCCAGGGACAGACTAATTTGCATGTAGCCAGGTTCTGAACGGGGATGGTGCAGTGAGCTAAAAAACGGTGATGGATCAAGCCCTGGCCTTGTGACTGGGTATGAGTGTTCTGCTTAATTCAGATGCTCTGTCCATCACCACCCCCTTTTCTGAATCGTTTTGGCCACAATAGGAGTGGAAGGGTATGCTCAAACATGAGTTCCTTTCTCACTGCACCATCAGGATTCAAGCAAGCCGGGCCGAAGACGGCTGCAATGCCAGAAACCGGTCCCCGGAAGCTTGTTTCCTTTCCAGTAAAGAATTGGCCTGGTAGTTTGGTCTGCCCTGTTCCCATGATGCACTGGGCCTGGGACAGACTAATTTGCATGTAGCCAGGTTCTGAACTGGGATGGTGCAGTGAGCTAAAAAGCGGTGATGGATCATGCCCTGATCTTTTGACTGGGTATGAGTGTTCTGCTTAATTCAGATGCTCTGTCCATCACCACCCCTTTTTCTGAATCGTTTTGGCCACTATAGGAGTGGAAGGGTATGCTCAGACATGAGTCCCTTGCTCACTGCACCATCAGGATTCAAGCAAGCCGGGCCGAAGACGGCTGCAATGCCAGAAACCGGTCCCCGGAAGTTTGTTTCCTTTCCAGTAAAGAATTGGCTTGGTAGCTTGGTAGTCTAATGCACTGGGCCAGGGACAGACTAATTTGCATGTAGCCAGGTTCTGAACTGGGATGGTGCAGTGAACTAAAAAACGGTGATGGATCAAGCCCTGATCTTTTGACTGGGTATGAGTGTTCTGCTTAATTCAAATGCTCTGTCCATCACCACCCCCTTTTCTGAATCGTTTTGGCCACTATAGGAGTTGAAGGGTATGCTCAGACATGAGTCCCTTGCTCACTGCACCATCAGGATTCAAGCAAGCCGGGCCGAAGACAGCTGCAATGCCAGAAACCGGTCCCCGGAAGCTTGTTTCCTTTCCAGTAAAGAATTGGCTTGGTAGTTTGGTCTGCCCTGTTCCCATGATGCACTGGGCCAGGGACAGACTAATTTGCATGTAGCCAGGTTCTGAACTGGGATGGTGCAGTGAGCTAAAAAATGGTGATGGATCAAGCCCTGATATTTTGACTGGGTATGAGTGTTCTGCTTAATTCAGATGCTCTGTCCATCACCACCCCCTTTTCTGAATCGTTTTGGCCACTATAGGAGTGGAAGGGTATGCTCAGACATGAGTCTCTTGCTCACTGCACCATCAGGATTCAAGCAAGCCGGGCCGAAGATGGCTGCAATGCCAGAAACCGGTCCCCGGAAGCTTGTTTCCTTTCCAGTAAAGAATTGACTTGGTAGTTTGGTCTGCCCTGTTCCCATGATGCACTGGGCCAGGGACAGACTAATTTGCATGTAGCCAGGTTCTGAACTGGGATGGTGCAGTGAGCTAAAAAACGGTGATGGATCAAGCCCTGATCTTTTGACTGGGTATGAGTGTTCTGCTTAATTCAGATTCTCTGTCCATCACCACCCCCTTTTCTGAATCGTTTTGGCCACTATAGGAGTGGAAGGGTATGCTCAGACATGAGTCCCTTGCTCACTGCACCATCAGGATTCAAGCAAGCCGGGCCGAAGACGGCTGCAATGCCAGAAACCGGTCCCCGGAAGCTTGTTTCCTTTCCAGTAAAGAATTGGCTTGGTAGTTTGGTCTGCCCTGTTCCCATGATGCACTGGGCCAGGGACAGACTAATTTGCATGTAGCCAGGTTCTGAACTGGGATGGTGCAGTGAGCTAAAAAACGGTAATGGATCAAGCCCTGATCTTTTGACTGGGTATGAGTGTTCTGCTTTATTCAGATGCTCTGTCCATCACCACCCCCTTTTCTGAATCGTTTTGGCCACTATAGGAGTGGAAGGGTATGCTGAGACATGAGTCCCTTGCTCACTGCACCATCAGGATTCAAGCAAGCCGGGCCGAAGACGGCTGCAATGCCAGAAACCAGTCCCCGGAAGCTTGTTTCCTTTCCAGTAAAGAATTGGCTTGGTAGTTTGGTCTGCCCTGTTCCCATGATGCACTGGGCCAGGGACAGACTAATTTGCATGTAGCCAGGTTCTGAACTGGGATGGTGCAGTGAGCTAAAAAACGGTGATGGATCAAGCCCTGATCTTTTGACTGGGTATGAGTGTTCTGCTTAATTCAGATGCTCTGTCCATCACCACCCCCTTTTCTGATTCGTTTTGGCCACTATAGGAGTGGAAGGGTATGCTCAGACATGAGTCCCTTGCTCACTGCACCATCAGGATTCAAGCAAGCCAGGCCGAAGACGGCTGCAATGCCAGAAACGGTCCCCGGAAGCTTGTTTCCTTTCCAGTAAAGAATTGGCTTGGTAGTTTGGTCTGCCCTGTTCCCATGATGCACTGGGCCAGGGACAGACTAATTTGCATGTAGCCAGGTTCTGAACTGGGATGGTGCAGTGAGCTAAAAAACGGTGATGGATCAAGCCCTGATCTTTTGACTGGGTGTGAGTGTTCTGCTTAATTCAGATGCTATGTCCATCACCACCCCTTTTCTGAATCGTTTTGGCCACTATAGGAGTGGAAGGGTATGCTCAGACGTGAGTCCCTTGCTCACTGCACCATCAGGATTCAAGCAAGCCGGGCCGAAGACGGCTGCAATGCCAGAAACTGGTCCCCGGAAGCTTGTTTCCTTTCCAGTAAAGAATTGGCTTGGTAGTTTGGTCTGCCCTGTTCCCATGATGCACTGGGCCAGGGACAGACTAATTTGCATGTAGCTAGGTTCTGAACGGGGATGGTGCAGTGAGCTAAAAAACGGTGATGGATCAAGCCCTGGTCTTGTGACTGGGTATGAGTGTTCTGCTTAATTCAGATGCTCTGTCCATCACCACCCCCTTTTCTGAATCGTTTTGGCCACAATAGGAGTGGAAGGGTATGCTCAGACATGAGTTCCTTTCTCACTGCACCATCAGGATTCAAGCAAGCCGGGCCGAAGACGGCTGCAATGCCAGAAACCGGTCCCCGGAAGCTTGTTTCCTTTCCAGTAAAGAATTGGCTTGGTAGTTTGGTCTGCCCTGTTCCCATGATGCACTGGGCCAGGGACAGACTAATTTGCATGTAGCCAGGTTCTGAACTGGGATGGTGCAGTGAGCTAAAAAGCGGTGATGGATCATGCCCTGATCTTTTGACTGGGTATGAGTGTTCTGCTTAATTCAGATGCTCTGTCCATCACCACCCCTTTTTCTGAATCGTTTTGGCCACTATAGGAGTGGAAGGGTATGCTCAGACATGAGTCCCTTGCTCACTGCACCATCAGGATTCAAGCAAGCCGGGCCGAAGACGGCTGCAATGCCAGAAACCGGTCCCCGGAAGCTTGTTTCCTTTCCAGTAAAGAATTGGCTTGGT
Source organism: Lissotriton helveticus (assembly GCF_964261635.1). Classification (NCBI taxonomy): domain Eukaryota; kingdom Metazoa; phylum Chordata; class Amphibia; order Caudata; family Salamandridae; genus Lissotriton; species Lissotriton helveticus. The sequence goes on along the minus strand of NC_136058.1, from coordinate 225,977,357 downwards.
AGCTTGGTAGTCTAATGCACTGGGCCAGGGACAGACTAATTTGCATGTAGCCAGGTTCTGAACTGGGATGGTGCAGTGAGCTAAAAAACGGTGATGGATCAAGCCCTGATCTTTTGACTGGGTATGAGTGTTCTGCTTAATTCAAATGCTCTGTCCATCACCACCCCCTTTTCTGAATCGTTTTGGCCACTATAGGAGTTGAAGGGTATGCTCAGACATGAGTCCCTTGCTCACTGCACCATCAGGATTCAAGCAAGCCGGGCCGAAGACAGCTGCAATGCCAGAAACCGGTCCCCGGAAGCTTGTTTCCTTTCCAGTAAAGAATTGGCTTGGTAGTTTGGTCTGCCCTGTTCCCATGATGCACTGGGCCAGGGACAGACTAATTTGCATGTAGCCAGGTTCTGAACTGGGATGGTGCAGTGAGCTAAAAAACGGTGATGGATCAAGCCCTGATATTTTGACTGGGTATGAGTGTTCTGCTTAATTCAGATGCTCTGTCCATCACCACCCCCTTTTCTGAATCGTTTTGGCCACTATAGGAGTGGAAGGGTATGCTCAGACATGAGTCTCTTGCTCACTGCACCATCAGGATTCAAGCAAGCCGGGCCGAAGATGGCTGCAATGCCAGAAACCGGTCCCCGGAAGCTTGTTTCCTTTCCAGTAAAGAATTGACTTGGTAGTTTGGTCTGCCCTGTTCCCATGATGCACTGGGCCAGGGACAGACTAATTTGCATGTAGCCAGGTTCTGAACTGGGATGGTGCAGTGAGCTAAAAAACGGTGATGGATCAAGCCCTGATCTTTTGACTGGGTATGAGTGTTCTGCTTAATTCAGATTCTCTGTCCATCACCACCCCCTTTTCTGAATCGTTTTGGCCACTATAGGAGTGGAAGGGTATGCTCAGACATGAGTCCCTTGCTCACTGCACCATCAGGATTCAAGCAAGCCGGGCCGAAGACGGCTGCAATGCCAGAAACCGGTCCCCGGAAGCTTGTTTCCTTTCCAGTAAAGAATTGGCTTGGTAGTTTGGTCTGCCCTGTTCCCATGATGCACTGGGCCAGGGACAGACTAATTTGCATGTAGCCAGGTTCTGAACTGGGATGGTGCAGTGAGCTAAAAAACGGTAATGGATCAAGCCCTGATCTTTTGACTGGGTATGAGTGTTCTGCTTTATTCAGATGCTCTGTCCATCACCACCCCCTTTTCTGAATCGTTTTGGCCACTATAGGAGTGGAAGGGTATGCTGAGACATGAGTCCCTTGCTCACTGCACCATCAGGATTCAAGCAAGCCGGGCCGAAGACGGCTGCAATGCCAGAAACCAGTCCCCGGAAGCTTGTTTCCTTTCCAGTAAAGAATTGGCTTGGTAGTTTGGTCTGCCCTGTTCCCATGATGCACTGGGCCAGGGACAGACTAATTTGCATGTAGCCAGGTTCTGAACTGGGATGGTGCAGTGAGCTAAAAAACGGTGATGGATCAAGCCCTGATCTTTTGACTGGGTATGAGTGTTCTGCTTAATTCAGATGCTCTGTCCATCACCACCCCCTTTTCTGATTCGTTTTGGCCACTATAGGAGTGGAAGGGTATGCTCAGACATGAGTCCCTTGCTCACTGCACCATCAGGATTCAAGCAAGCCAGGCCGAAGACGGCTGCAATGCCAGAAACGGTCCCCGGAAGCTTGTTTCCTTTCCAGTAAAGAATTGGCTTGGTAGTTTGGTCTGCCCTGTTCCCATGATGCACTGGGCCAGGGACAGACTAATTTGCATGTAGCCAGGTTCTGAACTGGGATGGTGCAGTGAGCTAAAAAACGGTGATGGATCAAGCCCTGATCTTTTGACTGGGTGTGAGTGTTCTGCTTAATTCAGATGCTATGTCCATCACCACCCCTTTTCTGAATCGTTTTGGCCACTATAGGAGTGGAAGGGTATGCTCAGACGTGAGTCCCTTGCTCACTGCACCATCAGGATTCAAGCAAGCCGGGCCGAAGACGGCTGCAATGCCAGAAACTGGTCCCCGGAAGCTTGTTTCCTTTCCAGTAAAGAATTGGCTTGGTAGTTTGGTCTGCCCTGTTCCCATGATGCACTGGGCCAGGGACAGACTAATTTGCATGTAGCTAGGTTCTGAACGGGGATGGTGCAGTGAGCTAAAAAACGGTGATGGATCAAGCCCTGGTCTTGTGACTGGGTATGAGTGTTCTGCTTAATTCAGATGCTCTGTCCATCACCACCCCCTTTTCTGAATCGTTTTGGCCACAATAGGAGTGGAAGGGTATGCTCAGACATGAGTTCCTTTCTCACTGCACCATCAGGATTCAAGCAAGCCGGGCCGAAGACGGCTGCAATGCCAGAAACCGGTCCCCGGAAGCTTGTTTCCTTTCCAGTAAAGAATTGGCTTGGTAGTTTGGTCTGCCCTGTTCCCATGATGCACTGGGCCAGGGACAGACTAATTTGCATGTAGCCAGGTTCTGAACTGGGATGGTGCAGTGAGCTAAAAAGCGGTGATGGATCATGCCCTGATCTTTTGACTGGGTATGAGTGTTCTGCTTAATTCAGATGCTCTGTCCATCACCACCCCTTTTTCTGAATCGTTTTGGCCACTATAGGAGTGGAAGGGTATGCTCAGACATGAGTCCCTTGCTCACTGCACCATCAGGATTCAAGCAAGCCGGGCCGAAGACGGCTGCAATGCCAGAAACCGGTCCCCGGAAGCTTGTTTCCTTTCCAGTAAAGAATTGGCTTGGTAGCTTGGTAGTCTAATGCACTGGGCCAGGGACAGACTAATTTGCATGTAGCCAGGTTCTGAACTGGGATGGTGCAGTGAGCTAAAAAACGGTGATGGATCAAGCCCTGATCTTTTGACTGGGTATGAGTGTTCTGCTTAATTCAAATGCTCTGTCCATCACCACCCCCTTTTCTGAATCGTTTTGGCCACTATAGGAGTTGAAGGGTATGCTCAGACATGAGTCCCTTGCTCACTGCACCATCAGGATTCAAGCAAGCCGGGCCGAAGACAGCTGCAATGCCAGAAACCGGTCCCCGGAAGCTTGTTTCCTTTCCAGTAAAGAATTGGCTTGGTAGTTTGGTCTGCCCTGTTCCCATGATGCACTGGGCCAGGGACAGACTAATTTGCATGTAGCCAGGTTCTGAACTGGGATGGTGCAGTGAGCTAAAAAACGGTGATGGATCAAGCCCTGATATTTTGACTGGGTATGAGTGTTCTGCTTAATTCAGATGCTCTGTCCATCACCACCCCCTTTTCTGAATCGTTTTGGCCACTATAGGAGTGGAAGGGTATGCTGAGACATGAGTCCCTTGCTCACTGCACCATCAGGATTCAAGCAAGCCGGGCCGAAGACGGCTGCAATGCCAGAAACCGGTCCCCGGAAGCTTGTTTCCTTTCCAGTAAAGAATTGACTTGGTAGTTTGGTCTGCCCTGTTCCCATGATGCACTGGGCCAGGGACAGACTAATTTGCATGTAGCCAGGTTCTGAACTGGGATGGTGCAGTGAGCTAAAAAATGGTGATGGATCAAGCCCTGATCTTTTGACTGGGTATGAGTGTTCTGCTTAATTCAGATGCTCTGTCCATCACCACCCCCTTTTCTGAATCGTTTTGGCCACTATAGGAGTGGAAGGGTATGCTCAGACATGAGTCCCTTGCTCACTGCACCATCAGGATTCAAGCAAGCCGGGCTGAAGACGGCTGCAATGCCAGAAACCGGTCCCCGGAAGCTTGTTTCCTTTCCAGTAAAGAATTGGCTTGGTAGTTTGGTCTGCCCGGTTCCCATGATGCACTGGGCCAGGGACAGACTAATTTGCATGTAGCCAGGTTCTGAACTGGGATGGTGCAGTGAGCTAAAAAACGGTGATGGATCAAGCCCTGATCTTTTGACTGGGTATGAGTGTTCTGCTTAATTCAGATGCTCTGTCCATCACCACCCCCTTTTCTGAATCGTTTTGGCCACTATAGGAGTGGAAGGGTATGCTGAGACATGAGTCCCTTGCTCACTGCACCATCAGGATTCAAGCAAGCCGGGCCGAAGACGGCTGCAATGCCAGAAACCGGTCCCCGGAAGCTTGTTTCCTTTCCAGTAAAGAATTGGCTTGGTAGTTTGGTCTGCCCTGTTCCCATGATGCACTGGGCCAGGGACAGACTAATTTGCATGTAGCCAGGTTCTGAACTGGGATGGTGCAGTGAGCTAAAAAACGGTGATGGATCAAGCCCTGATCTTTTGACTGGGTATGAGTGTTCTGCTTAATTCAGATGCTCTGTCCATCACCACCCCCTTTTCTGATTCGTTTTGGCCACTATAGGAGTGGAAGGGTATGCTCAGACATGAGTCCCTTGCTCACTGCACCATCAGGATTCAAGCAAGCCAGGCCGAAGACGGCTGCAATGCCAGAAACCGGTCCCCGGAAGCCTGTTTCCTTTCCAGTAAAGAATTGGCTTGGTAGTTTGGTCTGCCCTGTTCCCATGATGCACTGGGCCAGGGACAGACTAATTTGCATGTAGCCAGGTTCTGAACTGAGATGGTGCAGTGAGCTAAAAAACGGTGATGGATCAAGCCCTGATCTTTTGACTGGGTATGAGTGTTCTGCTTAATTCAGATGCTCTGTCCATCACCACCCCCTTTTCTGAATCGTTTTGGCCACTATAGGAGTGGAAGGGTATGCTGAGACATGAGTCCCTTGCTCACTGCACCATCAGGATTCAAGCAAGCCGGGCCGAAGACGGCTGCAATGCCAGAAACCGGTCCCCGGAAGCTTGTTTCCTTTCCAGTAAAGAATTGGCTTGGTAGTTTGGTCTGCCCTGTTCCCATGATGCACTGGACCAGGGACAGACTAATTTGCATGTAGCCAGGTTCTGAACTGGGATGGTGCAGTGAGCTAAAAAGCGGTGATGGATCAAGCCCTGATCTTTTGACTGGGAATGAGTGTTCTGCTTAATTCAGATGCTCTGTCCATCACCACCCCTTTTTCTGAATCGTTTTGGCCACTATAGGAGTGGAAGGGTATGCTCAGACATGAGTCCCTTGCTCACTGCACCATCAGGATTCAAGCAAGCCGGGCCGAAGACGGCTGCAATGCCAGAAACCGGTCCCCGGAAGCTTGTTTCCTTTCCAATAAAGAATTGGCTTGGTAGCTTGGTAGTCTAATGCACTGGGCCAGGGACAGACTAATTTGCATGTAGCCAGGTTCTGAACTGGGATGGTGCAGTGAGCTAAAAAACGGTGATGGATCAAGCCCTGATCTTTTGACTGGGTATGAGTGTTCTGCTTAATTCAAATGCTCTGTCCATCACCACCCCCTTTTCTGAATCGTTTTGGCCACTATAGGAGTTGAAGGGTATGCTCAGACATGAGTCCCTTGCTCACTGCACCATCAGGATTCAAGCAAGCCGGGCCGAAGATAGCTGCAATGCCAGAAACCGGTCCCCGGAAGCTTGTTTCCTTTCCAGTAAAGAATTGGCTTGGTAGTTTGGTCTGCCCTGTTCCCATGATGCACTGGGCCAGGGACAGACTAATTTGCATGTAGCCAGGTTCTGAACTGGGATGGTGCAGTGAGCTAAAAAACGGTGATGGATCAAGCCCTGATATTTTGACTGGGTATGAGTGTTCTGCTTAATTCAGATGCTCTGTCCATCACCACCCCCTTTTCTGAATCGTTTTGGCCACTATAGGAGTGGAAGGGTATGCTCAGACATGAGTCTCTTGCTCACTGCACCATCAGGATTCAAGCAAGCCGGGCCGAAGACGGCTGCAATGCCAGAAACCGGTCCCCGGAAGCTTGTTTCCTTTCCAGTAAAGAATTGGCTTGGTAGTTTGGTCTGCCCTGTTCCCATGATGCACTGGGCCAGGGACAGACTAATTTGCATGTAGCCAGGTTCTGAACTGGGATGGTGCAGTGAGCTAAAAAATGGTGATGGATCAAGCCCTGATCTTTTGACTGGGTATGAGTGTTCTGCTTAATTCAGATGCTCTGTCCATCACCACCCCCTTTTCTGAATCGTTTTGGCCACTATAGGAGTGGAAGGGTATGCTCAGACATGAGTCCCTTGCTCACTGCACCATCAGGATTCAAGCAAGCCGGGCTGAAGACGGCTGCAATGCCAGAAACCGGTCCCCGGAAGCTTGTTTCCTTTCCAGTAAAGAATTGGCTTGGTAGTTTGGTCTGCCCGGTTCCCATGATGCACTGGGCCAGGGACAGACTAATTTGCATGTAGCCAGGTTCTGAACTGGGATGGTGCAGTGAGCTAAAAAAACACGGTGATGGATCAAGCCCTGATCTTTTGACTGGGTATGAGTGTTCTGCTTAATTCAGATGCTCTGTCCATCACCACCCCCTTTTCTGAATCGTTTTGGCCACTATAGGAGTGGAAGGGTATGCTGAGACATGAGTCCCTTGCTCACTGCACCATCAGGATTCACGCAAGCCGGGCCGAAGACGGCTGCAATGCCAGAAACCGGTCCCCGGAAGCTTGTTTCCTTTCCAGTAAAGAATTGGCTTGGTAGTTTGGTCTGCCCTGTTCCCATGATGCACTGGGCCAGGGACAGACTAATTTGCATGTAGCCAGGTTCTGAACTGGGATGGTGCAGGGAGCTAAAAAACGGTGATGGATCAAGCCCTGATCTTTTGACTGGGTATGAGTGTTCTGCTTAATTCAGATGCTCTGTCCATCACCACCCCCTTTTCTGAATCGTTTTGGCCACTATAGGAGTGGAAGGGTATGCTGAGACATGAGTCCCTTGCTCACTGCACCATCAGGATTCAAGCAAGCCGGGCCGAAGACGGCTGCAATGCCAGAAACCGGTCCCCGGAAGCTTGTTTCCTTTCCAGTAAAGAATTGGCTTGGTAGTTTGGTCTGCCCTGTTCCCATGATGCACTGGACCAGGGACAGACTAATTTGCATGTAGCCAGGTTCTGAACTGGGATGGTGCAGTGAGCTAAAAAGCGGTGATGGATCAAGCACTGATCTTTTGACTGGGTATGAGTGTTCTGCTTAATTCAGATGCTCTGTCAATCACCACCCCTTTTTCTGAATCGTTTTGGCCACTATAGGAGTGGAAGGGTATGCTCAGACATGAGTCCCTTGCTCACTGCACCATCAGGATTCAAGCAAGCCGGGCCGAAGACGGCTGCAATGCCAGAAACCGGTCCCCGGAAGCTTGTTTCCTTTCCAATAAAGAATTGGCTTGGTAGCTTGGTAGTCTAATGCACTGGGCCAGGGACAGACTAATTTGCATGTAGCCAGGTTCTGAACTGGGATGGTGCAGTGAGCTAAAAAACGGTGATGGATCAAGCCCTGATCTTTTGACTGGGTATGAGTGTTCTGCTTAATTCAAATGCTCTGTCCATCACCACCCCCTTTTCTGAATCGTTTTGGCCACTATAGGAGTTGAAGGGTATGCTCAGACATGAGTCCCTTGCTCACTGCACCATCAGGATTCAAGCAAGCCGGGCCGAAGATAGCTGCAATGCCAGAAACCGGTCCCCGGAAGCTTGTTTCCTTTCCAGTAAAGAATTGGCTTGGTAGTTTGGTCTGCCCTGTTCCCATGATGCACTGGGCCAGGGACAGACTAATTTGCATGTAGCCAGGTTCTGAACTGGGATGGTGCAGTGAGCTAAAAAAACGGTGATGGATCAAGCCCTGATATTTTGACTGGGTATGAGTGTTCTGCTTAATTCAGATGCTCTGTCCATCACCACCCCCTTTTCTGAATCGTTTTGGCCACTATAGGAGTGGAAGGGTATGCTCAGACATGAGTCTCTTGCTCACTGCACCATCAGGATTCAAGCAAGCCGGGCCGAAGACGGCTGCAATGCCAGAAACCGGTCCCCGGAAGCTTGTTTCCTTTCCAGTAAAGAATTGACTTGGTAGTTTGGTCTGCCCTGTTCCCATGATGCACTGGGCCAGGGACAGACTAATTTGCATGTAGCCAGGTTCTGAACTGGGATGGTGCAGTGAGCTAAAAAACGGTGATGGATCAAGCCCTGATCTTTTGACTGGGTATGAGTGTTCTGCTTAATTCAGATGCTCTGTCCATCACCACCCCCTTTTCTGAATCGTTTTGGCCACTATAGGAGTGGAAGGGTATGCTCAGACATGAGTCCCTTGCTCACTGCACCATCAGGATTCAAGCAAGCCGGGCCGAAGACGGCTGCAATGCCAGAAACCGGTCCCCGGAAGCTTGTTTCCTTTCCAGTAAAGGATTGGCTTGGTAGTTTGGTCTGCCCTGTTCCCATGATGCACTGGGCCAGGGACAGACTAATTTGCATGTAGCCAGGTTCTGAACTGGGATGGTGCAGTGAGCTAAAAAACGGTGATGGATCAAGCCCTGATCTTTTGACTGGGTATGAGTGTTTTGCTTAATTCAGATGCTCTGTCCATCACCACCCCCTTTTCTGATTCGTTTTGGCCACTATAGGAGTGGAAGGGTATGCTCAGACATGAGTCCCTTGCTAACTGCACCATCAGGATTCAAGCAAGCCAGGCCGAAGACGGCTGCAATGCCAGAAACCGGTCCCCGGAAGCTTGTTTCCTTTCCAGTAAAGAATTGGCTTGGTAGTTTGGTCTGCCCTGTTCCCATGATGCACTGGGCCAGGGACAGACTAATTTGCATGTAGCCAGGTTCTGAACTGGGATGGTGCAGTGAGCTAAAAAACGGTGATGGATCAAGCCCTGATCTTTTGACTGGGTGTGAGTGTTCTGCTTAATTCAGATGCTATGTCCATCACCACCCCCTTTTCTGAATCATTTTGGCCACTATAGGAGTGGAAGGGTATGCTCAGACATGAGTCCCTTGCTCACTGCACCATCAGGATTCAAGCAAGCCGGGCCGAAGACGGCTGCAATTCCAGAAACTGGTCCCCGGAAGCTTGTTTCCTTTCCAGTAAAGAATTGGCTTGGTAGTTTGGTCTGCCCTGTTCCCATGATGCACTGGGCCAGGGACAGACTAATTTGCATGTAGCCAGGTTCTGAACGGGGATGGTGCAGTGAGCTAAAAAACGGTGATGGATCAAGCCCTGGTCTTGTGACTGGGTATGAGTGTTCTGCTTAATTCAGATGCTCTGTCCATCACCACCCCCTTTTCTGAATCGTTTTGGCCACAATAGGAGTGGAAGGGTATGCTCAGACATGAGTTCCTTTCTCACTGCACCATCAGGATTCAAGCAAGCCGGGCCGAAGACGGCTGCAATGCCAGAAACCGGTCGCCGGAAGCTTGTTTCCTTTCCAGTAAAGAATTGGCTTGGTAGTTTGGTCTGCCCTGTTCCCATGATGCACTGGGCCAGGGACAGACTAATTTGCATGTAGCCAGGTTCTGAACTGGGATGGTGCAGTGAGCTAAAAAGCGGTGATGGATCATGCCCTGATCTTTTGACTGGGTATGAGTGTTCTGCTTAATTCAGATGCTCTGTCCATCACCACCCCTTTTTCTGAATCGTTTTGGCCACTATAGGAGTGGAAGGGTATGCTCAGACATGAGTCCCTTGCTCACTGCACCATCAGGATTCAAGCAAGCCGGGCCGAAGACGGCTGCAATGCCAGAAACCGGTCCCCGGAAGTTTGTTTCCTTTCCAGTAAAGAATTGGCTTGGTAGCTTGGTAGTCTAATGCACTGGGCCAGGGACAGACTAATTTGCATGTAGCCAGGTTCTGAACTGGGATGGTGCAGTGAGCTAAAAAACGGTGATGGATCAAGCCCTGATCTTTTGACTGGGTATGAGTGTTCTGCTTAATTCAAATGCTCTGTCCATCACCACCCCCTTTTCTGAATCGTTTTGGCCACTATAGGAGTTGAAGGGTATGCTCAGACATGAGTCCCTTGCTCACTGCACCATCAGGATTCAAGCAAGCCGGGCCGAAGACAGCTGCAATGCCAGAAACCGGTCCCCGGAAGCTTGTTTCCTTTCCAGTAAAGAATTGGCTTGGTAGTTTGGTCTGCCCTGTTCCCATGATGCACTGGGCCAGGGACAGACTAATTTGCATGTAGCCAGGTTCTGAACTGGGATGGTGCAGTGAGCTAAAAAACGGTGATGGATCAAGCCCTGATATTTTGACTGGGTATGAGTGTTCTGCTTAATTCAGATGCTCTGTCCATCACCACCCCCTTTTCTTAATCGTTTTGGCCACTATAGGAGTGGAAGGGTATGCTCAGACATGAGTCTCTTGCTCACTGCACCATCAGGATTCAAGCAAGCCGGGCCGAAGATGGCTGCAATGCCAGAAACCGGTCCCCGGAAGCTTGTTTCCTTTCCAGTAAAGAATTGACTTGGTAGTTTGGTCTGCCCTGTTCCCATGATGCACTGGGCCAGGGACAGACTAATTTGCATGTAGCCAGGTTCTGAACTGGGATGGTGCAGTGAGCTAAAAAACGGTGATGGATCAAGCCCTGATCTTTTGACTGGGTATGAGTGTTCTGCTTAATTCAGATGCTCTGTCCATCACCACCCCCTTTTCTGAATCGTTTTGGCCACTATAGGAGTGGAAGGGTATGCTCAGACATGAGTCCCTTGCTCACTGCACCATCAGGATTCAAGCAAGCCGGGCCGAAGACGGCTGCAATGCCAGAAACCGGTCCCCGGAAGCTTGTTTCCTTTCCAGTAAAGAATTGGCTTGGTAGTTTGGTCTGCCCTGTTCCCATGATGCACTGGGCCAGGGACAGACTAATTTGCATGTAGCCAGGTTCTGAACTGGGATGGTGCAGTGAGCTAAAAAACGGTGATGGATCAAGCCCTGATCTTTTGACTGGGTATGAGTGTTCTGCTTAATTCAGATGCTCTGTCCATCACCACCCCCTTTTCTGAATCGTTTTGGCCACTATAGGAGTGGAAGGGTATGCTGAGACATGAGTCCCTTGCTCACTGCACCATCAGGATTCAAGCAAGCCGGGCCGAAGACGGCTGCAATGCCAGAAACCAGTCCCCGGAAGCTTGTTTCCTTTCCAGTAAAGAATTGGCTTGGTAGTTTGGTCTGCCCTGTTCCCATGATGCACTGGGCCAGGGACAGACTAATTTGCATGTAGCCAGGTTCTGAACTGGGATGGTGCAGTGAGCTAAAAAACGGTGATGGATCAAGCCCTGATCTTTTGACTGGGTATGAGTGTTCTGCTTAATTCAGATGCTCTGTCCATCACCACCCCCTTTTCTGATTCGTTTTGGCCATTATAGGAGTGGAAGGGTATGCTCAGACATGAGTCCCTTGCTCACTGCACCATCAGGATTCAAGCAAGCCAGGCCGAAGACGGCTGCAATGCCAGAAACCGGTCCCCGGAAGCCTGTTTCCTTTCCAGTAAAGAATTGGCTTGGTAGTTTGGTCTGCCCTGTTCCCATGATGCACTGGGCCAGGGACAGACTAATTTGCATGTAGCCAGGTTCTGAACTGGGATGGTGCAGTGAGCTAAAAAACGGTGATGGATCAAGCCCTGATCTTTTGACTGGGTATGAGTGTTCTGCTTAATTCAGATGCTCTGTCCATCACCACCCCCTTCTCTGAATCGTTTTGGCCACTATAGGAGTGGAAGGGTATGCTCAGACATAAGTCCCTTGCTCACTGCACCATAGGATTCAAGCAAGCCGGGCCGAAGACGGCTGCAATGCCAGAAACCGGTCCCCGGAAGCTTGTTTCCTTTCCAGTAAAGAATTGGCTTGGTAGCTTGGTAGTCTGATGCACTGGGCCAGGGACAGACTAATTTGCATGTAGCCAGGTTCTGAACTGGGATGGTGCAGTGAGCTAAAAAACGGTGATGGATCAAGCCCTGATCTTTTGACTGGGTATGAGTGTTCTGCTTAATTCAAATGCTCTGTCCGTCACCACCCCCTTTTCTGATTCGTTTTGGCCACTATAGGAGTGGAAGGGTATGCTCAGACATGAGTCCCTTGCTCACTGCACCATCAGGATTCAAGCAAGCCGGGCCAAAGACAGCTGCAATGCCAGAAACCGGTCTCCGGAAGCTTGTTTCCTTTCCAGTAAAGAATTGGCTTGGTAGTTTGGGCTGCCCTGTTCCCATGATGCACTGGGTCAGGGACAGACTAATTTGCATGTAGCCAGGTTCTGAACTGGGATGGTGCAGTGAGCTAAAAAACGGTGATGGATCAAGCCCTGATCTTTTGACTGGGTATGAGTGTTCTGCTTAATTCAAATGCTCTGTCCATCACCACCCCCTTTTCTGAATCGTTTTGGCCACTATAGGAGTTGAAGGGTATGCTCAGACATGAGTCCCTTGCTCACTGCACCATCAGGATTCAAGCAAGCCGGGCCGAAGATAGCTGCAATGCCAGAAACCGGTCCCCGGAAGCTTGTTTCCTTTCCAGTAAAGAATTGGCTTGGTAGTTTGGTCTGCCCTGTTCCCATGATGCACTGGGCCAGGGACAGACTAATTTGCATGTAGCCAGGTTCTGAACTGGGATGGTGCAGTGAGCTAAAAAACGGTGATGGATCAAGCCCTGATATTTTGACTGGGTATGAGTGTTCTGCTTAATTCAGATGCTCTGTCCATCACCACCCCCTTTTCTGATTCGTTTTGGCCACTATAGGAGTGGAAGGGTATGCTCAGACATGAGTCTCTTGCTCACTGCACCATCAGGATTCAAGCAAGCCGGGCCGAAGACGACTGCAATGCCAGAAACCGGTCCCCGGAAGCTTGTTTCCTTTCCAGTAAAGAATTGACTTGGTAGTTTGGTCTGCCCTGTTCCCATGATGCACTGGGCCAGGGACAGACTAATTTGCATGTAGCCAGGTTCTGAACTGGGATGGTGCAGTGAGCTAAAAAACGGTGATGGATCAAGCCCTGATCTTTTGACTGGGTATGAGTGTTCTGCTTAATTCAGATGCTCTGTCCATCACCACCCCCTTTTCTGAATCGTTTTGGCCACTATAGGAGTGAAAGGGTATGCTCAGACATGAGTCCCTTGCTCACTGCACCATCAGGATTCAAGCAAGCCGGGCCGAAGACGGCTGCAATGCCAGAAACCGGTCCCCGGAAGCTTGTTTCCTTTCCAGTAAAGGATTGGCTTGGTAGTTTGGTCTGCCCTGTTCCCATGATGCACTGGGCCAGGGACAGACTAATTTGCATGTAGCCAGGTTCTGAACTGGGATGGTGCAGTGAGCTAAAAAACGGTGATGGATCAAGCCCTGATCTTTTGACTGGGTATGAGTGTTTTGCTTAATTCAGATGCTCTGTCCATCACCACCCCCTTTTCTGATTCGTTTTGGCCACTATAGGAGTGGAAGGGTATGCTCAGACATGAGTCCCTTGCTAACTGCACCATCAGGATTCAAGCAAGCCAGGCCGAAGACGGCTGCAATGCCAGAAACCGGTCCCCGGAAGCTTGTTTCCTTTCCAGTAAAGAATTGGCTTGGTAGTTTGGTCTGCCCTGTTCCCATGATGCACTGGGCCAGGGACAGACTAATTTGCATGTAGCCAGGTTCTGAACTGGTATGGTGCAGTGAGCTAAAAAACGGTGATGGATCAAGCCCTGATCTTTTGACTGGGTGTGAGTGTTCTGCTTAATTCAGATGCTATGTCCATCACCACCCCCTTTTCTGAATCGTTTTGGCCACTATAGGAGTGGAAGGGTATGCTCAGACATGAGTCCCTTGCTCACTGCACCATCAGGATTCAAGCAAGCCGGGCCGAAGACGGCTGCAATGCCAGAAACTGGTCCCCGGAAGCTTGTTTCCTTTCCAGTAAAGAATTGGCTTGGTAGTTTGGTCTGCCCTGTTCCCATGATGCACTGGGCCAGGGACAGACTAATTTGCATGTAGCCAGGTTCTGAACGGGGATGGTGCAGTGAGCTAAAAAACGGTGATGGATCAAGCCCTGGTCTTGTGACTGGGTATGAGTGTTCTGCTTAATTCAGATGCTCTGTCCATCACCACCCCCTTTTCTGAATCGTTTTGGCCACAATAGGAGTGGAAGGGTATGCTCAGACATGAGTTCCTTTCTCACTGCACCATCAGGATTCAAGAAAGCCGGGCCGAAGACGGCTGCAATGCCAGAAACCGGTCCCCGGAAGCTTGTTTCCTTTCCAGTAAAGAATTGGCTTGGTAGTTTGGTCTGCCCTGTTCCCATGATGCACTGGGCCAGGGACAGACTAATTTGCATGTAGCCAGGTTCTGAACTGGGATGGTGCAGTGAGCTAAAAAGCGGTGATGGATCATGCCCTGATCTTTTGACTGGGTATGAGTGTTCTGCTTAATTCAGATGCTCTGTCCATCACCACCCCTTTTTCTGAATCGTTTTGGCCACTATAGGAGTGGAAGGGTATGCTCAGACATGAGTCCCTTGCTCACTGCACCATCAGGATTCAAGCAAGCCGGGCCGAAGACGGCTGCAATGCCAGAAACCGGTCCCCGGAAGTTTGTTTCCTTTCCAGTAAAGAATTGGCTTGGTAGCTTGGTAGTCTAATGCACTGGGCCAGGGACAGTCTAATTTGCATGTAGCCAGGTTCTGAACTGGGATGGTGCAGTGAGCTAAAAAACGGTGATGGATCAAGCCCTGATCTTTTGACTGGGTATGAGTGTTCTGCTTAATTCAAATGCTCTGTCCATCACCACCCCCTTTTCTGAATCGTTTTGGCCACTATAGGAGTTGAAGGGTATGCTCAGACATGAGTCCCTTGCTCACTGCACCATCAGGATTCAAGCAAGCCGGGCCGAAGACAGCTGCAATGCCAGAAACCGGTCCCCGGAAGCTTGTTTCCTTTCCAGTAAAGAATTGGCTTGGTAGTTTGGTCTGCCCTGTTCCCATGATGCACTGGGCCAGGGACAGACTAATTTGCATGTAGCCAGGTTCTGAACTGGGATGGTGCAGTGAGCTAAAAAAACGGTGATGGATCAAGCCCTGATATTTTGACTGGGTATGAGTGTTCTGCTTAATTCAGATGCTCTGTCCATCACCACCCCCTTTTCTTAATCGTTTTGGCCACTATAGGAGTGGAAGGGTATGCTCAGACATGAGTCTCTTGCTCACTGCACCATCAGGATTCAAGCAAGCCGGGCCGAAGATGGCTGCAATGCCAGGAACCGGTCCCCGGAAGCTTGTTTCCTTTCCAGTAAAGAATTGACTTGGTAGTTTGGTCTGCCCTGTTCCCATGATGCACTGGGCCAGGGACAGACTAATTTGCATGTAGCCAGGTTCTGAACTGGGATGGTGCAGTGAGCTAAAAAACGGTGATGGATCAAGCCCTGATCTTTTGACTGGGTATGAGTGTTCTGCTTAATTCAGATGCTCTGTCCATCACCACCCCCTTTTCTGAATCGTTTTGGCCACTATAGGAGTGGAAGGGTATGCTCAGACATGAGTCCCTTGCTCACTGCACCATCAGGATTCAAGCAAGCCGGGCTGAAGACGGCTGCAATGCCAGAAACCGGTCCCCGGAAGCTTGTTTCCTTTCCAGTAAAGAATTGGCTTGGTAGTTTGGTCTGCCCGGTTCCCATGATGCACTGGGCCAGGGACAGACTAATTTGCATGTAGCCAGGTTCTGAACTGGGATGGTGCAGTGAGCTAAAAAACACGGTGATGGATCAAGCCCTGATCTTTTGACTGGGTATGAGTGTTCTGCTTAATTCAGATGCTCTGTCCATCACCACCCCCTTTTCTGAATCGTTTTGGCCACTATAGGAGTGGAAGGGTATGCTCAGACATGAGTCTCTTGCTCACTGCACCATCAGGATTCAAGCAAGCCGGGCCGAAGACGACTGCAATGCCAGAAACCGGTCCCCGGAAGCTTGTTTCCTTTCCAGTAAAGAATTGACTTGGTAGTTTGGTCTGCCCTGTTCCCATGATGCACTGGGCCAGGGACAGACTAATTTGCATGTAGCCAGGTTCTGAACTGGGATGGTGCAGTGAGCTAAAAAACGGTGATGGATCAAGCCCTGATCTTTTGACTGGGTATGAGTGTTCTGCTTAATTCAGATGCTCTGTCCATCACCACCCCCTTTTCTGAATCGTTTTGGCCACTATAGGAGTGAAAGGGTATGCTCAGACATGAGTCCCTTGCTCACTGCACCATCAGGATTCAAGCAAGCCGGGCCGAAGACGGCTGCAATGCCAGAAACCGGTCCCCGGAAGCTTGTTTCCTTTCCAGTAAAGGATTGGCTTGGTAGTTTGGTCTGCCCTGTTCCCATGATGCACTGGGCCAGGGACAGACTAATTTGCATGTAGCCAGGTTCTGAACTGGGATGGTGCAGTGAGCTAAAAAACGGTGATGGATCAAGCCCTGATCTTTTGACTGGGTATGAGTGTTTTGCTTAATTCAGATGCTCTGTCCATCACCACCCCCTTTTCTGATTCGTTTTGGCCACTATAGGAGTGGAAGGGTATGCTCAGACATGAGTCCCTTGCTAACTGCACCATCAGGATTCAAGCAAGCCAGGCCGAAGACGGCTGCAATGCCAGAAACCGGTCCCCGGAAGCTTGTTTCCTTTCCAGTAAAGAATTGGCTTGGTAGTTTGGTCTGCCCTGTTCCCATGATGCACTGGGCCAGGGACAGACTAATTTGCATGTAGCCAGGTTCTGAACTGGTATGGTGCAGTGAGCTAAAAAACGGTGATGGATCAAGCCCTGATCTTTTGACTGGGTGTGAGTGTTCTGCTTAATTCAGATGCTATGTCCATCACCACCCCCTTTTCTGAATCGTTTTGGCCACTATAGGAGTGGAAGGGTATGCTCAGACATGAGTCCCTTGCTCACTGCACCATCAGGATTCAAGCAAGCCGGGCCGAAGACGGCTGCAATGCCAGAAACTGGTCCCCGGAAGCTTGTTTCCTTTCCAGTAAAGAATTGGCTTGGTAGTTTGGTCTGCCCTGTTCCCATGATGCACTGGGCCAGGGACAGACTAATTTGCATGTAGCCAGGTTCTGAACGGGGATGGTGCAGTGAGCTAAAAAACGGTGATGGATCAAGCCCTGGTCTTGTGACTGGGTATGAGTGTTCTGCTTAATTCAGATGCTCTGTCCATCACCACCCCCTTTTCTGAATCGTTTTGGCCACAATAGGAGTGGAAGGGTATGCTCAGACATGAGTTCCTTTCTCACTGCACCATCAGGATTCAAGAAAGCCGGGCCGAAGACGGCTGCAATGCCAGAAACCGGTCCCCGGAAGCTTGTTTCCTTTCCAGTAAAGAATTGGCTTGGTAGTTTGGTCTGCCCTGTTCCCATGATGCACTGGGCCAGGGACAGACTAATTTGCATGTAGCCAGGTTCTGAACTGGGATGGTGCAGTGAGCTAAAAAGCGGTGATGGATCATGCCCTGATCTTTTGACTGGGTATGAGTGTTCTGCTTAATTCAGATGCTCTGTCCATCACCACCCCTTTTTCTGAATCGTTTTGGCCACTATAGGAGTGGAAGGGTATGCTCAGACATGAGTCCCTTGCTCACTGCACCATCAGGATTCAAGCAAGCCGGGCCGAAGACGGCTGCAATGCCAGAAACCGGTCCCCGGAAGTTTGTTTCCTTTCCAGTAAAGAATTGGCTTGGTAGCTTGGTAGTCTAATGCACTGGGCCAGGGACAGTCTAATTTGCATGTAGCCAGGTTCTGAACTGGGATGGTGCAGTGAGCTAAAAAACGGTGATGGATCAAGCCCTGATCTTTTGACTGGGTATGAGTGTTCTGCTTAATTCAAATGCTCTGTCCATCACCACCCCCTTTTCTGAATCGTTTTGGCCACTATAGGAGTTGAAGGGTATGCTCAGACATGAGTCCCTTGCTCACTGCACCATCAGGATTCAAGCAAGCCGGGCCGAAGACAGCTGCAATGCCAGAAACCGGTCCCCGGAAGCTTGTTTCCTTTCCAGTAAAGAATTGGCTTGGTAGTTTGGTCTGCCCTGTTCCCATGATGCACTGGGCCAGGGACAGACTAATTTGCATGTAGCCAGGTTCTGAACTGGGATGGTGCAGTGAGCTAAAAAAACGGTGATGGATCAAGCCCTGATATTTTGACTGGGTATGAGTGTTCTGCTTAATTCAGATGCTCTGTCCATCACCACCCCCTTTTCTTAATCGTTTTGGCCACTATAGGAGTGGAAGGGTATGCTCAGACATGAGTCTCTTGCTCACTGCACCATCAGGATTCAAGCAAGCCGGGCCGAAGATGGCTGCAATGCCAGGAACCGGTCCCCGGAAGCTTGTTTCCTTTCCAGTAAAGAATTGACTTGGTAGTTTGGTCTGCCCTGTTCCCATGATGCACTGGGCCAGGGACAGACTAATTTGCATGTAGCCAGGTTCTGAACTGGGATGGTGCAGTGAGCTAAAAAACGGTGATGGATCAAGCCCTGATCTTTTGACTGGGTATGAGTGTTCTGCTTAATTCAGATGCTCTGTCCATCACCACCCCCTTTTCTGAATCGTTTTGGCCACTATAGGAGTGGAAGGGTATGCTCAGACATGAGTCCCTTGCTCACTGCACCATCAGGATTCAAGCAAGCCGGGCCGAAGACGGCTGCAATGCCAGAAACCGGTCCCCGGAAGCTTGTTTCCTTTCCAGTAAAGAATTGGCTTGGTAGTTTGGTCTGCCCTGTTCCCATGATGCACTGGGCCAGGGACAGACTAATTTGCATGTAGCCAGGTTCTGAACTGGGATGGTGCAGTGAGCTAAAAAACGGTGATGGATCAAGCCCTGATCTTTTACTGGGTATGAGTGTTCTGCTTAATTCAGATGCTCTGTCCATCACCACCCCCTTTTCTGAATCGTTTTGGCCACTATAGGAGTGGAAGGGTATGCTGAGACATGAGTCCCTTGCTCACTGCACCATCAGGATTCAAGCAAGCCGGGCCGAAGACGGCTGCAATGCCAGAAACCAGTCCCCGGAAGCTTGTTTCCTTTCCAGTAAAGAATTGGCTTGGTAGTTTGGTCTGCCCTGTTCCCATGATGCACTGGGCCAGGGACAGACTAATTTGCATGTAGCCAGGTTCTGAACTGGGATGGTGCAGTGAGCTAAAAACGGTGATGGATCAAGCCCTGATCTTTTGACTGGGTATGAGTGTTCTGCTTAATTCAGATGCTCTGTCCATCACCACCCCCCTTTTCTGATTCGTTTTGGCCATTATAGGAGTGGAAGGGTATGCTCAGACATGAGTCCCTTGCTCACTGCACCATCAGGATTCAAGCAAGCCAGGCCGAAGACGGCTGCAATGCCAGAAACCGGTCCCCGGAAGCCTGTTTCCTTTCCAGTAAAGAATTGGATTGGTAGTTTGGTCTGCCCTGTTCCCATGATGCACTGGGCCAGGGACAGACTAATTTGCATGTAGCCAGGTTCTGAACTGGGATGGTGCAGTGAGCTAAAAAACGGTGATGGATCAAGCCCTGATCTTTTGACTGGGTATGAGTGTTCTGCTTAATTCAGATGCTCTGTCCATCACCACCCCCTTCTCTGAATCGTTTTGGCCACTATAGGAGTGGAAGTATGCTCAGACATGAGTCCCTTGCTCACTGCACCATAGGATTCAAGCAAGCCGGGCCGAAGACGGCTGCAATGCCAGAAACCGGTCCCCGGAAGCTTGTTTCCTTTCCAGTAAAGAATTGGCTTGGTAGTCTGATGCACTGGGCCAGGGACAGACTAATTTGCATGTAGCCAGGTTCTGAACTGGGATGGTGCAGTGAGCTAAAAAACGGTGATGGATCAAGCCCTGATCTTTTGACTGGGTATGAGTGTTCTGCTTAATTCAAATGCTCTGTCCGTCACCACCCCCTTTTCTGATTCGTTTTGGCCACTATAGGAGTGGAAGGGTATGCTCAGACATGAGTCCCTTGCTCACTGCACCATCAGGATTCAAGCAAGCCGGGCCAAAGACAGCTGCAATGCCAGAAACCGGTCTCCGGAAGCTTGTTTCCTTTCCAGTAAAGAATTGGCTTGGTAGTTTGGTCTGCCCTGTTCCCATGATGCACTGGGTCAGGGACAGACTAATTTGCATGTAGCCAGGTTCTGAACTGGGATGGTGCAGTGAGCTAAAAAACGGTGATGGATCAAGCCCTGACATTTTGACTGGGTATGAGTGTTCTGCTTAATTCAGATGCTCTGTCCATCACCACCCCCTTTTCTGAATCGTTTTGGCCACTATAGGAGTGGAAGGGTATGCTCAGACATGAGTCTCTTGTTCACTGCACCATCAGGATTCAAGCAAGCCAGGCCGAAGACGGCTGCAATGCCAGAAACCGGTCCCCCGAAGCCTGTTTCCTTTCCAGTAAAGAATTGGCTTGGTAGTTTGGTCTGCCCTGTTCCCATGATGCACTGGGCCAGGGACAGACTAATTTGCATGTAGCCAGGTTCTGAACTGGGATGGTGCAGTGAGCTAAAAAACGGTGATGGATCAAGCCCTGATCTTTTGACTGGGTATGAGTGTTCTGCTTAATTCAGATGCTCTGTCCATCACCACCCCCTTCTCTGAATCGTTTTGGCCACTATAGGAGTGGAAGGGTATGCTCAGACATGAGTCCCTTGCTCACTGCACCATAGGATTCAAGCAAGCCGGGCCGAAGACGGCTGCAATGCCAGAAACCGGTCCCCGGAAGCTTGTTTCCTTTCCAGTAAAGAATTGGCTTGGTAGCTTGGTAGTCTGATGCACTGGGCCAGGGACAGACTAATTTGCATGTAGCCAGGTTCTGAACTGGGATGGTGCAGTGAGCTAAAAAACGGTGATGGATCAAGCCCTGATCTTTTGACTGGGTATGAGTGTTCTGCTTAATTCAAATGCTCTGTCCGTCACCACCCCCTTTTCTGATTCGTTTTGGCCACTATAGGAGTGGAAGGGTATGCTCAGACATGAGTCCCTTGCTCACTGCA
The DNA here is from genome assembly GCF_964261635.1 of Lissotriton helveticus. Lineage (NCBI taxonomy): Eukaryota > Metazoa > Chordata > Amphibia > Caudata > Salamandridae > Lissotriton > Lissotriton helveticus. Next base: position 225,956,577 of record NC_136058.1, on the reverse strand, counting down.
CCATCAGGATTCAAGCAAGCCGGGCCAAAGACAGCTGCAATGCCAGAAACCGGTCTCCGGAAGCTTGTTTCCTTTCCAGTAAAGAATTGGCTTGGTAGTTTGGTCTGCCCTGTTCCCATGATGCACTGGGCCAGGGACAGACTAATTTGCATGTAGCCAGGTTCTGAACTGGGATGGTGCAGTGAGCTAAAAAACGGTGATGGATCAAGCCCTGATATTTTGACTGGGTATGAGTGTTCTGCTTAATTCAGATGCTCTGTCCATCACCACCCCCTTTTCTGAATCGTTTTGGCCACTATAGGAGTGGAAGGGTATGCTCAGACATGAGTCTCTTGCTCACTGCACCATCAGGATTCAAGCAAGCCGGGCCGAAGACGACTGCAATGCCAGAAACCGGTCCCCGGAAGCTTGTTTCCTTTCCAGTAAAGAATTGACTTGGTAGTTTGGTCTGCCCTGTTCCCATGATGCACTGGGCCAGGGACAGACTAATTTGCATGTAGCCAGGTTCTGAACTGGGATGGTGCAGTGAGCTAAAAAACGGTGATGGATCAAGCCCTGATCTTTTGACTGGGTATGAGTGTTCTGCTTAATTCAGATGCTCTGTCCATCACCACCCCCTTTTCTGAATCGTTTTGGCCACTATAGGAGTGAAAGGGTATGCTCAGACATGAGTCCCTTGCTCACTGCACCATCAGGATTCAAGCAAGCCGGGCCGAAGACGGCTGCAATGCCAGAAACCGGTCCCCGGAAGCTTGTTTCCTTTCCAGTAAAGGATTGGCTTGGTAGTTTGGTCTGCCCTGTTCCCATGATGCACTGGGCCAGGGACAGACTAATTTGCATGTAGCCAGGTTCTGAACTGGGATGGTGCAGTGAGCTAAAAAACGGTGATGGATCAAGCCCTGATCTTTTGACTGGGTATGAGTGTTTTGCTTAATTCAGATGCTCTGTACATCACCACCCCCTTTTCTGATTCGTTTTGGCCACTATAGGAGTGGAAGGGTATGCTCAGACATGAGTCCCTTGCTAACTGCACCATCAGGATTCAAGCAAGCCAGGCCGAAGACGGCTGCAATGCCAGAAACCGGTCCCCGGAAGCTTGTTTCCTTTCCAGTAAAGAATTGGCTTGGTAGTTTGGTCTGCCCTGTTCCCATGATGCACTGGGCCAGGGACAGACTAATTTGCATGTAGCCAGGTTCTGAACTGGGATGGTGCAGTGAGCTAAAAAACGGTGATGGATCAAGCCCTGATCTTTTGACTGGGTGTGAGTGTTCTGCTTAATTCAGATGCTATGTCCATCACCACCCCCTTTTCTGAATCGTTTTGGCCACTATAGGAGTGGAAGGGTATGCTCAGACATGAGTCCCTTGCTCACTGCACCATCAGGATTCAAGCAAGCCGGGCCGAAGACGGCTGCAATGCCAGAAACTGGTCCCCGGAAGCTTGTTTCCTTTCCAGTAAAGAATTGGCTTGGTAGTTTGGTCTGCCCTGTTCCCATGATGCACTGGGCCAGGGACAGACTAATTTGCATGTAGCCAGGTTCTGAACGGGGATGGTGCAGTGAGCTAAAAAACGGTGATGGATCAAGCCCTGGTCTTGTGACTGGGTATGAGTGTTCTGCTTAATTCAGATGCTCTGTCCATCACCACCCCCTTTTCTGAATCGTTTTGGCCACAATAGGAGTGGAAGGGTATGCTCAGACATGAGTTCCTTTCTCACTGCACCATCAGGATTCAAGCAAGCCGGGCCGAAGACGGCTGCAATGCCAGAAACCGGTCCCCGGAAGCTTGTTTCCTTTCCAGTAAAGAATTGGCTTGGTAGTTTGGTCTGCCCTGTTCCCATGATGCACTGGGCCAGGGACAGACTAATTTGCATGTAGCCAGGTTCTGAACTGGGATGGTGCAGTGAGCTAAAAAACGGTGATGGATCAAGCCCTGATCTTTTGACTGGGTGTGAGTGTTCTGCTTAATTCAGATGCTATGTCCATCACCACCCCCTTTTCTGAATCGTTTTGGCCACTATAGGAGTGGAAGGGTATGCTCAGACATGAGTCCCTTGCTCACTGCACCATCAGGATTCAAGCAAGCCGGGCCGAAGACGGCTGCAATGCCAGAAACTGGTCCCCGGAAGCTTGTTTCCTTTCCAGTAAAGAATTGGCTTGGTAGTTTGGTCTGCCCTGTTCCCATGATGCACTGGGCCAGGGACAGACTAATTTGCATGTAGCCAGGTTCTGAACGGGGATGGTGCAGTGAGCTAAAAAACGGTGATGGATCAAGCCCTGGTCTTGTGACTGGGTATGAGTGTTCTGCTTAATTCAGATGCTCTGTCCATCACCACCCCCTTTTCTGAATCGTTTTGGCCACAATAGGAGTGGAAGGGTATGCTCAGACATGAGTTCCTTTCTCACTGCACCATCAGGATTCAAGCAAGCCGGGCCGAAGACGGCTGCAATGCCAGAAACCGGTCCCCGGAAGCTTGTTTCCTTTCCAGTAAAGAATTGGCTTGGTAGTTTGGTCTGCCCTGTTCCCATGATGCACTGGGCCAGGGACAGACTAATTTGCATGTAGCCAGGTTCTGAACTGGGATGGTGCAGTGAGCTAAAAAGCGGTGATGGATCATGCCCTGATCTTTTGACTGGGTATGAGTGTTCTGCTTAATTCAGATGCTCTGTCCATCACCACCCCTTTTTCTGAATCGTTTTGGCCACTATAGGAGTGGAAGGGTATGCTCAGACATGAGTCCCTTGCTCACTGCACCATCAGGATTCAAGCAAGCCGGGCCGAAGACGGCTGCAATGCCAGAAACCGGTCCCCGGAAGTTTGTTTCCTTTCCAGTAAAGAATTGGCTTGGTAGCTTGGTAGTCTAATGCACTGGGCCAGGGACAGTCTAATTTGCATGTAGCCAGGTTCTGAACTGGGATGGTGCAGTGAGCTAAAAAACGGTGATGGATCAAGCCCTGATCTTTTGACTGGGTATGAGTGTTCTGCTTAATTCAAATGCTCTGTCCATCACCACCCCCTTTTCTGAATCGTTTTGGCCACTATAGGAGTTGAAGGGTATGCTCAGACATGAGTCCCTTGCTCACTGCACCATCAGGATTCAAGCAAGCCGGGCCGAAGACAGCTGCAATGCCAGAAACCGGTCCCCGGAAGCTTGTTTCCTTTCCAGTAAAGAATTGGCTTGGTAGTTTGGTCTGCCCTGTTCCCATGATGCACTGGGCCAGGGACAGACTAATTTGCATGTAGCCAGGTTCTGAACTGGGATGGTGCAGTGAGCTAAAAAACGGTGATGGATCAAGCCCTGATATTTTGACTGGGTATGAGTGTTCTGCTTAATTCAGATGCTCTGTCCATCACCACCCCCTTTTCTTAATCGTTTTGGCCACAATAGGAGTGGAAGGGTATACTCAGACATGAGTCTCTTGCTCACTGCACCATCAGGATTCAAGCAAGCCGGGCCGAAGATGGCTGCAATGCCAGAAACCGGTCCCCGGAAGCTTGTTTCCTTTCCAGTAAAGAATTGACTTGGTAGTTTGGTCTGCCCTGTTCCCATGATGCACTGGGCCAGGGACAGACTAATTTGCATGTAGCCAGGTTCTGAACTGGGATGGTGCAGTGAGCTAAAAAACGGTGATGGATCAAGCCCTGATCTTTTGACTGGGTATGAGTGTTCTGCTTAATTCAGATGCTCTGTCCATCACCACCCCCTTTTCTGATTCGTTTTGGCCACTATAGGAGTGGAAGGGTATGCTCAGACATGAGTCCCTTGCTCACTGCACCATCAGGATTCAAGCAAGCCAGGCCGAAGACGGCTGCAATGCCAGAAACCGGTCCCCGGAAGCCTGTTTCCTTTCCAGTAAAGAATTGGCTTGGTAGTTTGGTCTGCCCTGTTCCCATGATGCACTAGGCCAGGGACAGACTAATTTGCTTGTAGCCAGGTTCTGAACTGGGATGGTGCAGTGAGCTAAAAAACGGTGATGGATCAAGCCCTGATCTTTTGACTGGGTATGAGTGTTCTGCTTAATTCAGATGCTCTGTCCATCACCACCCCCTTTTCTGAATCGTTTTGGCCACTATAGGAGTGGAAGGGTATGCTGAGACATGAGTCCCTTGCTCACTGCACCATCAGGATTCAAGCAAGCCGGGCCGAAGACGGCTGCAATGCCAGAAACCGGTCCCCGGAAGCTTGTTTCCTTTCCAGTAAAGAATTGGCTTGGTAGTTTGGTCTGCCCTGTTCCCATGATGCACTGGACCAGGGACAGACTAATTTGCATGTAGCCAGGTTCTGAACTGGGATGGTGCAGTGAGCTAAAAAGCGGTGATGGATCAAGCACTGATCTTTTGACTGGGTATGAGTGTTCTGCTTAATTCAGATGCTCTGTCCATCACCACCCCTTTTTCTGAATCGTTTTGGCCACTATAGGAGTGGAAGGGTATGCTCAGACATGAGTCCCTTGCTCACTGCACCATCAGGATTCAAGCAAGCCGGGCCGAAGACGGCTGCAATGCCAGAAACCGGTCCCCGGAAGCTTGTTTCCTTTCCAATAAAGAATTGGCTTGGTAGCTTGGTAGTCTAATGCACTGGGCCAGGGACAGACTAATTTGCATGTAGCCAGGTTCTGAACTGGGATGGTGCAGTGAGCTAAAAAACGGTGATGGATCAAGCCCTGATCTTTTGACTGGGTATGAGTGTTCTGCTTAATTCAAATGCTCTGTCCATCACCACCCCCTTTTCTGAATCGTTTTGGCCACTATAGGAGTTGAAGGGTATGCTCAGACATGAGTCCCTTGCTCACTGCACCATCAGGATTCAAGCAAGCCGGGCCGAAGATAGCTGCAATGCCAGAAACCGGTCCCCGGAAGCTTGTTTCCTTTCCAGTAAAGAATTGGCTTGGTAGTTTGGTCTGCCCTGTTCCCATGATGCACTGGGCCAGGGACAGACTAATTTGCATGTAGCCAGGTTCTGAACTGGGATGGTGCAGTGAGCTAAAAAAACGGTGATGGATCAAGCCCTGATATTTTGACTGGGTATGAGTGTTCTGCTTAATTCAGATGCTCTGTCCATCACCACCCCCTTTTCTGAATCGTTTTGGCCACTATAGGAGTGGAAGGGTATGCTCAGACATGAGTCTCTTGCTCACTGCACCATCAGGATTCAAGCAAGCCGGGCCGAAGACGGCTGCAATGCCAGAAACCGGTCCCCGGAAGCTTGTTTCCTTTCCAGTAAAGAATTGACTTGGTAGTTTGGTCTGCCCTGTTCCCATGATGCACTGGGCCAGGGACAGACTAATTTGCATGTAGCCAGGTTCTGAACTGGGATGGTGCAGTGAGCTAAAAAACGGTGATGGATCAAGCCCTGATCTTTTGACTGGGTATGAGTGTTCTGCTTAATTCAGATGCTCTGTCCATCACCACCCCCTTTTCTGAATTGTTTTGGCCACTATAGGAGTGGAAGGGTATGCTCAGACATGAGTCCCTTGCTCACTGCACCATCAGGATTCAAGCAAGCCGGGCCGAAGACGGCTGCAATGCCAGAAACCGGTCCCCGGAAGCTTGTTTCCTTTCCAGTAAAGGATTGGCTTGGTAGTTTGGTCTGCCCTGTTCCCATGATGCACTGGGCCAGGGACAGACTAATTTGCATGTAGCCAGGTTCTGAACTGGGATGGTGCAGTGAGCTAAAAAACGGTGATGGATCAAGCCCTGATCTTTTGACTGGGTATGAGTGTTTTGCTTAATTCAGATGCTCTGTCCATCACCACCCCCTTTTCTGATTCGTTTTGGCCACTATAGGAGTGGAAGGGTATGCTCAGACATGAGTCCCTTGCTAACTGCACCATCAGGATTCAAGCAAGCCAGGCCGAAGACGGCTGCAATGCCAGAAACCGGTCCCCGGAAGCTTGTTTCCTTTCCAGTAAAGAATTGGCTTGGTAGTTTGGTCTGCCCTGTTCCCATGATGCACTGGGCCAGGGACAGACTAATTTGCATGTAGCCAGGTTCTGAACTGGGATGGTGCAGTGAGCTAAAAAACGGTGATGGATCAAGCCCTGATCTTTTGACTGGGTGTGAGTGTTCTGCTTAATTCAGATGCTATGTCCATCACCACCCCCTTTTCTGAATCGTTTTGGCCACTATAGGAGTGGAAGGGTATGCTCAGACATGAGTCCCTTGCTCACTGCACCATCAGGATTCAAGCAAGCCGGGCCGAAGACGGCTGCAATGCCAGAAACTGGTCCCCGGAAGCTTGTTTCCTTTCCAGTAAAGAATTGGCTTGGTAGTTTGGTCTGCCCTGTTCCCATGATGCACTGGGCCAGGGACAGACTAATTTGCATGTAGCCAGGTTCTGAACGGGGATGGTGCAGTGAGCTAAAAAACGGTGATGGATCAAGCCCTGGTCTTGTGACTGGGTATGAGTGTTCTGCTTAATTCAGATGCTCTGTCCATCACCACCCCCTTTTCTGAATCGTTTTGGCCACAATAGGAGTGGAAGGGTATGCTCAGACATGAGTTCCTTTCTCACTGCACCATCAGGATTCAAGCAAGCCGGGCCGAAGACGGCTGCAATGCCAGAAACCGGTCCCCGGAAGCTTGTTTCCTTTCCAGTAAAGAATTGGCTTGGTAGTTTGGTCTGCCCTGTTCCCATGATGCACTGGGCCAGGGACAGACTAATTTGCATGTAGCCAGGTTCTGAACTGGGATGGTGCAGTGAGCTAAAAAGCGGTGATGGATCATGCCCTGATCTTTTGACTGGGTATGAGTGTTCTGCTTAATTCAGATGCTCTGTCCATCACCACCCCTTTTTCTGAATCGTTTTGGCCACTATAGGAGTGGAAGGGTATGCTCAGACATGAGTCCCTTGCTCACTGCACCATCAGGATTCAAGCAAGCCGGGCCGAAGACGGCTGCAATGCCAGAAACCGGTCCCCGGAAGTTTGTTTCCTTTCCAGTAAAGAATTGGCTTGGTAGCTTGGTAGTCTAATGCACTGGGCCAGGGACAGACTAATTTGCATGTAGCCAGGTTCTGAACTGGGATGGTGCAGTGAGCTAAAAAACGGTGATGGATCAAGCCCTGATCTTTTGACTGGGTATGAGTGTTCTGCTTAATTCAAATGCTCTGTCCATCACCACCCCCTTTTCTGAATCGTTTTGGCCACTATAGGAGTTGAAGGGTATGCTCAGACATGAGTCCCTTGCTCACTGCACCATCAGGATTCAAGCAAGCCGGGCCGAAGACAGCTGCAATGCCAGAAACCGGTCCCCGGAAGCTTGTTTCCTTTCCAGTAAAGAATTGGCTTGGTAGTTTGGTCTGCCCTGTTCCCATGATGCACTGGGCCAGGGACAGACTAATTTGCATGTAGCCAGGTTCTGAACTGGGATGGTGCAGTGAGCTAAAAAACGGTGATGGATCAAGCCCTGATATTTTGACTGGGTATGAGTGTTCTGCTTAATTCAGATGCTCTGTCCATCACCACCCCCTTTTCTTAATCGTTTTGGCCACTATAGGAGTGGAAGGGTATGCTCAGACATGAGTCTCTTGCTCACTGCACCATCAGGATTCAAGCAAGCCGGGCCGAAGATGGCTGCAATGCCAGAAACGGGTCCCCGGAAGCTTGTTTCCTTTCCAGTAAAGAATTGACTTGGTAGTTTGGTCTGCCCTGTTCCCATGATGCACTGGGCCAGGGACAGACTAATTTGCATGTAGCCAGGTTCTGAACTGGGATGGTGCAGTGAGCTAAAAAACGGTGATGGATCAAGCCCTGATCTTTTGACTGGGTATGAGTGTTCTGCTTAATTCAGATGCTCTGTCCATCACCACCCCCTTTTCTGAATCGTTTTGGCCACTATAGGAGTGGAAGGGTATGCTCAGACATGAGTCCCTTGCTCACTGCACCATCAGGATTCAAGCAAGCCGGGCCGAAGACGGCTGCAATGCCAGAAACCGGTCCCCGGAAGCTTGTTTCCTTTCCAGTAAAGAATTGGCTTGGTAGTTTGGTCTGCCCTGTTCCCATGATGCACTGGGCCAGGGACAGACTAATTTGCATGTAGCCAGGTTCTGAACTGGGATGGTGCAGTGAGCTAAAAAACGGTGATGGATCAAGCCCTGATCTTTTGACTGGGTATGAGTGTTCTGCTTAATTCAGATGCTCTGTCCATCACCACCCCCTTTTCTGAATCGTTTTGGCCACTATAGGAGTGGAAGGGTATGCTGAGACATGAGTCCCTTGCTCACTGCACCATCAGGATTCAAGCAAGCCGGGCCGAAGACGGCTGCAATGCCAGAAACCAGTCCCCGGAAGCTTGTTTCCTTTCCAGTAAAGAATTGGCTTGGTAGTTTGGTCTGCCCTGTTCCCATGATGCACTGGGCCAGGGACAGACTAATTTGCATGTAGCCAGGTTCTGAACTGGGATGGTGCAGTGAGCTAAAAAACGGTGATGGATCAAGCCCTGATCTTTTGACTGGGTATGAGTGTTCTGCTTAATTCAGATGCTCTGTCCATCACCACCCCCTTTTCTGATTCGTTTTGGCCATTATAGGAGTGGAAGGGTATGCTCAGACATGAGTCCCTTGCTCACTGCACCATCAGGATTCAAGCAAGCCAGGCCGAAGACGGCTGCAATGCCAGAAACCGGTCCCCGGAAGCCTGTTTCCTTTCCAGTAAAGAATTGGCTTGGTAGTTTGGTCTGCCCTGTTCCCATGATGCACTGGGCCAGGGACAGACTAATTTGCATGTAGCCAGGTTCTGAACTGGGATGGTGCAGTGAGCTAAAAAACGGTGATGGATCAAGCCCTGATCTTTTGACTGGGTATGAGTGTTCTGCTTAATTCAGATGCTCTGTCCATCACCACCCCCTTCTCTGAATCGTTTTGGCCACTATAGGAGTGGAAGGGTATGCTCAGACATAAGTCCCTTGCTCACTGCACCATAGGATTCAAGCAAGCCGGGCCGAAGACGGCTGCAATGCCAGAAACCGGTCCCCGGAAGCTTGTTTCCTTTCCAGTAAAGAATTGGCTTGGTAGCTTGGTAGTCTGATGCACTGGGCCAGGGACAGACTAATTTGCATGTAGCCAGGTTCTGAACTGGGATGGTGCAGTGAGCTAAAAAACGGTGATGGATCAAGCCCTGATCTTTTGACTGGGTATGAGTGTTCTGCTTAATTCAAATGCTCTGTCCGTCACCACCCCCTTTTCTGATTCGTTTTGGCCACTATAGGAGTGGAAGGGTATGCTCAGACATGAGTCCCTTGCTCACTGCACCATCAGGATTCAAGCAAGCCGGGCCAAAGACAGCTGCAATGCCAGAAACCGGTCTCCGGAAGCTTGTTTCCTTTCCAGTAAAGAATTGGCTTGGTAGTTTGGGCTGCCCTGTTCCCATGATGCACTGGGTCAGGGACAGACTAATTTGCATGTAGCCAGGTTCTGAACTGGGATGGTGCAGTGAGCTAAAAAACGGTGATGGATCAAGCCCTGATCTTTTGACTGGGTATGAGTGTTCTGCTTAATTCAAATGCTCTGTCCATCACCACCCCCTTTTCTGAATCGTTTTGGCCACTATAGGAGTTGAAGGGTATGCTCAGACATGAGTCCCTTGCTCACTGCACCATCAGGATTCAAGCAAGCCGGGCCGAAGATAGCTGCAATGCCAGAAACCGGTCCCCGGAAGCTTGTTTCCTTTCCAGTAAAGAATTGGCTTGGTAGTTTGGTCTGCCCTGTTCCCATGATGCACTGGGCCAGGGACAGACTAATTTGCATGTAGCCAGGTTCTGAACTGGGATGGTGCAGTGAGCTAAAAAACGGTGATGGATCAAGCCCTGATATTTTGACTGGGTATGAGTGTTCTGCTTAATTCAGATGCTCTGTCCATCACCACCCCCTTTTCTGATTCGTTTTGGCCACTATAGGAGTGGAAGGGTATGCTCAGACATGAGTCTCTTGCTCACTGCACCATCAGGATTCAAGCAAGCCGGGCTGAAGACGACTGCAATGCCAGAAACCGGTCCCCGGAAGCTTGTTTCCTTTCCAGTAAAGAATTGACTTGGTAGTTTGGTCTGCCCTGTTCCCATGATGCACTGGGCCAGGGACAGACTAATTTGCATGTAGCCAGGTTCTGAACTGGGATGGTGCAGTGAGCTAAAAAACGGTGATGGATCAAGCCCTGATCTTTTGACTGGGTATGAGTGTTCTGCTTAATTCAGATGCTCTGTCCATCACCACCCCCTTTTCTGAATCGTTTTGGCCACTATAGGAGTGAAAGGGTATGCTCAGACATGAGTCCCTTGCTCACTGCACCATCAGGATTCAAGCAAGCCGGGCCGAAGACGGCTGCAATGCCAGAAACCGGTCCCCGGAAGCTTGTTTCCTTTCCAGTAAAGGATTGGCTTGGTAGTTTGGTCTGCCCTGTTCCCATGATGCACTGGGCCAGGGACAGACTAATTTGCATGTAGCCAGGTTCTGAACTGGGATGGTGCAGTGAGCTAAAAAACGGTGATGGATCAAGCCCTGATCTTTTGACTGGGTATGAGTGTTTTGCTTAATTCAGATGCTCTGTCCATCACCACCCCCTTTTCTGATTCGTTTTGGCCACTATAGGAGTGGAAGGGTATGCTCAGACATGAGTCCCTTGCTAACTGCACCATCAGGATTCAAGCAAGCCAGGCCGAAGACGGCTGCAATGCCAGAAACCGGTCCCCGGAAGCTTGTTTCCTTTCCAGTAAAGAATTGGCTTGGTAGTTTGGTCTGCCCTGTTCCCATGATGCACTGGGCCAGGGACAGACTAATTTGCATGTAGCCAGGTTCTGAACTGGGATGGTGCAGTGAGCTAAAAAACGGTGATGGATCAAGCCCTGATCTTTTGACTGGGTGTGAGTGTTCTGCTTAATTCAGATGCTATGTCCATCACCACCCCCTTTTCTGAATCGTTTTGGCCACTATAGGAGTGGAAGGGTATGCTCAGACATGAGTCCCTTGCTCACTGCACCATCAGGATTCAAGCAAGCCGGGCCGAAGACGGCTGCAATGCCAGAAACTGGTCCCCGGAAGCTTGTTTCCTTTCCAGTAAAGAATTGGCTTGGTAGTTTGGTCTGCCCTGTTCCCATGATGCACTGGGCCAGGGACAGACTAATTTGCATGTAGCCAGGTTCTGAACGGGGATGGTGCAGTGAGCTAAAAAACGGTGATGGATCAAGCCCTGGTCTTGTGACTGGGTATGAGTGTTCTGCTTAATTCAAATGCTCTGTCCATCACCACCCCCTTTTCTGAATCGTTTTGGCCACTATAGGAGTTGAAGGGTATGCTCAGACATGAGTCCCTTGCTCACTGCACCATCAGGATTCAAGCAAGCCGGGCCGAAGACAGCTGCAATGCCAGAAACCGGTCCCCGGAAGCTTGTTTCCTTTCCAGTAAAGAATTGGCTTGGTAGTTTGGTCTGCCCTGTTCCCATGATGCACTGGGCCAGGGACAGACTAATTTGCATGTAGCCAGGTTCTGAACTGGGATGGTGCAGTGAGCTAAAAAAACGGTGATGGATCAAGCCCTGCTATTTTGACTGGGTATGAGTGTTCTGCTTAATTCAGATGCTCTGTCCATCACCACCCCCTTTTCTTAATCGTTTTGGCCACTATAGGAGTGGAAGGGTATGCTCAGACATGAGTCTCTTGCTCACTGCACCATCAGGATTCAAGCAAGCCGGGCCGAAGATGGCTGCAATGCCAGAAACCGGTCCCCGGAAGCTTGTTTCCTTTCCAGTAAAGAATTGACTTGGTAGTTTAGTCTGCCCTGTTCCCATGATGCACTGGGCCAGGGACAGACTAATTTGCATGTAGCCAGGTTCTGAACTGGGATGGTGCAGTGAGCTAAAAAACGGTGATGGATCAAGCCCTGATCTTTTGACTGGGTATGAGTGTTCTGCTTAATTCAGATGCTCTGTCCATCACCACCCCCTTTTCTGAATCGTTTTGGCCACTATAGGAGTGGAAGGGTATGCTCAGACATGAGTCCCTTGCTCACTGCACCATCAGGATTCAAGCAAGCCGGGCCGAAGACGGCTGCAATGCCAGAAACCGGTCCCCGGAAGCTTGTTTCCTTTCCAGTAAAGAATTGGCTTGGTAGTTTGGTCTGCCCTGTTCCCATGATGCACTGGGCCAGGGACAGACTAATTTGCATGTAGCCAGGTTCTGAACTGGGATGGTGCAGTGAGCTAAAAAACGGTGATGGATCAAGCCCTGATCTTTTGACTGGGTATGAGTGTTCTGCTTAATTCAGATGCTCTGTCCATCACCACCCCCTTTTCTGAATCGTTTTGGCCACTATAGGAGTGGAAGGGTATGCTGAGACATGAGTCCCTTGCTCACTGCACCATCAGGATTCAAGCAAGCCGGGCCGAAGACGGCTGCAATGCCAGAAACCAGTCCCCGGAAGCTTGTTTCCTTTCCAGTAAAGAATTGGCTTGGTAGTTTGGTCTGCCCTGTTCCCATGATGCACTGGGCCAGGGACAGACTAATTTGCATGTAGCCAGGTTCTGAACTGGGATGGTGCAGTGAGCTAAAAAACGGTGATGGATCAAGCCCTGATCTTTTGACTGGGTATGAGTGTTCTGCTTAATTCAGATGCTCTGTCCATCACCACCCCCTTTTCTGATTCGTTTTGGCCATTATAGGAGTGGAAGGGTATGCTCAGACATGAGTCCCTTGCTCACTGCACCATCAGGATTCAAGCAAGCCAGGCCGAAGACGGCTGCAATGCCAGAAACCGGTCCCCGGAAGCCTGTTTCCTTTCCAGTAAAGAATTGGATTGGTAGTTTGGTCTGCCCTGTTCCCATGATGCACTGGGCCAGGGACAGACTAATTTGCATGTAGCCAGGTTCTGAACTGGGATGGTGCAGTGAGCTAAAAAACGGTGATGGATCAAGCCCTGATCTTTTGACTGGGTATGAGTGTTCTGCTTAATTCAGATGCTCTGTCCATCACCACCCCCTTCTCTGAATCGTTTTGGCCACTATAGGAGTGGAAGGGTATGCTCAGACATGAGTCCCTTGCTCACTGCACCATAGGATTCAAGCAAGCCGGGCCGAAGACGGCTGCAATGCCAGAAACCGGTCCCCGGAAGCTTGTTTCCTTTCCAGTAAAGAATTGGCTTGGTAGTCTGATGCACTGGGCCAGGGACAGACTAATTTGCATGTAGCCAGGTTCTGAACTGGGATGGTGCAGTGAGCTAAAAAACGGTGATGGATCAAGCCCTGATCTTTTGACTGGGTATGAGTGTTCTGCTTAATTCAAATGCTCTGTCCGTCACCACCCCCTTTTCTGATTCGTTTTGGCCACTATAGGAGTGGAAGGGTATGCTCAGACATGAGTCCCTTGCTCACTGCACCATCAGGATTCAAGCAAGCCGGGCCAAAGACAGCTGCAATGCCAGAAACCGGTCTCCGGAAGCTTGTTTCCTTTCCAGTAAAGAATTGGCTTGGTAGTTTGGTCTGCCCTGTTCCCATGATGCACTGGGTCAGGGACAGACTAATTTGCATGTAGCCAGGTTCTGAACTGGGATGGTGCAGTGAGCTAAAAAACGGTGATGGATCAAGCCCTGACATTTTGACTGGGTATGAGTGTTCTGCTTAATTCAGATGCTCTGTCCATCACCACCCCCTTTTCTGAATCGTTTTGGCCACTATAGGAGTGGAAGGGTATGCTCAGACATGAGTCTCTTGTTCACTGCACCATCAGGATTCAAGCAAGCCAGGCCGAAGACGGCTGCAATGCCAGAAACCGGTCCCCGGAAGCCTGTTTCCTTTCCAGTAAAGAATTGGCTTGGTAGTTTGGTCTGCCCTGTTCCCATGATGCACTGGGCCAGGGACAGACTAATTTGCATGTAGCCAGGTTCTGAACTGGGATGGTGCAGTGAGCTAAAAAACGGTGATGGATCAAGCCCTGATCTTTTGACTGGGTATGAGTGTTCTGCTTAATTCAGATGCTCTGTCCATCACCACCCCCTTCTCTGAATCGTTTTGGCCACTATAGGAGTGGAAGGGTATGCTCAGACATGAGTCCCTTGCTCACTGCACCATAGGATTCAAGCAAGCCGGGCCGAAGACGGCTGCAATGCCAGAAACCGGTCCCCGGAAGCTTGTTTCCTTTCCAGTAAAGAATTGGCTTGGTAGCTTGGTAGTCTGATGCACTGGGCCAGGGACAGACTAATTTGCATGTAGCCAGGTTCTGAACTGGGATGGTGCAGTGAGCTAAAAAACGGTGATGGATCAAGCCCTGATCTTTTGACTGGGTATGAGTGTTCTGCTTAATTCAAATGCTCTGTCCGTCACCACCCCCTTTTCTGATTCGTTTTGGCCACTATAGGAGTGGAAGGGTATGCTCAGACATGAGTCCCTTGCTCACTGCACCATCAGGATTCAAGCAAGCCGGGCCAAAGACAGCTGCAATGCCAGAAACCGGTCTCCGGAAGCTTGTTTCCTTTCCAGTAAAGAATTGGCTTGGTAGTTTGGTCTGCCCTGTTCCCATGATGCACTGGGTCAGGGACAGACTAATTTGCATGTAGCCAGGTTCTGAACTGGGATGGTGCAGTGAGCTAAAAAACGGTGATGGATCAAGCCCTGATCTTTTGACTGGGTATGAGTGTTCTGCTTAATTCAAATGCTCTGTCCATCACCACCCCCTTTTCTGAATCGTTTTGGCCACTATAGGAGTTGAAGGGTATGCTCAGACATGAGTCCCTTGCTCACTGCACCATCAGGATTCAAGCAAGCCGGGCCGAAGATAGCTGCAATGCCAGAAACCGGTCCCCGGAAGCTTGTTTCCTTTCCAGTAAAGAATTGGCTTGGTAGTTTGGTCTGCCCTGTTCCCATGATGCACTGGGCCAGGGACAGACTAATTTGCATGTAGCCAGGTTCTGAACTGGGATGGTGCAGTGAGCTAAAAAACGGTGATGGATCAAACCCTGATATTTTGACTGGGTATGAGTGTTCTGCTTAATTCAGATGCTCTGTCCATCACCACCCCCTTTTCTGAATCGTTTTGGCCACTATAGGAGTGGAAGGGTATGCTCAGACATGAGTCTCTTGCTCACTGCACCATCAGGATTCAAGCAAGCCGGGCCGAAGACGACTGCAATGCCAGAAACCGGTCCCCGGAAGCTTGTTTCCTTTCCAGTAAAGAATTGACTTGGTAGTTTGGTCTGCCCTGTTCCCATGATGCACTGGGCCAGGGACAGACTAATTTGCATGTAGCCAGTTTCTGAACTGGGATGGTGCAGTGAGCTAAAAAACGGTGATGGATCAAGCCCTGATCTTTTGACTGGGTATGAGTGTTCTGCTTAATTCAGATGCTCTGTCCATCACCACCCCCTTTTCTGAATCGTTTTGGCCACTATAGGAGTGAAAGGGTATGCTCAGACATGAGTCCCTTGCTCACTGCACCATCAGGATTCAAGCAAGCCGGGCCGAAGACGGCTGCAATGCCAGAAACCGGTCCCCGGAAGCTTGTTTCCTTTCCAGTAAAGGATTGGCTTGGTAGTTTGGTCTGCCCTGTTCCCATGATGCACTGGGCCAGGGACAGACTAATTTGCATGTAGCCAGGTTCTGAACTGGGATGGTGCAGTGAGCTAAAAAACGGTGATGGATCAAGCCCTGATCTTTTGACTGGGTATGAGTGTTTTGCTTAATTCAGATGCTCTGTACATCACCACCCCCTTTTCTGATTCGTTTTGGCCACTATAGGAGTGGAAGGGTATGCTCAGACATGAGTCCCTTGCTAACTGCACCATCAGGATTCAAGCAAGCCAGGCCGAAGACGGCTGCAATGCCAGAAACCGGTCCCCGGAAGCTTGTTTCCTTTCCAGTAAAGAATTGGCTTGGTAGTTTGGTCTGCCCTGTTCCCATGATGCACTGGGCCAGGGACAGACTAATTTGCATGTAGCCAGGTTCTGAACTGGGATGGTGCAGTGAGCTAAAAAACGGTGATGGATCAAGCCCTGATCTTTTGACTGGGTGTGAGTGTTCTGCTTAATTCAGATGCTATGTCCATCACCACCCCCTTTTCTGAATCGTTTTGGCCACTATAGGAGTGGAAGGGTATGCTCAGACATGAGTCCCTTGCTCACTGCACCATCAGGATTCAAGCAAGCCGGGCCGAAGACGGCTGCAATGCCAGAAACTGGTCCCCGGAAGCTTGTTTCCTTTCCAGTAAAGAATTGGCTTGGTAGTTTGGTCTGCCCTGTTCCCATGATGCACTGGGCCAGGGACAGACTAATTTGCATGTAGCCAGGTTCTGAACGGGGATGGTGCAGTGAGCTAAAAAACGGTGATGGATCAAGCCCTGGTCTTGTGACTGGGTATGAGTGTTCTGCTTAATTCAGATGCTCTGTCCATCACCACCCCCTTTTCTGAATCGTTTTGGCCACAATAGGAGTGGAAGGGTATGCTCAGACATGAGTTCCTTTCTCACTGCACCATCAGGATTCAAGCAAGCCGGGCCGAAGACGGCTGCAATGCCAGAAACCGGTCCCCGGAAGCTTGTTTCCTTTCCAGTAAAGAATTGGCTTGGTAGTTTGGTCTGCCCTGTTCCCATGATGCACTGGGCCAGGGACAGACTAATTTGCATGTAGCCAGGTTCTGAACTGGGATGGTGCAGTGAGCTAAAAAGCGGTGATGGATCATGCCCTGATCTTTTGACTGGGTATGAGTGTTCTGCTTAATTCAGATGCTCTGTCCATCACCACCCCTTTTTCTGAATCGTTTTGGCCACTATAGGAGTGGAAGGGTATGCTCAGACATGAGTCCCTTGCTCACTGCACCATCAGGATTCAAGCAAGCCGGGCCGAAGACGGCTGCAATGCCAGAAACCGGTCCCCGGAAGTTTGTTTCCTTTCCAGTAAAGAATTGGCTTGGTAGCTTGGTAGTCTAATGCACTGGGCCAGGGACAGTCTAATTTGCATGTAGCCAGGTTCTGAACTGGGATGGTGCAGTGAGCTAAAAAACGGGGATGGATCAAGCCCTGATCTTTTGACTGGGTATGAGTGTTCTGCTTAATTCAAATGCTCTGTCCATCACCACCCCCTTTTCTGAATCGTTTTGGCCACTATAGGAGTTGAAGGGTATGCTCAGACATGAGTCCCTTGCTCACTGCACCATCAGGATTCAAGCAAGCCGGGCCGAAGACAGCTGCAATGCCAGAAACCGGTCCCCGGAAGCTTGTTTCCTTTCCAGTAAAGAATTGGCTTGGTAGTTTGGTCTGCCCTGTTCCCATGATGCACTGGGCCAGGGACAGACTAATTTGCATGTAGCCAGGTTCTGAACTGGGATGGTGCAGTGAGCTAAAAAACGGTGATGGATCAAGCCCTGATATTTTGACTGGGTATGAGTGTTCTGCTTAATTCAGATGCTCTGTCCATCACCACCCCCTTTTCTTAATCGTTTTGGCCACTATAGGAGTGGAAGGGTATGCTCAGACATGAGTCTCTTGCTCACTGCACCATCAGGATTCAAGCAAGCCGGGCCGAAGATGGCTGCAATGCCAGAAACCGGTCCCCGGAAGCTTGTTTCCTTTCCAGTAAAGAATTGACTTGGTAGTTTGGTCTGCCCTGTTCCCATGATGCACTGGGCCAGGGACAGACTAATTTGCATGTAGCCAGGTTCTGAACTGGGATGGTGCAGTGAGCTAAAAAACGGTGATGGATCAAGCCCTGATCTTTTGACTGGGTATGAGTGTTCTGCTTAATTCAGATGCTCTGTCCATCACCACCCCCTTTTCTGAATCGTTTTGGCCACTATAGGAGTGGAAGGGTATGCTCAGACATGAGTCCCTTGCTCACTGCACCATCAGGATTCAAGCAAGCCGGGCCGAAGACGGCTGCAATGCCAGAAACCGGTCCCCGGAAGCTTGTTTCCTTTCCAGTAAAGAATTGGCTTGGTAGTTTGGTCTGCCCTGTTCCCATGATGCACTGGGCCAGGGACAGACTAATTTGCATGTAGCCAGGTTCTGAACTGGGATGGTGCAGTGAGCTAAAAAACGGTGATGGATCAAGCCCTGATCTTTTGACTGGGTATGAGTGTTCTGCTTAATTCAGATGCTCTGTCCATCACCACCCCCTTTTCTGAATCGTTTTGGCCACTATAGGAGTGGAAGGGTATGCTGAGACATGAGTCCCTTGCTCACTGCACCATCAGGATTCAAGCAAGCCGGGCCGAAGACGGCTGCAATGCCAGAAACCAGTCCCCGGAAGCTTGTTTCCTTTCCAGTAAAGAATTGGCTTGGTAGTTTGGTCTGCCCTGTTCCCATGATGCACTGGGCCAGGGACAGACTAATTTGCATGTAGCCAGGTTCTGAACTGGGATGGTGCAGTGAGCTAAAAAACGGTGATGGATCAAGCCCTGATCTTTTGACTGGGTATGAGTGTTCTGCTTAATTCAGATGCTCTGTCCATCACCACCCCCTTTTCTGATTCGTTTTGGCCATTATAGGAGTGGAAGGGTATGCTCAGACATGAGTCCCTTGCTCACTGCACCATCAGGATTCAAGCAAGCCAGGCCGAAGACGGCTGCAATGCCAGAAACCGGTCCCCGGAAGCCTGTTTCCTTTCCAGTAAAGAATTGGCTTGGTAGTTTGGTCTGCCCTGTTCCCATGATGCACTGGGCCAGGGACAGACTAATTTGCATGTAGCCAGGTTCTGAACTGGGATGGTGCAGTGAGCTAAAAAACGGTGATGGATCAAGCCCTGATCTTTTGACTGGGTATGAGTGTTCTGCTTAATTCAGATGCTCTGTCCATCACCACCCCCTTCTCTGAATCGTTTTGGCCACTATAGGAGTGGAAGGGTATGCTCAGACATGAGTCCCTTGCTCACTGCACCATAGGATTCAAGCAAGCCGGGCCGAAGACGGCTGCAATGCCAGAAACCGGTCCCCGGAAGCTTGTTTCCTTTCCAGTAAAGAATTGGCTTGGTAGTCTGATGCACTGGGCCAGGGACAGACTAATTTGCATGTAGCCAGGTTCTGAACTGGGATGGTGCAGTGAGCTAAAAAACGGTGATGGATCAAGCCCTGATCTTTTGACTGGGTATGAGTGTTCTGCTTAATTCAAATGCTCTGTCCGTCACCACCCCCTTTTCTGATTCGTTTTGGCCACTATAGGAGTGGAAGGGTATGCTCAGACATGAGTCCCTTGCTCACTGCACCATCAGGATTCAAGCAAGCCGGGCCAAAGACAGCTGCAATGCCAGAAACCGGTCTCCGGAAGCTTGTTTCCTTTCCAGTAAAGAATTGGCTTGGTAGTTTGGTCTGCCCTGTTCCCATGATGCACTGGGTCAGGGACAGACTAATTTGCATGTAGCCAGGTTCTGAACTGGGATGGTGCAGTGAGCTAAAAAACGGTGATGGATCAAGCCCTGACATTTTGACTGGGTATGAGTGTTCTGCTTAATTCAGATGCTCTGTCCATCACCACCCCCTTTTCTGAATCGTTTTGGCCACTATAGGAGTGGAAGGGTATGCTCAGACATGAGTCTCTTGTTCACTGCACCATCAGGATTCAAGCAAGCCGGGCCGAAGACGGCTGCAATGCCAGAAACCAGTCCCGGGAAGCTTGTTTCCTTTCCAGTAAAGAATTGACTTGGTAGTTTGGTCTGCCCTGTTCCCATGATGCACTGGGCCAGGGACAGACTAATTTGCATGTAGCCAGGTTCTGAACTGGGATGGTGCAGTGAGCTAAAAAACCGGTGATGGATCAAGCCCTGATCTTTTGACTGGGTATGAGTGTTCTGCTTAATTCAGATGCTCTGTCCATCACCACCCTCTTTTCTGAATCGTTTTGGCCACTATAGGAGTGGAAGGGTATGCTCAGACATGAGTCCCTTGCTCACTGCACCATCAGGATTCAAGCAAGCCGGGCCGAAGACGGCTGCAATGCCAGAAACCGGTCCCCGGAAGCTTGTTTCCTTTCCAGTAAAGAATTGGCTTGGTAGTTTGGTCTGCCCTGTTCCCATGATGCACTGGGCCAGGGACAGACTACTTTGCATGTAGCCAGGTTCTGAACTGGGATGGTGCAGTGAGCTAAAAAACGGTGATGGATCAAGCCCTGATCTTTTGACTGGGTATGAGTGTTCTGCTTAATTCAAATGCTCTGTCCATCACCACCCCCTTTTCTGAATCGTTTTGGCCACTATAGGAGTTGAAGGGTATGCTCAGACATGAGTCCCTTGCTCACTGCACCATCAGGATTCAAGCAAGCCGGGCCGAAGACAGCTGCAATGCCAGAAACCGGTCCCCGGAAGCTTGTTTCCTTTCCAGTAAAGAATTGGCTTGGTAGTTTGGTCTGCCCTGTTCCCATGATGCACTGGGCCAGGGACAGACTAATTTGCATGTAGCCAGGTTCTGAACTGGGATGGTGCAGTGAGCTAAAAAACGGTGATGGATCAAGCCCTGATCTTTTGACTGGGTATGAGTGTTCTGCTTAATTCAGATGCTCTGTCCATCACCACCCCCTTTTCTGAATCGTTTTGGCCACTATAGGAGTGGAAGGGTATGCTCAGACATGAGTCCCTTGCTCACTGCACCATCAGGATTCAAGCAAGCCGGGCCGAAGACGGCTGCAATGCCAGAAACCGGTCCCCGTTAGCTTGTTTCCTTTCCAGTAAAGAATTGGCTTGGTAGTTTGGTCTGCCCTGTTCCCATGATGCACTGGGCCAGGGACAGACTAATTTGCATGTAGCCAGGTTCTGAACTGGGATGGTGCAGTGAGCTAAAAACAGTGATGGATCAAGCCCTGATCTTTTGACTGGGTATGAGTGTTCTGCTTAATTCAGATGCTCTGTCCATCACCACCCCCTTTTCTGAATCGTTTTGGCCACTATAGGAGTGGAAGGGTATGCTGAGACATGAGTCCCTTGCTCACTGCACCATCAGGATTCAAGCAAGCCGGGCCGAAGACGGCTGCAATGCCAGAAACCGGTCCCCGGAAGCTTGTTTCCTTTCCAGTAAAGAATTGGCTTGGTAGTTTGGTCTGCCCTGTTCCCATGATGCACTGGGCCAGGGACAGACTAATTTGCATGTAGCCAGGTTCTGAACTGGGATGGTGCAGTGAGCTAAAAAACGGTGATGGATCAAGCCCTGATATTTTGACTGGGTATGAGTGTTCTGCTTAATTCAGATGCTCTGTCCATCACCACCCCCTTTTCTGAATCGTTTTGGCCACTATAGGAGTGAAAGGGTATGCTCGGACATGAGTCTCTTGTTCACTGCACCATCAGGATTCAAGCAAGCCGGGCCGAAGACGGCTGCAATGCCAGAAACCGGTCCCGGGAAGCTTGTTTCCTTTCCAGTAAAGAATTTACTTGGTAGTTTGGTCTGCCCTGTTCCCATGATGCACTGGGCCAGGGACAGACTAATTTGCATGTAGCCAGGTTCTGAACTGGGATGGTGCAGTGAGCTAAAAAACGATGATGGATCAAGCCCTGATCTTTTGACTGGGTATGAGTGTTCTGCTTAATTCAGATGCTCTGTCCATCACCACCCCCTTTTCTGAATCGTTTTGGCAACTATAGGAGTGAAAGGGTATGCTCAGACATGAGTCCCTTGCTCACTGCACCATCAGGATTCAAGCAAGCCGGGCCGAAGATGGCTGCAATGCCAGAAACCGGTCCCCGGAAGCTTGTTTCCTTTCCAGTAAAGAATTGGCTTGGTAGTTTGGTCTGCCCTGTTCCCATGATGCACTGGGCCAGGGTCAGACTAATTTGCATGTAGCCAGGTTCTGAACTGGGATGGTGCAGTGAGCAAAAAAACGGTGATGGATCAAGCCCTGATCTTTTGACTGGGTATGAGTGTTCTGCTTAATTCAGATGCTCTGTCCATCACCACCCCCTTTTCTGAATCGTTTTGGCCACTATAGGAGTGGAAGGGTATGCTGAGACATAAGTCCCTTGCTCACTGCACCATCAGGATTCAAGCAAGCCGGGCCGAAGACGGCTGCAATGCCAGAAACCGGTCCCCGGAAGCTTGTTTCCTTTCCAGTAAAGAATTGGCTTGGTATTTTGGTCTGCCCTGTTCCCATGATGCACTGGGCCAGAGACAGACTAATTTGCATGTAGCCAGGTTCTGAACTGGGATGGTGCAGTGAGCTAAAAAACAGTGATGGATCAAGTCCTGATCTTTTGACTGGGTATGAGTGTTCTGCTTAATTCAGATGCTCTGTCCATCACCACCCCCTTTTCTGATTCGTTTTGGCCACTATAGGAGTGGAAGGGTATGCTCAGACATGAGTCCCTTGCTCACTGCACCATCAGGATTCAAGCAAGCCAGGCCGAAGACGGCTGCAATGCCAGAAACCGGTCCCCGGAAGCTTGTTTCCTTTCCAGTAAAGGATTGGCTTGGTAGTTTGGTCTGCCCTGTTCCCATGATGCACTGGGCCAGGGACAGACTAATTTGCATGTAGCCAGGTTCTGAACTGGGATGGTGCAGTGAGCTAAAAAACGGTGATGGATCAAGCCCTGATCTTTTGACTAGGTGTGAGTGTTCTGCTTAATTCAGATGCTATGTCCATCACCACCCCCTTTTCTGAATCGTTTTGGCCACTATAGGAGTGGAAGGGTATGCTCAGACATGAGTCCCTTGCTCACTGCACCATCAGGATTCAAGCAAGCCGGGCCGAAGAAGGCTGCAATGCCAGAAACTGGTCCCCGGAAGCTTGTTTCCTTTCCAGTAAAGAATTGGCTTGGTAGTCTGATGCACTGGGCCAGGGACAGACTAATTTGCATGTAGCCAGGTTCTGAACTGGGATGGTGCAGTGAGCTAAAAAACGGTGATGGATCAAGCCCTGATCTATAGACTGTGTATGAGTGTTCTGCTTAATTCAAATGCTCTGTCCGTCACCACCCCCTTTTCTGATTCGTTTTGGCCACTATAGGAGTGGAAGGGTATGCTCAGACATGAGTCCCTTGCTCACTGCACCATCAGGATTCAAGCAAGCCGGGCCAAAGACAGCTGCAATGCCAGAAACCGGTCTCCGGAAGCTTGTTTCCTTTCCAGTAAAGAATTGGCTTGGTAGTTTGGTCTGCCCTGTTCCCATGATGCACTGGGTCAGGGACAGACTAATTTGCATGTAGCCAGGTTCTGAACTGGGATGGTGCAGTGAGCTAAAAAACGGTGATGGATCAAGCCCTGACATTTTGACTGGGTATGAGTGTTCTGCTTAATTCAGATGCTCTGTCCATCACCACCCCCTTTTCTGAATCGTTTTGGCCACTATAGGAGTGGAAGGGTATGCTCAGACATGAGTCTCTTGTTCACTGCACCATCAGGATTCAAGCAAGCCGGGCCGAAGACGGCTGCAATGCCAGAAACCAGTCCCGGGAAGCTTGTTTCCTTTCCAGTAAAGAATTGACTTGGTAGTTTGGTCTGCCCTGTTCCCATGATGCACTGGGCCAGGGACAGACTAATTTGCATGTAGCCAGGTTCTGAACTGGGATGGTGCAGTGAGCTAAAAAACCGGTGATGGATCAAGCCCTGATCTTTTGACTGGGTATGAGTGTTCTGCTTAATTCAGATGCTCTGTCCATCACCACCCCCTTTTCTGAATCGTTTTGGCCACTATAGGAGTGGAAGGGTATGCTCAGACATGAGTCCCTTGCTCACTGCACCATCAGGATTCAAGCAAGCCGGGCCGAAGACGGCTGCAATGCCAGAAACCGGTCCCCGGAAGCTTGTTTCCTTTCCAGTAAAGAATTGGCTTGGTAGTTTGGTCTGCCCTGTTCCCATGATGCACTGGGCCAGGGACAGACTACTTTGCATGTAGCCAGGTTCTGAACTGGGATGGTGCAGTGAGCTAAAAAACGGTGATGGATCAAGCCCTGATCTTTTGACTGGGTATGAGTGTTCTGCTTAATTCAAATGCTCTGTCCATCACCACCCCCTTTTCTGAATCGTTTTGGCCACTATAGGAGTTGAAGGGTATGCTCAGACATGAGTCCCTTGCTCACTGCACCATCAGGATTCAAGCAAGCCGGGCCGAAGACAGCTGCAATGCCAGAAACCGGTCCCCGGAAGCTTGTTTCCTTTCCAGTAAAGAATTGGCTTGGTAGTTTGGTCTGCCCTGTTCCCATGATGCACTGGGCCAGGGACAGACTAATTTGCATGTAGCCAGGTTCTGAACTGGGATGGTGCAGTGAGCTAAAAAACGGTGATGGATCAAGCCCTGATCTTTTGACTGGGTATGAGTGTTCTGCTTAATTCAGATGCTCTGTCCATCACCACCCCCTTTTCTGAATCGTTTTGGCCACTATAGGAGTGGAAGGGTATGCTCAGACATGAGTCCCTTGCTCACTGCACCATCAGGATTCAAGCAAGCCGGGCCGAAGACGGCTGCAATGCCAGAAACCGGTCCCCGTTAGCTTGTTTCCTTTCCAGTAAAGAATTGGCTTGGTAGTTTGGTCTGCCCTGTTCCCATGATGCACTGGGCCAGGGACAGACTAATTTGCATGTAGCCAGGTTCTGAACTGGGATGGTGCAGTGAGCTAAAAACAGTGATGGATCAAGCCCTGATCTTTTGACTGGGTATGAGTGTTCTGCTTAATTCAGATGCTCTGTCCATCACCACCCCCTTTTCTGAATCGTTTGGGCCACTATAGGAGTGGAAGGGTATGCTGAGACATGAGTCCCTTGCTCACTGCACCATCAGGATTCAAGCAAGCCGGGCCGAAGACGGCTGCAATGCCAGAAACCGGTCCCCGGAAGCTTGTTTCCTTTCCAGTAAAGAATTGGCTTGGTAGTTTGGTCTGCCCTGTTCCCATGATGCACTGGGCCAGGGACAGACTAATTTGCATGTAGCCAGGTTCTGAACTGGGATGGTGCAGTGAGCTAAAAAACGGTGATGGATCAAGCCCTGATATTTTGACTGGGTATGAGTGTTCTGCTTAATTCAGATGCTCTGTCCATCACCACCCCCTTTTCTGAATCGTTTTGGCCACTATAGGAGTGAAAGGGTATGCTCGGACATGAGTCTCTTGTTCACTGCACCATCAGGATTCAAGCAAGCCGGGCCGAAGACGGCTGCAATGCCAGAAACCGGTCCCGGGAAGCTTGTTTCCTTTCCAGTAAAGAATTTACTTGGTAGTTTGGTCTGCCCTGTTCCCATGATGCACTGGGCCAGGGACAGACTAATTTGCATGTAGCCAGGTTCTGAACTGGGATGGTGCAGTGAGCTAAAAAACGATGATGGATCAAGCCCTGATCTTTTGACTGGGTATGAGTGTTCTGCTTAATTCAGATGCTCTGTCCATCACCACCCCCTTTTCTGAATCGTTTTGGCCACTATAGGAGTGAAAGGGTATGCTCAGACATGAGTCCCTTGCTCACTGCACCATCAGGATTCAAGCAAGCCGGGCCGAAGATGGCTGCAATGCCAGAAACCGGTCCCCGGAAGCTTGTTTCCTTTCCAGTAAAGAATTGGCTTGGTAGTTTGGTCTGCCCTGTTCCCATGATGCACTGGGCCAGGGTCAGACTAATTTGCATGTAGCCAGGTTCTGAACTGGGATGGTGCAGTGAGCAAAAAAACGATGATGGATCAAGCCCTGATCTTTTGACTGGGTATGAGTGTTCTGCTTAATTCAGATGCTCTGTCCATCACCACCCCCTTTTCTGAATCGTTTTGGCCACTATAGGAGTGGAAGGGTATGCTGAGACATAAGTCCCTTGCTCACTGCACCATCAGGATTCAAGCAAGCCGGGCCGAAGACGGCTGCAATGCCAGAAACCGGTCCCCGGAAGCTTGTTTCCTTTCCAGTAAAGAATTGGCTTGGTATTTTGGTCTGCCCTGTTCCCATGATGCACTGGGCCAGAGACAGACTAATTTGCATGTAGCCAGGTTCTGAACTGGGATGGTGCAGTGAGCTAAAAAACGGTGATGGATCAAGTCCTGATCTTTTGACTGGGTATGAGTGTTCTGCTTAATTCAGATGCTCTGTCCATCACCACCCCCTTTTCTGATTCGTTTTGGCCACTATAGGAGTGGAAGGGTATGCTCAGACATGAGTCCCTTGCTCACTGCACCATCAGGATTCAAGCAAGCCAGGCCGAAGACGGCTGCAATGCCAGAAACCGGTCCCCGGAAGCTTGTTTCCTTTCCAGTAAAGAATTGGCTTGGTAGTTTGGTCTGCCCTGTTCCCATGATGCACTGGGCCAGGGACAGACTAATTTGCATGTAGCCAGGTTCTGAACTGGGATGGTGCAGTGAGCTAAAAAACGGTGATGGATCAAGCCCTGATCTTTTGACTGGGTGTGAGTGTTCTGCTTAATTCAGATGCTATGTCCATCACCACCCCCTTTTCTGAATCGTTTTGGCCACTATAGGAGTGGAAGGGTATGCTCAGACATGAGTCCCTTGCTCACTGCACCATCAGGATTCAAGCAAGCCGGGCCGAAGACGGCTGCAATGCCAGAAACTGGTCCCCGGAAGCTTGTTTCCTTTCCAGTAAAGAATTGGCTTGGTAGTTTGGTCTGCCCTGTTCCCATGATGCACTGGGCCAGGGACAGACTAATTTGCATGTAGCCAGGTTCTGATCGGGGATGGTGCAGTGAGCTAAAAAACGGTGATGGATCAAGTCCTGGTCTTGTGACTGGGTATGAGTGTTCTGCTTAATTCAGATGCTCTGTCCATCACCACACCCTTTTCTGAATCGTTTTGGCCACAATAGGAGTGGAAGGGTATGCTCAGACATGAGTTCCTTTCTCACTGCACCATCAGGATTCAAGCAAGCCGGGCCGAAGACGGCTGCAATGCCAGAAACCGGTCCCCGGAAGCTTGTTTCCTTTCCAGTAAAGAATTGGCTTGGTAGTTTGGTCTGCCCTGTTCCCATGATGCACTGGGCCAGGGACAGACTAATTTGCATGTAGCCAGGTTCTGAACTGGGATGGTGCAGTGAGCTAAAAAGCGGTGATGGATCAAGCCCTGATCTTTTGACTGGGTATGAGGGTTCTGCTTAATTCAGATGCTCTGTCCATCACCACCCCTTTTTCTGAATCGTTTTGGCCACTATAGGAGTGGAAGGGTATGCTCAGACATGAGTCCCTTGCTCACTGCACCATCAGGATTCAAGCAAGCCGGGCCGAAGACGGCTGCAATGCCAGAAACCGGTCCCCGGAAGCTTGTTTCCTTTCCAGTAAAGAATTGGCTTGGTAGCTTGGTAGTCTAATGCACTGGGCCAGGGACAGACTAATTTGCATGTAGCCAGGTTCTGAACTGGGATGGTGCAGTGAGCTAAAAAACGGTGATGGATCAAGCCCTGATCTTTTGACTGGGTATGAGTGTTCTGCTTAATTCAAATGCTCTGTCCATCACCACCCCCTTTTCTGAATCATTTTGGCCACTATAGGAGTTGAAGGGTATGCTCAGACATGAGTCCCTTGCTCACTGCACCATCAGGATTCAAGCAAGCCGGGCCGAAGACAGCTGCAATGCCAGAAACCGGTCCCCGGAAGCTTGTTTCCTTTCCAGTAAAGAATTGGCTTGGTAGTTTGGTCTGCCCTGTTCCCATGACGCACTGGGCCAGGGACAGACTAATTTGCATGTAGCCAGGTTCTGAACTGGGATGGTGCAGTGAGCTAAAAAACGGTGATGGATCAAGCCCTGATATTTTGACTGGGTATGAGTGTTCTGCTTAATTCAGATGCTCTGTCCATCACCACCCCCTTTTCTGAATCGTTTTGGCCACTATAGGAGTGGAAGGGTATGCTCAGACATGAGTCTCTTGCTCACTGCACCATCAGGATTCAAGCAAGCCGGTCCGAAGACGGCTGCAATGCCAGAAACCGGTACCCGGAAGCTTGTTTCCTTTCCAGTAAAGAATTGACTTGGTAGTTTGGTCTGCCCTGTTCCCATGAAGCACTGGGCCAGGGACAGACTAATTTGCATGTAGCCAGGTTCTGAACTGGGATGGTGCAGTGAGCTAAAAAACGGTGATGGATCAAGCCCTGATCTTTTGACTGGGTATGAGTGTTCTGCTTAATTCAGATGCTCTGTCCATCACCACCCCCTTTTCTGAATTGTTTTGGCCACTATAGGAGTGGAAGGGTATGCTCAGACATGAGTCCCTTGCTCACTGCACCATCAGGATTCAAGCAAGCCGGGCCGAAGACGGCTGCAATGCCAGAAACCGGTCCCCGGAAGCTTGTTTCCTTTCCAGTAAAGAATTGGCTTGGTAGTTTGGTCTGCCCTGTTCCCATGATGCCAGGGACAGACTAATTTGCATGTAGCCAGGTTCTGAACTGGGATGGTGCAGTGAGCTAAAAAACGGTGATGGATCAAGCCCTGATCTTTTGACTGGGTATGAGTATTCTGCTTAATTCAGATGCTCTGTCCATTACCCCCCCCCCTTTTCTGAATCGTTTTGGCCACTATAGGAGTGGAAGGGTATGCTGAGACATGAGTTCCTTGCTCACTGCACCATCAGGATTCAAGCAAGCCGGGCCGAAGACGGCTGCAATGCCAGAAACCGGTCCCCGGAAGCTTGTTTCCTTTCCAGTAAAGAATTGGCTTGGTAGTTTGGTCTGCCCTGTTCCCATGATGCACTGGGCCAGGGACAGACTAATTTGCATGTAGCCAGGTTCTGAACTGGGATGGTGCAGGGAACCAAAAAAAGTCGGTGATGGATCAAGCCCTGATCTTTTGACTGGGTATGAGTGTTCTGCTTAATTCAGATGCTATGTCCATCACCACCCCCTTTTCTGAATCGTTTTGGCCACTATAGGAGTGGAAGGGTATGCTCAGACATGAGTCCCTTGCTCACTGCACCATCAGGATTCAAGCAAGCCGGGCCGAAGACGGCTGCAATGCCAGAAACCGGTCCCCGGAAGCTTGTTTCCTTTCCAGTAAATAATTGGCTTGGTAGTTTGGTCTGCCCTGTTCCCATGATGCACTGGGCCAGGGACAGACTAATTTGCATGTAGCCAGGTTCTGAACTGGGATGGTGCAGTGAGCTAAAAAACGGTGATGGATCAAGCCTTGGTCTTTTGACTGGGTATGAGTGTTCTGCTTAATTCAGATGCTCTGTCCATCACCACCCCCTTTTTTGAATCGTTTTGGCCACAATAGGAGTGGAAGGGTATGCTCAGACATGAGTTCCTTTCTCACTGCACCATCAGGATTCAAGCAAGCCGGGCCGAAGACGGCTGCAATGCCAGAAACCGGTCCCCGGAAGCTTGTTTCCTTTCCAGTAAAGAATTGGCTTGGTAGTTTGGTCTGCCCTGTTCCCATGATGCACTGGGCCAGGGACAGACTAATTTGCATGTAGCCAGGTTCTGAACTGGGATGGTGCAGTGAGCTAAAAAGCGGTGATGGATCATGCCCTGATCTTTTGACTGGGTATGAGTGTTCTGCTTAATTCAGATGCTCTGTCCATCACCACCCCTTTTTCTGAATCGTTTTGGCCACTATAGGAGTGGAAGGGTATGCTCAGACATGAGTCCCTTGCTCACTGCACCATCAGGATTCAAGCAAGCCGGGCCGAAGACGGCTGCAATGCCAGAAACCGGTCCCCGGAAGCTTGTTTCCTTTCCAGTAAAGAATTGGCTTGGTAGCTTGGTAGTCTAATGCACTGGGCCAGGGACAGACTAATTTGCATGTAGCCAGGTTCTGAACTGGGATGGTGCAGTGAGCTAAAAAACGGTGATGGATCAAGCCCTGATCTTTTGACTGGGTATGAGTGTTCTGCTTAATTCAAATGCTCTGTCCATCACCACCCCCTTTTCTGAATCGTTTTGGCCACTATAGGAGTTGAAGGGTATGCTCAGACATGAGTCCCTTGCTCACTGCACCATCAGGATTCAAGCAAGCCGGGCCGAAGACAGCTGCAATGCCAGAAACCGGTCCCCGGAAGCTTGTTTCCTTTCCAGTAAAGAATTGGCTTGGTAGTTTGGTCTGCCCTGTTCCCATGATGCACTGGGCCAGGGACAGACTAATTTGCATGTAGCCAGGTTCTGAACTGGGATGGTGCAGTGAGCTAAAAAGCGGTGATGGATCAAGCCCTGATCTTTTGACTGGGTATGAGGGTTCTGCTTAATTCAGATGCTCTGTCCATCACCACCCCTTTTTCTGAATCGTTTTGGCCACTATAGGAGTGGAAGGGTATGCTCAGACATGAGTCCCTTGCTCACTGCACCATCAGGATTCAAGCAAGCCGGGCCGAAGACGGCTGCAATGCCAGAAACCGGTCCCCGGAAGCTTGTTTCCTTTCCAGTAAAGAATTGGCTTGGTAGCTTGGTAGTCTAATGCACTGGGCCAGGGACAGACTAATTTGCATGTAGCCAGGTTCTGAACTGGGATGGTGCAGTGAGCTAAAAAACGGTGATGGATCAAGCCCTGATCTTTTGACTGGGTATGAGTGTTCTGCTTAATTCAAATGCTCTGTCCATCACCACCCCCTTTTCTGAATCATTTTGGCCACTATAGGAGTTGAAGGGTATGCTCAGACATGAGTCCCTTGCTCACTGCACCATCAGGATTCAAGCAAGCCGGGCCGAAGACAGCTGCAATGCCAGAAACCGGTCCCCGGAAGCTTGTTTCCTTTCCAGTAAAGAATTGGCTTGGTAGTTTGGTCTGCCCTGTTCCCATGACGCACTGGGCCAGGGACAGACTAATTTGCATGTAGCCAGGTTCTGAACTGGGATGGTGCAGTGAGCTAAAAAACGGTGATGGATCAAGCCCTGATATTTTGACTGGGTATGAGTGTTCTGCTTAATTCAGATGCTCTGTCCATCACCACCCCCTTTTCTGAATCGTTTTGGCCACTATAGGAGTGGAAGGGTATGCTCAGACATGAGTCTCTTGCTCACTGCACCATCAGGATTCAAGCAAGCCGGTCCGAAGACGGCTGCAATGCCAGAAACCGGTACCCGGAAGCTTGTTTCCTTTCCAGTAAAGAATTGACTTGGTAGTTTGGTCTGCCCTGTTCCCATGAAGCACTGGGCCAGGGACAGACTAATTTGCATGTAGCCAGGTTCTGAACTGGGATGGTGCAGTGAGCTAAAAAACGGTGATGGATCAAGCCCTGATCTTTTGACTGGGTATGAGTGTTCTGCTTAATTCAGATGCTCTGTCCATCACCACCCCCTTTTCTGAATTGTTTTGGCCACTATAGGAGTGGAAGGGTATGCTCAGACATGAGTCCCTTGCTCACTGCACCATCAGGATTCAAGCAAGCCGGGCCGAAGACGGCTGCAATGCCAGAAACCGGTCCCCGGAAGCTTGTTTCCTTTCCAGTAAAGAATTGGCTTGGTAGTTTGGTCTGCCCTGTTCCCATGATGCCAGGGACAGACTAATTTGCATGTAGCCAGGTTCTGAACTGGGATGGTGCAGTGAGCTAAAAAACGGTGATGGATCAAGCCCTGATCTTTTGACTGGGTATGAGTATTCTGCTTAATTCAGATGCTCTGTCCATTACCCCCCCTTTTCTGAATCGTTTTGGCCACTATAGGAGTGGAAGGGTATGCTGAGACATGAGTTCCTTGCTCACTGCACCATCAGGATTCAAGCAAGCCGGGCCGAAGACGGCTGCAATGCCAGAAACCGGTCCCCGGAAGCTTGTTTCCTTTCCAGTAAAGAATTGGCTTGGTAGTTTGGTCTGCCCTGTTCCCATGATGCACTGGGCCAGGGACAGACTAATTTGCATGTAGCCAGGTTCTGAACTGGGATGGTGCAGGGAACCAAAAAAAGTCGGTGATGGATCAAGCCCTGATCTTTTGACTGGGTATGAGTGTTCTGCTTAATTCAGATGCTATGTCCATCACCACCCCCTTTTCTGAATCGTTTTGGCCACTATAGGAGTGGAAGGGTATGCTCAGACATGAGTCCCTTGCTCACTGCACCATCAGGATTCAAGCAAGCCGGGCCGAAGACGGCTGCAATGCCAGAAACCGGTCCCCGGAAGCTTGTTTCCTTTCCAGTAAATAATTGGCTTGGTAGTTTGGTCTGCCCTGTTCCCATGATGCACTGGGCCAGGGACAGACTAATTTGCATGTAGCCAGGTTCTGAACTGGGATGGTGCAGTGAGCTAAAAAACGGTGATGGATCAAGCCTTGGTCTTTTGACTGGGTATGAGTGTTCTGCTTAATTCAGATGCTCTGTCCATCACCGCCCCCTTTTTTGAATCGTTTTCGCCACAATAGGAGTGGAAGGGTATGCTCAGACATGAGTTCCTTTCTCACTGCACCATCAGGATTCAAGCAAGCCGGGCCGAAGACGGCTGCAATGCCAGAAACCGGTCCCCGGAAGCTTGTTTCCTTTCCAGTAAAGAATTGGCTTGGTAGTTTGGTCTGCCCTGTTCCCATGATGCACTGGGCCAGGGACAGACTAATTTGCATGTAGCCAGGTTCTGAACTGGGATGGTGCAGTGAGCTAAAAAGCGGTGATGGATCATGCCCTGATCTTTTGACTGGGTATGAGTGTTCTGCTTAATTCAGATGCTCTGTCCATCACCACCCCTTTTTCTGAATCGTTTTGGCCACTATAGGAGTGGAAGGGTATGCTCAGACATGAGTCCCTTGCTCACTGCACCATCAGGATTCAAGCAAGCCGGGCCGAAGACGGCTGCAATGCCAGAAACCGGTCCCCGGAAGCTTGTTTCCTTTCCAGTAAAGAATTGGCTTGGTAGCTTGGTAGTCTAATGCACTGGGCCAGGGACAGACTAATTTGCATGTAGCCAGGTTCTGAACTGGGATGGTGCAGTGAGCTAAAAAACGGTGATGGATCAAGCCCTGATCTTTTGACTGGGTATGAGTGTTCTGCTTAATTCAAATGCTCTGTCCATCACCACCCCCTTTTCTGAATCGTTTTGGCCACTATAGGAGTTGAAGGGTATGCTCAGACATGAGTCCCTTGCTCACTGCACCATCAGGATTCAAGCAAGCCGGGCCGAAGACAGCTGCAATGCCAGAAACCGGTCCCCGGAAGCTTGTTTCCTTTCCAGTAAAGAATTGGCTTGGTAGTTTGGTCTGCCCTGTTCCCATGATGCACTGGGCCAGGGACAGACTAATTTGCATGTAGCCAGGTTCTGAACTGGGATGGTGCAGTGAGCTAAAAAACGGTGATGGATCAAGCCCTGATATTTTGACTGGGTATGAGTGTTCTGCTTAATTCAGATGCTCTGTCCATCACCACCCCCTTTTCTGAATCGTTTTGGCCACTATAGGAGTGGAAGGGTATGCTGAGACATGAGTCCCTTGCTCACTGCACCATCAGGATTCAAGCAAGCCGGGCCGAAGACGGCTGCAATGCCAGAAACCGGTCCCCGGAAGCTTGTTTCCTTTCCAGTAAAAAATTGACTTGGTAGTTTGGTCTGCCCTGTTCCCATGATGCACTGGGCCAGGGACAGACTAATTTGCATGTAGCCAGGTTCTGAACTGGGATGGTGCAGTGAGCTAAAAAATGGTGATGGATCAAGCCCTGATCTTTTGACTGGGTATGAGTGTTCTGCTTAATTCAGATGCTCTGTCCATCACCACCCCCTTTTCTGAATCGTTTTGGCCACTATAGGAGTGGAAGGGTATGCTCAGACATGAGTCCCTTGCTCACTGCACCATCAGGATTCAAGCAAGCCGGGCTGAAGACGGCTGCAATGCCAGAAACCGGTCCCCGGAAGCTTGTTTCCTTTCCAGTAAAGAATTGGCTTGGTAGTTTGGTCTGCCCGGTTCCCATGATGCACTGGGCCAGGGACAGACTAATTTGCATGTAGCCAGGTTCTGAACTGGGATGGTGCAGTGAGCTAAAAAACGGTGATGGATCAAGCCCTGATCTTTTGACTGGGTATGAGTGTTCTGCTTAATTCAGATGCTCTGTCCATCACCACCCCCTTTTCTGAATCGTTTTGGCCACTATAGGAGTGGAAGGGTATGCTGAGACATGAGTCCCTTGCTCACTGCACCATCAGGATTCAAGCAAGCCGGGCCGAAGACGGCTGCAATGCCAGAAACCGGTCCCCGGAAGCTTGTTTCCTTTCCAGTAAAGAATTGGCTTGGTAGTTTGGTCTGCCCTGTTCCCATGATGCACTGGGCCAGGGACAGACTAATTTGCATGTAGCCAGGTTCTGAACTGGGATGGTGCAGTGAGCTAAAAAACGGTGATGGATCAAGCCCTGATCTTTTGACTGGGTATGAGTGTTCTGCTTAATTCAGATGCTCTGTCCATCACCACCCCCTTTTCTGATTCGTTTTGGCCACTATAGGAGTGGAAGGGTATGCTCAGACATGAGTCCCTTGCTCACGGCACCATCAGAATTCAAGCAAGCCAGGCCGAAGACGGCTGCAATGCCAGAAACCGGTCCCCGGAAGCCTGTTTCCTTTCCAGTAAAGAATTGGCTTGGTAGTTTGGTCTGCCCTGTTCCCATGATGCACTGGGCCAGGGACAGACTAATTTGCATGTAGCCAGGTTCTGAACTGGGATGGTGCAGTGAGCTAAAAAACGGTGATGGATCAAGCCCTGATCTTTTGACTGGGTATGAGTGTTCTGCTTAATTCAGATGCTCTGTCCATCACCACCCCCTTTTCTGAATCGTTTTGGCCACTATAGGAGTGGAAGGGTATGCTGAGACATGAGTCCCTTGCTCACTGCACCATCAGGATTCAAGCAAGCCGGGCCGAAGACGGCTGCAATGCCAGAAACCGGTCCCCGGAAGCTTGTTTCCTTTCCAGTAAAGAATTGGCTTGGTAGTTTGGTCTGCCCTGTTCCCATGATGCACTGGACCAGGGCCAGACTAATTTGCATGTAGCCAGGTTCTGAACTGGGATGGTGCAGTGAGCTAAAAAGCGGTGATGGATCAAGCCCTGATCTTTTGACTGGGAATGAGTGTTCTGCTTAATTCAGATGCTCTGTCCATCACCACCCCTTTTTCTGAATCGTTTTGGCCACTATAGGAGTGGAAGGGTATGCTCAGACATGAGTCCCTTGCTCACTGCACCATCAGGATTCAAGCAAGCCGGGCCGAAGACGGCTGCAATGCCAGAAACCGGTCCCCGGAAGCTTGTTTCCTTTCCAATAAAGAATTGGCTTGGTAGCTTGGTAGTCTAATGCACTGGGCCAGGGACAGACTAATTTGCATGTAGCCAGGTTCTGAACTGGGATGGTACAGTGAGCTAAAAAACGGTGATGGATCAAGCCCTGATCTTTTGACTGGGTATGAGTGTTCTGCTTAATTCAAATGCTCTGTCCATCACCACCCCCTTTTCTGAATCGTTTTGGCCACTATAGGAGTTGAAGGGTATGCTCAGACATGAGTCCCTTGCTCACTGCACCATCAGGATTCAAGCAAGCCGGGCCGAAGATAGCTGCAATTCCAGAAACCGGTCCCCGGAAGCTTGTTTCCTTTCCAGTAAAGAATTGGCTTGGTAGTTTGGTCTGCCCTGTTCCCATGATGCACTGGGCCAGGGACAGACTAATTTGCATGTAGCCAGGTTCTGAACTGGGATGGTGCAGTGAGCTAAAAAACGGTGATGGATCAAGCCCTGATATTTTGACTGGGTATGAGTGTTCTGCTTAATTCAGATGCTCTGTCCATCACCACCCCCTTTTCTGAATCGTTTTGGCCACTATAGGAGTGGAAGGGTATGCTCAGACATGAGTCTCTTGCTCACTGCACCATCAGGATTCAAGCAAGCCGGGCCGAAGACGGCTGCAATGCCAGAAACCGGTCCCCGGAAGCTTGTTTCCTTTCCAGTAAAGAATTGGCTTGGTAGTTTGGTCTGCCCTGTTCCCATGATGCACTGGGCCAGGGACAGACTAATTTGCATGTAGCCAGGTTCTGAACTGGGATGGTGCAGTGAGCTAAAAAATGGTGATGGATCAAGCCCTGATCTTTTGACTGGGTATGAGTGTTCTGCTTAATTCAGATGCTCTGTCCATCACCACCCCCTTTTCTGAATCGTTTTGGCCACTATAGGAGTGGAAGGGTATGCTCAGACATGAGTCCCTTGCTCACTGCACCATCAGGATTCAAGCAAGCCGGGCTGAAGACGGCTGCAATGCCAGAAACCGGTCCCCGGAAGCTTGTTTCCTTTCCAGTAAAGAATTGGCTTGGTAGTTTGGTCTGCCCGGTTCCCATGATGCACTGGGCCAGGGACAGACTAATTTGCATGTAGCCAGGTTCTGAACTGGGATGGTGCAGTGAGCTAAAAAAACGGTGATGGATCAAGCCCTGATCTTTTGACTGGGTATGAGTGTTCTGCTTAATTCAGATGCTCTGTCCATCACCACCCCCTTTTCTGAATCGTTTTGGCCACTATAGGAGTGGAAGGGTATGCTGAGACATGAGTCCCTTGCTCACTGCACCATCAGGATTCAAGCAAGCCGGGCCGAAGACGGCTGCAATGCCAGAAACCGGTCCCCGGAAGCTTGTTTCCTTTCCAGTAAAGAATTGGCTTGGTAGTTTGGTCTGCCCTGTTCCCATGATGCACTGGGCCAGGGACAGACTAATTTGCATGTAGCCAGGTTCTGAACTGGGATGGTGCAGTGAGCTAAAAAACGGTGATGGATCAAGCCCTGATCTTTTGACTGGGTATGAGTGTTCTGCTTAATTCAGATGCTCTGTCCATCACCACCCCCTTTTCTGATTCGTTTTGGCCACTATAGGAGTGGAAGGGTATGCTCAGACATGAGTCCCTTGCTCACTGCACCATCAGGATTCAAGCAAGCCAGGCCGAAGACGGCTGCAATGCCAGAAACCGGTCCCCGGAAGCCTGTTTCCTTTCCAGTAAAGAATTGGCTTGGTAGTTTGGTCTGCCCTGTTCCCATGATGCACTGGGCCAGGGACAGACTAATTTGCATGTAGCCAGGTTCTGAACTGGGATGGTGCAGTGAGCTAAAAAACGGTGATGGATCAAGCCCTGATCTTTTGACTGGGTATGAGTGTTCTGCTTAATTCAGATGCTCTGTCCATCACCACCCCCTTTTCTGAATCGTTTTGGCCACTATAGGAGTGGAAGGGTATGCTGAGACATGAGTCCCTTGCTCACTGCACCATCAGGATTCAAGCAAGCCGGGCCGAAGACGGCTGCAATGCCAGAAACCGGTCCCCGGAAGCTTGTTTCCTTTCCAGTAAAGAATTGGCTTGGTAGTTTGGTCTGCCCTGTTCCCATGATGCACTGGACCAGGGACAGACTAATTTGCATGTAGCCAGGTTCTGAACTGGGATGGTGCAGTGAGCTAAAAAGCGGTGATGGATCAAGCACTGATCTTTTGACTGGGTATGAGTGTTCTGCTTAATTCAGATGCTCTGTCCATCACCACCCCTTTTTCTGAATCGTTTTGGCCACTATAGGAGTGGAAGGGTATGCTCAGACATGAGTCCCTTGCTCACTGCACCATCAGGATTCAAGCAAGCCGGGCCGAAGACGGCTGCAATGCCAGAAACCGGTCCCCGGAAGCTTGTTTCCTTTCCAATAAAGAATTGGCTTGGTAGCTTGGTAGTCTAATGCACTGGGCCAGGGACAGACTAATTTGCATGTAGCCAGGTTCTGAACTGGGATGGTGCAGTGAGCTAAAAAACGGTGATGGATCAAGCCCTGATCTTTTGACTGGGTATGAGTGTTCTGCTTAATTCAAATGCTCTGTCCATCACCACCCCCTTTTCTGAATCGTTTTGGCCACTATAGGAGTTGAAGGGTATGCTCAGACATGAGTCCCTTGCTCACTGCACCATCAGGATTCAAGCAAGCCGGGCCGAAGATAGCTGCAATGCCAGAAACAGGTCCCCAGAAGCTTGTTTCCTTTCCAGTAAAGAATTGGCTTGGTAGTTTGGTCTGCCCTGTTCCCATGATGCACTGGGCCAGGGACAGACTAATTTGCATGTAGCCAGGTTCTGAACTGGGATGGTGCAGTGAGCTAAAAAACGGTGATGGATCAAGCCCTGATATTTTGACTGGGTATGAGTGTTCTGCTTAATTCAGATGCTCTGTCCATCACCACCCCCTTTTCTGAATCGTTTTGGCCACTATAGGAGTGGAAGGGTATGCTCAGACATGAGTCTCTTGCTCACTGCACCATCAGGATTCAAGCAAGCCGGGCCGAAGACGGCTGCAATGCCAGAAACCGGTCCCCGGAAGCTTGTTTCCTTTCCAGTAAAGAATTGACTTGGTAGTTTGGTCTGCCCTGTTCCCATGATGCACTGGGCCAGGGACAGACTAATTTGCATGTAGCCAGGTTCTGAACTGGGATGGTGCAGTGAGCTAAAAAACGGTGATGGATCAAGCCCTGATCTTTTGACTGGGTATGAGTGTTCTGCTTAATTCAGATGCTCTGTCCATCACCACCCCCTTTTCTGAATCGTTTTGGCCACTATAGGAGTGGAAGGGTATGCTCAGACATGAGTCCCTTGCTCACTGCACCATCAGGATTCAAGCAAGCCGGGCCGAAGACGGCTGCAATGCCAGAAACCGGTCCCCGGAAGCTTGTTTCCTTTCCAGTAAAGGATTGGCTTGGTAGTTTGGTCTGCCCTGTTCCCATGATGCACTGGGCCAGGGACAGACTAATTTGCATGTAGCCAGGTTCTGAACTGGGATGGTGCAGTGAGCTAAAAAACGGTGATGGATCAAGCCCTGATCTTTTGACTGGGTATGAGTGTTTTGCTTAATTCAGATGCTCTGTCCATCACCACCCCCTTTTCTGATTCGTTTTGGCCACTATAGGAGTGGAAGGGTATGCTCAGACATGAGTCCCTTGCTAACTGCACCATCAGGATTCAAGCAAGCCAGGCCGAAGACGGCTGCAATGCCAGAAACCGGTCCCCGGAAGCTTGTTTCCTTTCCAGTAAAGAATTGGCTTGGTAGTTTGGTCTGCCCTGTTCCAATGATGCACTGGGCCAGGGACAGACTAATTTGCATGTAGCCAGGTTCTGAACTGGGATGGTGCAGTGAGCTAAAAAACGGTGATGGATCAAGCCCTGATCTTTTGACTGGGTGTGAGTGTTCTGCTTAATTCAGATGCTATGTCCATCACCACCCCCTTTTCTGAATCGTTTTGGCCACTATAGGAGTGGAAGGGTATGCTCAGACATGAGTCCCTTGCTCACTGCACCATCAGGATTCAAGCAAGCCGGGCCGAAGACGGCTGCAATGCCAGAAACTGGTCCCCGGAAGCTTGTTTCCTTTCCAGTAAAGAATTGGCTTGGTAGTTTGGTCTGCCCTCTTCCCATGATGCACTGGGCCAGGGACAGACTAATTTGCATGTAGCCAGGTTCTGAACGGGGATGGTGCAGTGAGCTAAAAAACGGTGATGGATCAAGCCCTGGTCTTGTGACTGGGTATGAGTGTTCTGCTTAATTCAGATGCTCTGTCCATCACCACCCCCTTTTCTGAATCGTTTTGGCCACAATAGGAGTGGAAGGGTATGCTCAGACATGAGTTCCTTTCTCACTGCACCATCAGGATTCAAGCAAGCCGGGCCGAAGACGGCTGCAATGCCAGAAACCGGTCCCCGGAAGCTTGTTTCCTTTCCAGTAAAGAATTGGCTTGGTAGTTTGGTCTGCCCTGTTCCCATGATGCACTGGACCAGGGACAGACTAATTTGCATGTAGCCAGGTTCTGAACTGGGATGGTGCAGTGAGCTAAAAAGCGGTGATGGATCAAGCACTGATCTTTTGACTGGGTATGAGTGTTCTGCTTAATTCAGATGCTCTGTCCATCACCACCCCTTTTTCTGAATCGTTTTGGCCACTATAGGAGTGGAAGGGTATGCTCAGACATGAGTCCCTTGCTCACTGCACCATCAGGATTCAAGCAAGCCGGGCCGAAGACGGCTGCAATGCCAGAAACCGGTCCCCGGAAGCTTGTTTCCTT
Source organism: Lissotriton helveticus (assembly GCF_964261635.1). Taxonomy (NCBI): domain Eukaryota; kingdom Metazoa; phylum Chordata; class Amphibia; order Caudata; family Salamandridae; genus Lissotriton; species Lissotriton helveticus. Next base: position 225,916,781 of record NC_136058.1, on the reverse strand, counting down.
TCCAATAAAGAATTGGCTTGGTAGCTTGGTAGTCTAATGCACTGGGCCAGGGACAGACTAATTTGCATGTAGCCAGGTTCTGAACTGGGATGGTGCAGTGAGCTAAAAAACGGTGATGGATCAAGCCCTGATCTTTTGACTGGGTATGAGTGTTCTGCTTAATTCAAATGCTCTGTCCATCACCACCCCCTTTTCTGAATCGTTTTGGCCACTATAGGAGTTGAAGGGTATGCTCAGACATGAGTCCCTTGCTCACTGCACCATCAGGATTCAAGCAAGCCGGGCCGAAGATAGCTGCAATGCCAGAAACCGGTCCCCGGAAGCTTGTTTCCTTTCCAGTAAAGAATTGGCTTGGTAGTTTGGTCTGCCCTGTTCCCATGATGCACTGGGCCAGGGACAGACTAATTTGCATGTAGCCAGGTTCTGAACTGGGATGGTGCAGTGAGCTAAAAAACGGTGATGGATCAAGCCCTGATATTTTGACTGGGTATGAGTGTTCTGCTTAATTCAGATGCTCTGTCCATCACCACCCCCTTTTCTGAATCGTTTTGGCCACTATAGGAGTGGAAGGGTATGCTCAGACATGAGTCTCTTGCTCACTGCACCATCAGGATTCAAGCAAGCCGGGCCGAAGACGGCTGCAATGCCAGAAACCGGTCCCCGGAAGCTTGTTTCCTTTCCAGTAAAGAATTGACTTGGTAGTTTGGTCTGCCCTGTTCCCATATTGCACTGGGCCAGGGACAGACTAATTTGCATGTAGCCAGGTTCTGAACTGGGATGGTGCAGTGAGCTAAAAAACGGTGATGGATCAAGCCCTGATCTTTTGACTGGGTATGAGTGTTCTGCTTAATTCAGATGCTCTGTCCATCACCACCCCCTTTTCTGAATCGTTTTGGCCACTATAGGAGTGGAAGGGTATGCTCAGACATGAGTCCCTTGCTCACTGCACCATCAGGATTCAAGCAAGCCGGGCCGAAGACGGCTGCAATGCCAGAAACCGGTCCCCGGAAGCTTGTTTCCTTTCCAGTAAAGGATTGGCTTGGTAGTTTGGTCTGCCCTGTTCCCATGATGCACTGGGCCAGGGACAGACTAATTTGCATGTAGCCAGGTTCTGAACTGGGATGGTGCAGTGAGCTAAAAAACGGTGATGGATCAAGCCCTGATCTTTTGACTGGGTATGAGTGTTTTGCTTAATTCAGATGCTCTGTCCATCACCACCCCCTTTTCTGATTCGTTTTGGCCACTATAGGAGTGGAAGGGTATGCTCAGACATGAGTCCCTTGCTAACTGCACCATCAGGATTCAAGCAAGCCAGGCCGAAGACGGCTGCAATGCCAGAAACCGGTCCCCGGAAGCTTGTTTCCTTTCCAGTAAAGAATTGGCTTGGTAGTTTGGTCTGCCCTGTTCCAATGATGCACTGGGCCAGGGACAGACTAATTTGCATGTAGCCAGGTTCTGAACTGGGATGGTGCAGTGAGCTAAAAAACGGTGATGGATCAAGCCCTGATCTTTTGACTGGGTGTGAGTGTTCTGCTTAATTCAGATGCTATGTCCATCACCACCCCCTTTTCTGAATCGTTTTGGCCACTATAGGAGTGGAAGGGTATGCTCAGACATGAGTCCCTTGCTCACTGCACCATCAGGATTCAAGCAAGCCGGGCCGAAGACGGCTGCAATGCCAGAAACTGGTCCCCGGAAGCTTGTTTCCTTTCCAGTAAAGAATTGGCTTGGTAGTTTGGTCTGCCCTGTTCCCATGATGCACTGGGCCAGGGACAGACTAATTTGCATGTAGCCAGGTTCTGAACGGGGATGGTGCAGTGAGCTAAAAAACGGTGATGGATCAAGCCCTGGTCTTGTGACTGGGTATGAGTGTTCTGCTTAATTCAGATGCTCTGTCCATCACCACCCCCTTTTCTGAATCGTTTTGGCCACAATAGGAGTGGAAGGGTATGCTCAGACATGAGTTCCTTTCTCACTGCACCATCAGGATTCAAGCAAGCCGGGCCGAAGACGGCTGCAATGCCAGAAACCGGTCCCCGGAAGCTTGTTTCCTTTCCAGTAAAGAATTGGCTTGGTAGTTTGGTCTGCCCTGTTCCCATGATGCACTGGGCCAGGGACAGACTAATTTGCATGTAGCCAGGTTCTGAACTGGGATGGTGCAGTGAGCTAAAAAGCGGTGATGGATCATGCCCTGATCTTTTGACTGGGTATGAGTGTTCTGCTTAATTCAGATGCTCTGTCCATCACCACCCCTTTTTCTGAATCGTTTTGGCCACTATAGGAGTGGAAGGGTATGCTCAGACATGAGTCCCTTGCTCACTGCACCATCAGGATTCAAGCAAGCTGGGCCGAAGACGGCTGCAATGCCAGAAACCGGTCCCCGGAAGTTTGTTTCCTTTCCAGTAAAGAATTGGCTTGGTAGCTTGGTAGTCTAATGCACTGGGCCAGGGACAGACTAATTTGCATGTAGCCAGGTTCTGAACTGGGATGGTGCAGTGAGCTAAAAAACGGTGATGGATCAAGCCCTGATCTTTTGACTGGGTATGAGTGTTCTGCTTAATTCAAATGCTCTGTCCATCACCACCCCCTTTTCTGAATCGTTTTGGCCACTATAGGAGTTGAAGGGTATGCTCAGACATGAGTCCCTTGCTCACTGCACCATCAGGATTCAAGCAAGCCGGGCCGAAGACAGCTGCAATGACAGAAACCGGTCCCCGGAAGCTTGTTTCCTTTCCAGTAAAGAATTGGCTTGGTAGTTTGGTCTGCCCTGTTCCCATGATGCACTGGGCCAGGGACAGACTAATTTGCATGTAGCCAGGTTCTGAACTGGGAGGGTGCAGTGAGCTAAAAAACGGTGATGGATCAAGCCCTGATATTTTGACTGGGTATGAGTGTTCTGCTTAATTCAGATGCTCTGTCCATCACCACCCCCTTTTCTTAATCGTTTTGGCCACTATAGGCGTGGAAGGGTATGCTCAGACATGAGTCTCTTGCTCACTGCACCATCAGGATTCAAGCAAGCCGGGCCGAAGATGGCTGCAATGCCAGAAACCGGTCCCCGGAAGCTTGTTTCCTTTCCAGTAAAGAATTGACTTGGTAGTTTGGTCTGCCCTGTTCCCATGATGCACTGGGCCAGGGACAGACTAATTTGCATGTAGCCAGGTTCTGAACTGGGATGGTGCAGTGAGCTAAAAAACGGTGATGGATCAAGCCCTGATCTTTTGACTGGGTATGAGTGTTCTGCTTAATTCAGATGCTCTGTCCATCACCACCCCCTTTTCTGAATCGTTTTGGCCACTATAGGAGTGGAAGGGTATGCTCAGACATGAGTCCCTTGCTCACTGCACCATCAGGATTCAAGCAAGCCGGGCCGAAGACGGCTGCAATGCCAGAAACCGGTCCCCGGAAGCTTGTTTCCTTTCCAGTAAAGAATTGGCTTGGTAGTTTGGTCTGCCCTGTTCCCATGATGCACTGGGCCAGGGACAGACTAATTTGCATGTAGCCAGGTTCTGAACTGGGATGGTGCAGTGAGCTAAAAAACGGTGATGGATCAAGCCCTGATCTTTTGACTGGGTATGAGTGTTCTGCTTAATTCAGATGCTCTGTCCATCACCACCCCCTTTTCTGAATCGTTTTGGCCACTATAGGAGTGGAAGGGTATGCTGAGACATGAGTCCCTTGCTCACTGCACCATCAGGATTCAAGCATGCCGGGCCGAAGACGGCTGCAATGCCAGAAACCAGTCCCCGGAAGCTTGTTTCCTTTCCAGTAAAGAATTGGCTTGGTAGTTTGGTCTGCCCTGTTCCCATGATGCACTGGGCCAGGGACAGACTAATTTGCATGTAGCCAGGTTCTGAACTGGGATGGTGCAGTGAGCTAAAAAACGGTGATGGATCAAGCCCTGATCTTTTGACTGGGTATGAGTGTTCTGCTTAATTCAGATGCTCTGTCCATCACCACCCCCTTTTCTGATTCGTTTTGGCCATTATAGGAGTGGAAGGGTATGCTCAGACATGAGTCCCTTGCTCACTGCACCATCAGGATTCAAGCAAGCCAGGCCGAAGACGGCTGCAATGCCAGAAACCGGTCCCCGGAAGCCTGTTTCCTTTCCAGTAAAGAATTGGCTTGGTAGTTTGGTCTGCCCTGTTCCCATGATGCACTGGGCCAGGGACAGACTAATTTGCATGTAGCCAGGTTCTGAACTGGGATGGTGCAGTGAGCTAAAAAACGGTGATGGATCAAGCCCTGATCTTTTGACTGGGTATGAGTGTTCTGCTTAATTCAGATGCTCTGTCCATCACCACCCCCTTCTCTGAATCGTTTTGGCCACTATAGGAGTGGAAGGGTATGCTCAGACATGAGTCCCTTGCTCACTGCACCATAGGATTCAAGCAAGCCGGGCCGAAGACGGCTGCAATGCCAGAAACCGGTCCCCGGAAGCTTGTTTCCTTTCCAGTAAAGAATTGGCTTGGTAGCTTGGTAGTCTGATGCACTGGGCCAGGGACAGACTAATTTGCATGTAGCCAGGTTCTGAACTGGGATGGTGCAGTGAGCTAAAAAACGGTGATGGATCAAGCCCTGATCTTTTGACTGGGTATGAGTGTTCTGCTTAATTCAAATGCTCTGTCCGTCACCACCCCCTTTTCTGATTCGTTTTGGCCACTATAGGAGTGGAAGGGTATGCTCAGACATGAGTCCCTTGCTCACTGCACCATCAGGATTCAAGCAAGCCGGGCCAAAGACAGCTGCAATGCCAGAAACCGGTCTCCGGAAGCTTGTTTCCTTTCCAGTAAAGAATTGGCTTGGTAGTTTGGTCTGCCCTGTTCCCATGATGCACTGGGTCAGGGACAGACTAATTTGCATGTAGCCAGGTTCTGAACTGGGATGGTGCAGTGAGCTAAAAAACGGTGATGGATCAAGCCCTGATCTTTTGACTGGGTATGAGTGTTCTGCTTAATTCAAATGCTCTGTCCATCACCACCCCCTTTTCTGAATCGTTTTGGCCACTATAGGAGTTGAAGGGTATGCTCAGACATGAGTCCCTTGCTCACTGCACCATCAGGATTCAAGCAAGCCGGGCCGAAGATAGCTGCAATGCCAGAAACCGGTCCCCGGAAGCTTGTTTCCTTTCCAGTAAAGAATTGGCTTGGTAGTTTGGTCTGCCCTGTTCCCATGATGCACTGGGCCAGGGACAGACTAATTTGCATGTAGCCAGGTTCTGAACTGGGATGGTGCAGTGAGCTAAAAAACGGTGATGGATCAAGCCCTGATATTTTGACTAGGTATGAGTGTTCTGCTTAATTCAGATGCTCTGTCCATCACCACCCCCTTTTCTGAATCGTTTTGGCCACTATAGGAGTGGAAGGGTATGCTCAGACATGAGTCTCTTGCTCACTGCACCATCAGGATTCAAGCAAGCCAGGCCGAAGACGACTGCAATGCCAGAAACCGGTCCCCGGAAGCTTGTTTCCTTTCCAGTAAAGAATTGACTTGGTAGTTTGGTCTGCCCTGTTCCCATGATGCACTGGGCCAGGGACAGACTAATTTGCATGTAGCCAGGTTCTGAACTGGGATGGTGCAGTGAGCTAAAAAACGGTGATGGATCAAGCCCTGATCTTTTGACTGGGTATGAGTGTTCTGCTTAATTCAGATGCTCTGTCCATCACCACCCCCTTTTCTGAATCGTTTTGGCCACTATAGGAGTGAAAGGGTATGCTCAGACATGAGTCCCTTGCTCACTGCACCATCAGGATTCAAGCAAGCCGGGCCGAAGACGGCTGCAATGCCAGAAACCGGTCCCCGGAAGCTTGTTTCCTTTCCAGTAAAGGATTGGCTTGGTAGTTTGGTCTGCCCTGTTCCCATGATGCACTGGGCCAGGGACAGACTAATTTGCATGTAGCCAGGTTCTGAACTGGGATGGTGCAGTGAGCTAAAAAACGGTGATGGATCAAGCCCTGATCTTTTGACTGGGTATGAGTGTTTTGCTTAATTCAGATGCTCTGTCCATCACCACCCCCTTTTCTGATTCGTTTTGGCCACTATAGGAGTGGAAGGGTATGCTCAGACATGAGTCCCTTGCTAACTGCACCATCAGGATTCAAGCAAGCCAGGCCGAAGACGGCTGCAATGCCAGAAACCGGTCCCCGGAAGCTTGTTTCCTTTCCAGTAAAGAATTGGCTTGGTAGTTTGGTCTGCCCTGTTCCCATGATGTACTGGGCCAGGGACAGACTAATTTGCATGTAGCCAGGTTCTGAACTGGGATGGTGCAGTGAGCTAAAAAACGGTGATGGATCAAGCCCTGATCTTTTGACTGGGTGTGAGTGTTCTGCTTAATTCAGATGCTATGTCCATCACCACCCCCTTTTCTGAATCGTTTTGGCCACTATAGGAGTGGAAGGGTATGCTCAGACATGAGTCCCTTGCTCACTGCACCATCAGGATTCAAGCAAGCCGGGCCGAAGACGGCTGCAATGCCAGAAACTGGTCCCCGGAAGCTTGTTTCCTTTCCAGTAAAGAATTGGCTTGGTAGTTTGGTCTGCCCTGTTCCCATGATGCACTGGGCCAGGGACAGACTAATTTGCATGTAGCCAGGTTCTGAACGGGGATGGTGCAGTGAGCTAAAAAACGGTGATGGATCAAGCCCTGGTCTTGTGACTGGGTATGAGTGTTCTGCTTAATTCAGATGCTCTGTCCATCACCACCCCCTTTTCTGAATCGTTTTGGCCACAATAGGAGTGGAAGGGTATGCTCAGACATGAGTTCCTTTCTCACTGCACCATCAGGATTCAAGCAAGCCGGGCCGAAGACGGCTGCAATGCCAGAAACCGGTCCCCGGAAGCTTGTTTTCTTTCCAGTAAAGAATTGGCTTGGTAGTTTGGTCTGCCCTGTTCCCATGATGCACTGGGCCAGGGACAGACTAATTTGCATGTAGCCAGGTTCTGAACTGGGATGGTGCAGTGAGCTAAAAAGCGGTGATGGATCATGCCCTGATCTTTTGACTGGGTATGAGTGTTCTGCTTAATTCAGATGCTCTGTCCATCACCACCCCTTTTTCTGAATCGTTTTGGCCACTATAGGAGTGGAAGGGTATGCTCAGACATGAGTCCCTTGCTCACTGCACCATCAGGATTCAAGCAAGCCGGGCCGAAGACGGCTGCAATGCCAGAAACCGGTCCCCGGAAGTTTGTTTCCTTTCCAGTAAAGAATTGGCTTGGTAGCTTGGTAGTCTAATGCACTGGGCCAGGGACAGTCTAATTTGCATGTAGCCAGGTTCTGAACTGGGATGGTGCAGTGAGCTAAAAAACGGTGATGGATCAAGCCCTGATCTTTTGACTGGGTATGAGTGTTCTGCTTAATTCAAATGCTCTGTCCATCACCACCCCCTTTTCTGAATCGTTTTGGCCACTATAGGAGTTGAAGGGTATGCTCAGACATGAGTCCCTTGCTCACTGCACCATCAGGATTCAAGCAAGCCGGGCCGAAGACAGCTGCAATGCCAGAAACCGGTCCCCGGAAGCTTGTTTCCTTTCCAGTAAAGAATTGGCTTGGTAGTTTGGTCTGCCCTGTTCCCATGATGCACTGGGCCAGGGACAGACTAATTTGCATGTAGCCAGGTTCTGAACTGGGATGGTGCAGTGAGCTAAAAAACGGTGATGGATCAAGCCCTGATATTTTGACTGGGTATGAGTGTTCTGCTTAATTCAGATGCTCTGTCCATCACCACCCCCTTTTCTTAATCGTTTTGGCCACTATAGGAGTGGAAGGGTATGCTCAGACATGAGTCTCTTGCTCACTGCACCATCAGGATTCAAGCAAGCCGGGCCGAAGATGGCTGCAATGCCAGAAACCGGTCCCCGGAAGCTTGTTTCCTTTCCAGTAAAGAATTGACTTGGTAGTTTGGTCTGCCCTGTTCCCATGATGCACTGGGCCAGGGACAGACTAATTTGCATGTAGCCAGGTTCTGAACTGGGATGGTGCAGTGAGCTAAAAAACGGTGATGGATCAAGCCCTGATCTTTTGACTGGGTATGAGTGTTCTGCTTAATTCAGATGCTCTGTCCATCACCACCCCCTTTTCTGAATCGTTTTGGCCACTATAGGAGTGGAAGGGTATGCTCAGACATGAGTCCCTTGCTCACTGCACCATCAGGATTCAAGCAAGCCGGGCCGAAGACGGCTGCAATGCCAGAAACCGGTCCCCGGAAGCTTGTTTCCTTTCCAGTAAAGAATTGGCTTGGTAGTTTGGTCTGCCCTGTTCCCATGATGCACTGGGCCAGGGACAGACTAATTTGCATGTAGCCAGGTTCTGAACTGGGATGGTGCAGTGAGCTAAAAAACGGTGATGGATCAAGCCCTGATCTTTTGACTGGGTATGAGTGTTCTGCTTAATTCAGATGCTCTGTCCATCACCACCCCCTTTTCTGAATCGTTTTGGCCACTATAGGAGTGGAAGGGTATGCTGAGACATGAGTCCCTTGCTCACTGCTCCATCAGGATTCAAGCAAGCCGGGCCGAAGACGGCTGCAATGCCAGAAACCAGTCCCCGGAAGCTTGTTTCCTTTCCAGTAAAGAATTGACTTGGTAGTTTGGTCTGCCCTGTTCCCATGATGCACTGGGCCAGGGACAGACTAATTTGCATGTAGCCAGGTTCTGAACTGGGATGGTGCAGTGAGCTAAAAAACGGTGATGGATCAAGCCCTGATCTTTTGACTGGGTATGAGTGTTCTGCTTAATTCAGATGCTCTGTCCATCACCACCCCCTTTTCTGATTCGTTTTGGCCATTATAGGAGTGGAAGGGTATGCTCAGACATGAGTCCCTTGCTCACTGCACCATCAGGATTCAAGCAAGCCAGGCCGAAGACGGCTGCAATGCCAGAAACCGGTCCCCGGAAGCCTGTTTCCTTTCCAGTAAAGAATTGGCTTGGTAGTTTGGTCTGCCCTGTTCCCATGATGCACTGGGCCAGGGACAGACTAATTTGCATGTAGCCAGGTTCTGAACTGGGATGGTGCAGTGAGCTAAAAAACGGTGATGGATCAAGCCCTGATCTTTTGACTGGGTATGAGTGTTCTGCTTAATTCAGATGCTCTGTCCATCACCACCCCCTTCTCTGAATCGTTTTGGCCACTATAGGAGTGGAAGGGTATGCTCAGACATGAGTCCCTTGCTCACTGCACCATAGGATTCAAGCAAGCCGGGCCGAAGACGGCTGCAATGCCAGAAACCGGTCCCCGGAAGCTTGTTTCCTTTCCAGTAAAGAATTGGCTTGGTAGCTTGGTAGTCTGATGCACTGGGCCAGGGACAGACTAATTTGCATGTAGCCAGGTTCTGAACTGGGATGGTGCAGTGAGCTAAAAAACGGTGATGGATCAAGCCCTGATCTTTTGACTGGGTATGAGTGTTCTGCTTAATTCAAATGCTCTGTCCGTCACCACCCCCTTTTCTGATTCGTTTTGGCCACTATAGGAGTGGAAGGGTATGCTCAGACATGAGTCCCTTGCTCACTGCACCATCAGGATTCAAGCAAGCCGGGCCAAAGACAGCTGCAATGCCAGAAACCGGTCTCCGGAAGCTTGTTTCCTTTCCAGTAAAGAATTGGCTTGGTAGTTTGGTCTGCCCTGTTCCCATGATGCACTGGGTCAGGGACAGACTAATTTGCATGTAGCCAGGTTCTGAACTGGGATGGTGCAGTGAGCTAAAAAACGGTGATGGATCAAGCCCTGATCTTTTGACTGGGTATGAGTGTTCTGCTTAATTCAAATGCTCTGTCCATCACCACCCCCTTTTCTGAATCGTTTTGGCCACTATAGGAGTTGAAGGGTATGCTCAGACATGAGTCCCTTGCTCACTGCACCATCAGGATTCAAGCAAGCCGGGCCGAAGATAGCTGCAATGCCAGAAACCGGTCCCCGGAAGCTTGTTTCCTTTCCAGTAAAGAATTGGCTTGGTAGTTTGGTCTGCCCTGTTCCCATGATGCACTGGGCCAGGGACAGACTAATTTGCATGTAGCCAGGTTCTGAACTGGGATGGTGCAGTGAGCTAAAAAACGGTGATGGATCAAGCCCTGATATTTTGACTAGGTATGAGTGTTCTGCTTAATTCAGATGCTCTGTCCATCACCACCCCCTTTTCTGAATCGTTTTGGCCACTATAGGAGTGGAAGGGTATGCTCAGACATGAGTCTCTTGCTCACTGCACCATCAGGATTCAAGCAAGCCAGGCCGAAGACGACTGCAATGCCAGAAACCGGTCCCCGGAAGCTTGTTTCCTTTCCAGTAAAGAATTGACTTGGTAGTTTGGTCTGCCCTGTTCCCATGATGCACTGGGCCAGGGACAGACTAATTTGCATGTAGCCAGGTTCTGAACTGGGATGGTGCAGTGAGCTAAAAAACGGTGATGGATCAAGCCCTGATCTTTTGACTGGGTATGAGTGTTCTGCTTAATTCAGATGCTCTGTCCATCACCACCCCCTTTTCTGAATCGTTTTGGCCACTATAGGAGTGAAAGGGTATGCTCAGACATGAGTCCCTTGCTCACTGCACCATCAGGATTCAAGCAAGCCGGGCCGAAGACGGCTGCAATGCCAGAAACCGGTCCCCGGAAGCTTGTTTCCTTTCCAGTAAAGGATTGGCTTGGTAGTTTGGTCTGCCCTGTTCCCATGATGCACTGGGCCAGGGACAGACTAATTTGCATGTAGCCAGGTTCTGAACTGGGATGGTGCAGTGAGCTAAAAAACGGTGATGGATCAAGCCCTGATCTTTTGACTGGGTATGAGTGTTTTGCTTAATTCAGATGCTCTGTCCATCACCACCCCCTTTTCTGATTCGTTTTGGCCACTATAGGAGTGGAAGGGTATGCTCAGACATGAGTCCCTTGCTAACTGCACCATCAGGATTCAAGCAAGCCAGGCCGAAGACGGCTGCAATGCCAGAAACCGGTCCCCGGAAGCTTGTTTCCTTTCCAGTAAAGAATTGGCTTGGTAGTTTGGTCTGCCCTGTTCCCATGATGTACTGGGCCAGGGACAGACTAATTTGCATGTAGCCAGGTTCTGAACTGGGATGGTGCAGTGAGCTAAAAAACGGTGATGGATCAAGCCCTGATCTTTTGACTGGGTGTGAGTGTTCTGCTTAATTCAGATGCTATGTCCATCACCACCCCCTTTTCTGAATCGTTTTGGCCACTATAGGAGTGGAAGGGTATGCTCAGACATGAGTCCCTTGCTCACTGCACCATCAGGATTCAAGCAAGCCGGGCCGAAGACGGCTGCAATGCCAGAAACTGGTCCCCGGAAGCTTGTTTCCTTTCCAGTAAAGAATTGGCTTGGTAGTTTGGTCTGCCCTGTTCCCATGATGCACTGGGCCAGGGACAGACTAATTTGCATGTAGCCAGGTTCTGAACGGGGATGGTGCAGTGAGCTAAAAAACGGTGATGGATCAAGCCCTGGTCTTGTGACTGGGTATGAGTGTTCTGCTTAATTCAGATGCTCTGTCCATCACCACCCCCTTTTCTGAATCGTTTTGGCCACAATAGGAGTGGAAGGGTATGCTCAGACATGAGTTCCTTTCTCACTGCACCATCAGGATTCAAGCAAGCCGGGCCGAAGACGGCTGCAATGCCAGAAACCGGTCCCCGGAAGCTTGTTTTCTTTCCAGTAAAGAATTGGCTTGGTAGTTTGGTCTGCCCTGTTCCCATGATGCACTGGGCCAGGGACAGACTAATTTGCATGTAGCCAGGTTCTGAACTGGGATGGTGCAGTGAGCTAAAAAGCGGTGATGGATCATGCCCTGATCTTTTGACTGGGTATGAGTGTTCTGCTTAATTCAGATGCTCTGTCCATCACCACCCCTTTTTCTGAATCGTTTTGGCCACTATAGGAGTGGAAGGGTATGCTCAGACATGAGTCCCTTGCTCACTGCACCATCAGGATTCAAGCAAGCCGGGCCGAAGACGGCTGCAATGCCAGAAACCGGTCCCCGGAAGTTTGTTTCCTTTCCAGTAAAGAATTGGCTTGGTAGCTTGGTAGTCTAATGCACTGGGCCAGGGACAGTCTAATTTGCATGTAGCCAGGTTCTGAACTGGGATGGTGCAGTGAGCTAAAAAACGGTGATGGATCAAGCCCTGATCTTTTGACTGGGTATGAGTGTTCTGCTTAATTCAAATGCTCTGTCCATCACCACCCCCTTTTCTGAATCGTTTTGGCCACTATAGGAGTTGAAGGGTATGCTCAGACATGAGTCCCTTGCTCACTGCACCATCAGGATTCAAGCAAGCCGGGCCGAAGACAGCTGCAATGCCAGAAACCGGTCCCCGGAAGCTTGTTTCCTTTCCAGTAAAGAATCGGCTTGGTAGTTTGGTCTGCCCTGTTCCCATGATGCACTGGGCCAGGGACAGACTAATTTGCATGTAGCCAGGTTCTGAACTGGGATGGTGCAGTGAGCTAAAAAACGGTGATGGATCAAGCCCTGATATTTTGACTGGGTATGAGTGTTCTGCTTAATTCAGATGCTCTGTCCATCACCACCCCCTTTTCTTAATCGTTTTGGCCACTATAGGAGTGGAAGGGTATGCTCAGACATGAGTCTCTTGCTCACTGCACCATCAGGATTCAAGCAAGCCGGGCCGAAGATGGCTGCAATGCCAGAAACCGGTCCCCGGAAGCTTGTTTCCTTTCCAGTAAAGAATTGACTTGGTAGTTTGGTCTGCCCTGTTCCCATGATGCACTGGGCCAGGGACAGACTAATTTGCATGTAGCCAGGTTCTGAACTGGGATGGTGCAGTGAGCTAAAAAACGTTGATGGATCAAGCCCTGATCTTTTGACTGGGTATGAGTGTTCTGCTTAATTCAGATGCTCTGTCCATCACCACCCCCTTTTCTGAATCGTTTTGGCCACTATAGGAGTGGAAGGGTATGCTCAGACATGAGTCCCTTGCTCACTGCACCATCAGGATTCAAGCAAGCCGGGCCGAAGACGGCTGCAATGCCAGAAACCGGTCCCCGGAAGCTTGTTTCCTTTCCAGTAAAGAATTGGCTTGGTAGTTTGGTCTGCCCTGTTCCCATGATGCACTGGGCCAGGGACAGACTAATTTGCATGTAGCCAGGTTCTGAACTGGGATGGTGCAGTGAGCTAAAAAACGGTGATGGATCAAGCCCTGATCTTTTGACTGGGTATGAGTGTTCTGCTTAATTCAGATGCTCTGTCCATCACCACCCCCTTTTCTGAATCGTTTTGGCCACTATAGGAGTGGAAGGGTATGCTGAGACATGAGTCCCTTGCTCACTGCTCCATCAGGATTCAAGCAAGCCGGGCCGAAGACGGCTGCAATGCCAGAAACCAGTCCCCGGAAGCTTGTTTCCTTTCCAGTAAAGAATTGACTTGGTAGTTTGGTCTGCCCTGTTCCCATGATGCACTGGGCCAGGGACAGACTAATTTGCATGTAGCCAGGTTCTGAACTGGGATGGTGCAGTGAGCTAAAAAACGGTGATGGATCAAGCCCTGATCTTTTGACTGGGTATGAGTGTTCTGCTTAATTCAGATGCTCTGTCCATCACCACCCCCTTTTCTGATTCGTTTTGGCCATTATAGGAGTGGAAGGGTATGCTCAGACATGAGTCCCTTGCTCACTGCACCATCAGGATTCAAGCAAGCCAGGCCGAAGACGGCTGCAATGCCAGAAACCGGTCCCCGGAAGCCTGTTTCCTTTCCAGTAAAGAATTGGCTTGGTAGTTTGGTCTGCCCTGTTCCCATGATGCACTGGGCCAGGGACAGACTAATTTGCATGTAGCCAGGTTCTGAACTGGGATGGTGCAGTGAGCTAAAAAACGGTGATGGATCAAGCCCTGATCTTTTGACTGGGTATGAGTGTTCTGCTTAATTCAGATGCTCTGTCCATCACCACCCCCTTCTCTGAATCGTTTTGGCCACTATAGGAGTGGAAGGGTATGCTCAGACATGAGTCCCTTGCTCACTGCACCATAGGATTCAAGCAAGCCGGGCCGAAGACGGCTGCAATGCCAGAAACCGGTCCCCGGAAGCTTGTTTCCTTTCCAGTAAAGAATTGGCTTGGTAGTCTGATGCACTGGGCCAGGGACAGACTAATTTGCATGTAGCCAGGTTCTGAACTGGGATGGTGCAGTGAGCTAAAAAACGGTGATGGATCAAGCCCTGATCTTTTGACTGGGTATGAGTGTTCTGCTTAATTCAAATGCTCTGTCCGTCACCACCCCCTTTTCTGATTCGTTTTGGCCACTATAGGAGTGGAAGGGTATGCTCAGACATGAGTCCCTTGCTCACTGCACCATCAGGATTCAAGCAAGCCGGGCCAAAGACAGCTGCAATGCCAGAAACCGGTCTCCGGAAGCTTGTTTCCTTTCCAGTAAAGAATTGGCTTGGTAGTTTGGTCTGCCCTGTTCCCATGATGCACTGGGTCAGGGACAGACTAATTTGCATGTAGCCAGGTTCTGAACTGGGATGGTGCAGTGAGCTAAAAAACGGTGATGGATCAAGCCCTGACATTTTGACTGGGTATGAGTGTTCTGCTTAATTCAGATGCTCTGTCCATCACCACCCCCTTTTCTGAATCGTTTTGGCCACTATAGGAGTGGAAGGGTATGCTCAGACATGAGTCTCTTGTTCACTGCACCATCAGGATTCAAGCAAGCCGGGCCGAAGACGGCTGCAATGCCAGAAACCAGTCCCGGGAAGCTTGTTTCCTTTCCAGTAAAGAATTGACTTGGTAGTTTGGTCTGCCCTGTTCCCATGATGCACTGGGCCAGGGACAGACTAATTTGCATGTAGCCAGGTTCTGAACTGGGATGGTGCAGTGAGCTAAAAAACCGGTGATGGATCAAGCCCTGATCTTTTGACTGGGTATGAGTGTTCTGCTTAATTCAGATGCTCTGTCCATCACCACCCCCTTTTCTGAATCGTTTTGGCCACAATAGGAGTGGAAGGGTATGCTCAGACATGAGTTCCTTTCTCACTGCACCATCAGGATTCAAGCAAGCCGGGCCGAAGACGGCTGCAATGCCAGAAACCGGTCCCCGGAAGCTTGTTTCCTTTCCAGTAAAGAATTGGCTTGGTAGTTTGGTCTGCCCTGTTCCCATGATGCACTGGGCCAGGGACAGACTAATTTGCATGTAGCCAGGTTCTGAACTGGGATGGTGCAGTGAGCTAAAAAGCGGTGATGGATCATGCCCTGATCTTTTGACTGGGTATGAGTGTTCTGCTTAATTCAGATGCTCTGTCCATCACCACCCCTTTTTCTGAATCGTTTTGGCCACTATAGGAGTGGAAGGGTATGCTCAGACATGAGTCCCTTGCTCACTGCACCATCAGGATTCAAGCGAGCCGGGCCGAAGACGGCTGCAATGCCAGAAACCGGTCCCCGGAAGTTTGTTTCCTTTCCAGTAAAGAATTGGCTTGGTAGCTTGGTAGTCTAATGCACTGGGCCAGGGACAGACTAATTTGCATGTAGCCAGGTTCTGAACTGGGATGGTGCAGTGAGCTAAAAAACGGTGATGGATCAAGCCCTGATCTTTTGACTGGGTATGAGTGTTCTGCTTAATTCAAATGCTCTGTCCATCACCACCCCCTTTTCTTAATCGTTTTGGCCACTATAGGAGTGGAAGGGTATGCTCAGACATGAGTCTCTTGCTCACTGCACCATCAGGATTCAAGCAAGCCGGGCCGAAGATGGCTGCAATGCCAGAAACCGGTCCCCGGAAGCTTGTTTCCTTTCCAGTAAAGAATTGACTTGGTAGTTTGGTCTGCCCTGTTCCCATGATGCACTGGGCCAGGGACAGACTAATTTGCATGTAGCCAGGTTCTGAACTGGGATGGTGCAGTGAGCTAAAAAACGGTGATGGATCAAGCCCTGATCTTTTGACTGGGTATGAGTGTTCTGCTTAATTCAGATGCTCTGTCCATCACCACCCCCTTTTCTGAATCGTTTTGGCCACTATAGGAGTGGAAGGGTATGCTCAGACATGAGTCCCTTGCTCACTGCACCATCAGGATTCAAGCAAGCCGGGCCGAAGACGGCTGCAATGCCAGAAACCGGTCCCCGGAAGCTTGTTTCCTTTCCAGTAAAGAATTGGCTTGGTAGTTTGGTCTGCCCTGTTCCCATGATGCACTGGGCCAGGGACAGACTAATTTGCATGTAGCCAGGTTCTGAACTGGGATGGTGCAGTGAGCTAAAAACGGTGATGGATCAAGCCCTGATCTTTTGACTGGGTATGAGTGTTCTGCTTAATTCAGATGCTCTGTCCATCACCACCCCCTTTTCTGAATCGTTTTGGCCACTATAGGAGTGGAAGGGTATGCTGAGACATGAGTCCCTTGCTCACTGCACCATCAGGATTCAAGCAAGCCGGGCCGAAGACGGCTGCAATGCCAGAAACCAGTCCCCGGAAGCTTGTTTCCTTTCCAGTAAAGAATTGGCTTGGTAGTTTGGTCTGCCCTGTTCCCATGATGCACTGGGCAAGGGACAGACTAATTTGCATGTAGCCAGGTTCTGAACTGGGATGGTGCAGTGAGCTAAAAAACGGTGATGGATCAAGCCCTGATCTTTTGACTGGGTATGAGTGTTCTGCTTAATTCAGATGCTCTGTCCATCACCACCCCCTTTTCTGATTCGTTTTGGCCATTATAGGAGTGGAAGGGTATGCTCAGACATGAGTCCCTTGCTCACTGCACCATCAGGATTCAAGCAAGCCGGGCCGAAGACGGCTGCAATGCCAGAAACCGGTCCCCGGAAGCTTGTTTCCTTTCCAGTAAAGAATTGGCTTGGTAGTTTGGTCTGCCCTGTTCCCATGATGCACTGGGCCAGGGACAGACTACTTTGCATGTAGCCAGGTTCTGAACTGGGATGGTGCAGTGAGCTAAAAAACGGTGATGGATCAAGCCCTGATCTTTTGACTGGGTATGAGTGTTCTGCTTAATTCAAATGCTCTGTCCATCACCACCCCCTTTTCTGAATCGTTTTGGCCACTATAGGAGTTGAAGGGTATGCTCAGACATGAGTCCCTTGCTCACTGCACCATCAGGATTCAAGCAAGCCGGGCCGAAGACAGCTGCAATGCCAGAAACCGGTCCCCGGAAGCTTGTTTCCTTTCCAGTAAAGAATTGGCTTGGTAGTTTGGTCTGCCCTGTTCCCATGATGCACTGGGCCAGGGACAGACTAATTTGCATGTAGCCAGGTTCTGAACTGGGATGGTGCAGTGAGCTAAAAAACGGTGATGGATCAAGCCCTGATCTTTTGACTGGGTATGAGTGTTCTGCTTAATTCAGATGCTCTGTCCATCACCACCCCCTTTTCTGAATCGTTTTGGCCACTATAGGAGTGGAAGGGTATGCTCAGACATGAGTCCCTTGCTCACTGCACCATCAGGATTCAAGCAAGCCGGGCCGAAGACGGCTGCAATGCCAGAAACCGGTCCCCGTTAGCTTGTTTCCTTTCCAGTAAAGAATTGGCTTGGTAGTTTGGTCTGCCCTGTTCCCATGATGCACTGGGCCAGGGACAGACTAATTTGCATGTAGCCAGGTTCTGAACTGGGATGGTGCAGTGAGCTAAAAACAGTGATGGATCAAGCCCTGATCTTTTGACTGGGTATGAGTGTTCTGCTTAATTCAGATGCTCTGTCCATCACCACCCCCTTTTCTGAATCGTTTTGGCCACTATAGGAGTGGAAGGGTATGCTGAGACATGAGTCCCTTGCTCACTGCACCATCAGGATTCAAGCAAGCCGGGCCGAAGACGGCTGCAATGCCAGAAACCGGTCCCCGGAAGCTTGTTTCCTTTCCAGTAAAGAATTGGCTTGGTAGTTTGGTCTGCCCTGTTCCCATGATGCACTGGGCCAGGGACAGACTAATTTGCATGTAGCCAGGTTCTGAACTGGGATGGTGCAGTGAGCTAAAAAACGGTGATGGATCAAGCCCTGATATTTTGACTGGGTATGAGTGCTCTGCTTAATTCAGATGCTCTGTCCATCACCACCCCCTTTTCTGAATCGTTTTGGCCACTATAGGAGTGAAAGGGTATGCTCGGACATGAGTCTCTTGTTCACTGCACCATCAGGATTCAAGCAAGCCGGGCCGAAGACGGCTGCAATGCCAGAAACCGGTCCCGGGAAGCTTGTTTCCTTTCCAGTAAAGAATTTACTTGGTAGTTTGGTCTGCCCTGTTCCCATGATGCACTGGGCCAGGGACAGACTAATTTGCATGTAGCCAGGTTCTGAACTGGGATGGTGCAGTGAGCTAAAAAACGATGATGGATCAAGCCCTGATCTTTTGACTGGGTATGAGTGTTCTGCTTAATTTAGATGCTCTGTCCATCACCACCCCCTTTTCTGAATCGTTTTGGCCACTATAGGAGTGAAAGGGTATGCTCAGACATGAGTCCCTTGCTCACTGCACCATCAGGATTCAAGCAAGCCGGGCCGAAGATGGCTGCAATGCCAGAAACCGGTCCCCGGAAGCTTGTTTCCTTTCCAGTAAAGAATTGGCTTGGTAGTTTGGTCTGCCCTGTTCCCATGATGCACTGGGCCAGGGTCAGACTAATTTGCATGTAGCCAGGTTCTGAACTGGGATGGTGCAGTGAGCAAAAAAACGGTGATGGATCAAGCCCTGATCTTTTGACTGGGTATAAGTGTTCTGCTTAATTCAGATGCTCTGTCCATCACCACC
Source organism: Lissotriton helveticus (assembly GCF_964261635.1). Classification (NCBI taxonomy): domain Eukaryota; kingdom Metazoa; phylum Chordata; class Amphibia; order Caudata; family Salamandridae; genus Lissotriton; species Lissotriton helveticus. The sequence continues at coordinate 225,898,100 of NC_136058.1, read as the reverse complement.
CCCTTTTCTGAATCGTTTTGGCCACTATAGGAGTGGAAGGGTATGCTGAGACATAAGTCCCTTGCTCACTGCACCATCAGGATTCAAGCAAGCCGGGCCGAAGACGGCTGCAATGCCAGAAACCGGTCCCCGGAAGCTTGTTTCCTTTCCAGTAAAGAATTGGCTTGGTATTTTGGTCTGCCCTGTTCCCATGATGCACTGGGCCAGAGACAGACTAATTTGCATGTAGCCAGGTTCTGAACTGGGATGGTGCAGTGAGCTAAAAAACGGTGATGGATCAAGTCCTGATCTTTTGACTGGGTATGAGTGTTCTGCTTAATTCAGATGCTCTGTCCATCACCACCCCCTTTTCTGATTCGTTTTGGCCACTATAGGAGTGGAAGGGTATGCTCAGACATGAGTCCCTTGCTCACTGCACCATCAGGATTCAAGCAAGCCAGGCCGAAGACGGCTGCAATGCCAGAAACCGGTCCCCGGAAGCTTGTTTCCTTTCCAGTAAAGAATTGGCTTGGTAGTTTGGTCTGCCCTGTTCCCATGATGCACTGGGCCAGGGACAGACTAATTTGCATGTAGCCAGGTTCTGAACTGGGATGGTGCAGTGAGCTAAAAAACGGTGATGGATCAAGCCCTGATCTTTTGACTGGGTGTGAGTGTTCTGCTTAATTCAGATGCTATGTCCATCACCACCCCCTTTTCTGAATCGTTTTGGCCACTATAGGAGTGGAAGGGTATGCTCAGACATGAGTCCCTTGCTCACTGCACCATCAGGATTCAAGCAAGCCGGGCCGAAGACGGCTGCAATGCCAGAAACTGGTCCCCGGAAGCTTGTTTCCTTTCCAGTAAAGAATTGGCTTGGTAGTTTGGTCTGCCCTGTTCCCATGATGCACTGGGCCAGGGACAGACTAATTTGCATGTAGCCAGGTTCTGATCGGGGATGGTGCAGTGAGCTAAAAAACGGTGATGGATCAAGTCCTGGTCTTGTGACTGGGTATGAGTGTTCTGCTTAATTCAGATGCTCTGTCCATCACCACACCCTTTTCTGAATCGTTTTGGCCACAATAGGAGTGGAAGGGTATGCTCAGACATGAGTTCCTTTCTCACTGCACCATCAGGATTCAAGCAAGCCGGGCCGAAGACGGCTGCAATGCCAGAAACCGGTCCCCGGAAGCTTGTTTCCTTTCCAGTAAAGAATTGGCTTGGTAGTTTGGTCTGCCCTGTTCCCATGATGCACTGGGCCAGGGACAGACTAATTTGCATGTAGCCAGGTTCTGAACTGGGATGGTGCAGTGAGCTAAAAAGCGGTGATGGAGCAAGCCCTGATCTTTTGACTGGGTATGAGGGTTCTGCTTAATTCAGATGCTCTGTCCATCACCACCCCTTTTTCTGAATCGTTTTGGCCACTATAGGAGTGGAAGGGTATGCTCAGACATGAGTCCCTTGCTCACTGCACCATCAGGATTCAAGCAAGCCGGGCCGAAGACGGCTGCAATGCCAGAAACCGGTCCCCGGAAGCTTGTTTCCTTTCCAGTAAAGAATTGGCTTGGTAGCTTGGTAGTCTAATGCACTGGGCCAGGGACAGACTAATTTGCATGTAGCCAGGTTCTGAACTGGGATGGTGCAGTGAGCTAAAAAACGGTGATGGATCAAGCCCTGATCTTTTGACTGGGTATGAGTGTTCTGCTTAATTCAAATGCTCTGTCCATCACCACCCCCTTTTCTGAATCGTTTTGGCCACTATAGGAGTTGAAGGGTATGCTCAGACATGAGTCCCTTGCTCACTGCACCATCAGGATTCAAGCAAGCCGGGCCGAAGACAGCTGCAATGCCAGAAACCGGTCCCCGGAAGCTTGTTTCCTTTCCAGTAAAGAATTGGCTTGGTAGTTTGGTCTGCCCTGTTCCCATGACGCACTGGGCCAGGGACAGACTAATTTGCATGTAGCCAGGTTCTGAACTGGGATGGTGCAGTGAGCTAAAAAACGGTGATGGATCAAGCCCTGATATTTTGACTGGGTATGAGTGTTCTGCTTAATTCAGATGCTCTGTCCATCACCACCCCCTTTTCTGAATCGTTTTGGCCACTATAGGAGTGGAAGGGTATGCTCAGACATGAGTCTCTTGCTCACTGCACCATCAGGATTCAAGCAAGCCGGTCCGAAGACGGCTGCAATGCCAGAAACCGGTACCCGGAAGCTTGTTTCCTTTCCAGTAAAGAATTGACTTGGTAGTTTGGTCTGCCCTGTTCCCATGAAGCACTGGGCCAGGGACAGACTAATTTGCATGTAGCCAGGTTCTGAACTGGGATGGTGCAGTGAGCTAAAAAACGGTGATGGATCAAGCCCTGATATTTTGACTGGGTATGAGTGTTCTGCTTAATTCAGATGCTCTGTCCATCACCACCCCCTTTTCTGAATCGTTTTGGCCACTATAGGAGTGGAAGGGTATGCTCAGACATGAGTCTCTTGCTCACTGCACCATCAGGATTCAAGCAAGCCGGTCCGAAGACGGCTGCAATGCCAGAAACCGGTACCCGGAAGCTTGTTTCCTTTCCAGTAAAGAATTGACTTGGTAGTTTGGTCTGCCCTGTTCCCATGAAGCACTGGGCCAGGGACAGACTAATTTGCATGTAGCCAGGTTCTGAACTGGGATGGTGCAGTGAGCTAAAAAACGGTGATGGATCAAGCCCTGATCTTTTGACTGGGTATGAGTGTTCTGCTTAATTCAGATGCTCTGTCCATCACCACCCCCTTTTCTGATTCGTTTTGGCCACTATAGGAGTGGAAGGGTATGCTCAGACATGAGTCCCTTGCTAACTGCACCATCAGGATTCAAGCAAGCCAGGCCGAAGACGGCTGCAATGCCAGAAACCGGTCCCCGGAAGCTTGTTTCCTTTCCAGTAAAGAATTGGCTTGGTAGTTTGGTCTGCCCTGTTCCCATGATGCACTGGGCCAGGGACAGACTAATTTGCATGTAGCCAGGTTCTGAACTGGGATGGTGCAGTGAGCTAAAAAACGGTGATGGATCAAGCCCTGATCTTTTGACTGGGTGTGAGTGTTCTGCTTAATTCAGATGCTATGTCCATCACCACCCCCTTTTCTGAATCGTTTTGGCCACTATAGGAGTGGAAGGGTATGCTCAGACATGAGTCCCTTGCTCACTGCACCATCAGGATTCAAGCAAGCCGGGCCGAACACGGCTGCAATGCCAGAAACTGGTCCCCGGAAGCTTGTTTCCTTTCCAGTAAAGAATTGGCTTGGTAGTTTGGTCTGCCCTGTTCCCATGATGCACTGGGCCAGGGACAGACTAATTTGCATGTAGCCAGGTTCTGAACGGGGATGGTGCAGTGAGCTAAAAAACGGTGATGGATCAAGCCCTGGTCTTGTGACTGGGTATGAGTGTTCTGCTTAATTCAGATGCTCTGTCCATCACCACCCCCTTTTCTGAATCGTTTTGGCCACAATAGGAGTGGAAGGGTATGCTCAGACATGAGTTCCTTTCTCACTGCACCATCAGGATTCAAGCAAGCCGGGCCGAAGACGGCTGCAATGCCAGAAACCGGTCCCCGGAAGCTTGTTTCCTTTCCAGTAAAGAATTGGCTTGGTAGTTTGGTCTGCCCTGTTCCCATGATGCACTGGGCCAGGGACAGACTAATTTGCATGTAGCCAGGTTCTGAACTGGGATGGTGCAGTGAGCTAAAAAGCGGTGATGGATCATGCCCTGATCTTTTGACTGGGTATGAGTGTTCTGCTTAATTCAGATGCTCTGTCCATCACCACCCCTTTGTCTGAATCGTTTTGGCCACTATAGGAGTGGAAGGGTATGCTCAGACATGAGTCCCTTGCTCACTGCACCATCAGGATTCAAGCAAGCCGGGCCGAAGACAGCTGCAATGCCAGAAACCGGTCCCCGGAAGCTTGTTTCCTTTCCAGTAAAGAATTGGCTTGGTAGTTTGGTCTGCCCTGTTCCCATGATGCACTGGGCCAGGGACAGTCTAATTTGCATGTAGCCAGGTTCTGAACTGGGATGGTGCAGTGAGCTAAAAAACGGTGATGGATCAAGCCCTGATCTTTTGACTGGGTATGAGTGTTCTGCTTAATTCAAATGCTCTGTCCATCACCACCCCCTTTTCTGAATCGTTTTGGCCACTATAGGAGTTGAAGGGTATGCTCAGACATGAGTCCCTTGCTCACTGCACCATCAGGATTCAAGCAAGCCGGGCCGAAGACAGCTGCAATGCCAGAAACCGGTCCCCGGAAGCTTGTTTCCTTTCCAGTAAAGAATTGGCTTGGTAGTTTGGTCTGCCCTGTTCCCATGATGCACTGGGCCAGGGACAGACTAATTTGCATGTAGCCAGGTTCTGAACTGGGATGGTGCAGTGAGCTAAAAAACGGTGATGGATCAAGCCCTGATATTTTGACTGGGTATGAGTGTTCTGCTTAATTCAGATGCTCTGTCCATCACCACCCCCTTTTCTTAATCATTTTGGCCACTATAGGAGTGGAAGGGTATGCTCAGACATGAGTCTCTTGCTCACTGCACCATCAGGATTCAAGCAAGCCGGGCCGAAGATGGCTGCAATGCCAGAAACCGGTCCCCGGAAGCTTGTTTCCTTTCCAGTAAAGAATTGACTTGGTAGTTTGGTCTGCCCTGTTCCCATGATGCACTGGGCCAGGGACAGACTAATTTGCATGTAGCCAGGTTCTGAACTGGGATGGTGCAGTGAGCTAAAAAACGGTGATGGATCAAGCCCTGATCTTTTGACTGGGTATGAGTGTTCTGCTTAATTCAGATGCTCTGTCCATCACCACCCCCTTTTCTGAATCGTTTTGGCCACTATAGGAGTGGAAGGGTATGCTCAGACATGAGTCCCTTGCTCACTGCACCATCAGGATTCAAGCAAGCCGGGCCGAAGACAGCTGCAATGCCAGAAACCGGTCCCCGGAAGCTTGTTTCCTTTCCAGTAAAGAATTGGCTTGGTAGTTTGGTCTGCCCTGTTCCCATGATGCACTGGGCCAGGGACAGACTAATTTGCATGTAGCCAGGTTCTGAACTGGGATGGTGCAGTGAGCTAAAAAACGGTGATGGATCAAGCCCTGATCTTTTGACTGGGTATGAGTGTTCTGCTTAATTCAGATGCTCTGTCCATCACCACCCCCTTTTCTGAATCGTTTTGGCCACTATAGGAGTGGAAGGGTATGCTGAGACATGAGTCCCTTGCTCACTGCACCATCAGGATTCAAGCAAGCCGGGCCGAAGACGGCTGCAATGCCAGAAACCAGTCCCCGGAAGCTTGTTTCCTTTCCAGTAAAGAATTGGCTTGGTAGTTTGGTCTGCCCTGTTCCCATGATGCACTGGGCCAGGGACAGACTAATTTGCATGTAGCCAGGTTCTGAACTGGGATGGTGCAGTGAGCTAAAAAACGGTGATGGATCAAGCCCTGATCTTTTGACTGGGTATGAGTGTTCTGCTTAATTCAGATGCTCTGTCCATCACCACCCCCTTTTCTGATTCGTTTTGGCCATTATAGGAGTGGAAGGGTATGCTCAGACATGAGTCCCTTGCTCACTGCACCATCAGGATTCAAGCAAGCCAGGCCGAAGACGGCTGCAATGCCAGAAACCGGTCCCCGGAAGCCTGTTTCCTTTCCAGTAAAGAATTGGCTTGATAGTTTGGTCTGCCCTGTTCCCATGATGCACTGGGCCAGGGACAGACTAATTTGCATGTAGCCAGGTTCTGAACTGGGATGGTGCAGTGAGCTAAAAAACGGTGATGGATCAAGCCCTGATCTTTTGACTGGGTATGAGTGTTCTGCTTAATTCAGATGCTCTGTCCATCACCACCCCCTTCTCTGAATCGTTTTGGCCACTATAGGAGTGGAAGGGTATGCTCAGACATGAGTCCCTTGCTCACTGCACCATAGGATTCAAGCAAGCCGGGCCGAAGACGGCTGCAATGCCAGAAACCGGTCCCCGGAAGCTTGTTTCCTTTCCAGTAAAGAATTGGCTTGGTAGTCTGATGCACTGGGCCAGGGACAGACTAATTTGCATGTAGCCAGGTTCTGAACTGGGATGGTGCAGTGAGCTAAAAAACGGTGATGGATCAAGCCCTGATCTTTTGACTGGGTATGAGTGTTCTGCTTAATTCAAATGCTCTGTCCGTCACCACCCCCTTTTCTGATTCGTTTTGGCCACTATAGGAGTGGAAGGGTATGCTCAGACATGAGTCCCTTGCTCACTGCACCATCAGGATTCAAGCAAGCCGGGCCAAAGACAGCTGCAATGCCAGAAACCGGTCTCCGGAAGCTTGTTTCCTTTCCAGTAAAGAATTGGCTTGGTAGTTTGGTCTGCCCTGTTCCCATGATGCACTGGGTCAGGGACAGACTAATTTGCATGTAGCCAGGTTCTGAACTGGGATGGTGCAGTGAGCTAAAAAACGGTGATGGATCAAGCCCTGACATTTTGACTGGGTATGAGTGTTCTGCTTAATTCAGATGCTCTGTCCATCACCACCCCCTTTTCTGAATCGTTTTGGCCACTATAGGAGTGGAAGGGTATGCTCAGACATGAGTCTCTTGTTCACTGCACCATCAGGATTCAAGCAAGCCGGGCCGAAGACAGCTGCAATGCCAGAAACCGGTCCCCGGAAGCTTGTTTCCTTTCCAGTAAAGAATTGGCTTGGTAGTTTGGTCTGCCCTGTTCCCATGATGCACTGGGCCAGGGACAGTCTAATTTGCATGTAGCCAGGTTCTGAACTGGGATGGTGCAGTGAGCTAAAAAACGGTGATGGATCAAGCCCTGATCTTTTGACTGGGTATGAGTGTTCTGCTTAATTCAAATGCTCTGTCCATCACCACCCCCTTTTCTGAATCGTTTTGGCCACTATAGGAGTTGAAGGGTATGCTCAGACATGAGTCCCTTGCTCACTGCACCATCAGGATTCAAGCAAGCCGGGCCGAAGACAGCTGCAATGCCAGAAACCGGTCCCCGGAAGCTTGTTTCCTTTCCAGTAAAGAATTGGCTTGGTAGTTTGGTCTGCCCTGTTCCCATGATGCACTGGGCCAGGGACAGACTAATTTGCATGTAGCCAGGTTCTGAACTGGGATGGTGCAGTGAGCTAAAAAACGGTGATGGATCAAGCCCTGATATTTTGACTGGGTATGAGTGTTCTGCTTAATTCAGATGCTCTGTCCATCACCACCCCCTTTTCTTAATCATTTTGGCCACAATAGGAGTGGAAGGGTATGCTCAGACATGAGTTCCTTTCTCACTGCACCATCAGGATTCAAGCAAGCCGGGCCGAAGACGGCTGCAATGCCAGAAACCGGTCCCCGGAAGCTTGTTTCCTTTCCAGTAAAGAATTGGCTTGGTAGTTTGGTCTGCCCTGTTCCCATGATGCACTGGGCCAGGGACAGACTAATTTGCATGTAGCCAGGTTCTGAACTGGGATGGTGCAGTGAGCTAAAAAGCGGTGATGGAGCAAGCCCTGATCTTTTGACTGGGTATGAGGGTTCTGCTTAATTCAGATGCTCTGTCCATCACCACCCCTTTTTCTGAATCGTTTTGGCCACTATAGGAGTGGAAGGGTATGCTCAGACATGAGTCCCTTGCTCACTGCACCATCAGGATTCAAGCAAGCCGGGCCGAAGACGGCTGCAATGCCAGAAACCGGTCCCCGGAAGCTTGTTTCCTTTCCAGTAAAGAATTGGCTTGGTAGCTTGGTAGTCTAATGCACTGGGCCAGGGACAGACTAATTTGCATGTAGCCAGGTTCTGAACTGGGATGGTGCAGTGAGCTAAAAAACGGTGATGGATCAAGCCCTGATCTTTTGACTGGGTATGAGTGTTCTGCTTAATTCAAATGCTCTGTCCATCACCACCCCCTTTTCTGAATCGTTTTGGCCACTATAGGAGTTGAAGGGTATGCTCAGACATGAGTCCCTTGCTCACTGCACCATCAGGATTCAAGCAAGCCGGGCCGAAGACAGCTGCAATGCCAGAAACCGGTCCCCGGAAGCTTGTTTCCTTTCCAGTAAAGAATTGGCTTGGTAGTTTGGTCTGCCCTGTTCCCATGACGCACTGGGCCAGGGACAGACTAATTTGCATGTAGCCAGGTTCTGAACTGGGATGGTGCAGTGAGCTAAAAAACGGTGATGGATCAAGCCCTGATATTTTGACTGGGTATGAGTGTTCTGCTTAATTCAGATGCTCTGTCCATCACCACCCCCTTTTCTGAATCGTTTTGGCCACTATAGGAGTGGAAGGGTATGCTCAGACATGAGTCTCTTGCTCACTGCACCATCAGGATTCAAGCAAGCCGGTCCGAAGACGGCTGCAATGCCAGAAACCGGTACCCGGAAGCTTGTTTCCTTTCCAGTAAAGAATTGACTTGGTAGTTTGGTCTGCCCTGTTCCCATGAAGCACTGGGCCAGGGACAGACTAATTTGCATGTAGCCAGGTTCTGAACTGGGATGGTGCAGTGAGCTAAAAAACGGTGATGGATCAAGCCCTGATATTTTGACTGGGTATGAGTGTTCTGCTTAATTCAGATGCTCTGTCCATCACCACCCCCTTTTCTGAATCGTTTTGGCCACTATAGGAGTGGAAGGGTATGCTCAGACATGAGTCTCTTGCTCACTGCACCATCAGGATTCAAGCAAGCCGGTCCGAAGACGGCTGCAATGCCAGAAACCGGTACCCGGAAGCTTGTTTCCTTTCCAGTAAAGAATTGACTTGGTAGTTTGGTCTGCCCTGTTCCCATGAAGCACTGGGCCAGGGACAGACTAATTTGCATGTAGCCAGGTTCTGAACTGGGATGGTGCAGTGAGCTAAAAAACGGTGATGGATCAAGCCCTGATCTTTTGACTGGGTATGAGTGTTCTGCTTAATTCAGATGCTCTGTCCATCACCACCCCCTTTTCTGATTCGTTTTGGCCACTATAGGAGTGGAAGGGTATGCTCAGACATGAGTCCCTTGCTAACTGCACCATCAGGATTCAAGCAAGCCAGGCCGAAGACGGCTGCAATGCCAGAAACCGGTCCCCGGAAGCTTGTTTCCTTTCCAGTAAAGAATTGGCTTGGTAGTTTGGTCTGCCCTGTTCCCATGATGCACTGGGCCAGGGACAGACTAATTTGCATGTAGCCAGGTTCTGAACTGGGATGGTGCAGTGAGCTAAAAAACGGTGATGGATCAAGCCCTGATCTTTTGACTGGGTGTGAGTGTTCTGCTTAATTCAGATGCTATGTCCATCACCACCCCCTTTTCTGAATCGTTTTGGCCACTATAGGAGTGGAAGGGTATGCTCAGACATGAGTCCCTTGCTCACTGCACCATCAGGATTCAAGCAAGCCGGGCCGAAGACGGCTGCAATGCCAGAAACTGGTCCCCGGAAGCTTGTTTCCTTTCCAGTAAAGAATTGGCTTGGTAGTTTGGTCTGCCCTGTTCCCATGATGCACTGGGCCAGGGACAGACTAATTTGCATGTAGCCAGGTTCTGAACGGGGATGGTGCAGTGAGCTAAAAAACGGTGATGGATCAAGCCCTGGTCTTGTGACTGGGTATGAGTGTTCTGCTTAATTCAGATGCTCTGTCCATCACCACCCCCTTTTCTGAATCGTTTTGGCCACAATAGGAGTGGAAGGGTATGCTCAGACATGAGTTCCTTTCTCACTGCACCATCAGGATTCAAGCAAGCCGGGCCGAAGACGGCTGCAATGCCAGAAACCGGTCCCCGGAAGCTTGTTTCCTTTCCAGTAAAGAATTGGCTTGGTAGTTTGGTCTGCCCTGTTCCCATGATGCACTGGGCCAGGGACAGACTAATTTGCATGTAGCCAGGTTCTGAACTGGGATGGTGCAGTGAGCTAAAAAGCGGTGATGGATCATGCCCTGATCTTTTGACTGGGTATGAGTGTTCTGCTTAATTCAGATGCTCTGTCCATCACCACCCCTTTGTCTGAATCGTTTTGGCCACTATAGGAGTGGAAGGGTATGCTCAGACATGAGTCCCTTGCTCACTGCACCATCAGGATTCAAGCAAGCCGGGCCGAAGACAGCTGCAATGCCAGAAACCGGTCCCCGGAAGCTTGTTTCCTTTCCAGTAAAGAATTGGCTTGGTAGTTTGGTCTGCCCTGTTCCCATGATGCACTGGGCCAGGGACAGTCTAATTTGCATGTAGCCAGGTTCTGAACTGGGATGGTGCAGTGAGCTAAAAAACGGTGATGGATCAAGCCCTGATCTTTTGACTGGGTATGAGTGTTCTGCTTAATTCAAATGCTCTGTCCATCACCACCCCCTTTTCTGAATCGTTTTGGCCACTATAGGAGTTGAAGGGTATGCTCAGACATGAGTCCCTTGCTCACTGCACCATCAGGATTCAAGCAAGCCGGGCCGAAGACAGCTGCAATGCCAGAAACCGGTCCCCGGAAGCTTGTTTCCTTTCCAGTAAAGAATTGGCTTGGTAGTTTGGTCTGCCCTGTTCCCATGATGCACTGGGCCAGGGACAGACTAATTTGCATGTAGCCAGGTTCTGAACTGGGATGGTGCAGTGAGCTAAAAAACGGTGATGGATCAAGCCCTGATATTTTGACTGGGTATGAGTGTTCTGCTTAATTCAGATGCTCTGTCCATCACCACCCCCTTTTCTTAATCATTTTGGCCACTATAGGAGTGGAAGGGTATGCTCAGACATGAGTCTCTTGCTCACTGCACCATCAGGATTCAAGCAAGCCGGGCCGAAGATGGCTGCAATGCCAGAAACCGGTCCCCGGAAGCTTGTTTCCTTTCCAGTAAAGAATTGACTTGGTAGTTTGGTCTGCCCTGTTCCCATGATGCACTGGGCCAGGGACAGACTAATTTGCATGTAGCCAGGTTCTGAACTGGGATGGTGCAGTGAGCTAAAAAACGGTGATGGATCAAGCCCTGATCTTTTGACTGGGTATGAGTGTTCTGCTTAATTCAGATGCTCTGTCCATCACCACCCCCTTTTCTGAATCGTTTTGGCCACTATAGGAGTGGAAGGGTATGCTCAGACATGAGTCCCTTGCTCACTGCACCATCAGGATTCAAGCAAGCCGGGCCGAAGACGGCTGCAATGCCAGAAACCGGTCCCCGGAAGCTTGTTTCCTTTCCAGTAAAGAATTGGCTTGGTAGTTTGGTCTGCCCTGTTCCCATGATGCACTGGGCCAGGGACAGACTAATTTGCATGTAGCCAGGTTCTGAACTGGGATGGTGCAGTGAGCTAAAAAACGATGATGGATCAAGCCCTGATCTTTTGACTCGGTATGAGTGTTCTGCTTAATTCAGATGCTCTGTCCATCACCACCCCCTTTTCTGAATCGTTTTGGCCACTATAGGAGTGGAAGGGTATGCTGAGACATGAGTCCCTTGCTCACTGCACCATCAGGATTCAAGCAAGCCGGGCCGAAGACGGCTGCAATGCCAGAAACCAGTCCCCGGAAGCTTGTTTCCTTTCCAGTAAAGAATTGGCTTGGTAGTTTGGTCTGCCCTGTTCCCATGATGCACTGGGTCAGGGACAGACTAATTTGCATGTAGCCAGGTTCTGAACTGGGATGGTGCAGTGAGCTAAAAAACGGTGATGGATCAAGCCCTGACATTTTGACTGGGTATGAGTGTTCTGCTTAATTCAGATGCTCTGTCCATCACCACCCCCTTTTCTGAATCGTTTTGGCCACTATAGGAGTGGAAGGGTATGCTCAGACATGAGTCTCTTGTTCACTGCACCATCAGGATTCAAGCAAGCCGGGCCGAAGACAGCTGCAATGCCAGAAACCGGTCCCCGGAAGCTTGTTTCCTTTCCAGTAAAGAATTGGCTTGGTAGTTTGGTCTGCCCTGTTCCCATGATGCACTGGGCCAGGGACAGTCTAATTTGCATGTAGCCAGGTTCTGAACTGGGATGGTGCAGTGAGCTAAAAAACGGTGATGGATCAAGCCCTGATCTTTTGACTGGGTATGAGTGTTCTGCTTAATTCAAATGCTCTGTCCATCACCACCCCCTTTTCTGAATCGTTTTGGCCACTATAGGAGTTGAAGGGTATGCTCAGACATGAGTCCCTTGCTCACTGCACCATCAGGATTCAAGCAAGCCGGGCCGAAGACAGCTGCAATGCCAGAAACCGGTCCCCGGAAGCTTGTTTCCTTTCCAGTAAAGAATTGGCTTGGTAGTTTGGTCTGCCCTGTTCCCATGATGCACTGGGCCAGGGACAGACTAATTTGCATGTAGCCAGGTTCTGAACTGGGATGGTGCAGTGAGCTAAAAAACGGTGATGGATCAAGCCCTGATATTTTGACTGGGTATGAGTGTTCTGCTTAATTCAGATGCTCTGTCCATCACCACCCCCTTTTCTTAATCATTTTGGCCACAATAGGAGTGGAAGGGTATGCTCAGACATGAGTTCCTTTCTCACTGCACCATCAGGATTCAAGCAAGCCGGGCCGAAGACGGCTGCAATGCCAGAAACCGGTCCCCGGAAGCTTGTTTCCTTTCCAGTAAAGATTTGGCTTGGTAGTTTGGTCTGCCCTGTTCCCATGATGCACTGGGCCAGGGACAGACTAATTTGCATGTAGCCAGGTTCTGAACTGGGATGGTGCAGTGAGCTAAAAAGCGGTGATGGAGCAAGCCCTGATCTTTTGACTGGGTATGAGGGTTCTGCTTAATTCAGATGCTCTGTCCATCACCACCCCTTTTTCTGAATCGTTTTGGCCACTATAGGAGTGGAAGGGTATGCTCAGACATGAGTCCCTTGCTCACTGCACCATCAGGATTCAAGCAAGCCGGGCCGAAGACGGCTGCAATGCCAGAAACCGGTCCCCGGAAGCTTGTTTCCTTTCCAGTAAAGAATTGGCTTGGTAGCTTGGTAGTCTAATGCACTGGGCCAGGGACAGACTAATTTGCATGTAGCCAGGTTCTGAACTGGGATGGTGCAGTGAGCTAAAAAACGGTGATGGATCAAGCCCTGATCTTTTGACTGGGTATGAGTGTTCTGCTTAATTCAAATGCTCTGTCCATCACCACCCCCTTTTCTGAATCGTTTTGGCCACTATAGGAGTTGAAGGGTATGCTCAGACATGAGTCCCTTGCTCACTGCACCATCAGGATTCAAGCAAGCCGGGCCGAAGACAGCTGCAATGCCAGAAACCGGTCCCCGGAAGCTTGTTTCCTTTCCAGTAAAGAATTGGCTTGGTAGTTTGGTCTGCCCTGTTCCCATGACGCACTGGGCCAGGGACAGACTAATTTGCATGTAGCCAGGTTCTGAACTGGGATGGTGCAGTGAGCTAAAAAACGGTGATGGATCAAGCCCTGATATTTTGACTGGGTATGAGTGTTCTGCTTAATTCAGATGCTCTGTCCATCACCACCCCCTTTTCTGAATCGTTTTGGCCACTATAGGAGTGGAAGGGTATGCTCAGACATGAGTCTCGTGCTCACTGCACCATCAGGATTCAAGCAAGCCGGTCCGAAGACGGCTGCAATGCCAGAAACCGGTACCCGGAAGCTTGTTTCCTTTCCAGTAAAGAATTGACTTGGTAGTTTGGTCTGCCCTGTTCCCATGAAGCACTGGGCCAGGGACAGACTAATTTGCATGTAGCCAGGTTCTGAACTGGGATGGTGCAGTGAGCTAAAAAACGGTGATGGATCAAGCCCTGATATTTTGACTGGGTATGAGTGTTCTGCTTAATTCAGATGCTCTGTCCATCACCACCCCCTTTTCTGAATCGTTTTGGCCACTATAGGAGTGGAAGGGTATGCTCAGACATGAGTCTCTTGCTCACTGCACCATCAGGATTCAAGCAAGCCGGTCCGAAGACGGCTGCAATGCCAGAAACCGGTACCCGGAAGCTTGTTTCCTTTCCAGTAAAGAATTGACTTGGTAGTTTGGTCTGCCCTGTTCCCATGAAGCACTGGGCCAGGGACAGACTAATTTGCATGTAGCCAGGTTCTGAACTGGGATGGTGCAGTGAGCTAAAAAACGGTGATGGATCAAGCCCTGATCTTTTGACTGGGTATGAGTGTTCTGCTTAATTCAGATGCTCTGTCCATCACCACCCCCTTTTCTGATTCGTTTTGGCCACTATAGGAGTGGAAGGGTATGCTCAGACATGAGTCCCTTGCTAACTGCACCATCAGGATTCAAGCAAGCCAGGCCGAAGACGGCTGCAATGCCAGAAACCGGTCCCCGGAAGCTTGTTTCCTTTCCAGTAAAGAATTGGCTTGGTAGTTTGGTCTGCCCTGTTCCCATGATGCACTGGGCCAGGGACAGACTAATTTGCATGTAGCCAGGTTCTGAACTGGGATGGTGCAGTGAGCTAAAAAACGGTGATGGATCAAGCCCTGATCTTTTGACTGGGTGTGAGTGTTCTGCTTAATTCAGATGCTATGTCCATCACCACCCCCTTTTCTGAATCGTTTTGGCCACTATAGGAGTGGAAGGGTATGCTCAGACATGAGTCCCTTGCTCACTGCACCATCAGGATTCAAGCAAGCCGGGCCGAAGACGGCTGCAATGCCAGAAACTGGTCCCCGGAAGCTTGTTTCCTTTCCAGTAAAGAATTGGCTTGGTAGTTTGGTCTGCCCTGTTCCCATGATGCACTGGGCCAGGGACAGACTAATTTGCATGTAGCCAGGTTCTGAACGGGGATGGTGCAGTGAGCTAAAAAACGGTGATGGATCAAGCCCTGGTCTTGTGACTGGGTATGAGTGTTCTGCTTAATTCAGATGCTCTGTCCATCACCACCCCCTTTTCTGAATCGTTTTGGCCACAATAGGAGTGGAAGGGTATGCTCAGACATGAGTTCCTTTCTCACTGCACCATCAGGATTCAAGCAAGCCGGGCCGAAGACGGCTGCAATGCCAGAAACCGGTCCCCGGAAGCTTGTTTCCTTTCCAGTAAAGAATTGGCTTGGTAGTTTGGTCTGCCCTGTTCCCATGATGCACTGGGCCAGGGACAGACTAATTTGCATGTAGCCAGGTTCTGAACTGGGATGGTGCAGTGAGCTAAAAAGCGGTGATGGATCATGCCCTGATCTTTTGACTGGGTATGAGTGTTCTGCTTAATTCAGATGCTCTGTCCATCACCACCCCTTTGTCTGAATCGTTTTGGCCACTATAGGAGTGGAAGGGTATGCTCAGACATGAGTCCCTTGCTCACTGCACCATCAGGATTCAAGCAAGCCGGGCCGAAGACAGCTGCAATGCCAGAAACCGGTCCCCGGAAGCTTGTTTCCTTTCCAGTAAAGAATTGGCTTGGTAGTTTGGTCTGCCCTGTTCCCATGATGCACTGGGCCAGGGACAGTCTAATTTGCATGTAGCCAGGTTCTGAACTGGGATGGTGCAGTGAGCTAAAAAACGGTGATGGATCAAGCCCTGATCTTTTGACTGGGTATGAGTGTTCTGCTTAATTCAAATGCTCTGTCCATCACCACCCCCTTTTCTGAATCGTTTTGGCCACTATAGGAGTTGAAGGGTATGCTCAGACATGAGTCCCTTGCTCACTGCACCATCAGGATTCAAGCAAGCCGGGCCGAAGACAACTGCAATGCCAGAAACCGGTCCCCGGAAGCTTGTTTCCTTTCCAGTAAAGAATTGGCTTGGTAGTTTGGTCTGCCCTGTTCCCATGATGCACTGGGCCAGGGACAGACTAATTTGCATGTAGCCAGGTTCTGAACTGGGATGGTGCAGTGAGCTAAAAAACGGTGATGGATCAAGCCCTGATATTTTGACTGGGTATGAGTGTTCTGCTTAATTCAGATGCTCTGTCCATCACCACCCCCTTTTCTTAATCATTTTGGCCACTATAGGAGTGGAAGGGTATGCTCAGACATGAGTCTCTTGCTCACTGCACCATCAGGATTCAAGCAAGCCGGGCCGAAGATGGCTGCAATGCCAGAAACCGGTCCCCGGAAGCTTGTTTCCTTTCCAGTAAAGAATTGACTTGGTAGTTTGGTCTGCCCTGTTCCCATGATGCACTGGGCCAGGGACAGACTAATTTGCATGTAGCCAGGTTCTGAACTGGGATGGTGCAGTGAGCTAAAAAACGGTGATGGATCAAGCCCTGATCTTTTGACTGGGTATGAGTGTTCTGCTTAATTCAGATGCTCTGTCCATCACCACCCCCTTTTCTGAATCGTTTTGGCCACTATAGGAGTGGAAGGGTATGCTCAGACATGAGTCCCTTGCTCACTGCACCATCAGGATTCAAGCAAGCCGGGCCGAAGACGGCTGCAATGCCAGAAACCGGTCCCCGGAAGCTTGTTTCCTTTCCAGTAAAGAATTGGCTTGGTAGTTTGGTCTGCCCTGTTCCCATGATGCACTGGGCCAGGGACAGACTAATTTGCATGTAGCCAGGTTCTGAACTGGGATGGTGCAGTGAGCTAAAAAACGGTGATGGATCAAGCCCTGATCTTTTGACTGGGTATGAGTGTTCTGCTTAATTCAGATGCTCTGTCCATCACCACCCCCTTTTCTGAATCGTTTTGGCCACTATAGGAGTGGAAGGGTATGCTGAGACATGAGTCCCTTGCTCACTGCACCATCAGGATTCAAGCAAGCCGGGCCGAAGACGGCTGCAATGCCAGAAACCAGTCCCCGGAAGCTTGTTTCCTTTCCAGTAAAGAATTGGCTTGGTAGTTTGGTCTGCCCTGTTCCCATGATGCACTGGGCCAGGGACAGACTAATTTGCATGTAGCCAGGTTCTGAACTGGGATGGTGCAGTGAGCTAAAAAACGGTGATGGATCAAGCCCTGATCTTTTGACTGGGTATGAGTGTTCTGCTTAATTCAGATGCTCTGTCCATCACCACCCCCTTTTCTGATTCGTTTTGGCCATTATAGGAGTGGAAGGGTATGCTCAGACATGAGTCCCTTGCTCACTGCACCATCAGGATTCAAGCAAGCCAGGCCGAAGACGGCTGCAATGCCAGAAACCGGTCCCCGGAAGCCTGTTTCCTTTCCAGTAAAGAATTGGCTTGATAGTTTGGTCTGCCCTGTTCCCATGATGCACTGGGCCAGGGACAGACTAATTTGCATGTAGCCAGGTTCTGAACTGGGATGGTGCAGTGAGCTAAAAAACGGTGATGGATCAAGCCCTGATCTTTTGACTGGGTATGAGTGTTCTGCTTAATTCAGATGCTCTGTCCATCACCACCCCCTTCTCTGAATCGTTTTGGCCACTATAGGAGTGGAAGGGTATGCTCAGACATGAGTCCCTTGCTCACTGCACCATAGGATTCAAGCAAGCCGGGCCGAAGACGGCTGCAATGCCAGAAACCGGTCCCCGGAAGCTTGTTTCCTTTCCAGTAAAGAATTGGCTTGGTAGTCTGATGCACTGGGCCAGGGACAGACTAATTTGCATGTAGCCAGGTTCTGAACTGGGATGGTGCAGTGAGCTAAAAAACGGTGATGGATCAAGCCCTGATCTTTTGACTGGGTATGAGTGTTCTGCTTAATTCAAATGCTCTGTCCGTCACCACCCCCTTTTCTGATTCGTTTTGGCCACTATAGGAGTGGAAGGGTATGCTCAGACATGAGTCCCTTGCTCACTGCACCATCAGGATTCAAGCAAGCCGGGCCAAAGACAGCTGCAATGCCAGAAACCGGTCTCCGGAAGCTTGTTTCCTTTCCAGTAAAGAATTGGCTTGGTAGTTTGGTCTGCCCTGTTCCCATGATGCACTGGGTCAGGGACAGACTAATTTGCATGTAGCCAGGTTCTGAACTGGGATGGTGCAGTGAGCTAAAAAACGGTGATGGATCAAGCCCTGACATTTTGACTGGGTATGAGTGTTCTGCTTAATTCAGATGCTCTGTCCATCACCACCCCCTTTTCTGAATCGTTTTGGCCACTATAGGAGTGGAAGGGTATGCTCAGACATGAGTCTCTTGTTCACTGCACCATCAGGATTCAAGCAAGCCGGGCCGAAGACAGCTGCAATGCCAGAAACCGGTCCCCGGAAGCTTGTTTCCTTTCCAGTAAAGAATTGGCTTGGTAGTTTGGTCTGCCCTGTTCCCATGATGCACTGGGCCAGGGACAGTCTAATTTGCATGTAGCCAGGTTCTGAACTGGGATGGTGCAGTGAGCTAAAAAACGGTGATGGATCAAGCCCTGATCTTTTGACTGGGTATGAGTGTTCTGCTTAATTCAAATGCTCTGTCCATCACCACCCCCTTTTCTGAATCGTTTTGGCCACTATAGGAGTTGAAGGGTATGCTCAGACATGAGTCCCTTGCTCACTGCACCATCAGGATTCAAGCAAGCCGGGCCGAAGACAGCTGCAATGCCAGAAACCGGTCCCCGGAAGCTTGTTTCCTTTCCAGTAAAGAATTGGCTTGGTAGTTTGGTCTGCCCTGTTCCCATGATGCACTGGGCCAGGGACAGACTAATTTGCATGTAGCCAGGTTCTGAACTGGGATGGTGCAGTGAGCTAAAAAACGGTGATGGATCAAGCCCTGATATTTTGACTGGGTATGAGTGTTCTGCTTAATTCAGATGCTCTGTCCATCACCACCCCCTTTTCTTAATCATTTTGGCCACTATAGGAGTGGAAGGGTATGCTCAGACATGAGTCTCTTGCTCACTGCACCATCAGGATTCAAGCAAGCCGGGCCGAAGATGGCTGCAATGCCACAAACCGGTCCCCGGAAGCTTGTTTCCTTTCCAGTAAAGAATTGACTTGGTAGTTTGGTCTGCCCTGTTCCCATGATGCACTGGGCCAGGGACAGACTAATTTGCATGTAGCCAGGTTCTGAACTGGGATGGTGCAGTGAGCTAAAAAACGGTGATGGATCAAGCCCTGATCTTTTGACTGGGTATGAGTGTTCTGCTTAATTCAGATGCTCTGTCCATCACCACCCCCTTTTCTGAATCGTTTTGGCCACTATAGGAGTGGAAGGGTATGCTCAGACATGAGTCCCTTGCTCACTGCACCATCAGGATTCAAGCAAGCCGGGCCGAAGACGGCTGCAATGCCAGAAACCGGTCCCCGGAAGCTTGTTTCCTTTCCAGTAAAGAATTGGCTTGGTAGTTTGGTCTGCCCTGTTCCCATGATGCACTGGGCCAGGGACAGACTAATTTGCATGTAGCCAGGTTCTGAACTGGGATGGTGCAGTGAGCTAAAAAACGGTGATGGATCAAGCCCTGATCTTTTGACTGGGTATGAGTGTTCTGCTTAATTCAGATGCTCTGTCCATCACCACCCCCTTTTCTGAATCGTTTTGGCCACTATAGGAGTGGAAGGGTATGCTGAGACATGAGTCCCTTGCTCACTGCACCATCAGGATTCAAGCAAGCCGGGCCGAAGACGGCTGCAATGCCAGAAACCAGTCCCCGGAAGCTTGTTTCCTTTCCAGTAAAGAATTGGCTTGGTAGTTTGGTCTGCCCTGTTCCCATGATGCACTGGGCCAGGGACAGACTAATTTGCATGTAGCCAGGTTCTGAACTGGGATGGTGCAGTGAGCTAAAAAACGGTGATGGATCAAGCTCTGATCTTTTGACTGGGTATGAGTGTTCTGCTTAATTCAGATGCTCTGTCCATCACCACCCCCTTTTCTGATTCGTTTTGGCCATTATAGGAGTGGAAGGGTATGCTCAGACATGAGTCCCTTGCTCACTGCACCATCAGGATTCAAGCAAGCCAGGCCGAAGACGGCTGCAATGCCAGAAACCGGTCCCCGGAAGCCTGTTTCCTTTCCAGTAAAGAATTGGCTTGATAGTTTGGTCTGCCCTGTTCCCATGATGCACTGGGCCAGGGACAGACTAATTTGCATGTAGCCAGGTTCTGAACTGGGATGGTGCAGTGAGCTAAAAAACGGTGATGGATCAAGCCCTGATCTTTTGACTGGGTATGAGTGTTCTGCTTAATTCAGATGCTCTGTCCATCACCACCCCCTTCTCTGAATCGTTTTGGCCACTATAGGAGTGGAAGGGTATGCTCAGACATGAGTCCCTTGCTCACTGCACCATAGGATTCAAGCAAGCCGGGCCGAAGACGGCTGCAATGCCAGAAACCGGTCCCCGGAAGCTTGTTTCCTTTCCAGTAAAGAATTGGCTTGGTAGTCTGATGCACTGGGCCAGGGACAGACTAATTTGCATGTAGCCAGGTTCTGAACTGGGATGGTGCAGTGAGCTAAAAAACGGTGATGGATCAAGCCCTGATCTTTTGACTGGGTATGAGTGTTCTGCTTAATTCAAATGCTCTGTCCGTCACCACCCCCTTTTCTGATTCGTTTTGGCCACTATAGGAGTGGAAGGGTATGCTCAGACATGAGTCCCTTGCTCACTGCACCATCAGGATTCAAGCAAGCCGGGCCAAAGACAGCTGCAATGCCAGAAACCGGTCTCCGGAAGCTTGTTTCCTTTCCAGTAAAGAATTGGCTTGGTAGTTTGGTCTGCCCTGTTCCCATGATGCACTGGGTCAGGGACAGACTAATTTGCATGTAGCCAGGTTCTGAACTGGGATGGTGCAGTGAGCTAAAAAACGGTGATGGATCAAGCCCTGACATTTTGACTGGGTATGAGTGTTCTGCTTAATTCAGATGCTCTGTCCATCACCACCCCCTTTTCTGAATCGTTTTGGCCACTATAGGAGTGGAAGGGTATGCTCAGACATGAGTCTCTTGTTCACTGCACCATCAGGATTCAAGCAAGCCGGGCCGAAGACGGCTGCAATGCCAGAAACCAGTCCCGGGAAGCTTGTTTCCTTTCCAGTAAAGAATTGACTTGGTAGTTTGGTCTGCCCTGTTCCCATGATGCACTGGGCCAGGGACAGACTAATTTGCATGTAGCCAGGTTCTGAACTGGGATGGTGCAGTGAGCTAAAAAACCGGTGATGGATCAAGCCCTGATCTTTTGACTGGGTATGAGCGTTCTGCTTAATTCAGATGCTCTGTCCATCACCACCCCCTTTTCTGAATCGTTTTGGCCACTATAGGAGTGGAAGGGTATGCTCAGACATGAGTCCCTTGCTCACTGCACCTTCAGGATTCAAGCAAGCCGGGCCGAAGACGGCTGCAATGCCAGAAACCGGTCCCCAGAAGCTTGTTTCCTTTCCAGTAAAGAATTGGCTTGGTAGTTTGGTCTGCCCTGTTCCCATGATGCACTGGGCCAGGGACAGACTACTTTGCATGTAGCCAGGTTCTGAACTGGGATGGTGCAGTGAGCTAAAAAACGGTGATGGATCAAGCCCTGATCTTTTGACTGGGTATGAGTGTTCTGCTTAATTCAAATGCTCTGTCCATCACCACCCCCTTTTCTGAATCGTTTTGGCCATTATAGGAGTTGAAGGGTATGCTCAGACATGAGTCCCTTGCTCACTGCACCATCAGGATTCAAGCAAGCCGGGCCGAAGACAGCTGCAATGCCAGAAACCGGTCCCCGGAAGCTTGTTTCCTTTCCAGTAAAGAATTGGCTTGGTAGTTTGGTCTGCCCTGTTCCCATGATGCACTGGGCCAGGGACAGACTAATTTGCATGTAGCCAGGTTCTGAACTGGGATGGTGCAGTGAGCTAAAAAACG
Organism: Lissotriton helveticus; assembly: GCF_964261635.1. Classification (NCBI taxonomy): domain Eukaryota; kingdom Metazoa; phylum Chordata; class Amphibia; order Caudata; family Salamandridae; genus Lissotriton; species Lissotriton helveticus. The sequence continues at coordinate 225,876,589 of NC_136058.1, read as the reverse complement.
GTGATGGATCAAGCCCTGATCTTTTGACTGGGTATGAGTGTTCTGCTTAATTCAGATGCTCTGTCCATCACCACCCCCTTTTCTGAATCGTTTTGGCCACTATAGGAGTGGAAGGGTATGCTCAGACATGAGTCCCTTGCTCACTGCACCATCAGGATTCAAGCAAGCCAGGCCGAAGACGGCTGCAATGCCAGAAACCGGTCCCCGGAAGCTTGTTTCCTTTCCAGTAAAGAATTGGCTTGGTAGTTTGGTCTGCCCTGTTCCCATGATGCACTGGGCCAGGGACAGACTAATTTGCATGTAGCCAGGTTCTGAACTGGGATGGTGCAGTGAGCTAAAAAACGGCGATGGATCAAGCCCTGATCTTTTGACTGGGTGTGAGTGTTCTGCTTAATTCAGATGCTATGTCCATCACCACCCCCTTTTCTGAATCGTTTTGGCCACTATAGGAGTGGAAGGGTATGCTCAGACATGAGTCCCTTGCTCACTGCACCATCAGGATTCAAGCAAGCCGGGCCGAAGACGGCTGCAATGCCAGAAACTGGTCCCCGGAAGCTTGTTTCCTTTCCAGTAAAGAATTGGCTTGGTAGTTTGGTCTGCCCTGTTCCCATGATGCACTGGGCCAGGGACAGACTAATTTGCATGTAGCCAGGTTCTGAACGGGGATGGTGCAGTGAGCTAAAAAACGGTGATGGATCAAGCCCTGGTCTTGTGACTGGGTATGAGTGTTCTGCTTAATTCAGATGCTCTGTCCATCACCACCCCCTTTTCTGAATCGTTTTGGCCACAATAGGAGTGGAAGGGTATGCTCAGACATGAGTTCCTTTCTCACTGCACCATCAGGATTCAAGCAAGCCGGGCCGAAGACGGCTGCAATGCCAGAAACCGGTCCCCGGAAGCTTGTTTCCTTTCCAGTAAAGAATTGGCTTGGTAGTTTGGTCTGCCCTGTTCCCATGATGCACTGGGCCAGGGACAGACTAATTTGCATGTAGCCAGGTTCTGAACTGGGATGGTGCAGTGAGCTAAAAAGCGGTGATGGATCATGCCCTGATCTTTTGACTGGGTATGAGTGTTCTGCTTAATTCAGATGCTCTGTCCATCACCACCCCTTTGTCTGAATCGTTTTGGCCACTATAGGAGTGGAAGGGTATGCTCAGACATGAGTCCCTTGCTCACTGCACCATCAGGATTCAAGCAAGCCGGGCCGAAGACAGCTGCAATGCCAGAAACCGGTCCCCGGAAGCTTGTTTCCTTTCCAGTAAAGAATTGGCTTGGTAGTTTGGTCTGCCCTGTTCCCATGATGCACTGGGCCAGGGACAGTCTAATTTGCATGTAGCCAGGTTCTGAACTGGGATGGTGCAGTGAGCTAAAAAACGGTGATGGATCAAGCCCTGATCTTTTGACTGGGTATGAGTGTTCTGCTTAATTCAAATGCTCTGTCCATCACCACCCCCTTTTCTGAATCGTTTTGGCCACTATAGGAGTTGAAGGGTATGCTCAGACATGAGTCCCTTGCTCACTGCACCATCAGGATTCAAGCAAGCCGGGCCGAAGACAGCTGCAATGCCAGAAACCGGTCCCCGGAAGCTTGTTTCCTTTCCAGTAAAGAATTGGCTTGGTAGTTTGGTCTGCCCTGTTCCCATGATGCACTGGGCCAGGGACAGACTAATTTGCATGTAGCCAGGTTCTGAACTGGGATGGTGCAGTGAGCTAAAAAACGGTGATGGATCAAGCCCTGATATTTTGACTGGGTATGAGTGTTCTGCTTAATTCAGATGCTCTGTCCATCACCACCCCCTTTTCTTAATCATTTTGGCCACTATAGGAGTGGAAGGGTATGCTCAGACATGAGTCTCTTGCTCACTGCACCATCAGGATTCAAGCAAGCCGGGCCGAAGATGGCTGCAATGCCAGAAACCGGTCCCCGTAAGCTTGTTTCCTTTCCAGTAAAGAATTGACTTGGTAGTTTGGTCTGCCCTGTTCCCATGATGCACTGGGCCAGGGACAGACTAATTTGCATGTAGCCAGGTTCTGAACTGGGATGGTGCAGTGAGCTAAAAAACGGTGATGGATCAAGCCCTGATCTTTTGACTGGGTATGAGTGTTCTGCTTAATTCAGATGCTCTGTCCATCACCACCCCCTTTTCTGAATCGTTTTGGCCACTATAGGAGTGGAAGGGTATGCTCAGACATGAGTCCCTTGCTCACTGCACCATCAGGATTCAAGCAAGCCGGGCCGAAGACGGCTGCAATGCCAGAAACCGGTCCCCGGAAGCTTGTTTCCTTTCCAGTAAAGAATTGGCTTGGTAGTTTGGTCTGCCCTGTTCCCATGATGCACTGGGCCAGGGACAGACTAATTTGCATGTAGCCAGGTTCTGAACTGGGATGGTGCAGTGAGCTAAAAAACGGTGATGGATCAAGCCCTGATCTTTTGACTGGGTATGAGTGTTCTGCTTAATTCAGATGCTCTGTCCATCACCACCCCCTTTTCTGAATCGTTTTGGCCACTATAGGAGTGGAAGGGTATGCTGAGACATGAGTCCCTTGCTCACTGCACCATCAGGATTCAAGCAAGCCGGGCCGAAGACGGCTGCAATGCCAGAAACCAGTCCCCGGAAGCTTGTTTCCTTTCCAGTAAAGAATTGGCTTGGTAGTTTGGTCTGCCCTGTTCCCATGATGCACTGGGCCAGGGACAGACTAATTTGCATGTAGCCAGGTTCTGAACTGGGATGGTGCAGTGAGCTAAAAAACGGTGATGGATCAAGCCCTGATCTTTTGACTGGGTATGAGTGTTCTGCTTAATTCAGATGCTCTGTCCATCACCACCCCCTTTTCTGATTCGTTTTGGCCATTATAGGAGTGGAAGGGTATGCTCAGACATGAGTCCCTTGCTCACTGCACCATCAGGATTCAAGCAAGCCAGGCCGAAGACGGCTGCAATGCCAGAAACCGGTCCCCGGAAGCCTGTTTCCTTTCCAGTAAAGAATTGGCTTGATAGTTTGGTCTGCCCTGTTCCCATGATGCACTGGGCCAGGGACAGACTAATTTGCATGTAGCCAGGTTCTGAACTGGGATGGTGCAGTGAGCTAAAAAACGGTGATGGATCAAGCCCTGATCTTTTGACTGGGTATGAGTGTTCTGCTTAATTCAGATGCTCTGTCCATCACCACCCCCTTCTCTGAATCGTTTTGGCCACTATAGGAGTGGAAGGGTATGCTCAGACATGAGTCCCTTGCTCACTGCACCATAGGATTCAAGCAAGCCGGGCCGAAGACGGCTGCAATGCCAGAAACCGGTCCCCGGAAGCTTGTTTCCTTTCCAGTAAAGAATTGGCTTGGTAGTCTGATGCACTGGGCCAGGGACAGACTAATTTGCATGTAGCCAGGTTCTGAACTGGGATGGTGCAGTGAGCTAAAAAACGGTGATGGATCAAGCCCTGATCTTTTGACTGGGTATGAGTGTTCTGCTTAATTCAAATGCTCTGTCCGTCACCACCCCCTTTTCTGATTCGTTTTGGCCACTATAGGAGTGGAAGGGTATGCTCAGACATGAGTCCCTTGCTCACTGCACCATCAGGATTCAAGCAAGCCGGGCCAAAGACAGCTGCAATGCCAGAAACCGGTCTCCGGAAGCTTGTTTCCTTTCCAGTAAAGAATTGGCTTGGTAGTTTGGTCTGCCCTGTTCCCATGATGCACTGGGTCAGGGACAGACTAATTTGCATGTAGCCAGGTTCTGAACTGGGATGGTGCAGTGAGCTAAAAAACGGTGATGGATCAAGCCCTGACATTTTGACTGGGTATGAGTGTTCTGCTTAATTCAGATGCTCTGTCCATCACCACCCCCTTTTCTGAATCGTTTTGGCCACTATAGGAGTGGAAGGGTATGCTCAGACATGAGTCTCTTGTTCACTGCACCATCAGGATTCAAGCAAGCCGGGCCGAAGACGGCTGCAATGCCAGAAACCAGTCCCGGGAAGCTTGTTTCCTTTCCAGTAAAGAATTGACTTGGTAGTTTGGTCTGCCCTGTTCCCATGATGCACTGGGCCAGGGACAGACTAATTTGCATGTAGCCAGGTTCTGAACTGGGATGGTGCAGTGAGCTAAAAAACCGGTGATGGATCAAGCCCTGATCTTTTGACTGGGTATGAGCGTTCTGCTTAATTCAGATGCTCTGTCCATCACCACCCCCTTTTCTGAATCGTTTTGGCCACTATAGGAGTGGAAGGGTATGCTCAGACATGAGTCCCTTGCTCACTGCACCATCAGGATTCAAGCAAGCCGGGCCGAAGACGGCTGCAATGCCAGAAACCAGTCCCCAGAAGCTTGTTTCCTTTCCAGTAAAGAATTGGCTTGGTAGTTTGGTCTGCCCTGTTCCCATGATGCACTGGGCCAGGGACAGACTACTTTGCATGTAGCCAGGTTCTGAACTGGGATGGTGCAGTGAGCTAAAAAACGGTGATGGATCAAGCCCTGATCTTTTGACTGGGTATGAGTGTTCTGCTTAATTCAAATGCTCTGTCCATCACCACCCCCTTTTCTGAATCGTTTTGGCCACTATAGGAGTTGAAGGGTATGCTCAGACATGAGTCCCTTGCTCACTGCACCATCAGGATTCAAGCAAGCCGGGCCGAAGACAGCTGCAATGCCAGAAACCGGTCCCCGGAAGCTTGTTTCCTTTCCAGTAAAGAATTGGCTTGGTAGTTTGGTCTGCCCTGTTCCCATGATGCACTGGGCCAGGGACAGACTAATTTGCATGTAGCCAGGTTCTGAACTGGGATGGTGCAGTGAGCTAAAAAACGGTGATGGATCAAGCCCTGATCTTTTGACTGGGTATGAGTGTTCTGCTTAATTCAGATGCTCTGTCCATCACCACCCCCTTTTCTGAATCGTTTTGGCCACTATAGGAGTGGAAGGGTATGCTCAGACATGAGTCCCTTGCTCACTGCACCATAGGATTCAAGCAAGCCGGGCCGAAGACGGCTGCAATGCCAGAAACCGGTCCCCGGAAGCTTGTTTCCTTTCCAGTAAAGAATTGGCTTGGTAGTCTGATGCACTGGGCCAGGGACAGACTAATTTGCATGTAGCCAGGTTCTGAACTGGGATGGTGCAGTGAGCTAAAAAACGGTGATGGATCAAGCCCTGATCTTTTGACTGGGTATGAGTGTTCTGCTTAATTCAAATGCTCTGTCCGTCACCACCCCCTTTTCTGATTCGTTTTGGCCACTATAGGAGTGGAAGGGTATGCTCAGACATGAGTCCCTTGCTCACTGCACCATCAGGATTCAAGCAAGCCGGGCCAAAGACAGCTGCAATGCCAGAAACCGGTCTCCGGAAGCTTGTTTCCTTTCCAGTAAAGAATTGGCTTGGTAGTTTGGTCTGCCCTGTTCCCATGATGCACTGGGTCAGGGACAGACTAATTTGCATGTAGCCAGGTTCTGAACTGGGATGGTGCAGTGAGCTAAAAAACGGTGATGGATCAAGCCCTGACATTTTGACTGGGTATGAGTGTTCTGCTTAATTCAGATGCTCTGTCCATCACCACCCCCTTTTCTGAATCATTTTGGCCACTATAGGAGTGGAAGGGTATGCTCAGACATGAGTCTCTTGTTCACTGCACCATCAGGATTCAAGCAAGCCGGGCCGAAGACGGCTGCAATGCCAGAAACCAGTCCCGGGAAGCTTGTTTCCTTTCCAGTAAAGAATTGACTTGGTAGTTTGGTCTGCCCTGTTCCCATGATGCACTGGGCCAGGGACAGACTAATTTGCATGTAGCCAGGTTCTGAACTGGGATGGTGCAGTGAGCTAAAAAACCGGTGATGGATCAAGCCCTGATCTTTTGACTGGGTATGAGCGTTCTGCTTAATTCAGATGCTCTGTCCATCACCACCCCCTTTTCTGAATCGTTTTGGCCACTATAGGAGTGGAAGGGTATGCTCAGACATGAGTCCCTTGCTCACTGCACCATCAGGATTCAAGCAAGCCGGGCCGAAGACGGCTGCAATGCCAGAAACCGGTCCCCAGAAGCTTGTTTCCTTTCCAGTAAAGAATTGGCTTGGTAGTTTGGTCTGCCCTGTTCCCATGATGCACTGGGCCAGGGACAGACTACTTTGCATGTAGCCAGGTTCTGAACTGGGATGGTGCAGTGAGCTAAAAAACGGTGATGGATCAAGCCCTGATCTTTTGACTGGGTATGAGTGTTCTGCTTAATTCAAATGCTCTGTCCATCACCACCCCCTTTTCTGAATCGTTTTGGCCACTATAGGAGTTGAAGGGTATGCTCAGACATGAGTCCCTTGCTCACTGCACCATCAGGATTCAAGCAAGCCGGGCCGAAGACAGCTGCAATGCCAGAAACCGGTCCCCGGAAGCTTGTTTCCTTTCCAGTAAAGAATTGGCTTGGTAGTTTGGTCTGCCCTGTTCCCATGATGCACTGGGCCAGGGACAGACTAATTTGCATGTAGCCAGGTTCTGAACTGGGATGGTGCAGTGAGCTAAAAAACGGTGATGGATCAAGCCCTGATCTTTTGACTGGGTATGAGTGTTCTGCTTAATTCAGATGCTCTGTCCATCACCACCCCCTTTTCTGAATCGTTTTGGCCACTATAGGAGTGGAAGGGTATGCTCAGACATGAGTCCCTTGCTCACTGCACCATCAGGATTCAAGCAAGCCGGGCCGAAGACGGCTGCAATGCCAGAAACCGGTCCCCGTTAGCTTGTTTCCTTTCCAGTAAAGAATTGGCTTGGTAGTTTGGTCTGCCCTGTTCCCATGATGCACTGGGCCAGGGACAGACTAATTTGCATGTAGCCAGGTTCTGAACTGGGATGGTGCAGTGAGCTAAAAACAGTGATGGATCAAGCCCTGATCTTTTGACTGGGTATGAGTGTTCTGCTTAATTCAGATGCTCTGTCCATCACCACCCCCTTTTCTGAATCGTTTTGGCCACTATAGGAGTGGAAGGGTATGCTGAGACATGAGTCCCTTGCTCACTGCACCATCAGGATTCAAGCAAGCCGGGCCGAAGACGGCTGCAATGCCAGAAACCGGTCCCCGGAAGCTTGTTTCCTTTCCAGTAAAGAATTGGCTTGGTAGTTTGGTCTGCCCTGTTCCCATGATGCACTGGGCCAGGGACAGACTAATTTGCATGTAGCCAGGTTCTGAACTGGGATGGTGCAGTGAGCTAAAAAACGGTGATGGATCAAGCCCTGATATTTTGACTGGGTATGAGTGTTCTGCTTAATTCAGATGCTCTGTCCATCACCACCCCCTTTTCTGAATCGTTTTGGCCACTATAGGAGTGAAAGGGTATGCTCGGACATGAGTCTCTTGTTCACTGCACCATCAGGATTCAAGCAAGCCGGGCCGAAGACGGCTGCAATGCCAGAAACCGGTCCCGGGAAGCTTGTTTCCTTTCCAGTAAAGAATTTACTTGGTAGTTTGGTCTGCCCTGTTCCCATGATGCACTGGGCCAGGGACAGACTAATTTGCATGTAGCCAGGTTCTGAACTGGGATGGTGCAGTGAGCTAAAAAACGATAATGGATCAAGCCCTGATCTTTTGACTGGGTATGAGTGTTCTGCTTAATTCAGATGCTCTGTCCATCACCACCCCCTTTTCTGAATCGTTTTGGCCACTATAGGAGTGAAAGGGTATGCTCAGACATGAGTCCCTTGCTCACTGCACCATCAGGATTCAAGCAAGCCGGGCCGAAGATGGCTGCAATGCCAGAAACCGGTCCCCGGAAGCTTGTTTCCTTTCCAGTAAAGAATTGGCTTGGTAGTTTGGTCTGCCCTGTTCCCATGATGCACTGGGCCAGGGTCAGACTAATTTGCATGTAGCCAGGTTCTGAACTGGGATGGTGCAGTGAGCAAAAAAACGGTGATGGATCAAGCCCTGATCTTTTGACTGGGTATGAGTGTTCTGCTTAATTCAGATGCTCTGTCCATCACCACCCCCTTTTCTGAATCGTTTTGGCCACTATAGGAGTGGAAGGGTATGCTGAGACATAAGTCCCTTGCTCACTGCACCATCAGGATTCAAGCAAGCCGGGCCGAAGACGGCTGCAATGCCAGAAACTGGTCCCCGGAAGCTTGTTTCCTTTCCAGTAAAGAATTGGCTTGGTATTTTGGTCTGCCCTGTTCCCATGATGCACTGGGCCAGAGACAGACTAATTTGCATGTAGCCAGGTTCTGAACTGGGATGGTGCAGTGAGCTAAAAAACGGTGATGGATCAAGTCCTGAACTTTTGACTGGGTATGAGTGTTCTGCTTAATTCAGATGCTCTGTCCATCACCACCCCCTTTTCTGATTCGTTTTGGCCACTATAGGAGTGGAAGGGTATGCTCAGACATGAGTCCCTTGCTCACTGCACCATCAGGATTCAAGCAAGCCAGGCCGAAGACGGCTGCAATGCCAGAAACCGGTCCCCGGAAGCTTGTTTCCTTTCCAGTAAAGAATTGGCTTGGTAGTTTGGTCTGCCCTGTTCCCATGATGCACTGGGCCAGGGACAGACTAATTTGCATGTAGCCAGGTTCTGAACTGGGATGGTGCAGTGAGCTAAAAAACGGTGATGGATCAAGCCCTGATCTTTTGACTGGGTGTGAGTGTTCTGCTTAATTCAGATGCTATGTCCATCACCACCCCCTTTTCTGAATCGTTTTGGCCACTATAGGAGTGGAAGGGTATGCTCAGACATGAGTCCCTTGCTCACTGCACCATCAGGATTCAAGCAAGCCGGGCCAAAGACGGCTGCAATGCCAGAAACTGGTCCCCGGAAGCTTGTTTCCTTTCCAGTAAAGAATTGGCTTGGTAGTTTGGTCTGCCCTGTTCCCATGATGCACTGGGCCAGGGACAGACTAATTTGCATGTAGCCAGGTTCTGATCGGGGATGGTGCAGTGAGCTAAAAAACGGTGATGGATCAAGTCCTGGTCTTGTGACTGGGTATGAGTGTTCTGCTTAATTCAGATGCTCTGTCCATCACCACACCCTTTTCTGAATCGTTTTGGCCACAATAGGAGTGGAAGGGTATGCTCAGACATGAGTTCCTTTCTCACTGCACCATCAGGATTCAAGCAAGCCAGGCCGAAGACGGCTGCAATGCCAGAAACCGGTCCCCGGAAGCTTGTTTCCTTTCCAGTAAAGAATTGGCTTGGTAGTTTGGTCTGCCCTGTTCCCATGATGCACTGGGCCAGGGACAGACTAATTTGCATGTAGCCAGGTTCTGAACTGGGATGGTGCAGTGAGCTAAAAAGCGGTGATGGATCAAGCCCTGATCTTTTGACTGGGTATGAGGGTTCTGCTTAATTCAGATGCTCTGTCCATCACCACCCCTTTTTCTGAATCGTTTTGGCCACTATAGGAGTGGAAGGGTATGCTCAGACATGAGTCCCTTGCTCACTGCACCATCAGGATTCAAGCAAGCCGGGCCGAAGACGGCTGCAATGCCAGAAACCGGTCCCCGGAAGCTTGTTTCCTTTCCAGTAAAGAATTGGCTTGGTAGCTTGGTAGTCTAATGCACTGGGCCAGGGACAGACTAATTTGCATGTAGCCAGGTTCTGAACTGGGATGGTGCAGTGAGCTAAAAAACGGTGATGGATCAAGCCCTGATCTTTTGACTGGGTATGAGTGTTCTGCTTAATTCAAATGCTCTGTCCATCACCACCCCCTTTTCTGAATCGTTTTGGCCACTATAGGAGTTGAAGGGTATGCTCAGACATGAGTCCCTTGCTCACTGCACCATCAGGATTCAAGCAAGCCGGGCCGAAGACAGCTGCAATGCCAGAAACCGGTCCCCGGAAGCTTGTTTCCTTTCCAGTAAAGAATTGGCTTGGTAGTTTGGTCTGCCCTGTTCCCATGACGCACTGGGCCAGGGACAGACTAATTTGCATGTAGCCAGGTTCTGAACTGGGATGGTGCAGTGAGCTAAAAAACGGTGATGGATCAAGCCCTGATATTTTGACTGGGTATGAGTGTTCTGCTTAATTCAGATGCTCTGTCCATCACCACCCCCTTTTCTGAATCGTTTTGGCCACTATAGGAGTGGAAGGGTATGCTCAGACATGAGTCTCTTGCTCACTGCACCATCAGGATTCAAGCAAGCCGGTCCGAAGACGGCTGCAATGCCAGAAACCGGTACCCGGAAGCTTGTTTCCTTTCCAGTAAAGAATTGACTTGGTAGTTTGGTCTGCCCTGTTCCCATGAAGCACTGGGCCAGGGACAGACTAATTTGCATGTAGCCAGGTTCTGAACTGGGATGGTGCAGTGAGCTAAAAAACGGTGATGGATCAAGCCCTGATCTTTTGACTGGGTATGAGTGTTCTGCTTAATTCAGATGCTCTGTCCATCACCACCCCCTTTTCTGAATTGTTTTGGCCACTATAGGAGTGGAAGGGTATGCTCAGACATGAGTCCCTTGCTCACTGCACCATCAGGATTCAAGCAAGCCGGGCCGAAGACGGCTGCAATGCCAGAAACCGGTCCCCGGAAGCTTGTTTCCTTTCCAGTAAAGAATTGGCTTGGTAGTTTGGTCTGCCCTGTTCCCATGATGCCAGGGACAGACTAATTTGCATGTAGCCAGGTTCTGAACTGGGATGGTGCAGTGAGCTAAAAAACGGTGATGGATCAAGCCCTGATCTTTTGACTGGGTATGAGTATTCTGCTTAATTCAGATGCTCTGTCCATTACCCCCCCCTTTTCTGAATCGTTTTGGCCACTATAGGAGTGGAAGGGTATGCTGAGACATGAGTTCCTTGCTCACTGCACCATCAGGATTCAAGCAAGCCGGGCCGAAGACGGCTGCAATGCCAGAAACCGGTCCCCGGAAGCTTGTTTCCTTTCCAGTAAAGAATTGGCTTGGTAGTTTGGTCTGCCCTGTTCCCATGATGCACTGAGCCAGGGACAGACTAATTTGCATGTAGCCAGGTTCTGAACTGGGATGGTGCAGGGAACCAAAAAAAGTCGGTGATGGATCAAGCCCTGATCTTTTGACTGGGTATGAGTGTTCTGCTTAATTCAGATGCTATGTCCATCACCACCCCCTTTTTTGAATCGTTTTGGCCACAATAGGAGTGGAAGGGTATGCTCAGACATGAGTCCCTTGCTCACTGCACCATCAGGATTCAAGCAAGCCGGGCCGAAGACGGCTGCAATGCCAGAAACCGGTCCCCGGAAGCTTGTTTCCTTTCCAGTAAAGAATTGGCTTGGTAGTTTGGTCTGCCCTGTTCCCATGATGCCAGGGACAGACTAATTTGCATGTAGCCAGGTTCTGAACTGGGATGGTGCAGTGAGCTAAAAAACGGTGATGGATCAAGCCCTGATCTTTTGACTGGGTATGAGTATTCTGCTTAATTCAGATGCTCTGTCCATTACCCCCCCCTTTTCTGAATCGTTTTGGCCACTATAGGAGTGGAAGGGTATGCTGAGACATGAGTTCCTTGCTCACTGCACCATCAGGATTCAAGCAAGCCGGGCCGAAGACGGCTGCAATGCCAGAAACCGGTCCCCGGAAGCTTGTTTCCTTTCCAGTAAAGAATTGGCTTGGTAGTTTGGTCTGCCCTGTTCCCATGATGCACTGAGCCAGGTACAGACTAATTTGCATGTAGCCAGGTTCTGAACTGGGATGGTGCAGGGAACCAAAAAAAGTCGGTGATGGATCAAGCCCTGATCTTTTGACTGGGTATGAGTGTTCTGCTTAATTCAGATGCTATGTCCATCACCACCCCCTTTTTTGAATCGTTTTGGCCACAATAGGAGTGGAAGGGTATGCTCAGACATGAGTCCCTTGCTCACTGCACCATCAGGATTCAAGCAAGCCGGGCCGAAGACGGCTGCAATGCCAGAAACCGGTCCCCGGAAGCTTGTTTCCTTTCCAGTAAAGAATTGGCTTGGTAGTTTGGTCTGCCCTGTTCCCATGATGCACTGGGCCAGGGACAGACTAATTTGCATGTAGCCAGGTTCTGAACTGGGATGGTGCAGTGAGCTAAAAAACGGTGATGGATCAAGCCTTGGTCTTTTGACTGGGTATGAGTGTTCTGCTTAATTCAGATGCTCTGTCCATCACCACCCCCTTTTTTGAATCGTTTTGGCCACAATAGGAGTGGAAGGGTATGCTCAGACATGAGTTACTTTCTCACTGCACCATCAGGATTCAAGCAAGCCGGGCCGAAGACGGCTGCAATGCCAGAAACCGGTCCCCGGAAGCTTGTTTCCTTTCCAGTAAAGAATTGGCTTGGTAGTTTGGTCTGCCCAGTTCCCATGATGCACTGGGCCAGGGACAGACTAATATGCATGTAGCCAGGTTCTGAACTGGGATGGTGCAGTGAGCTAAAAAGCGGTGATGGATCAAGCCCTGATCTTTTGACTGGGTATGAGTGTTCTGCTAAATTCAGATGCTCTGTTCATCACCACCCCTTTTTCTGAATCGTTTTGGCCACTATAGGAGTGGAAGGGTATGCTCAGACATGAGTCCCTTGCTCATTGCACCATCAGGATTCAAGCAAGCCGGGCCGAAGACGGCTGCAATGCCAGAAACCGGTCCCCGGAAGCTTGTTTCCTTTCCAGTAAAGAATTGGCTTGGTAGTTTGGTCTGCCCTGTTCCCATGATGCACTGGGCCAGGGACAGACTAATTTGCATGTAGCCAGGTTCTGAACTGGGATGGTGCAGTGAGCTAAAAAACGGTGATGGATCAAGCCCTGATCTTTTGACTGGGTATGAGTGTTCTGCTTAATTCAGATGCTCTGTCCATCACCACCCCCTTTTCTGAATCACTGTCTGTAGGTGGGGCAGCTGTACTACACAATTATCTTATTTCTATTATGGTCTTGCAGATGAATAGTTACTTACTATGAATGATTTGTGGCATGTGAGGTAATATATAAAAACAAATATGCAGACAGACATCCTGCTGTCTGCCCATAGGAAAACTATAGCAATGCACTACATTACAGGAAAGGATTAAGGAATAGGATATTGTATTTGGCATGTTCATCACAGACTATCCCATCCACAGAATGCAAAAGCACTTAGGGCCCGATTCACAGAATGAACTTAAGACTCAATCCTAAACTTACTACTATTTTGTTATTCACAGAATGCACTTGCTACTTTTGGCATTCACAGAATGAACTTACTACTTTTGGTATTCACAGAAGTTAGGATTTTGTCTTAAGTCTGTCTTAAGTCTGTCTTAAGTTTGTCTTAAGTCTGTCTTAAGTCTGTCTTAAGTTTGTCTTAAGACAAACTTAAGACAAAATCCTAACTTCTGTGAATACCAAAAGTAAAAAGTTCATTCTGTGAATGCCAAAAGTAGTAAGTTCATTCTGTGAATGCCAAAAGTAGTAAGTGCATTCTGTGAATTCCAAAATAGTAGTAAATTTAGGATTGAGTGTTAAGTTCATTCTGTGAATCGGGCCCTTACTCTTAGTCGCACTTTACTCCATGTCCTCACCCTCCGTCACCACAGTTGGCATTACTTTTTTTCAACAAAATTGATTTGCTTGGCAGTAAGTAAAATAATTATTAACCTAATTTACTGTAGGTAAGTTAGAGGTATTAGGCCAGATAGGTAGATGTTTTACTGATCATCATCATCAAGTGCCTAGGCTTTTGCTAGTACTAGTGAGTCACTTTGTTCGATAATTGTTGAAAGGGAAACATTTTAACTGAGGTAATCCGTTATGGTAGCAATAATAAAATATATCATATGGCCAGAGGAACTTAGCACATGCAAAGAATGTTTATTCTAATTTTATGGAAGGCTGGGACAGAAGGAACTTAGGGAAGGAGTTATGGACTCAGAAGTCGCTGAGTGGGCACTGGGATTTAAGGGAAAGACAACTATGTTTTGCATTGCCATGAAATTTGTAAATGGGCCTACACATTATGAGGCAGACGCACATTGCACAGCCAACAATGCACTGCCGCTGATGTAACCATGCAGCCGATAGGTCACCCATGGATGTCACTGGCAAAATGCCATGGGTAGGGGGAGAGGGAGGTGATTGATGATGGTGGGTGGGTAATAGGGATAAATAATATATGTTATACTTGAAAACTACTGTGAGTCAGGGGAGTAGTCTGAAATACCACCTCTCAACCCTCTGAATCAAAAACCTTATTAAAAACCATTCCAAGAAAGTAAAGGTGAGAAGAATGCCACTACAGAAGAACACCCTTGTCCCTTGATATTTTTCTTCCTAGGGATTTTTCCATTCATCATTGCAATGTTCTTCTAGTATTTGTATTCTCACCCTTGGCTTTGCTACTCACCATTTAAGTTTTACATTCTCTCAATCCAGACTTCACCATTGAAAACCATCCATCTAGCCAAACATGACACTCAGTCTCAACGAACCTTTCACCAACATACATTTGTTATTTACCCACCCATGAATCCTTTCACCCATCAAATCCGCCGGAGGATTCCTTTCACCCACCCACCAAGGCAGGCATCCTTTCACCCATACAATTTCAGCCACCTATAGTGTTTGGATCCTTTCACCCATGCGTCCTTCTCTTCCAGACATATTACATTTCACCCCTCCTTTCTCTGTCTATCATTCTTTTCCTTTTCTATCAACCCACCATAGTTAAAGGTCTTCAAAAAACTTTCTCTGCAGATTTTTAATGTTTTTTGCGGGCACCGCTTAGCTCGATAGATCACTATTTGCATACTCATACAATGATCCATTCCATTCTTCCAGGTACCAAATGTGGGCAATGAAACATCTTTCTACTGCTTTATAATATCTTGTTTCACCAGGTTTAAGCCGAGGAACTATGGTGTAGGATCTGTTTTGGATGAAATGGAATCTCTCAGGACAGGACCCGTTCCACACATGTCACCGCCCTTTGCCAATATCCCAAGAGTGTGGTGCATTCCCACCGCATATGTAGAAATGTACCCTCATCCATCCCACATCTAAGGCACAGTGGTGAGACAATGACACCCATGCGCCACAGGCGATGTTTGGTGAAGTAAACTCAATGTAAGCATGTTTATTGGATAAGAAGTCTGGATGATATTGCCACCTCATGTGGTGTAATAAGAGCCTCGGCTCAATTGTCATCATCTAGTGTGGATATATCCCCCAGCCATGTCTGTCGTAGAGTTGAGAGTATGGTGGCACCATGTGTTACTAATGTCTGGTAAATCTGCCTGATTTTATGTGTACCCAAGTCACCCAACAGTAATCTTCCCTTCAAAGGATTGAATTCTGGTAGGTCATGGAGGTCAGTATGGAGGGGGGTTAGAACGTGGTGCAGCTGGAGAAATTTATAAATTGGTGTCTATGTAGCCGAAAGTCTGCCTGTAATTCTTGGAAGGACTTAAGGACTGAGCCATACATGACATCTACTAGGATCGAGACACCTATTACATCCCATTGCTGAAACCCCAATAGAGATGTCACCTGTCCTAAGTCCTAAGAAGCTCCATCCCCAGAACGGTAGCACCTGAGTCAGTTGGGCCCACCAACCAGCAACCAGGGAGGGACAGATGACTGAGGATTGGTAAGAAAGAATAGTGCAGCATCGGCATACGGAGGAACTCTATCCAACAGTTCCAGTGACCACTCAAACCCTCTCACTAGCGGGTCCAAACAAACCCACGCCGCAAGGGGCTCTATAATAAGGATAGGGATAACTAGCATTCCTGTCTCGTGCCCCTGCTTACCTCAAAATATTCTGAAAGGGCTCCAGCGACCCAGACCAAGGCCGTCAGTCCGGTATACAGGAATTGGACATACAGAAGAAAGCACAGTCCGAAGTTGATGCTCCGAAGCAGAGCAAATAGATATTGTCAGCTGACAGAATCGAAAGCCTTGTCCACTTCAGAAAGGAGCACCCCAGCCAGCTTCTCCAGTTAATCAACCATTGCCAGAGCATTGTAAACACACCGGATCTTGTGACGTGTGGATCTCTGAGGATTAAAAACCACCTGGTCTAAATGAACAAGATCCGGCAACAGTCTATTAGCCAAGGTCTTGGCCAAAAGCTTCATCTCAATATAGAGGAGGGAAATCGGTTGATAGGTTGATAGGTAGAATGAGCATCTGGTGGGCATCCTGGTTTTACAACGATCTCCCCATGTCCAGTTGCGGCATAAAAAGCTTCAAAAATTCACTTTGAAAACCACAGGGCCCAGGGGTCTGCCACGTATGCAATTCGGCCAAGGCCAAGGCCGATGCGAGGTACTCTATTGTGATTTTTTTCTTCTAGTTGTGAGCGGGCAGTGTCTGACAAGGTGAGCGGCGGATTGTCTCTAAGAAATTGCTGAAGCGGTTTTAAAATAATGATTGTTCTGAGCGTATAGTGCCTTGTAAAATTCTGCAAAGGTCTGGGGTACATCAACTGGGTCCGACACCAACTCCCCCCAATGGTCCTGTACCACTGGTACCGGCGACATGGCCCTGGCCATCAGGCATAGCATGTGCACCATACTGCCAGATTTATCACCCCATTAATATATATGGGGCAGAGTGGACTGACACCCGCCTTCGCCTCGTTTAAAAGATGCTGTTGATAGAGCTGTTGGGTCAGGTTAAGCTGCAATCTCACCTCCTCCTTACCGGGACTCAAGCAGTCCCTCTCCAATTTGTCAATCTGTGATTCAAGGTCCACCTGGTCTGGAGTTCCACATCTAGTATCCCCAAATCCAAAGCTTATGTCAATTCCTTTAATAGCTGGCTTAAGAGCCTCCCACAGTACAACTTTCGAAGGGGTCATGGGTATTTTGAATGTAAAGTATACTTTAATTGTGCCCTGACAGGTGCGCTATAAGACGGGGTTTGGAGTAGCCATCGTGACATTCACCATCGAAATCTGGGATCTTTTGCGCCGGTGTGAAAATTTAGTGACACGGGATAGTGGTTTGAAAGCCCCAACGGGTAGATATGGGGTGATGACACCCTATATAGATATGTGGCAGGAATAAACAAGTAGTCTAATCTGGAGAAGGATCCATAAATAGACAAATAATATGTTTAGCTGGTCTCAGCAGGATGGTGGACCCTCCATGTATACGCCCAACCTAAGGTAGTCATGAGAGTGGACAGCCTGGAATCCTGAGGGGAGTCCCACCCGCTCTGAGTGTGCCATCTGTCCACCCTGGATTAATAACGTCCTTCCAATCCCCCCACCAGACATAGACCACCAGGCAGTTCACCCAAAATACGGATGAAATATTCAATGACGGTTGCCCCTAAGGGAGGCGGCATAAATGCTGCCTATAGTGAGTTGCTTCCCATGAAGTTCACCCACCACAACCACATAACAACAGTAGGCATCTGACCATACTTTCTGAGGCAGAAAGGGGACCCTGAGGTGGATCAGGATGCCCATACCACGGGCGCCCCTTGTGAACCATAATGGAATATCTGTGAGTAACCATAACAAGCAAGGCATGGGGTCTTAGTCCCCCAGAAGATGAGTCTCTTGTAGTAGAACCACGTCCGACCCTATAAATTTTGCCTGGCAGAGGACCACTCCCTGTTTGATTTGATCAAGGAGCCACCTGACATTCCACGTAAGGATTTGGAGAAGGCCCCCTTGTCCCCAGAGGCAGAGTTAGTCATGAGTGTCTTTGACACATCTGTATCGTAGGGAAATGTGTGTCTGACTGAATCTGAGCAACGGGACTGCAACAACTCTTGGAGAAACCATACTTAATATCAACCATGCACGCCCTCCCACTCCCCCATACTTCAATGAACAAGAAGTATCTGTCATGATTAGTGTCCCCTCCAAGCCCCAGCGGGAGGCATGGGGTAGAACACCACCAATGGATCCGACTATCCCAACACCCAAAAAACATAGTCTCTAGAGGAGGTCCTGGTTATGTCTGTCTAGAGTGGCAGTCAAAATAAAGGTGCACATAGAACCTATGCCAAGGACGTGTTAATGATCAAACCCCACAGAAGTGCACCTGCACATCATGCACATATACTGTACAGATGGAGAGAGAATTCACGCAATCTCATCATGACAGGAATCATAGTCAATATCACTATAGCAATTAGATATAGTAACCCAGCGTAGCAGTCTCACAGGACACAGCAATATCATGGCATCATCAGCATTCATCATCAGCACTTGAGCTTCTCCAGGACGATTGTGATCTGTTGCAGCACCTGGAAGTGGACTTCTTGGGATGGTTGGGCCGATCACTGTGTGACAAGTCGGAGTCCTTTCTGGGTTGAGTATGAGGTTTAATCACCACAGATTCATTCATCCATTGGAAGGCAGCCTCTGGATTATCACAAAACAATGTTTGGGAGTTGTAGACAACCCGCAACCGAGCTGAATTCAGCAGCATGTATCGGATCTTGACGTTCCGTAACTTTTGTTTAGCCCCCAGAAAGGAATGTTGTTGTTTCTGGATCATCATGGTGTAATCCGGTAAAATCATAATAAGGGCTGATTCATATACAATTTTCTCTTGGCTCCGTGTGTATTTTAGAATAGCGTCCCAGTCCAGGTAGTTGAGGAGTTTTGCGGTGATGGGTCTAGCCCTCAGCCGAGGTGGGGATTTCTTAACAGGGGCCAATGTGCTCTTTCAATCACAAAGCAAGATGACAGGGACTCCAGTGGGACCACCGATTTCAACCACTGTGTCAGGAATTTTTCCATGGATGTGCCCTCACAGGTCTCTGGGAAACACACAAATCACGAGTTGTTTCGGCGTGAGTGACCCTCCACTTCTTTGACCCGTGTTGCAGGTTCCCTGGTTGTGGCCGTTAAGGTGGCCACTCTCTGTTGTAACGTCGTTGCGGTGTTCTCAACCCCAGATACTCTTGTTTCGCTTCTGTAATGCGGTCCACCGCCTTCCGCAGATCCTGGCACAACAGTGGTACTTCGGAGCCCACCACCCCAATCCTAACCTCCAACGCCTCCCCGGACTGAGTAATGGCCGTCAGCAGCATAGCGTTGTTAGGACACTAGGACTGGGACTTCGCCCGATCGGCGCTCCGAGTATTGGCACTTGTGAATTGGTCATAGTGCTCTGTTTGGCTGTAATCAATGCAGATTTGTCTTTGGACATCATGAGGGGGCACGCATTCTAAACCCCTAGGGCAGTGTCCTCATTGGTCTCAAGGAGACAGGCTCTCCTCCACCTGGTGGTAGCAACCTTCAACCCCTCAGCAGGTCCAGTCTGCCTCAGCCGCAAACAACACCGGGGCCTAGCCTGGGAGCTTCCGCAACCAAGGGCGGACCGCGAAACAATGCCCCCTAATGATGCAACACTCCACATAGTACTCTCTGATGTCTGCGTTGCCACCAGCCCATAAAATGAGGAGACGAGGCCTGGCAGGTGTACGGAGAGGCCCACACACCTGAACTGCCACGCCAATTGTGGCCCCCCTCTTTCACCAAGGAAGCTCTCTAAGGATCGGTGTGCATCTACCGCTATGTGGCCCCCACACCACTACGAGCGATCACTGACCAGCTCCAAGATCCCTCACCGTGATATGTCTATGGCCTCCAAGGGAAGATACCAATAGAGGTGGGGGTTAGAGAGAGGGAAGGAGGTCACAGAAACTGGCACCTTATATCTGTCGGGGGCCCAACCAGTGTGCCCAGGGTGCCACAAATTCCAGAGGGAGAAAGGATGGGAGGGCCCACAGCTGCCGGCACGACCAGTATGGCTCTAGTCAGGTGGGCCCCACCACCTGATCACTGACTCAGTGGAACCCCAACCGTTGCCCGCATTTATAACGGGTACTGCACCTGCCCCCCAGATTTCCTCAGCGGACTCGGCCAACACACCACCTCACTGCGGGCGCCAGGTCACGAAGTTCCACAGGCCTCCGGGGCACCACCTCACTGCCACGATGTACAGCTCCTCCTTCTGCCACCCCAGCCTGGCTCACACAGATCCCTCTGCGGTGTATGGCGTCCGCTCCCAGGGAAACGAGACACCAGTGACCCCACTAACTGCAGGCTCAGGTCCGAGGGATGGCAATGTCATTGATGTGCGGCAACCTGGCCAAACAGGGTCACCCCCACCACCATGGCACTACATACCAGGTCGGCCCAGGGCACGGAACGAGGCCGCTCGTCTGTCCTTCTCCCCTACAGTGGTCCACACCACTGGGACAACCTCCAGCCACTACCGGCCCAGGCTCGGGCACCTGGAAGGTGGATCTGTCATCCTAGTTTGGCGAGATGATGGACGGATTACATGCTGGCTGCAGGGAGCTCTCCTAGAGCGTGTCTGACATCTTCACGCCCCAAGTAATGCCCCCCAGTTTTGTGTGTCATTTAAACTATTTTGGAAATGTATTCTAATACTACTTAAAGGTATAATAATTATATTAATAGATTACTACATTTTTTGCTTCAAACTCATTTGATGTATAATCCAGACTTTTAGAATGTATTATTTTATAATGTATTATTGCTCCAACACCCAGAGTGCCTGGGAAAGCATCTGCCACTGCTACTGGTGATACCTCCACACCAGACCAGAAACAAGCCTTCAGTGAGGAATCCACTTCTGCAAGTTTGGATGATGGAGAGCAGGCTGGTCCATCTGGTCTGTATAGGCAGACAGCTCCAGAGAGTCTTAACTCACACCTACACCTCCCACCCCAGCTGTTAGCACACCTCAGCCTCTGAATACCTTCATTTCCTGTGTCTAAAGGAAGTCATGACAATCTTGTGGCCCCCAGTCCTGACAGCTGTTGATCCGACACCACCACCATCTCCATTTTTGTCAGGATCAAATGGGATGGGGGTAAACTGGGTCAAGGACACAGGATAGAGAGAGTAGGGTTTGTGGGAGGGAATCTGTGCGCCTGAAAAGTGAGGCCACTGGGTTACTAGTCACCCTCACCATCGACCAAGTCTTGGGATCCCTCAATCAGATCCAAGACATGATGGGCAGGTCCTTACAGAGCCCTGGGAGATGAAGCTTTTACTGAGGAGCGCAATGTTCACTTGGAAAATATCAACTTGAATTTGGACTCCCTGATGGGGGTGCTGCAGGATTGCTTAACCGATAAGTAGAAATCTTTTCCAGCAACATTTTCCCTTTTCTGTGGTCCAACTAAATCTGTGTATACTACACCGGCCTCAGCCATAGAAAGAGACACACCGCCTGATCAAAAAGCGCCAAGAACTGCCCGAAATTGGACCATGTGTGTTTATGTGGCGAAAGCAGTTGGGCAGCAGGCGCAGCCAAATACTGAACTTTGGTAAAGGACTCCAGCACCTTGAAAATGGGTTGTAAAGGAGCAACGGTGATGTAAGTAAATTGCAGTAATCAACATAATCGGCATTGCCCACTGGAGGGAATAATGGTAGACTGCCAAGGCACCACAAGAACCAGCATGCTTGAGTGCGTAGCCTACAGAGGCGCCCACCAGGGGGCAAAGATTATAAGTATGCGCAATCACTGTGTGGATGTGTTTGTCAGGCTTCAGATGCTGTGGCTATCCTTTGAGAAAGGTCAATGTTTGACCAAAATGCATTAGGAAAACAAACCTGCCAGCATTGTAATTAAAACAAACTTGTGATCACCGTGAGGAGTGCGACTCATTCCTTTCTGAAGAGAGAGAACCTGATGTGATATATATATCGTCAGGAGTACCCACCGGTTGGTCTACAATGTATGCTGCATACAAGAGTAAATCGGTCAACGATCTGAATCTGAGGTACAACGTCAACAAACCCACGGGAGGAAAGGTGAGGCAAGCGCGCGCCCGGGTGCGCTGTTTCCTTCCCCGATCCTGAGTCGGTTTGCGAAATCAGCGACGAGACGTGGTGTGCATCTGCACTTCCACCTGACCTGTCCCTACAGCCAAGCCTCAGCCAACTACGTGTCCAACCAGAGTTCACGTGAGCTAGACGGCACGAAGCGTGAAATCAATTTCACCAACAGGGTTGCGCACTAAGCACTGTGAACAACACAAACAAACCATGGCGGACGAGTATATGAAAGGACTGTCAGGGTTCGCCAAGTGCCTACCTGAATACAGCATTGAACTACATCTCCCAGAATACCATTGGTCTGGGAGGAGTGGAGGAGGACATATATTCACGTGAGAGCATTGGTGTGGTGCACGTGATTTGTCTTTACTGGGTGTTTTCCGATGTCAGACGCCTGATTCCCGCGCTGCCATTATAGAGTTATGTGACGGAGTCCTGAAGTTTTCCTGATACGACCCGCGGCTGTGAGGTTGTGTTAGGTCTTGGGGCTAACAAGCGAGGAGTTCGTCGGATTAGTATTTGTGGAAGTGCGCTCGCTACTGGCTTGGGAGACGCTGGACTTGCCCCCTCCTGAGCCCGAGTTGCATGTTCCGTGTTTTGTTCCGGTGCGGGAGACGCAGGATTGCCCCCTCTCGTGACCGGAAATCTTTGTGTGAGTGTGGTGTTGCCGGAAGACGCTGGAGTTGCCCCCTCTCGGTTTTCACCAGTGCGCTACATATGTCCAGAATCAGGTCAGCATAGGAGACGCGGGATTTGCACCCTCCTATGACTGTTTGAAGGGTCTTGGTTCCTCCGGTTCGGGAGACGCTGGATTTGCCCCCTCCTGTGACCGGAGTTTACTGTTTGGTTCCTAGGATACAGAGACTGAATAAGGTGCGAGCGCCATCTAGTGGTAAGAGAG